>NC_134353.1:909250846-910450846 GCF_048569485.1 Anomaloglossus baeobatrachus
GGATAGATAGATATATAGATAGATAGATAGATAGATAGATAGATAGATAGATAGAGGGATAAATAGATAGATAGATAGATAGATGGATAGATAGATAGAGAAATAGATAGATAGAGGGATAGATAGAGGGATAGATAGATAGAGAAATAGATAGATAGAGGGATAGATAGAGGGATAGATAGATAGAGAAATAGATAGATAGAGGGATAGATAGAGGGATAGATAGATAGATAGATAGATAGATAGATAGATAGATAGATAGATAGAGGGATAAATAGATAGATAGATAGATAAAGGATAGATAGATATGATAAATTCATAGATGGATCAGTAGATTGATTGTGGATTGATAAGACAGATTGCTAATAAATAATACATTTTATTTCTATAGCACCTACATATACTGTCTGGTCTCCGCTCCTCCTGGTTCCTCTGTATATGGGAGATTGCATTGTGCGGAGCTGTCTTCGCTGTACATATCTCTCTCCTCTCCACACCTCGGTGTAATATACTGGATAAACATTAGATAGATTTTCATGGGGTTGATACAATAGAATATCACTAATAGTAGAAGATTTGATACATTCCCAATAAAGCTAGTCTATGGACAAATACTGTAAATGTAGCAGGCGCCGGTGGAGTGTTGGCAGGCAGCTATTCCCAGACTGGGTGCTCCCCGCTCCTTACGTGGTGCGGTGGATGTAGCAGAGTGGACTTCGCGCTGGGATCCAATAGCTCACAGTTGAGCTGATTTTGCCATTTTCTCTTCCTTTTCTGCCCCTTGATAACCATTGAGACGTGAAATCTATGTCATTGTGCCAGTTGGCAGACATTGCGGTAGTTCTTGTTGTTGCTTGACACATATTTTAGGTGTTTATATTCCTCAGTCTTTTACATGAAGTGGATGCGATTCTTTACGCCTTTAGATCACAGAGGAGGTGACACTTCTTTATATTCCGCTCTCTGGTGCAGATAGTGAGAATTTCTATTGTTAACTTTGGATTGTTTGGATTGCTTAATATTAAGAATACGACATTCTCAAGCTCGGGTGTTTATTTTTTCACCTATATTATGTGAACCATCAAACATTTTACAGATGTAGAAGTACTCAGTTTAAAAGCACATTACATACTCAGCTTTACTACATGGGCGTCATTATAAAATCGATTGTAGTTTGAGAAGTCACCACCAGGTGGCGCATATCATCTAGATTACTTCCATTGACATGTAATGTGTGTATTCCTCTATAGGGAAGCTGAATTAATGTTATTAATGTTATCTTTGTGGTTTTTTTTGCTCTTTTTGGCCTTTTTTTTTAATAATTGTTGTCCTCTCTGTGTTTATTTTTACAGCCGAAATTCCCACGATGATTGGCCTCATCGGGGCGTTTGGCCTGGTGTTCACCGTCTCCCTTTTTTCCTGGATCTGTTGCCAACGCAAATCCTCCAAATCCAACAAAACTCCTCCTTACAAATTTGTCCACGTGTTGAAAGGCGTCGACATATACCCTGAAAACCTGAACAGCAAAAAGAAATTCGGGGCCGACGAAAAGACGGAATTGTCGCCCAAGTCGTACATATCGAAGTCGTCGCTTCATCTCGACCTGGAGAAAAGAGACTTGAATGGCAATTTTCCTAAAGCCAATAAAGTCAGGAGCTCTCCAGATCTGGAGGACTTTTCCCAACCTCAATTACAAGAAAAAGACAAGAATTCTGTATCTCCCGAGAGTATCAACTCCACCTCATCTCTATCCTCTGCGGAGAAGCAAGATAAGTTGGGAAGCCTATTCTTCTCCTTAGAGTATAACTTTGAGAAGAAAGCTTTCGTGGTCAACATCAAGGAGGCCAGATCTCTTCCGGCGATGGACGAACAGTCAATGACTTCTGATCCTTACATAAAAATGACCATCCTTCCAGAGAAAAAGCACAAGGTCAAGACTAGAGTCCTCCGGAAGACCCTTGACCCAGCCTTCGACGAGACCTTCACGTTTTATGGAATCCCTTACAGCCAGGTCCAAGATCTAGTCCTCCACTTCATCATCTTGAGCTTCGACCGGTTCTCCAGAGATGACGTCATCGGAGAGGTCTACTTCCCCCTCTCCGGGATTGAGCTGTCTGATGGAAGAGTGTTGATGAACAGGGAGATCAATAAGAGAAACATCCGGGTAATGCTCTAAATTATTACATTCATTAACGTCACCTTCTTCGTTTATTGATCTGGTTTTTTTCCTTACTATTTTTTTTCTTGCGTTCCATAACGCCTCTAATTACATTGTGTGTGCTCCATACTGTAATTAGCTCATTACCGGTTTGGTGGAGCATGTACGACGCTAAAAGGCAAGGTTTCATCAGAAAATGACCTATTGTTTGAAGAAGGATTTTATGTACATTATTTATTTCACTGAAGCTTTACAGAATGTTAGGCCCCAATTCATCAAGATTTGAGGCGAGGCACACAGAGACGCAGCCACTTCACGCCTCCCAGGATGCATTAAGAGTTGTGCGTCTCTTCATGAATCAGATGCCTCAATACAAGATGTCACAAAAAACTCCAGTCTTGATGAATTGGAGCCATTCTTCCTGTTCTTTCTGGAGGAGTTTACAGCATGGCTCCATATTTTAAGAGGCAAGATTACTATGACAGGTTTCACCGCTATACACAGCTGATAACACAGGATGCACCATTTACTATAGGTGATGTCACAACTCACCTCCTCCTCCTCCTGTACAATGACTGATAACCCCTCCATATACAGTAGATAACACACAGCATTCACAATAGGTGATGTCACAATTCACCTCCTCCTGTATAATGACTGCTAACACCTCTATATACAGGAGATAACACAGGATACACCATTCACAATAGGTGATGTCACAGCTCACCTCCTCTTCCTGTATAATGACTGATAACACACATATATATATATATATATATATATATATATATATATATATATATATATATATGTATATATATATATATATATATATATATATATATATAGAGTAGATAACACAGAATCCACCATTAACCATAGGTGATGTCACAACTCACTTCCTCCCCCTCCTGTATAATGACTGATAACATCTCTATACACAGCTGATAAGACAGGATCCACCATTCACTATAGGTGTTGTTACAGCTCACTTCTTCCTCTCCCTATACAATGACTGATAACACCTCTCTATACTATAAATAACACAGGATCCACCGTTCACTAGAGGTGTTGTCACAGCTCACCTCCTCCCTCTGTACAATGACTTATGACACCTCTATATTCAGCAGATAACACAAGATCCATCATTCACTATATGTGATGTCACAGCTCGCCTCCTCCTCTCATACAAGGGCTGATAACACCTCTATATACAGTAGATAACCCTGGGGTCACCATTCACAATAGGTGATGTCACAGCTCACTTCCTCCTCCTTTACAATGACTGATAACACCTCTATACACAGCTGATAACACAGGATCCACCATTCACTATTGGTGTTGTCACAGCTCACTTCTTCCTCCCCTTATACAATGACAGATAACACCCCTATATTCAATGGATAACACAGGATCCACCATTCACTATAGTGTTGTCACAGCTCATCTCCTCCCCTGTACAATGATTGATGACACCTCTAAATCAGCAGATAACACAAGATCCATCATTCATGTCACATCTCACCTCCTCCTCCCATACAAGGACTGATAACACCTCTATATACAGTAGATAACACTGGGGCCACCATTCACAATAAGTGATGTCACAGCTCACCTCCTCCTCCTGTACAATGATTGATAATACCTCTATACACAGCTGATAACGCAGGATCCACCATTTACAATAGGTGATGTCACAGCTCACCTCCTCCTACTGTATAATGACTGATAACACCTCTATACACAGCTGATAACTCAGGATCCACCATTCACAATAAGTGATGTCTCAGCTCACCTCCTCCTCCTATACAATTACTGATAACAGCTCCATAGACAATACCTATTACCTTTGCACATGCTCATTAGACACTTCAATATTACGGATATAGTCAAAATCTGACCATTGAGGTTAATGTTCATGTGTTATTTTTACAAAACAAAAGGAAGTATGAAAAGTATAAAATCCCCAATGGCAGGTGTGAACATTTCAAGACCTCTATTTTCAGTTTTTAATACATATCATGCTACATAAAAAAATAATCACCGAAGTTGAAATATATAGCACAAAAACCTGATTTAATTAATTGATAATTTTCCGATAGCTTCTTTATACAAAAACGTGAAATACAGATGTGGCCTCCCTAAACTTGTCTCTTGGATCAACCTCTCCAAAGATGATCGGCACAAAATAATCAGCATAAAAGATAAGAATATGTGATCGTTTTGCTGTCAGACAAGTCCATTTGTTTCCCACACAATATTGAGTCCTTATAGGGTAACCGAACCTTCATGTATGTTTCAGAATAAGTTGTCCTGTGTGTGTATGTGATGCCCCTGGACTATCAGGTCATCACAGGGTACTGCACATGCTGCCCTTCCGTGCAGTTTGCCGCCTCCTTCTTGGTTCTGGGTCCCAACTTAAGTGGTGCTGCCTCCATCAGCGAATCAAAACCCTAGAGACACCCTGCACCACACCCACTAGACACACCAGTGGACGGCTTGAGAGGAATAGAGTCGCCTACCTGGGGGGTCAGGGAGGGGAGGTGAGGAAGTGTAGTCAGCCGAGTTGAGTCGAGTTGAGGGGAGTGGAGTTGAGAGGAAGTCGGTAGTGGGACTCCTGAAGTAACTGCCTAGGTTACAGACGGTGGTCTGGGCCTAGAGAAGTTGGACTCCCGGTCACAGGGGATCGTGGCAAGGTGCTCGGGCTTGTCGAGGAGGACAGCCGGCAGCCTGGCCCTATCACCGGTCCGGGACCCAAGGCACGACGGGGTACACGGACCCTAGATCGGGGAGTAGCTTCAGGCAACCCGACAATTCACCTGAGGAGAACGAATCCTTCACGATCTGTTCCCACCTGCTCCAGAATCAGGGCAATAGCGCAACGAGGGGGATAGGACTTTCCAACCAAAAATGGTCCAGAAAATCCCAATAATGAGCCCTGAGAGCAAGCTCCCTCACTTAGCCATAGTAGAGAGTGGGGCCCGGCTAGTTCCAAGCTACCGGGCCATCAAGTTGAAGTCTAAACTAAGTGCCAGGAGGCAGGTCATGGACCACCAGGCAGCACCACTTGGGGACGGGACCCGGACGAGCTTCCCTCAGCAGCAGCGGTACCCAGAGACTTGGTTTACCCGATTGTCGGTGTCTGCTTATGGACTGAGTGAGTACGAGAGTGACTCCTTAATCCCCACTGCACTTCCCTCCTTTTACCGAGTCCCGAGCCATCCCCTATCCGTGGAGGGTTCAAACACCTAGCTGCCCCGTTCCATCATACCCGGGTACTCCCACAGCAGCGGTGGCACTCCTAATTGCCACACACCATGGGTGGCGCCACGAACTATAACCTCCCTGTAAATATTCCCCCCCTTTTCATTCGAGTGGTCGCACGACCCCCGGGTCCGGAAAACGTCGAGCCGCAGTGAACCCGGATCCGAGCAGCTCGGCTGCTTCCACGGGGGCAGTACGTGTATGTGAAGAATAACACCATATCTGGCCATTATGTGACCTGTATCCTACATTTTCACCAATTATCCCTTCTGTAGACATTATCTCTTAATTTGCAATTGACTCTGAGCTGGTGGGTGGTGACTAGTTTCTATGATCTCTCCCATTCACAGCACACAGAAAAGGATTTGTGATCTTCATTAGTTTGCACACACAGAGAAAAGCAGCAGCTTGTAGGATATTATACAACAGTACTGAGCAGTGTAGATGTGATTCTAGCTTTTGTGAGAAGTAAAAGACTTGTTAGAAAGCTCAGCACGATCTCTTTGTTTCTGCCTCTGCTCCTTTGCTGCTTTCACCCCTGTTCATAGTGTAACATAGGAGGTATAACCTGACACAGACCATAGTGAATGCAGACTCTGTAATAACAAGACAAAAAAAATATTAATTGGCAATAAATGCAATATATTTTGTCCATTTATTTACCTGTAAAATGCTAATTCATGTGGCTTATTTGCCAAAGTTTCCGAAAACGTTCACATGTGATGACATTTTTAAGACTGGGTCCAGCTCAGAGAAACCCATGAATGATCCATGTGAACTAATATCTTGCAATTAAATAAAAACTGTCAGCAGGTTTTTTGTATGTAATCTGAGAGCAGCATGATGTAGGTGCTGAGACCCTGATTCCAGAGATGTGTCACTTGCTGGGTTGCTTGATGTCATTTTAATGCAATCACTAGTTTCAAGCACTACTCAGAATGCTGAGTTGTGTATAACCCTGCCAGCACCACTGATTGGCAGTTTTCTGTATACTTTGCCAGGAAACTGCTACTCCCTGGTGGGGCAGGGTTACACAGAGCATGAGACACCTAGTCATCTAATAATCATCTCCTGCTGATAAAACACTGATTTTATTGAAACTGCAAGTAAGTGACACATTGCTGATATCAAGGTATTTGCCCCTGCCTTATGCTTCTATCAGATTACATAGCAAAAGCCTGCTGATAGATTCCCTTTCTAGACAGTGTAACCTGACACCTCACTGTGCTGGCAGTTTTTTTGGAGGTGGGTTGTTTTATTCAGAAAGGATGATGGATTCACAGGGAAAGACAGAGGGAAAGAAATGGCTCATAAGTGGAGAAAGAAGGAGATTTGTCTGATTTGTATTGATTTATGCAAAGTTTGTTGAAAGGACAGCTCCTATTTAAATACATTTTTGGCAAAAGCAACCAGGCTATATTTTATTTGCTTAGATGATAGGGGAGAATATAGGATCCAATATAGTTATTTTCCTTCTAGAAATGTGCAAGGAAGTGGCTGCCTACTGATAATCATTAATAGAAATCTGTAGGAAGGTAATTTCTAGAAATGTCGGTGGCTGGCTGCCTAAACAATTGTATCCAGAAACCTGCAGGGAAGGGGGTCATCCACACCCGTAATATCCAGTAACCTGCAGAAAGATGGCTGCCCACCCTCAATCATTCTCGAAATCTTTCAAGTAAGTGGCTACCCATCCTCAATACTTTCAGAACCCTGCAGGGATGTGGCTGCCCACCTTCAGTCATTTCCAGAACCCTGCAGGGATGTGGCTGCCCACCTTCAGTCATTTCCAGAACCCTGCAGGGATGTGGCTGCCCACCCTCGATCATTTTGAGGATCCTGCAGGGATGTGGCAGCACACCTTCAATCATTTCCAGGACCCTGCAGTGATGTGGTGGCCCACCTTCGATCATTTCTAGGATCCTGCTGGGATGTGGCCGCCTACCTTCAATCATTTCCAGGACCCTGCAATAATGTGGCGGCCCGCCTTCGATCATTTGCAGGACCCTGCAGGGATGTGGCTCCCCACCTTCCATCATTTCCAGGACCCTACAAGGATGTGGTGGCCCACCTTCGATTATTTCCAGAACCCTGCAGGAATGTGGCGGTCCACCCTTGATCATTTCCAGGACCCTGCTTTGATGTGTTGGCCCATCTTCAATCATTTCCAAAACCCTACAGGGATGTGGCGGCCCACCTTTAATAACTTCCACGACCCTGCAATGATGTGGCGGCACACCTTCAATTATTTCCAGGACCTTGTAGGAGGTGATGACCCACCTTCCATAATTTCCAGGACCCTGCAGGAATATAGCGGTCCACTTTCAATCATTTCCAGGACCCTGCAATGTTGTTGGCGACCCATCTTTGATCATTTCTAGGACCCTGCAAGGATGTGGCATCCCACCTTCGAACATTTCCAGGACCCTGCAAGGATATGGCATCTCACCTTCGATCATTTTGAGGACCATGCAGAAATGTAGCAGCCCACCTTCAATCATTTCCAGAACCCTGCAGGGATGTGGCTGCCCACCCTCGATCATTTTGAGGATCCTGCAGGGATGTGGCAGCACACCTTCAATCATTTCCAGGACCCTGCAGTGATGTGGTGGCCCACCTTCGATCATTTCTAGGATCCTGCTGGGATGTGGCCGCCTACCTTCAATCATTTCCAGGACCCTGCAATAATGTGGCGGCCCGCCTTCGATCATTTGCAGGACCCTGCAGGGATGTGGCTCCCCACCTTCCATCATTTCCAGGACCCTGCAAGGATGTGGTGGCCCACCTTCGATTATTTCCAGAACCCTGCAGGAATGTGGCGGTCCACCCTTGATCATTTCCAGGACCCTGCTTTGATGTGGTGGCCCATCTTCAATCATTTCCAAAACCCTACAGGGATGTGGCGGCCCACCTTTAATAACTTCCACGACCCTGCAATGATGTGGCGGCTCACCTTCAATTATTTCCAGGACCTTGTAGGAGGTGATGACCCACCTTCCATAATTTCCAGGACCCTGGAGGAATATAGCGGTCCACTTTCGATCATTTCCAGGACCCTGCAATGTTGTTGGCGACCCATCTTTGATCATTTCTAGGACCCTGCAAGGATGTGGCATCCCACCTTCACACATTTCCAGGACCATGCAAAAATGTAGCAGCCCACCTTCAATCATTTCCAGGACCCTGCATTGATGTGGTGGCCCACCTTTGATAATTTTTAGGACCGTGCAGAGATGTGGCTGCCCACCTTCGTCCATTTCAAGAACCCTCCAAGGATGTGGCGGTCCACCTTCAATCATTCCCAGGACCCTGCAGGTATGTGGCTGCCCACCTCCGATCATTTCACAAACCCTACAGGAATGTGGCTTTCCACCTTCGCCTATTTCCAGGACCCTGCACTGATGTGGCAGCCCACCATCGATCATTTCTAGGACCATGCAGGGATGTGGCTGCCCACCTTTGATCATTTCCAGTACCCTACAAGGATGTGGCTGTCTACCTTCGTCCATTTCAAGGACCCTGCACTGATGTGGCGGCCCACCTTCAATCATTTCCAAGATCCTGCACTGATGTGGCAGCCCACCTTCAGTCATTTCCAGAACCCTGCAGGGATGTGGCTGCCCACCTTCGCCCATTTCCAGGAACCTGCACTGATGCGGTGGCCCACCTTTAGTCATTTCCAGAACCCTGCAGGGATATGGCTTCCCGCCTTAGACCATTTCCAGGGCCCTGCAGTGATGTAATGGCCCACCTTCAATCATTTCCAGGATCCTTCATCGATGTGGTTGCCCACCTTTGATCATATCTAGGACCCTGCAGGGATGTGGTGGCCCACCTTTGATCATATCTAGGACCCTGCAGGGATGTGGTGGCCCACCTTTGATCATATCTAGGACCCTGCAGGGATGTGGTGGCCCACCTTTGATAATTTCCAGGACTCTGCAGGGATGTGGTGGCCCACATTAGACCATTTCCATGACCCTGCAGTGATGTGATGGCCCACCTTCGATCATTTCGGGGACCGTGCAGAGATGTGGCAGCCCACCTTTGATCATTTCCACAACCCTGTAAGGATGTGGCTTTCTATCCTCAATAATTTCCAGGATACGGCAGAGAGGTTTCTGCCGAACTTCCATATTGTACAGAAGCCTGCAGGGAGGTGGCTGCTCATTCAACCAGCAGGTCTCTGCAGGGAAGCTGGTTGCTTGCTAGGAGAAAACAACAAGATTAATAGGTACCTCTCCCTCCCCGGAGAACTGGACTCCATAGGAACAGACAATACTGACCAGCAAAAAAATCATAGATATAAATAGGAATAACAGGTGTTAAAATTGAAAGTGCTGTGCTGGGTCCGACTGGGGCTGAGATTCAGCCCATGCAGCCCCCCACACAATTCCACAGATGAGGGTCTCTATTACACATATGACTCTAACTAATACTGGAGGAAATCAAGATTTACTGCAAAATTAATAGTACCAATAATTCTGGTATTTAAGGCTAAGTAATACCATCACACTATGACCACATAATACCACCATATAGTGATAGAATGTCACCACACTAATAATTTCTAATCAGTACTTCAATGCTGCAGTATAAAACCCAAATAATATATTGTCTGATCATCTACGTATCACCAGCCTATACAGTAGTGATAATACCGTCATACTGAACATTCATCAAAACTGCTATCCCTGACATTACCACCACCATACAATGAAAATGTAATAATAGACATCAGTAACTCACCGGTGATGTTCTTGATGATTGTAGTTGTTCTCTTTCCTTTTCTTTACCATTCGGCCCAGACCGCCATGACCACTTCTTCCATCCATAACTCGTCCCTGAAGAATGTAACACACAGATGTGGCGCCCTGGACAAGCCAGGGGCCACAGAGCACAACATCCACACGGCCCACACTCCCAGCAGGCACACCGAAGTCAGACACAAAACCCTTGTTGCCTTCCTCCAGGGGCTGATGATCACACCAGGGGGTGGGCCAGGCGGTTCGTCCCGCCCACCGAGGAGTTCACAGTCCTGGAGGTGGGAAAACCAGGCAGATTGAGTTTGGTAGTGAAAGTGAGCAGAAGGAAGTAGGAGTTGAGCAGCCTGAAGTTGGTCCGGGTGTGTGGCCCGGACAGATCAGCAAGGTTGGCAGACAGTGGTGACCGTCTGCAGGAGTGGCCTATCCAAGTTACCGTAAGGACCGTGGACGGGCGGTGGCCCGGCGGTACTGGACTGGTACACAAAGAGAAGCCAGCACCATCTGGCAGGGGCTTTTCGGACCCCGGCAAGGCTAGGAGTCGCCGTGAATTTGCCGAATCCGTTAGTGAAGGGGACCTCCTGGGTTTCCAAACAGTCAAGTCCCGACAGAAGGCAACAGTCCAACCAACAGAGGGAGACACCGCCACCGCCAAGGCAACCGTTTCTCAGGGCCAGCGCCTGCGGGCAAAGAGGGGCTCCTCCAGCCCATATCCAAGCTGGGGAGCGGGTTACCGGTGGGAACCCATTGGAACCATCAACCGTACTTAGGTGCAGGGAAAGGCAGTCACCATCAACCTGCCGGGAGAAACAACACCGCAGCCGTCTGTGGTACCCGTCCATCCAGCCGAGTGTTTTACCGTGAACTGTGTCTTCTTTATTGGGCTGAGTGAGTACCACCGTGCAGTGCGGCACAGCGCTGCCCCTGCGACCCTGCACCTCGCCAGGCCTCGTAACCCGCCTGCCATCCATCTCTACCCCATCACCGGGCCCCGGGACAACCAACCCCCTACCCACGGAGGGGAGAACTAACAACAAAGCTGCTCCCTGTCACCGCTCCCGGGATCCCCGTCCAGAGCAGCGGTGGTGTCACCATTATCACCACAGCCGTGGGTGGCCTCACGGACAATAAATCCCCACAATCAATCCAAACCCCCCTTTTCACTCACGGGCGAGGAGCGCCGCTCGAGTCCCCGAGATCCGGCCCACCGCTCGAGCCACCACCGAGCAGCCGCAGCAGCAGCGGCCGGACCCGAGCAGTGGGAGAGCGCAGCGTCCCCTCCTCCGCCCGTGACACAGACATCTTTGGCTTTCTGTTCCAACCCCCCCTCACATTCCCCCACCTCTACACAATGATATAGTGCTATAACCAGTGTCCTATAAAGTAATAATGCCCCTCTGTGCTTCCTAATAATACAGACCTCTATTGTGTCTCCTTATAATAGTGAACCCTGTGACACACAGAGAGCAATGTACACAGGACACAGGACATGGGTCAGATCCTCTAACATGTGTCACAGGTGTTGTAAGCTGTGCCAAGCAAGGCTTGTGGGGAGACTGCCCAGTAACAAGGCCTGTGGGGAGACTGCCCAGTAACAAGGCCTGTGGGGAGACTGCCCAGTAACAAGGCCTGTGGGGAGTCTGCCCAGTTAGGCTACTTTCACACATCCGGTTTGAGCAGTGCGACTCAATTCGGCTGTGAAACCTATGCAACGGATGCGGCGAAAACACCGCATCCTTTGCATACGTTTTTACATGCGGCCCGTCCGTTTTTTTCCGGTTGCGGCACGCTACTGAGCATGCGCAGTGGAAGAAACCGCATGCGGCGGCCGGATGCTTTTTTCCGCATCGCGCCGCATCCGGCGTTCATAGGCATGCATTGAAAAATGTGACGCAGCGGACGGATGCGGCGCGATGCGTTTTTTTTTGCCGGAGCAAAAAACGTTGCAGGCAACATTCCATCCGGCCGCGGCATTGGCTAAATCTGCCGCATGCGGCAAAAACCGGACCGAACGCAAGCCCGTGCGGCACAATACGGCACTAATGTAAGTCTATGCAAAAAAACCCGCAATCGGCGGAAAAAAAAAACGGTTGCGGTTTTTCTGCAGAGCGCCGTATTGTGCCGCAGAGCAAAAACCGGATGTGTGAAAGTAGCCTAACAAGGCCAGTAGGGAGTCTGCCCAGTAACAAAGCCTGTGGGGAGTCTGCCCAGTAAGGCTACTTTCACACATCCGGTTTTTGCTCTGCGGCACAATACGGCACTCTGCAGAAAAACCGCAACCGTTTTTTTTTTCCGCCGGTCGCGTTTTTTTTTTGCATAGACTTACATTAGTGCCGTATTGTGCCGCATGGGCTTGCGTTCGGTCCGTTTTTTGCCGCATGCGGCAGTTTTAGCCAATGCCGCGGCCGGATGGAACGTTGCCTGCAATGTTTTTTGCTCCGGAAAACAAACCGCATCGCGCCACATCCGGCCGCTGCGGCGCATTTTTCAATGCATGCCTATGGACGCCGGATGCGGCGCGATGCGGAAAAAATGCATCCGGCAGCTGTATGCGGTTTCTTCCACTGCGCATGCTCAGTAGCGTGCCGCAACCGGAAAAAAACGGATGGGCCGTATGTAAAAACGTATGCAAAGTATGCGGTGTTTTCACCGCATCCGTTGCCTAGGTTTCACAGCCGGATTGAGCCGCACTGCTCAAACCGGAAGTGTGAAAGTAGCCTAACAAGATCAGTAGGGAGTCTGCCCAGTAACAAGACCAGTAGGGAGTCTTCCCAGTAACAAGGCCTGTGGGGAGTTTGCCCAGTAGCAAGGCCTGTGGGGAGTCTGCTCAATAACAAGGCCTGTGGGGAGTCTGCCCAGTAACAAGCCCTGTGCGGTGTCTGCCCAATAACAAGGCCAGTAGGGAGTCTACCCAGTAACAAGGCCTGTGGGGAGTTTGCCCAATAGCAAGGCCTGTGGGGAGAATAACTGAATGTAAAAGTGTGTGCCGCATGCATCATGTATCTACCGTTAAGACTATAAACCCATCTCTGGGCTACTACACCCCCATTATTCCTCCTTTTAATAATGACTCTCCGTTTGGCCTCCTCTTAATAATGACCCCCATTCTGCCACCTTATAGTAATATTATAGTGCCCTGTGCCTGTGAAAAAATAAACTAATACTCACATCCCCCATCTCCAACACCACATCATGGTGATGCGCTCTTCCTGCTCCTCTACTGCAGTTACCATGCCAGTGCAGCATAGTGACGTCATTGCGCCACCTGATGTTTCCTGTATGGCGCCAAACTCTTGAAAACCATAGACTGAAAACGTCTTGCGTTCTGCCTAAGTTTCAGAGCAGGCTTCTGAGGTTAACAGTTGTAAAAGGTATTGGAGCCCTGATGGTGCTGATTTTGTTAGAGGTGTTATGGGCCGATGTGGTCCAATGATGAACTAGCCCATATGTAACTTTTTTTACCCAGAGTTGCCAGTCAGGTAGTCCTCCCCATTTAAAGAATGTACGTCTGGAACACCTATGGTGTGAACAGGGTGCAAATCTCAAAAATATACAACTAAACAATAGGATAAAGAGTTGCACACCAGTCACAATGTATAGGGGAATAATGAAAAGCAAAACTGCTATGGGACTACTAGACTGAAAAATACAATGGACTATCTGAAAAAAAGTGAAAAACCTGAAAATGGAATATGCATAACTGCTATGAATAATAGGAATGAGAGATTTAGCCATTGTATTGACCAATGCAAAGGAGCCCCAAAACCAAACGCCAAGGTAATCTCTATTTTTAACCTATGTGTAACCTCATCTGCAGTTAAAAAATAGAGATTACCTTGGTGTTTGGTTTTGGGGCTCCTTTACTTTGATCAATACAAGGCTAAACATCTTTAATCCTATTCTCTTTATCCTATTGTTTAGTCCTGCCCATTTGGCACTTTTTCCAGAATGGCCAGTCAGTCCTGCCCATTTGGCACTTTTTCCAGAATTGTCAGTCAGTCCTGCCCATTTGGCACTTTTTGCGGAATTGCCAGTCAGTCCTGCCCATTTGGCACTTTTTCTAGAATGGCCAGTCAGTCCAACCCATTTGGCACTTTTTCCAGAATTGCCAGTCAGTCCTGCCCATTTGGCACTTTTTGCGGAATGGCCAGTCAGTCCTGCCCATTTGGCACTTTTTCCAGAATGGCCAGACAGCCAGTCCTGCGTATTTGGCACTTTTTCCAGGATTACCAGTCAGTCAGTCCTGCGTATTTGGCACTTTTTCCTGAATTGCCAGACAGTCACTCCTGCCCATCCCATTTGCACTATTTCCAGAATTGTCACTCAGTCCTGCTCATTTGGCACTTTTTCCATAATATACAGACAGCCAGTCCTGCCAATTTGGTACTTTTTCCATAATATACAGACAGCCAGTCCTGCCAATTTAGCACTTTTCCCAGAATTGCCAGTCAGTCAGTCTTGCCCACAAGGACCTTTTACCAGAATTGCCAGCTAGCCAGTCCTGCCCTGGTGTTGTCCGACCTAGGACAGTATATTAACTTATTATTCCATAATTGTATAGATTTATTCATGATAATCACCTGAATATGAAAAGATTGGAATATTGGTTGTTAATATGCCAGTATGTAATTCATTTGTAAAGTATTTGCTCATTATCTGTCGCAGCCTGTAATAATGACTGTCTTGTATTGACTTTTAGAAATCGTCAGGCCGTGGAGAATTGCTGATCTCTCTGTGTTACCAATCAACTACTAACACGCTAACGGTGGTGGTGCTGAAGGCGCGTCACCTGCCAAAAGCCGACATATCAGGACTATCAGGTGCAGTACAAGAGATTTTTACTCCAACCTCTAACTATTATAATGTTTTATTGTCTTTTGCCTGCTTCTCTTCAATCATAGCCATATCTTATCACTGCCACCAGGTGGCGCTCATCGACCTCTATGCTTCTATTATACCGACTACCAGCTGAATAAATCAATAAGCGTTGAGCTCCCCCTAGTGTTGGCTTCAGGGAGTCAATTTTTGGTTTTGACTTCGTAAAATGAGGCAGTTATAAACTTGTAAAAATGTATCTGAAAAGATCGTATACAATTATGGGGGAGTTTTGATTGGAACCCATTTTAGTTTTGGGGGTCCTTATGATTTCTTTAAGCATTATGAATCTTTTATTTTGTGTCTCATTGAATGTTGCGGTAAATAAACCTTTAATTCCTTTAAAGGGAATCTGTCAGCAGGTTTTTGCTACTTCATCTGATAGCAGCATAATGTAGACAAAGAGACTCTGAATCCAATGATATATCACTTAGATTACTCAGAATTTTTAGATGTAGCTGAGCTGGGAAACCTAACCCCTCCCACCGCAGGCTCTCTATAGAGACTGTACATTAACAGTAAGGTGTTAATCAGAGCAGAGGAGGGGGCATGGCGGACTGCCATTGTAGTCCTGCAATTATAATCACTACTTGATACAGCCTTTAGTTTATGTAAACATCAGCACACAGCCTGATAAGAAAAGCATAGTTGATTTTCGGTTTTTAACCCCTACAGCATGCAGTTCTCAGATTACATAGCAAAAACCTGCTGACAGACTCCCTTTAATGGCTCTTATTAGATTATTCATTGGAAAAGGGTTAAAATATTTAAGTTTGGAAACATTTCAATGTTTTTTGGACAGAAATCATTCAGTGTGCATGAAATATACCTCATTCTCTTTTGTCGGTGGTTCATAAATGTATAGTATGATGCCTTTATTGCAGTTATTGTTATACAATTTTCCTCATAGTTGGCCACTAACTAGAGATGTAGATTCATTTTCCTGTTTTTAAAGGGGTTACCTCGTCTGGATTAATAGTTAAAATTGAAAACTGAGCTACAATTTACTTCTGAGCTACAATCCTTTCCATTTTCAAGAACAGATGGATTCTTATTCCATAGTTTACATTGCATCGCCTAGGTTACCGGCCACCACAGAATGGTTTCACAGGCGAGGAGCAAGCACTTACAAGCTGTTTGCTTTACAGCCTGTAAGCGCTGCTCTGCAGCTGATAGGATCTAATGGCTCTAGGCTCTTCTGATTTTGCACGATTGCCGTGTGTGGTTCTGAGAATAGATTTTGAGCATTTACTATATCATGAATTAAAGGGAAACTTAAAGCATACCTTTCTCTCCAGGTGACTTTTCTTGTGGACACGACACTTTATCTGTTTATTTTATTACTCGTTTATACATTTTTCACCAGGTTTCCCCTCTGCAGGCTTTATTTCTAATTTTCAGTTGTCTCTGAGCTAGTGGGTGGAGTCTAACTGCTATATTGTCTCCCATGAGCAGCACACAAAGACTTACATTTCTGGTCTCCTGTCTCTATCTAAAATATGTTCATAAGGACCTTATACAGCAGTATTAAGCACTTAAAAGGAATCTATCAGCAGGTTTTTGCTGTGTAACCTGAAGACAGCATGCTGCAAGGGTTAACACAGAGAATTCAGGAATGCCTGTCTTGTCACAGTCTCATCTGTTGTTTATATGCTATGTTGGTTTAATTAGCAAGACTTATCATTGCTCAGACTACAATGTCACCCACAGAGCAGTCCGGCACACCTCTCCTGTGATTGGCATCTCACTTTCACTGTGCAATCTCTATTGAGAGCCTAGTGTAGGTAGGAGCAGCTCTCACAGTTCTGCTACATGGCTAAACCTAAAAATTCTAATTGTGTCAGTAATCTAAGTGATACATCGTTGGATTCAGGATCTCTTTGCCTACATTATGTTGATCTCAGATGAGGTAGTAAAAACCTGCTGACAGATTCCCTTTAATAGCAAGCAGTAGTAAGACTCTGTGGGCCCCTCTACCTCTATCACTAGGCTCCTCACTCTGCTCCCTCTACATAGATTTTAATAGGCAGCTGTAATCTGATCCCTCAGTGAGTGGTCAGTCCCTTCTGTCTTGAACATGACAGATTTAAGCAGGCTTTTCTGAGTGAATAATGGGTTTAAGAGGCAGGTGTGAATAATGGGTTTAAGAGGCAGGTGAAGGTAAAGATGTGGCTCATAAGTGGAGAAAGTAGCATATTTTGTCTGATACATATATATTACAAAGGTTCTCTCTTTTTTGTACTATTATTGGATGCAAAGTTTCTTAAAATAACAGTGACCATTTAACTTTATGTGTTTCTATGCTACCTAAGGAATATGAAAAATATATTTCTGAATCTCTCAGAGCACTATTTTATACCTTACAAAGCAGATCTGAGTTTGCCGGATGTAGCAGAGTTGATCAGTTGCTGACATCCCCATATGATGCTTACTATACAGTGTGTCCACCCATATCCTGTCCACCGCCATTAGCTTGAGAACGGCGGCAGCTATAGGCATAGAAGTGGTGTCTAGGTATAGTAAAGTATCCATGGGCTACGCAATGAAACCACTTATAGCGCCACCTGGTGGAAAACAACGGAGTTAACATTTTTATCTCGAAAACGGAACGAGATAAAGAAAAAAAGTGAATTACAAAGTTGTAGGGCATCATCAATTCAATACGATTCGACACCTTGCATACAGAAATGCTATGATTAGAATGTGTAAAACTCACAAGGCTGCGGACGTGAGGCGATACCTCATGGAGACCTTCCTACAAGTCATTGGGTATGGTGGCTGCGTGGAGTGGACTCCACGCTCATCTGACCTGAATCCATTGGACTTCTTTCTGTAAGGTCACATCAAACAGCAGGTGTATGCGACCCCTCCACCAACATTGCAGGACCTACGACGACGTATCACAGATGCTTGTGCAAACGTGTCACCTACCATATTGCACAACGTGCAGCAAGATACAGTATGCTGTGCAGAGTCCAGATGTACATTGCAGCTGACGGGGGCCACTTTCAGCATCAAAGTTAAATGAGCGCCATATGCATGACCAGCATTCAATGTTTTGGGGGGGTCATGGGTTTCATATCATAGCATTTCTGTATGCAAGGTGTCGATTCGTATTGAATTAATAATGCCCTACAACTTTGTAATTCTTTTTTTTTTCTCTATCTTGTTCCATTTTCGAGATAAAAATGCTAACTCTGTTGTTTTCAACCAGATGGCGCTATAGGTGGTTTCATTGCATAGCGCATGGCTACTTTACTATACCTAGACACCACTTCTATGCCTATAGCTGCCGCCGTTCTCAAGTTAATGGGGGTGGACAGGATATGGGTGGACACACTGTAGAATAGCAGGTACTCAGTTCTCTTAAAGTGAAGAGCGTAATTGGAATTAGTAAAAAGAGACGGCTTTATATTCATGAACAGCAACGCTTCTGGCTATGTCTGGTGTTGAGTGGCGTTGAGCTGTAATACCCGTCACAGCAAATGGGCATGAGGGGCGCTGTTTGTAGAAAAATTTGAGATCCTTTTAATAATCTCATACCATCCTACACGCTAGTGACATATTCAGCTCTGCTATATCTGCGTCTAATATTTTGCGGAGTTCTAACACACAGGAAGACACATTTTTTAACTCCAATACGAGCATGGGGTAAATGAATCCCAGCTAACTCGGCTTGTTCACAGGAACATCTTTCCATTGTAAATATTCCCAGGAGGAGAACACCTCCGGATCCAATTACTCTTATTTTATGTGTCCCGAGCGCTGAGATGGAAAATGATTGTTCCTGCATGAGTCAGCCACTCCACATCAACCGATGACATCATCCAATACGGGCGACCTCGGAGGCAGCCGAAGTGGGTGGGAGGAGAGGGGGCTCGGATCACAGCGTCTATTTGTTATGCTGTGTCATGCACTTGTACTGAAAGAACCTGCAAAACCTGAAAAATGTCTCTGCTAAAAAAGGGGGGGGTAATGTGAGGTTCCGGGGCCCCAATACAAGATCTATAGAAGCATTGCTACCAACTTTGAAACATAGGAAAGAGGGACATGCTGACATTTTTAATTTTACGCCAAGACTGTACCTTAATGTCAGCCAATTGTTCCCCACCTTGCAGTATGATGCCCCCAATGTTCTCCCATATAGTATAATGACCCCACAGTAGATTCCCCCACACATAATATGATGCCCCATATCCTGTCACACAGTATGATGCCCCCAATGTTCCCCCATATAGTATAATGACCCCACAGTAGATTCCCCCACGCATAATATAATACCCCACATCCTGTCACACAGTATGATGCCCCCACTGTTCCCCCATATAGTATAATGACCTGTGGCGCCCCTGACCTGGTCAGGCACCACTGAGTACTGCACCCATGCTGGGAACAGTACAATACAGGTAATCCAGAAGGCTGACAGGGGTGTGGAACACAGGCGCATAGTGATCAGGTCTCACACATGTACCCATGAGAGGACCCCTGGGGATCCCAGGAGGGGGCAAAGCCTATACCTCCACTGGAATAGTGGCAGGGGGTTAAAAGCCTCCATCTCCTCTCAAGGGGTGTGGTGGAGAATCTGGTTGCTAGGTGGCGTAGGCAAGAACAGGAGAGGAGGAGCAGTGAGTCAGTTAGAAGGAGAACTCCAGAGGGCTCAGTGAGGAGCAGACCTGTGGGGCTGATGCTGTCTAACAGCGCCCGCGCAGTGACTACAGACGGGGGAGAACGGTCAACTAGGAGTGCTGCCTGAAAGCCAGCTTCAGCTAGGGAGTGCACGGAGTGGGAAGTAAGGAGACTTCTAGAGAGCACCAGGCCCAACCGGGCGGCAGATCCCGAAGCGAGGATAGATTCACCTTTCCCTGCTAAACCTGCCGGTGTGGGGCTCTTACAGCCCACACCACAACAACCAAAAGCCGCAGCCACGTAACCGCAAGTAGGGCCCATAGGTCACAGGAGGCAAGAGGCTGGAGTGGCCTGGCCCGGGGAACAAGCACACGGCAACACAAGAAGGGGAGAGAGGCTTGGAGCATCTTCCCTGGGTGACCCCCATAGGGACTCAAAGTCGGGGTCACCCCAAACCACCAAGGGCTAAGGAAGGCGAGTTTGTAGTCACCCTCATACAGTCAGCCGGAAGGATACCTGGTTCCCACCTGGTTCATCCCAGCTACGCCCGGGTTACTCACCCTGCCACCTGAAGTGAGTAAAAACCCTGAAAGACACTCTGCCTGTGTGTGGTCATTCTGCGACTTGTGGTACTACAGCTTTACAAAGGGCCCTGGGGCTTGCCTCACTCTCAGGAGGCTACTACACCCGACTGCACCCACCATCAGCCCCAGGCGTCCTCTAACCTGCAGTGGCGGTCCCCTCTGACCGCAAATCTGAGAGTGGCGTCACGATCAAAACAGAAGATTTCCTACCAGTGACGGAGATCCAGCAACGTGGAGTCCCTGAAGGTAACGCACCGACACCGACACAGCACCGGCGGGGCGACACATCTGGCGTCACGAACAGGATAAGGACTAGACCTGTTCAGACAGGTGACCATGTGCCTGGGCGGTCCGCTTGAAAAATTGGAAGCGCCGCCATATTGCCACCATGAAAAGCGCGCTGAAAAACAACAGCAGCCCGCGCTGGAAGAAGTTACCGCCCACGAAGAGGCGTGGCTACCCAGAGATCCCCTGCAGAGTTCTGACCTTGCCAGCTATGAGAGTGGAAGCGTCGAGAGACGGCGGGAAGGAAAGAGAGCCACAAGCCTGCTGCTGGGAGAGGAGCTGCTGAAAGAGGCAGAGCAGAAACTGGACAGCTTGTTACAGGAGGCAGCGAAGAGTCCACTGCTGGGAGACCGTGCAGAAGACGGCGCAGAAGAAATGGCGTCTGACCGCAGGAACCCAGAACCAGGCTCCGCTGCCTGGTGGTACCGAGAGCTGGCCCAGTTTTGCAACCGGCTGGAGACCCGGGTCGTGGAGCAGATTCGGGAGGAACGGATGGAACTGCAGGAGCTGACCGCGGCGGTTCGGGCCTATGAAGGGAGAGCTGCATGCCGGGTGTCAGGCGGGACGGCGACGACGCAGACCCCAGTGCTACCAACAACGGGTGAGTCGAATGATGCCCCGGCCCGCGCAAGTGCCCCGACCCCTGCTGCCACGTCCGCGGTCCCTGAAGAGGCGTCCGGTGCGGCGACGCTGAAGCAGGCCGCAGCCACGCCAGGTGCGGCCCTCCAAGCCCCAGCGGCTGCAGCGATGCCCTGCTCGGCCCACCGAGACCCAGTCCCTGCAGCGATGCCCTGCCCGGCCCGCCAAGACCAGGCCGCCGCCATACAGGGCGCGGCCCGCCAAGCCCAAACTGCTGCAGCGACGTCCAGCCCAGCCTGCACAGAGCCCCCTGCAACAGCGACACTGATCCAGGCCGCCGCCATGCCAGGCGCGGCCCGCCAAGACCAGGCCGCCGCCATCCAGGGCGCGGCCCGCCAAGACCAGGCCGCCGCCATCCAGGGCGCGGCCCGCCAAGACCAGGCCGCCGCCATGCCAGGCGCGGCCCGCCAAGAAAAGACAAGACAGAGATAAAGACACAGAACCTACAGATGAAGAAAGAGACAAAGAGCAAGAAAGTCACAGGTGCCAGTGCCCAACGTGCCCTCGCCCTAGTGAAAAAGAGGAGTAAAGCAAAGTAAAGTAAGAAGTTACTGTTTTGACCAGTTTAGAAAAGTTTTGTTTGCAACGTTTAAGAAATGCGCCCACAAAAACTATTGTGAGAAACAAACTTAAGGCTATGAACTTGCTATAGCCACAAACTCTCGCAGTGTAAATAGTTACACCAGTGGCACCACCACCAGGGCCAGCCTGTTTAGGGGCTTGGCTCGTCTGCAACCAGGGGGGCCCGTCCGTAGAAAAGGGCCTTGGCTCACCTGCGACCAGAGAGCACGCCTGTTTATGGGGCCTTGGCTCACCACCACAAAGAGGGTACCTGGTCAGCACCAACTGTGGAGGCCGCCTCTGAATCCTGCCAGAAGAGGCTGACGGCGCGGATCCACCAGGCCAGGTAGACCCTGAAACCACCAGCCCATGAAAGCCGCCTCTACATCCTGCCAGAAGTGGCTGAAGTCGCGGCCAACGTGAAAGGGTTTTGGGTGGGTTAACAGACTTGTGGGTGGAGGGTGGTGATGTCTGATACCTGGTGCTTTTAAATGTTTTACATGTTTTAATGTTTTATGCATTTTAAAATGTTGTCTTGCAGCCCGAGGACGTGCTGGTGATAACTAAGGGGGAATGTGGCGCCCCTGACCTGGTCAGGCACCACTGAGTACTGCACCCATGCTGGGAACAGTACAATACAGGTAATCCAGAAGGCTGACAGGGGTGTGGAACACAGGCGCATAGTGATCAGGTCTCACACATGTACCCATGAGAGGACCCCTGGGGATCCCAGGAGGGGGCAAAGCCTATACCTCCACTGGAATAGTGGCAGGGGGTTAAAAGCCTCCATCTCCTCTCAAGGGGTGTGGTGGAGAATCTGGTTGCTAGGTGGCGTAGGCAAGAACAGGAGAGGAGGAGCAGTGAGTCAGTTAGAAGGAGAACTCCAGAGGGCTCAGTGAGGAGCAGACCTGTGGGGCTGATGCTGTCTAACAGCGCCCGCGCAGTGACTACAGACGGGGGAGAACGGTCAACTAGGAGTGCTGCCTGAAAGCCAGCTTCAGCTAGGGAGTGCACGGAGTGGGAAGTAAGGAGACTTCTAGAGAGCACCAGGCCCAACCGGGCGGCAGATCCCGAAGCGAGGATAGATTCACCTTTCCCTGCTAAACCTGCCGGTGTGGGGCTCTTACAGCCCACACCACAACAACCAAAAGCCGCAGCCACGTAACCGCAAGTAGGGCCCATAGGTCACAGGAGGCAAGAGGCTGGAGTGGCCTGGCCCGGGGAACAAGCACACGGCAACACAAGAAGGGGAGAGAGGCTTGGAGCATCTTCCCTGGGTGACCCCCATAGGGACTCAAAGTCGGGGTCACCCCAAACCACCAAGGGCTAAGGAAGGCGAGTTTGTAGTCACCCTCATACAGTCAGCCGGAAGGATACCTGGTTCCCACCTGGTTCATCCCAGCTACGCCCGGGTTACTCACCCTGCCACCTGAAGTGAGTAAAAACCCTGAAAGACACTCTGCCTGTGTGTGGTCATTCTGCGACTTGTGGTACTACAGCTTTACAAAGGGCCCTGGGGCTTGCCTCACTCTCAGGAGGCTACTACACCCGACTGCACCCACCATCAGCCCCAGGCGTCCTCTAACCTGCAGTGGCGGTCCCCTCTGACCGCAAATCTGAGAGTGGCGTCACGATCAAAACAGAAGATTTCCTACCAGTGACGGAGATCCAGCAACGTGGAGTCCCTGAAGGTAACGCACCGACACCGACACAGCACCGGCGGGGCGACACAGACCTCACAGTAGATTCCCCCACGCATAATATAATACCCCACATCCTGTCACATAGTATGATGCCCCCACTGTTCCCCCATATAGTATAATGACCTCACAGTAGATTACCCCACACATAATATGATGTCCCCCATCCTGTCACACAGTATGATGCCCCCACTGTTCCCCCATATTGTATAATGACCCCACAGTAGATTCCCCCACGCATAATATGATGTCCCCCATCCTGTCACACAGTATGATGCCCCCACTGTTCCCCCATATTGTATAATGACCCCACAGTAGATTCCCCCACGCATAATATGATGCCCCACATCCTGTCACACAGTATGATGCCCCCAATGTTCCCCCATATAGTATAATGACCTCACAGTAGATTCCCCCACGCATAATATGATGCCCCACATCCTGTCACACAGTATGATGCCCCCACTGTTCCCCCATATAGTATAATGACCCCACAGTAGATTCCCCCACGCATAATATAATACCCCACATCCTGTCACACAGTATGATGCCCCCACTGTTCTCCCATATAGTATAATGACCCCACAGTAGATTCCCCCATGCATAATATGATGCTGCACATCCTGTCACACAGTATGATGCCCCCACTGTTCCCCCATATAGTATAATGACAGCACAGCAAAGTCCCCTATACATAATATGATGCCCCACATCCTGTCACACAGTATGATGCCCCCACTGTTCCCCCATATATTATAATGACCCCACAGCAAAGTCCCCTATACATAATATGATACCCCACATCCTCTCACACAGTATGATGCCCCCACTGTTTCCCCATATAGTATAATGACCCCACAGTAGATTACCCCACAAGTAATATGATGCCCCACGTCCTCTCACACAGTATGATTCCCACACTGTTCCCTCATATATTATAATTAGGGATGATCGAATACTTCAAATATTTGGCTTCGCAAATATTTTCCGAATAGGTCGCCGCAATTCGACTATTCGCGAATATTCGATGCGCAATGTAAGTCTATGGGAAGCCCGAATAACAACTATTCGGAACTATTCGGGCTTCCCAAAGACTTACATTGCACATCGAATATTCGCATAGCGGAGACTTATTTGGAAAAAAATTGCAAAGCCGAATATTTGAGGTATTCGATCATCCCTAATTATAATGACTCCACTGCAGATTACCCCATACATAATATGATGCCCCACATCCTCTCACACAGTATGATGCCTCACAGGACAAAATCCCATATTTCCCTTCCTTGTCACACAGTTTAATACCCCATAGTACATTCCCCAAAGTCCTGAAAATAATATGAAGCTCTCACTGCTACCCACACTCAGTATGATGTCCCCAGAGGCCCCACAAAGTATAATGCCCCCACACAGTATAATGAGTCCACAGGTCCCATATAATATGATGTTTACATAGCCCCCTCACAGTATAATGACCCCACAACCCAAACCCAGTATGATTACTCCACAAAGTATAATGCTCCCACAGCCCCCACACAGTACAAAAAGTGCACCCCCCCATACAATATGATGTCTACATAGCCCCTCATAGTATAATGACCCCATAGCCCCCACCCAGCATGATTACCCAACTAAGTATAATGCTCCCACAGCCCCCACACAGTACAATGAGTGCACCCCCCATACAATATGATGTCTACATAGCCCCCTCATAGTATAATGACCCCCCACCCCCACCCAGCATGATTACCCAACTAAGTATAATATTCCCACAGCCCCCACATAGTACAATGAGCGCACACCCCATACAATATGAGGTCTACATAGCCCCCATGTAATAACCCCACAGCCCCCACATAGTACAATGAGTGCACAGCCCCCATAAAATATGATGTCTACATAGCCCCTTATAGTATAATGATCCCACAGCCCTCACCCAGCATGGTTCCCCCACAAAGTATAATGCTCCCACAGCCCACACATAGTATGATGCCTCCCCAGTAGACTCCCCAATATACAGTTTTATATCACCCTAGTTCCCAGAGAGAATAATGTCCGTGACACATAGTATGATTCCCCCATAACCCTCCTCAGAAAGTATGATGTCCCTCACAGACCCTCATACACATTATGAGGCCCAACAACCTTCCCAATTCACAATATGATGCCACCACCATCTCCACACATGGTCATCATTGCTCCGTTCACACAGTATCATGTATGATGCCTCCACACAAACACCCAACTTTCCTGCTCCTCTGCAGCTGAGCTGCCCTCTGCTGCCAGTCACATGACCTAACACTGTCATTTGACCAAAAGGTCCTTCATTCTCTACCCAGACTGATCCGAGAACTATATCTGGGTTCTAATGACATGGAAACAGTGAGAATATAAAGCAGTGGGACAGTTCCCCAAACTGGTGACTGTTCCACTGTATCTGGGACCTTACGAGGCATCTGGTGTAGCCGCCCTACTACCTACCTCTAATACTGGTGTCTCCTTGTGCAGCACAAGGGGATCGGGTCACCCTTCTACTCAGCATAGCATCAGATTCATAATCTAATCTTTTCTATCCACAGAGCAATATTGAACTTTCTTAAATTATATCCAACTTTTCAATGTGAGAGACACAGATATAAGTCATGCTACACAAATGAGATCAGTGTGCAATTTGGTACTATGCTGGTGATGAACGTGTGCTGACCATGGTACAAAACTGGTGATGGACATGCGCTGACTATAGTTTTCCATAGAACTGCAGCTACATCTGTTAAACTATCTGTTTATTAGGCTGTCCAAAACTTATTTTTTTTAACCCTAATAGGGAATTCTGTGTTAGAATCCCCAAGTTATTGGCAAGCGACCTTCCCAACAAGGTGGGGATTATCCAAGGTGGAGACCCCTTTTTTTGAGGCCTGTTGATCACATGTGAAGGTATATTGTGTCTTATATGATGATGAGGTCATACCATGTTGGATCCATATATCTTAAATAATTAAGGGATTTTTTTTATAGTGAAAGAGCTCAGTCTTATTCTGCTTTTGGAGCATTACCGCTGTCATGGATTGGCCCCCAGGGTCTGTGGTTAAGTGAAGTCTCTGCATTCTCCATCACTGTGCCTCCGTCTTTATGGTATATATAATAAAGCCCGGATCAATGAACATCCTCCCTGCTACATATGCTACTCTGATTATTTCACAGGACATCTTAAAGGGATTATCTAATTAAAGCCGTTAGTGGCATATAACTGGGCCATCAATAACTATGATGTGGCAGCCCCATAAATCAGATCATAGACGGCAGTAGATGATATCACAGCTGTTTCCTAATGGCGCAGCCACTACTGATCAAGGAGGACATCTGCGGTTGGGAGTCAGCAGCTTGGACAACTATGGAATATTGTAGCAATATTTTGCCATTATATTTAATAATCTAACACATTTAAAGGTATTGTTCCATTAAAAACATACACTTTATGGACAAACATATAATGCGTCCTCCACATAACACCTACAGAAGCTTTTCAGACCACCCATTCTTGATAAATAGACATTAATATGGAGTCAGCCCCTCTGCAAATGTAAACACTCCAGCTCTTCTAGGAATAATTTCTACAAGATTTTGGAGATGCCTGTAGGATGTTTTTGCCCTTTCACCCAGAATAGCATTTGTGGGGTGACATTGATGTTGGGGAGAGGCCAGGCTCACAAACTCCTTTCTAGTTCATGTCAAAGATGTTGGGCGGGGTTGAAGCCCTGGCTTTAGGTGGCCGGTCATGTTCTTCTTCCCCTTCACGACCTTTGACGGATCTATCCGTCATGGATCGTGTGCCGTTAAGCCCCGCCCCCTGCTTTTCAACAGCTGACATTTGTGCCTGCATGTTACGAGTGGAATCGCATTCCACCCGTAACATTAACCCCTTAGATCTCGCTGCCAAAGTCTGTCAGCGAGATGTATATACGCGCGGTGAAGATTTTCACTTACCGCCGCCCCCACCGGAAGTCACGTAAGTGATCACGTGACTTTCGGTGGTTGCCATGGTAGCACAGGGTCATGTGATGATGCCTGCAGCTATGATGAGTCACTTCCATTTTCACTCGGCCCGGAGGCCAGTGAAGCAGGAAGTGACCGTATCTGCTGTTAACAGCTGTATAGCTGTGATCAGCAGATAGATCAGAGCGATCGGATTGCTGATCGCTATAGCCCCTTAGGGGGACTAGTAAAATAAAAAAAAAGTAAAAAAGAAGTTTTAAAAAATTAAAAAAAAAACAAAAACCTAAAAGTTCAAATCACCCCCCTTTCACCCCATTGAAAATTAAAGGGCTAAAATATATATATATATATATATATATATATATATATATATATATACACATATTTGGTATCGCCGCGTTCAGAAATGCCCGATCTATCAAAATATAAAATCAATTAATCTGATCAGTAAACGGCGTAGTGGCAAAAAAATTCCAAACCACAAAATTACGTTTTTTGGTCGCCGCAAGTTTTATGCAAAATGCAATAACAGGTGATCAAAACATAGCATCTGTGCAAAAATGGTACCATTAGAAACGTCAGCTCGAGACGCAAAAAATAAGCCATCACTGAGCCATAGATCCCAAAAAATGAGAACGCTACGGGTTTCGGAAAATGGCTCAAAACGTACGCCACTTTTATTGGACAAGCTTGTGAATTTTTTTAACCCCTTAGATATAAGTAAATCTAAACATGTTTGGTGTCTACAAACCCGCACCGACCTCAGGCATCATACCCACACATCAGTTTTACCATATAGTGAACACCGTGAATAAAACATCCCAAAAACTATTGTGCCATCACACTTTTTTTGCAGTTTTTCCACACTTGAAATTTGTTTGCTGTTTTCCAGTACACTATATGGTAACACGTATTGGTTAATTTAAAAGTACAACTTGTCCTGCAAAAAACAAGCCCTCATATGGCAAGATTGACGGAAAAATAAAAAAGTTACGGCTCTCGTCCAGGATTGGGTGCACCATGGACAAATGCAACAATAGTTTTTATGATCCTTTGTTTTTTCCTCTTGACATATAGTCGACTGAGTCAGAGCCTTCCCCATACATAGATTGATGACATCTATTGACAGAGAATTATTATTAATTTTTGACTGAAATAGAATGTCACATACTGTCTATATGGGTCTTTTCTTGGGTGTTTCACCTTACCCACTTCTAAATTAGGGCACACGGTGTTCTTTTAGTGTGAGTGGAGGGCCTGCATAGGGCTCAAGCCGATGAGGAACGGGGGCGTCAGTAAACTGTAGGACGCCGACCCCTGTATGACAGGAAGGGCGAGGAGTAGAGTGTATTGATTCTCACCTTTCTTCTCATCAATATTTTAACATGTGTACCTTGTTTGTGGCATATATGTAATAAAAATTGTTTGTGGGTAATTTGAGTATTTCGGTTTTTGGTTCAATATAATTACCTTGATATCGGTTTCAGTGTTTGCTTACACCAGTGGGAAATAAGGGTGGATGAAAAATCTGAACTCATTAAGACTTTCATAAACAAGTCCTAATACTTGTGTTCAGATAGTATATATCATACAGCATAGGTGATAAATATATGAATGCTGGAAAGCCCATTGTTTATAAAAATGAGATCCCGAGGTTCCCTGTGTGAATGGAGGTGAGTGAGCATGGGCAATCACAACTGTATTCACTGCTTATAGGATGGTGTATGGTGGTTGCCCATGCTCATTCCCACTCCATTCACACAGGGACATTTGGGTCTCTTGTACAAGGGACCAGTACAGGTCTCTGAAGATGGACCTTCAGTGTTCACACCAGTACAGGTCTCTGAAGATGGACCTTCAGTGTTCACACCAGTACAGGTCTCTGAAGATGGACCTTCAGTGTTCACACCAGTACAGATCTCTGAAGATGGACCTACAGTAATCACACATTTATCACACCTATCTTGTTTATCAGGGTGCCCCTTTAACTTAAAGGGGTTGTCCACTACTAGGACAACCCCTTCTCATTCTACAAATTATCATGATTAATCAACAGGAATTGAGGGCTGTGGTTTACCACCCACATCCTGTTGATTAATCAGGCGGGAGAGAGAAGCCGGAGGTGATTGCGCACATGACTCACATGACGTCACAACCTCACGGGAGCCTGGGAATGTGAGTGCCGGCACTGCTGGGACTGGGCGGACAGCGCAGGGGAGTATAGGCTTTTTTATTGTAATTGGTGGAAATGTAGAATGAGAAGGTGTTGTGCTAGTGTCGCGGGCGGCGGGGCGCTGCGCTCGCTAATGCTTGGGTCCGGCGCTGCTGCTGCTGCTCGGTGGCTCGAGCGGTGGGCCGGATCCCGGGGACTCGAGCGGCGCTCCTCGCCCATGAGTGAAAGGGGTGGTTTGTTGGAGTTTGGGATGTCGGTTTGTGACGCCACCCACGGTATGTGGTGAGCTTGGGACACCACCGCTGCTTGGTACGGGGATCCCGGGAACGATGACAGGGAGCAGCTGAGATGTTTCTCTCCCCTCCGTGGGTAGGGGGATTTGGTGGTCCCGGGGCCCGGTGATGGTGACTGGAGGGTGGATGGCAGGAGTTGGGGAGGTGCAGGGTCGCGGGGGCAGCGCTGTGCCAGACGGCACGATGGTACTCACTCAGCCAGTAACGTACACGGAGTCTCTGGTAAAACAAACGGCTGGATGAACGGGTTCCGCAGACGGCTGCTGTAGTTTCTCCCCTGACTCTAGGCTAATAGTGTGCGTCCTTACACTGCACTTTATATGCTCCTCCTGTGCTCCGGTTTCCAGCTGGCTCCCCGGTTCGGTACCAGACGGGCCACCACCCTGTCCCGGCTACCTACGGTTCCACCAGGTCTGTCTTCCCAGCCCCTGCAGACGGCCACTACCATCTGCCTGACTGACTACAAGAGGGTCCTAGACTCCAACCTAGGCCCCTGTAAGCTTCTGCCACTCTGCACACCTCCTCTCCCTTCTTCTGCCTGGACTTGTCTGCGATGTTTCCTGCCCCAGACCAGCTAGACTCCTCGGTGGGCGTGTCCATCCGCCTGACTCCGCCCACCTGGCGTGTCTGTCTGAACCCGAGGGAGGAAATCAGGTCTCACTGGAGATGGAGATGACTGCTGTGATCTGCTGGGGGTGGGGGTGTGTGTTGTTACCTGTGGCCCTTGGCCAGTCCAGGGCGCCACACTAGTAGTGGACAACCCCTTTAATGGAGTTATCATGGTGACAGGTTACACAGTGCACCTCAGCTAATGATGATGAAGCTTCTGTCCCTCTTTTTTTACTATTTTTATTCTAAAAGCTGATCCGGTAACCCTCGGTTTAAGCAGCACATGCAATTATTAGCATTCACTGTGTGACCCACTTAAGTCATTGTAGACAAGAGCCGAGCCGGTAATGCGTACAATGATGGAGATTCATTAAAACACGGCTCGCTGCGTGCTGCTGATTATAAATACGTCCTCCACTCAGATGCTTCGGTAATAACGAGCTCATCCTCAGTGCAGGGACAGAAGCCGAAGTGTTTTCTGAAAGGATTCAACCATAAAGTGCGCCCCTTCCCATGGGAATATCACATTGCTGCCGCCCCGCGTCTTCGCGTCACATACAGCGTGATAAATGATACTAAGACATCGTGACGAGATGACGGGGTCACGTGAGGCTTCTCAGAGGCTTCGTGTTAGATCGTGTTTATAATCTGCATTAAGTACATGAATTCACAAAGTGCCATCTATGTGAAGAAACAGAAGACTCAAATTGTTAAGATTAATAACTTATATTTCTTGATAATATTATAATCACTGCTCAGATAATAGCTATAGGTGCAGAGGTAACAGACGGACCCCGAAAACGGGGCTACAGGGCGCCCAGAGGCCTCTCTGCTATATATGAAAACACAAATATTGGTGGGTGGTGGTCTCTGCACTAGGGCAATACTACCTACTACTGCAATTATTATTATACTTTTTTATTACTACTACTAATTCTACTAATGCTGCTACTTCTATTATATTTACAACTATTACTAATATTACCACTTCTACTAATAGATTATAGGAGGGGGAAGAGGTGAATATTCATTTTTCACCAGTGGGCGACCTAATCACTGACACCAATACCAAATATGACATCCCCGGAAAAGAAACCCTAGCACATCTTTTGGAGCCAAAAATGATATAAGACATTGTCTTATTTTGGAAGAAACACGGTATTCCTAATGTGGCGCCCCCAAGGCTTCAGGCACCACAGGGTACTGCACCTCACCTGAGGTGCAGTTGTGGCGCCCTGGACTAGCCAGGTCATCACAGGTAACATACAAACACCCCCACCCCCATTAGACAGTAACATTAGCCAAACATAAAATCCTTGTTGCCTCCCTCCAGCGTCTGATGTCCACACCAGGTGGGGCGGAGCCAAGCAGTTGGCCCCACCCACCGAGGAGTTCACAGGCCTGGAGGCGGGAAAAGTGACAGAACGAGTTTGGAGTTTGAAGTGTGAGGAGTAAACACTTGGGTGTCCGGGTTTGTGGCCCAGGCACAGACAGCAAGGTTGGCAGATGGTGGTTGCTGTCTGCAGGAGTGGTGAAGCAATGCGGAACCGTAGGACCGGGGTCAGGCGTTGGCCCGCCGGTACCGACCGGGGAGCGAAGTGAAGCCAGCACAACACAGGCAGGGCCATCGGACCCCGACCAGGCTTGGAGCTGCCGACAATAGTCAAATCCGAGTGTGACCGGAACCCCAGGGGTTTCCTAACAACCAAAGACCCTAAAGAAGGCAACCGCCCACACCGTGAGGGTATACAGCTACCGCCTAAGGCTAGAGACCCAAGGGCCAGCGCCTGCGGGCAAACGGGCTCCTCCGGCATCCATACACCGGGGAGCGGACTACCGTTGGGGATCCATCGTAGTCAAACAGGTACATCAAGGTGCAGGGAAAGACAGCCGCCATCACTCGTCCGGGGAGAGACACTGCAGCTGGCTGCAGGACCCGTCCATCCAGCCGTTTGGTTTACCGAGGACTTTGTGCATCTCTTACTGAGTGAGTACACCCGTGCCATCCGGCACTGCGCCGCGCTGTCCCTGCAACCCTGCACCTCACCAACCCATCACCGGGACCACCGACCCCTACCCACTGAGGGGGAAAACAACATCCCAGCTGCTCCCTACCATCGCTCCCGGGATCCCTGTTACCAGCAGCGGTGGTGCCCATCTTCACCACAACCCGTGGGTGGCGTCACGGACTAAATCCCCCAAACCAACCACCCCTTTCACTCACGGGCGAGGAGCGCCACTCGAGTCCCCGGATCCGGCCCACCGCTCGAGCCACCGAGCAGCCGCTGCAGCGCCGGACCCGAGCGTTAACGAGCGACCAGCAGTGGCGGCGTCCTCCCCGCCCACGACACAGTATTCATCTCGAATATGGAGGAGGTCATCACCGGTAAACCATCAATACACTCACTCGACACATAGTATGGGGCTCATTCTCTGGGACTGGTCTAGGGTAGGTGTTGGGGTAGCCATCAGGAGGTATGGGACTTCATGCCCACTAGTTCAGGAACCCGGGGTTGGGGCACTGACTGGGGAAGTTAGGAGCCATCTCACACACAAGTTAGTTAGCTCCAGGTGCAGAAAGCGCCAGAAAGGGCTCAGGAACATACAAGCAAGGAAGCAAAGACAAGAATAGCAAGGGGCTCCTGGTCTGGAGCTGGAGTCTCGACCTGGTTTTTAGAAAGAAGGGGGATCCTAGGGTTCGCGGGAATTACAGCAGGCACCTGGAACCCGATCCATGGCCCAGGAGCTGGGGTTGAGGGAAACTGACGAAAGGAGACGTACAGAAGGAAAGACCGGCCGTGACCTCCGAACTATCCTGGATTGGCTGAGGTCCGTCACAGAGAGTCGCGGCACACCAAGGGCAGAGTGACTTCAGTGAGTAAAAAGAACTTGAACTGCGCTCTGTGTCGTCCCATCATTGCTGTCGCCCTCACCATCATGGCCCTGCGCCAAAGGCGACTACTACTCCAACATCCTCCCTGGGGCCTGAGCTCTGCCTGTGGAGAGCTGTATCATCTGAGCTGCGTTATCATCCGCCCCAGAGAAGAATCCCCGCAGCAGTGGCTAATACTAGCTGCACACCACAGGTGGCGTCACAAAGACAAATACCGTCATCCCCATCCCCCATATTTTATTGACACCGAAGGGGTCATGGAACTGGGCCAGGCCACTGTGACATCCCGAACCGGCTTGGTGATGGGTAGCCCTCCTCCCATGGGTGCGTCACTAATACTAATTCTTCTACAACTTCTACTACTGTTATTACTTCTATTACTTCTATTACTATGCAGAGTGGGAAAATTTCCTAGAAAGGAAGGGAGACAGGCGACGCTTTTCTGGGTGCACTACTTTGTGATCACAAGGAGTGGTTGAATGGTAATGCACTCACAGTGGGGTAAAAATGGATCGTGTATGTAATCTAGGGAACCCATCTGTACGGCGGCGGCTGGTCAACCTACTGAATCGGAGTGCTTCCCTGGGCTCCTAGCAGAAAACAATGAGACAAAAGGAGGAGGGCGGTTCGTGCTCAGTCCAGCCAGATCCACCAGTAGTGATCTTGTCTTTATTAAAAATTTAAAAACAGCAAGCGATGTTTTAAATTTTTAATTAAGACAAGATCACTACTGGTGGATCTGGCCGTTTCATACCTATACATTCAGGCAACCGGACTTTTTAACGCAGACTGCCCTCCTACTTCTATTACTATTAATTTGCCTATTATTATCACAATGTTTACTATTACTAATATTTTTTTTTATAATCTTTCCTCTTAAGTTTTGTTCCACATACAAAATATAACACATTGCCGAAAATAAGCCCTAGCGCATCTTTTGGAACAAAAAATAATATAAGACACTGTCTTATTTTTGAGGAAGCACGGTATTAGTAATACTAATTGTACTACTTCTTCTACTGTTATTACTTCTATTACTATTAATTTTACTATTATTATCATCACTAAATTTACTATTACTACTACTACTTAAGTTTTTTTCCGTATACAAAATATAAGACATTCCCCCTCAAAAAAGCCCTAGCGCATCTTTTGAAACAAAAAATAATATAAGACACTGTCTTATTTTTTTGGGAAAATAGTATTAGGCCCTGGGCGCACACTGCTTTTTTTGCTGTGTTTTTGGTGCACAATTGGTGCAGTTTGTGTTCATAAGTTTCATTCAGTCCTTCCCCAGTTAAGTCTAGTAGAAATTCGAAATGTTGTGCGCACGTTGCTTCTTTTTTCCTTACAGGTTTTTCTGCAGTTTTTCTGCAGCAAAAAGAAGCAGCATGTCACTTCTTTTTCACAGGTCCCTGCGTTGTTCCCTGTGTTTTGTTATTGATAATGGATAAAAAACGCAGGGATAAAAACGCACCAAAATCCGGTAAAAACGCATCAATTTTTAGTGTGTTTTTTTGCCAGAGGGTGCATTGTTTGCTAAAGAAACAAATCTGCAGTGTGTACACATAGCCTTGGGGTACTTTGCACACTACGGCATCGCAGGCCGATTGCTGCGATGCTGAGCGCAATAGGCCCCGCCCCCATCGCAGCTGCGATATCTTGTGATAGCTGCCGTAGCGAACATTATCGCTACGGCAGCTTCACACACACTTACCTGCCCTGCGATGTCACTCTGGCCGGCGACCCACCTCTTTCCTAAGGGGGCAGGTCGTGCGGCGTTACAGCGATGTCACATGGCAGGCGGCCAATAGAAGCGGAGGGGCGGAGATGAGTGGGACGTAAACATCCCGCCCACCTCCGTCCTTCCGCATAGTCGGCGTGGGCCGCGGTGACGCAGGTAAGCAGATGTTTCTCGCTCCTGCGGCTTCTCACACAGCGATGTGTGCTGCCGCAGGAACGAGGAACAACATCGTACCTGTCGCTGCAGCGAAATTATGAAAATGACCGACACTACACCGATGATACAATTACGATAATTAATAATTATACGATCGTTAATCGTATCAAAAAGGATTCACATACTCCGATGTCGACAGCGATGCCGGATGTGCGTCACTTTCGATTTGACCCCACCGACATCGCAGCTGCGATGTCGTAGTGTGCAAAGTACCCCTTACAGCTACTACTAATTCTACTACTATTTAGTCTACTGTTATGACTTCTATTACTATTAATTTTACTATTATCACTACGTTTATTATTACTACTACTACTTTCATAATGTTTGCTCTTAAGTTTTGTTCCACATGCAAAATATATGATGTCCATTTTTCATTAGTGGGCAACCCAATCACTGTCTTCAATATAAAACATAAGACATCCCCTGAAAATAAGCCCTAGCACATCTTTTGTAACCAAAAATAATATGACACTGTCTTATTTTTACAGAAACACAGTTCTACTACTAATGCTACTACTAATTCTTCTATTGTTATTACTTCTATTACTATTAATCTTACTATTATAATCACTAGATTTATTATTATTACTACTACTTCTTTTATAATTTTCCTCTTAAGTTTTGTTGTACATACAAATATAAGACATCTCCCGAAAATAAGCCCTAGTGCATCTTTTGAACCAAAAATTATATACCGTAAATTTCTTTTTATAAGACGCATTGGATTATAAGACACACTCCAAATTTAGAGAAAAAAAAGGGAAAAAATATGGGGTCCATCTTATAAACCGGTGGTGTCTAACGAGTGGGGACGGAGCAGCGATAGTGGAGCGAGGTCACAGGAGGCAGGGGTGGTGCTGGAGTAGGGCGATTCTGTGGGCAGTGCAGCGAGTGTCCCAGATGCGAGCTGCAGGCACTGTGAGGCAGGTGGAGCATGCAGAAACTGTCAGCGGTGCGGGCTTCAAAGAAATGGTGCCTGGAGTCAATGCGTGCTCAGATGGAGCTCTCGGCTCATTGACAAGCCGAGATCTCATCTGCACACACGCCACCATCATTATGTCTTTTGCAAGGAGCTCAATGGGCTGGAGGTGGCGCGTGCAAAGAAGAGATCTTGATCCAAGAGCTCTATCTGTGTGCGGGCCGAGTCCGGGTGCCATTATTTGAAGTTGACATTTTCATAATGGGGGCCCCTGCCTCACAGCCCGCAGCACAGCCCGTAGAACAGCGCATCGCTTGCATTAAGCCCGCAGCACAGTGCCCTGTGACCACTCTCCACCTCCCCTGGTCAACTACATTTATTATAAGATGAACCCCTAATTTTACTCCCAAAGTTTTGTGAGGAAAAGTGCGTCTTATAATCCAAAAAAATCGGTAAATCACTGTTATTTTTTAGGGAGAAACTCTTCTCTTCAGTTTTGTTCCACGTACATGATTACTACAAATTTTTATTTCTGCCATTTTTCTACTACTTTTTCTATTTTTACTATAAATGTTACCAACGCTAATATAGTGCTACTATAACTATTACTAATAACCTACAACAAACCACCATTATATAGTGGATACATTAAATAGCAAACAAAACCCTAAAATAAAACTCATCATTAAATTTTAAATATATTAATATTGTAGTTTTTGGTGGGGAGGGCTGTTTCTCTACGATTGCGCTCTTTAATTCCAATGAAATCCATTTCCGAATGTTGGAGCTTGGAACAATTCACATTGAACTGTAAAATTTTAGCTTTCTAACAAAAAAACTGGGGTAATCTTACTTTAATGTTGGCTTTCTAACAAATATTTTATCTAAACTTGGTGGAGAAGAACGCAACGATGCTGATCGTTCAGTCCAACCCCATCCATCAGTCTTTGCATGTAATGGAATGTGGCCTTTTGGACTCATGGTCCAATATTGGTGGCCAACCTCTTGACTTTTGTCTCTAAGTGGGCATAAATCTCTTTAGAAGACTCTTCACTAAAGTCTGAAATGTGGCTGAAGAGTGGAGGCTAATGGGACAGCCAAGAGGGGGGTATCAAAAGAATAGGATGCTTTTGAAGACTTGCACCTCTATAGGATGCAATGGAAGATGAAGAAGAACCACATTTAAGAGTCTCTCTCAACCCATATAGCTCATTGTTTCCAGGGACATCACATTGCTTTGTCCATTAGGGCACAGTCCTGAACCACAGATTACTTAAAATGGTATTATACTGGCCACAGCTTGTAGATCGATTTTTCTGTCCCTCCTGACGGTGAACCATGTACTTACAAATCCTTATTATTTGAGAACGGCAGGCTGACCGCTGATACAAGAAAGTGATTCAATCAGTTAGATCAATTAATGCAGACAACATATACCAGAAAAATCATAAATAATGTCCCATCAAAACAAAAATGCCCTGATATTTCCATATAATGTCTCGTTTCAGTGCAGTCTCTTCATTATGAAGGTAAATTAATTCCAATCTTATGCACTGTATTAATCCAAGAGCAGGGAATGGCAAAGGCTACAGAGATTCAAAGAATACTACAGGGACTACCCCAGTGTCATTCGCCTCCCCTCAAACTTTACTTCAACAGCTGATCAAGCAGAGTTTGGCAACAGCTCCGTCATAGAAGAGAACACACAAGTGTTTGGCCGAGATTAGTTTTCCTGTCTATTATTATTATTATTATTTATTATTATAGCGCCATCAATTCCATGGCGCTTTACATGTGAAAGGGGTGTACATAATTGGGACAAGTACAATAATCATAAACAATACAAGACACAAACAGGTACAGGAGGAGAGAGGTCCCTGCCCGCGAGGGCTCACAGTCTACAAGGGATAGGGGAGGATACAGTAGGTGAGGGTAGAGTTGATCAGACTGAGGGTTATGGCAGGTTGTAGGCTTGTCGGAAGAGGTGGGTCTTCAGGTTCCTTTTGAAGCTTGCCAAGGTAGGCGAGAGTCTGATGTGTTGTGGCAGAGCATTCCAGAGTATGGGGGAGGCACGGTAGAAATCTGGGATGAGATGGTGGGAAGAGGAGATGAGAGGGGAGTAGAGAAGGAGATCTTGTGATCTATCTGAAAGTCAGGAGATCGACCTCTCCCAGAATTCCGACAATGATTCCATAGTTGTTGAGTGGGCCTTTCTGGTGGTCTACGGCAGGTTTGGGCAATCTGAGGCCACCTGAGAAACTGTGAAATTATTAACATATCAATTATTATTATGTTAATTGCATCACTTAATATTGAGCAGAATTAAGCATATTGACACCCCCCTATATACCATATGAGTCAACACACAGCCCCCCTATATACAGTATGAACCCCCACACAGTCTCCCTATTTTCAGTATAGGCCCCACATAGCCTCCTATATACAGCATGAGCCCAACATAGCCTTATATATAAAGCATAAGCCTTCACATTTCCCTCCATTATACAGTATAATCCCTCACACAGTCTATATACAGTATGAGCACACAGCCTTTTACATACAGTATGAGCCCTCATATAACCCCTCTATATACAGTATAAGCTCTCATAGAACCCTCCTTTATACAGTATGAACCCCCACACAGCCTCATATATAACATATAAGCCCACACACAGTCCCCTATATACTGTATGAGTCCACTATACACAGTATGAGCCCTTACACAGTCACACTATATACAATTAGAGCCCCGCACATTCTCCTATATTTACTATGAGCCCCCACATAGACCCACTTTATACAATGTACAAAGTGAGCCCTCACCCAGCACCCTATATATCCTCAGAGCCCACACACAGCCACTACCTGAGGATGCAGATAGTGGTGTCATCAGGTGGTAGCAGGTGGGCTAGGGCATAGTGCGGTCCATATGCCATTGATTTCAGCCATTTGGCTATCTCAGTCTGTGGGCCAGAAAGGAATTACAATAGGGCCAGATTTGGACCACGGGCCACACTTTGATCAGGTCTTTTCTACAATGTGACAGGAAGTGATGACAATGGAGGCCTGTGATTGGAACAGGATGTCATTAGCGGAACATCTGATAATGTCCCATTCTAGTTCATTTCGTTTCCATGGATCATTATCTTAATCCATGGTCCCTTGTGCTCTAAGGGAGAGGGTCTTGTGCCTTGTGTGTAAGAGTTGCTTATATCGTATTCCTACCCTGTGAGAGATTTTGTAAGTAGATGATTAGATTTGTTGCATCAAAATTAAGGGACAAAGTCCTAGTCATAAATTGAAAGCTACAGTACCTCTAATACCTAGAATTTCACAGGTCATATCTTTGGTGACCCCCGTATCTGTTCCTGACCTGTAATCTGGAAAAAAAAGTAAAAGAAAATATTTGTAAAGTGTCAAATATGTCTGTGAGCTTTAATGGAATGTTCTCCAGTGTTTGGAATATGTGATAAATCTATTTGTCATTCAATCTATCCAAAATGTATGGGATGGAACCAATACATATTGGGAATAGGAAAGTGACAGATCCTTAAAGGAGTTTTTTCAGTAGATCCTTTTTTTTTTAAAGGGCAAGGAATGTGATAAAACAGTAAAATTACCAATATAACAATACTTTAGGCCCCCAATGCTCCAGTTCCTGCTGACCCAACTTTAATTTGGGGCAGTTGATCTTGTACCATCTGAGCACATGACTGCTATGGTTCAAAGATCAGTAGTGATCATGTGCCATCTAAGCATATGACCGCTGCAACCAATCACTGATCTCTAGTGACACTACTGGAGCCAGTGATTGGCTGCAGCCATTATGTTCTAGATAGTGTTGAAATCATCATCGTGGAAAGATCAGACAGCATGATTAAAGGGATGAGTATTGGTTATTTTTTATTTTAGTCACATTGTTTGCCTTTCGAGAAAATTTGATGTAAAAGGGGCCCGTTTTTAGTGGCACCCATCTTTTTTACTTTAAATCATATTTTTTCAACTTATTTTATACAAGAACCTTTACTTTCTCCTCCCTCTTTAACCGTGGTTTTTTTTTACAATATTATTGAAAGTTAATTTCAAAGTTAATATTAATTAAAGTTTTAATTAATTTCAATAGATATTATTTTTAAATATATTTAATAAAATTCTCACTTTTTTTCAGATCCCTACGTGAAAGTGAATCTGTATCATGCAAAGAAAAGAATTTCCAAAAAGAAAACTCATGTGAAGAAATGCACCCCGAATGCAGTGTTCAACGAACTCTTTGTGTTTGACATTCCTTGCGAAGGCTTGGAAGATATCAGTGTGGAGTTCCTGGTGATGGATTCAGACCGGGGCTCCAGGAATGAGATTATTGGTCGATTAATCCTAGGAGCTTCTGCCGATGGAACAGGTGGAGAACATTGGAAGGAAATTTGTGAACATCCTCGGAGACAGATCGCTAAGTGGCACATGTTGTGCGATGGTTAGCAGCCTCGAGTTGAACGGACTTCAGCATCTTCATTTTTTTTATTTCTTTGCCATGTAAAATAAAAAGCTTGCAGTCACATTTCTTTTTTATGTTAAAACACGATCAACTGCAAAACTAAAATAGCAAAAATAGAACAAATAAAGGGCAAAATTAATTTTTGCCTTAAAGATAAAAAAATAAAATAAAATCGCAACCTTCACTTTATAAAATATGGAGATTTTGCAATTTACAGTTAAATTTTTTTTGGTCAGTGACTTGTCTTGGAGAAACATCTTTCTTGCAAGGTTCATACGTAGAAAATTAAGATATTTTGATTGGCAGACATCATCGATTGTTGAGTAGTCTTTATGATGGAGTAGCTTAAAAAGGCTACAGCCCGGCTTCATATACCAAAATAATGAAAAGGGAGCGCAGGTATAAAAGTATTGAAATATCCTTTAAGTGTTCAGGACAAAGATTAATTAATTTTGGTTGATCTGGTATCTCAAAATGGCCAGTAGACAATAAAGTGAACAAGGCCAACTGTATCCATCACAAACCACTATGGTTCACTATTCTACAAATGTTTCCTTTATTCTTTAAAATTCCCATAAATCACCATATTTATAACTAAAAAAATGGAAAATAAAATATATATTTTGGTAGTAATCAAGTAGGAATACTTTGCTCTCTGAATCCCATGACTTTTATGAAATTATGAGAAAAAAATAAACATTTATTGGATAGAATCAAGGTGTATTAATATCAGGGTGAATCCAAATTTCCTTTCCAAAAAGCACAAATTTTAGGATAAAATCATGTTAGTAAATGTCATGATTATTTTAAACTTTTAAACTTTTTGTAATTGAAAGTGTAGTATCTCCTTCTCCCAAATGGATATTATCCCTAACATATATCCACCTCGTTGTCACCTAGCAGAGCAGTGGCCCATCCATGGGTTATTGGTCATTTTACAAAGACTACCCCTGTGTCTCCTCCTTGTGTCTTCTATAGTGTTTAATGGCGTTGACAAAGTGCTTATCCCATCCGTTACCTATTTAGGGCCCACACTAGCGATACCTAGGGTCCAGCTTGGTGCATTGGTGTGGGACCTCTCTTGGGTGGTGAGGTACCAGCGGTAGGTTTGGTCAGGGATCACCATATTCCCCTTCCGTAGACACAGGGTTTCCCTTCCCTTGGTACTTCCCCGTACCTAGCGTGGCACTGAGTCAATGTGTAGGCGATGTTAAGTTTGGGGGTCAATTTATGGATTCAACCTTTTTTTTGGGACATAATATCATCATCTTCACCACTATGTTCCATTGTTTGAATATGTGAAGGTGAATCCAAATTTCCTTTCCAAAAAGCACAAATTTTAGGATAAAAATATGTTAGTAAATTTCATGATTATTTTAAACTTTAAACTTTTGTAATTGAAATTGGAATATCTCCTGCTCCCAAAAGGGATACTTTCCGTAACTTATTTCCACCTTGTTGTTACCTAACAGTGCAGTGCCCCATCCATAAAGTTTAATGGGTTATTTTACATGGACAAACCAATTCTGTGTCTAGTTTTAGGGCATAAGGACATCATACATTGACCTCCTGCTTTTAAGAGAGAGCGGCCAAGTCGATGGGTAAGCGATGTTAAGTTTGGGAGTTCAATTTATGTATTCAACCTTTTTTTGAGACAACAAATGGGACATAGTCAATAGAATACTTTAGTTTAATAATTTAATTTATAATTTAGCAGGCTCACCACTCAGTGATCTGGATCCACAGGTGCTGGGATGAAGTGGCTAGCGTCCACAATTCAATGCTAGAAAAGGATGAAGGAATCCCGCACACCGTTCCTCATAAAATTCTTCAAGACTTTATTGACACATTCAAATCCCCCCTTATACGTTACGGACATACGTCCTTACTCATATTGGCTATGAGTAAGCACTTATATCTGAAACGTGTAAGGCGGGGCTGGATGCCCGGAATAAGTAACTTTGAAGAAGGATTAAGTCTTGAAAAATTTTATAAGGAACGGTGTGCGGGATTCCTTCATCCTTCATCCTTTTCTTGAATGGGCTTAATGGTGAACACGATGATATTGCTATAGATTGTGGCATTTGATAAGCATCTGTATGTTTTGTAACAAGGGGAATTCTTTCTTCTATGTTTGATGTGGCTTTCTGTCTTGGGGAACCCATGATCATATAAATCATTAGACAATTCGGACATAATAAGGAGGGTTCAATTCCTGAGATCTCATTCTTTTTACCAGAACAGAGAGAAGCTACAAAGAGCTCTTTAAGACCTACCATGTGGCTAGTCCGGAGATTTAAAAAAAACCCTGTAATTCCTTAGTTCTACTGTGGAGGCACTGCAGGGAAATTGAGCACAATGCCCAAAGATAATTGACTGTCCATCCAAGAGTTTGTCATGCCTAAGGTGGAGAGCTTCTTGGAAGAACTTTTTTGTTGGAGGACTCAGCATAGTCATGTATTATTTCATTTCGTCAGGTACCAGCTCTTGAACGTCTATGAAGATCTAGTGGATAATGTGATGTCCACTTGTCAAACTCCACTTCCAAACGCTTAGCTTCCGAATAGTAGAATATGGATAGAATAATCAGCAACAATCCATAATATATACTGTTTCTCTATTACAAGTTTTTTAAAATCTGTAAATTGCAAATATCCTTTGATAAAATAGAAGGTATGAGATTTTGTTTTTTGTTTTAGCTAAGAGGACCTCTAGGCTTGTTCAATCTGTTCTGAGGAGGAATTTCAGGAGGAAATTTGAAATTAATTAATTTGGTAGATTAATTAGATCAAGTTGCCAGAACAAACAAGAAATCACTAGGAATCACCATTGTGCTCCGGGCAGTTGACAACTTCCCTTCTCCCACTTTTTCACTTGAGGTCAAAACATACGTTCTTCGACTGGGGGTAAAATTGAGCACAAGAGAAAGCTCCTGCTATACGTACTGGAATATGAAATCTAATCTCCACTAACCATATTGGGTATGAAATGCAAGGTAGAACAAGAAGGTAAAATCTTATAAAAAAAAAAGGTAGAAGACAATATGACTGTTTCTTGTATCTTTGACGTGGCTTTCTAGCTTGGAAAACTCATGATCAAATACATTATTAGAGAATTCTGAGGAAATAAAGAAGACTGCCCTCCTTTATACCAAAGCAGAGAGAAGCTACAAAGAGCTCTGGAAGAACAAACATGTGGCCAGTCCCAAGATTTTAACAAAAATTGTAATTCTTCATGTCTCCAGTGGAGGCACTGTAGGGAAATAGAGCACTTAATGCCAAAAGATTAGGCGTTCAATTTCCCTGCAGTGCCTCCACTGGAGAAATGAAGAATTACAGTTTTTGTAAAAATCTGTGATTAATTTATTATCTGAGGACTCTTCTAACGAAAAAAGAAATGTTCCAAGTGGACAAACCTTTTAATATCAGTTTTGGTTCAATTTCGATGCTTGATTATAAAAAAAAATGTTCAACTGAGATATTCGAGGTATATGAGCCAAGTTTGTGAGAATAAAAGCATTTTTGAAGTGATGACATTGCCCCACATTGACTGTTCACTCTCTGCCGTGAGATCAAAATCAGACCATTGCCACCGATCAACCAAAAGACTTCGATCGAACAACCTGCTTTCCATGACGCATCTCACGCATCGTTGTTCCGTTTGTGACTTGTTGTATGAAATTGTGATTTTAATACAGTGTGTGATAAAAAATAAGAAAACACAAGAGGAAGACCGTGAGGTACCCAAAGGGCTCGGACTCAGAATCAGTGGGTCTTGTGAATGATGTGAATCTGTGCACTATACGAGTACAGTATGTAGCATAAAGTATGTTATATTGATCTATTAACCAGTATGTCCCAGTAACAGATAATGGGCTAGTAACTGTTTTGTGTCATTGGAATAAACAAAACAAAAACACCTTACTTTCCGAACGTGTAGCAGATTTGCCTTTTACCGTCTTTTTTCGAATGTCCGACTGCACTACTGGTTTATTCGTGTTGCATTTTTTTTTATTATTTTTTTATCGGTTTTTTTTTTGTATATGAAGACAGGGAAAGAGATTGTTGATACTTCACCAGAAAAAGACCCCCCCCATTACTGTATACAACCTATTGTCAGAGGTGTAACATTATCCCAAACGAGCAATGTATTATACCTGCTGATTGGGGGTGATTACCGTAAATAATACGACCTCCCTACACTAGTGTGAATACAAGCTGACAATTCATGTGGATCTAATGGGACATGGTTTTCAATTTTACTGTACAGCATATTTGGGTTGTATTAAAGATAAAGGCTATGCATTTTAATGTGTGAGTCTATGTCTTTTATTGAAATGCATGAGAACAAATGGGATTCTTTTCTGATATAGGGGACCTTGCAACAATATAGGAGTTCTGCCAGCATTGTTACAGAGGTTACAGGGGTGGGGTGTCCGCCTGTCAATGCTCTGACCATACGTCGCACAATGCATCAAGTTTGTCTGCATGGCCGTCGTCCCAGAAGGAAGCTTCTTCAAAAGATGATGCACAAGAAAGCTGCAAATAGTTTTATGAAGACAAGCAGACTAAGGACATGGATTAATAGAAAGATGTGGTCTGATGAGACCAAGATACATTTATTTGTTTCAGATAGGAGGTGAGGAGAATAAACACAAATGTGTCCTACCTACAGTCAAGCATGGTGCTGGGCGTGTCATAGTTTGGGCTGCATGAATGCTGCCGGCTGTGGGGAGCAACAGTTCATTGAGTAAACAATGAATGGCAAAATGTACTGTGACATACTGAAACAGGGCATGGTGCCCTCCCTTCACAAACTGGGCCACAGGGTAGTATTCCAATATAATAACGACCCCCCAAACACACCTACAAGACGATCAATGCCTTGAAAAAAGAAACTGAGGGTAAAGGTGCTGGACTGGCCAAGCATGTCTCCAGACCTAAACCCTATTGAGCATCAGTAGGGCCTCCTGAAACAAAAGGTGGAGAAGCACAAGTTTGCTAATGTCATGGAGGATAGAAGAGGATCAAGTGGCTCCTGTAAAGCTCTAGTGAACTCCATGCCCAAGAGGGTTAAGGCAGTACTTGAAAATAATGGTGGCCACATAAAATATATACACTTTGGACACAATTTGGCTATTTTCACTTAGGGGAGTACTCACTTTTGTTACTGTTTGTCTGTTACAGTTTAGACATTAATGGCTGTGTGTTGAGTTATTTAGAGGACACCAAATCTACATTGTTATACAAGCTGCACATTGACACTCTACATTGTATCACAGGGTCAAATTTTCAGTGTTGTCCCATGAAAAGATATAATAAAATATTTACAAAAATGTGAGGGGTGATTTTTGTATATACTGTATACACAACCACCTAGATACCAAGGTGTTCAGTGTTTAGGGGTTCCAATTTACATCTCGGCCAGTGAATTCCCTTACAGGCCTTTAAGACTCTTGGGTTAATGAAAGCGACCTCAAAGCATTTACCATCAGAGACACACAAAGTGTGAAAAAAATTGGCAGAACAGAAGGTAAAATGTTATACAGTTAGGTCCAGAAATATTTGGACAGAGACACAAGTTTTGTTATTTTAGCTGTTTACAAAAACATGTTCAGAAATACAATTATATATATAATATGGGCTGAAAGTGCACACTCCCAGCTGCAATATGAGAGTTTTCACATCCAAATCGGAGAAAGGGTTTAGGAATCATAGCTCTGTAATGCATAGCCTCCTCTTTTTAAAGGGACCAAAAGTAATTGGACAAGGGACTCTAAGGGCTGCAATTAACTCTGAAGGCGTCTCCCTCGTTAATCTGTAATCAATGAAGTAGTTAAAAGGTCTGGGGTTGATTACAGGTGTGTGGTTTTGCATTTGGAAGCTGTTGCTGTGACCAGACAACATGCGGTCTAAGGAACTCTCAATTGAGGTGAAGCAGAACATCCTGAGGCTGAAAAAAAAGAAAAAATCCATCATAGAGATAGCAGACATGCTTGGAGTAGCAAAATCAACTGTCGGGTACATTCTGAGAAAAAAGGAATTGACTGGTGAGCTTGGGAACTCAAAAAGGCCTGTGCGTCCACGGATGACAACAGTGGTGGATGATCGCCGCATACTTTCTTTGGTGAAGAAGAACCCGTTCACAACATCAACTGAAGTCCAGAACACTCTCAGTGAAGTAGGTGTATCTGTCTCTAAGTCAACAGTAAAGAGAAGACTCCATGAAAGTAAATACAAAGGGTTCACATCTAGATGCAAACCATTCATCAATTCCAAAAATAGACAGGCCAGAGTTAAATTTGCTGAAAAACACCTCATGAAGCCAGCTCAGTTCTGGAAAAGTATTCTATGAACAGATGAGACAAAGATCAACCTGTACCAGAATGATGGGAAGAAAAAAGTTTGGAGAAGAAAGGGAACGGCACATGATCCAAGGCACACCACATCCTCTGTAAAACATGGTGGAGGCAACGTGATGGCATGGGCATGCATGGCTTTCAATGGCACTGGGTCACTTGTGTTTATTGATGACATAACAGCAGACAAGAGTAGCCGGATGAATTCTGAAGTGTACCGGGATATACTTTCAGCCCAGATTCAGCCAAATGCAGCAAAGTTGATTGAACGGCGCTTCATAGTACAGATGGACAATGACCCCAAGCATACAGCCAAAGCTACCCAGGAGTTCATGAGTGCAAAAAAGTGGAACATTCTGCAATGGCCAAGTCAATCACCAGATCTTAACCCAATTGAGCATGCATTTCCCTTGCTCAAATCGAGACTTAAGACGGAAAGACCCACAAACAAGCAAGACCTGAAGGCTGTGGCTGTAAAGGCCTGGCAAAGCATTAAGAAGGAGGAAACCCAGCGTTTGGTGATGTCCATGGGTTCCAGACTTAAGGCAGTGATTGCCTCCAAAGGATTCGCAACAAAATATTGAAAATAAAAATATTTTGTTTGGGTTTGGTTTATTTGTCCAATTACTTTTGACCTCCTAAAATGTGGAGTGTTTGTAAAGAAATGTGTACAATTCCTACAATTTCTATCAGATATTTTTGTTCAAACCTTCAAATTAAACGTTACAATCTGCACGTGAATTCTGTTGTAGAGGTTTCATTTCAAATCCAATGTGGTGGCATGCAGAGCCCAACTCGCGAAAATTGTGTCACTGTCCAAATATTTCTGGACCTAACTGTACATGCTTATCAAAGCAGTTCTCCATAGCCTCCAAGACTATTACTATCAGTATGCACAACAAAAGGAAAAGATCTAAAAGAACAGGAGCTAATGCCTTTGCAGCACCCTGGGGTAACAAGTGCCGCAGAGGACTGCATTACCCCGGGTTCCTGGAAGACCAATGCTGGTAACCGCACTACATACATTAAAATCGCCCGCTTCCTCGGCTGAGCAACAGGCTAGCAACGGGTTTAGAGGGGTAGCTGCCCATTGGCTGGGACCTGCCCAATCCGGTAGCCAGAAGCTCAGAGAGGGGAGTGGTCAGTTAGTCAGTTGGTAGAGAGAGTCTGAGGGAGAGGGTGTGTGTGGTCCTGAAGAGGCCTCGGTAAATGAAAGAGGAGACCAGTCGCCTGAAGGGGAACCGAGCCAGTACCCTAGGGGACCGAGCACGACGGGGCACAGGACCCTAGTCTGGGCGGAAGTTTGAATCCCACCCAGTAATCCTGCAGGTGAACGGGGACTATCAGGGTCCATCACCACTGAAGGTACAGGACACAGTAACACAGAGGGAACCTGGGCACTGAGACAGAAAGAAAGGTGTGACCCAAGAGAGGTTCAAGTTACCTGTTATACGTACCCAGGAGGACAAGAGGGAGAAAAGAGAGGGACCCCAAGTTGATCCAGGCCACGGGGACCCTAATACCAAAAAGTGCAACGAGGAGGTTTTACCGGGTCACCACGCCAGCACTGGGACAAAGGGAACCTGGGACCCTGAAACCAGCAAGAAGCGGGCTGCGGCTACCAGGACTCAGTGAGTAAAACCCAGTTAAACCGCAGAACCCGTGTCATCTGAATCATTGCTATACCTTCTTCAGCACCAACTGCTACCCCTAACATTGATCCTTTGGGGCCTAACCCTACTTGCGGAGGGTTCAACATCTATGCTGCACCACACCAACAGCCCCAGCAGAGGACATTAAGCAGCGGTGGCTTTCCCCTAAATAGCTGCGCACCGCAAGTGGCGTCACAGACATTTTGTACATATTCCCTTGTACATATCCCTTCTTTTGCAAGCTACCCCCGGGGTCACGGAACCGGGCACCGGACACCTTGTCACTGTCCTCCTGTATTCAACGCCCGGAACCGAGTACCCTAGGTCCTGGAGCGCGTCACATTCACCTTCTATTAGTTTCTTCACCTAAAGCTATGCTCACACACTGCATCTGTTGCTGCGGTTTTGGTGCTTTTCTGAGGTCACAAAGATGCACCTAAATGTATGCATTTCCTTCTCCCAGCAACATTTCTATTTTGCTGTCTACACATTGCATCTTATTTGGCTGCATCTTGGCTGCGTTTTGAAAGATACAGCATGTCAATTCTTTTTGCATTTTTGCCAAGGTTTTTGAGCTCTTAAGTCTCAATAGATTTGACTTAAAAAATCCATTGGGCAAAATGCGGTAAAAACGCATAAAAAAACGCATGCATTTTTTATGCGTTTTTGCCGCGGATGCATTTTTTGGGGCCAAAAATGCTGCATCTTTGTGGGTAAGACAAGTTGCCGTATATGAACATAGCCCAAGAGCTACATTTAGCTCTGACAGTTGATTGCAAGCCACATCAAGAGGTCCCAAATTGTGACACCTAGAGCTCCCAATTACCAATATAATGACAGCTAGAGCTTCCACCACATAAGTCAAACTGAGACTCTGTGCCGTACTGCCTTATAGGCAGCATGCTTAAAACAAGGGGTTCCCACCTTTCCCCTTTCATTATTCTCCTATCAAGTGCTCCCACCACACTATCGTATCCAACTTCAGGCACTATCTGGTAGAATGAAAAGAGGTTACTCCCAGGATACAGAGGGCCACGAAAGAGGAACAAGGCCAGACCAGGCTTAAACGCAAACTCTTTATAACCTGATAAGGGAAACTGTAAGTGAACCTAGTGTGGAACGCAAATATCAACACAAAGGAAAAGACATGTGCCACCCCCATGCCAGCAGCCGGTGCTGCTCAGATCCGGATCTACGGTGCGGCTCAAGGGGTTCTCCGGACCGGGGGGTCGCGAGGACGCTCCGAATAAAAGGGGACGTATTTATAAGGGATTGGTTGTAAAATGTCTGTGACACCACCCACGGTGTGTGGTGAGATGCAGCATCACCGCTGCCGTTGCGGGGCTCCCGGGGACGTTGGGCTGGCAGCTGGATGTTAACCCCTCCGTGGGTAGGGATGGATGTCCCGGGGCCCAGTGTCTCTATGTTGAGGATGGTGAGTGCAGGGGCCGGCGCACCCGGCCAGGCCGGGGATGTTACTCATGGTCAAATAAAGCACACAAGTCCTGTGGTAAAGCAAGGTGATGGTGGCCGGCTGCCGCAGACGGGTGTATCTGATCCCACACCCGGGTTGGTAGTCAAAGTCTCTCTCCTCTGCACTCAGTGTTTTGTAGCTAGGACTTCCCGGTTTGAAACACAGGAGTCCGCTCCCGATCCTTTGGTTGGGAGCCGTGCCCATCTGACACTGACCCTTGGGATCTACGGGCCCTGGCGGTTGCCCCTATCCCTCTCGGTGGGTGGTTGTCTACTTTCGGGACTTAGGTTGGGACAGGAACTAAAATCCTGCCCTCAATTGGTTAATTAGCTAGGCCGTTGGTGCCGGTCCTGGCTTCAGGGTTCAAGTACCCCCTCTGTGCACACGGTTTCCGGGTCGGTTCTCCGGTGTTGGTACCGGCGGGCTCCAACCCTGTCCCGGTCCACCTCGCATCCCTGCAGCCGTCTTCCTGTCTTCTGCAGACTCTGGCTACCGTCTGCCACCTAGCCAAGGTGTCAGGGCTCCGACCCTGGCACCTGTCAGCTGGCACCTCCACTCCAAACTTCAACTAACACTTCACTGACTGTTTTCCTGCCCCCGGCTCTCCAGACCCCTAGGTGGACGTTCCCTATCCACCTGGTTCCGCCCACTGGCGTGTCTGTCCTTCCCTGAGGGGGGTGACTAGGGTTTCAGGTCGGCTGATTTAACCCTTCGTGGGATGGGTGTTATGTGGAGGCCTACATATATATATCTACCTGGTTTTCCAGGGCGCTACATTCCCCCTTGGTTGAATACAGGCCATCCGCGGACTGTCCGACCATCACCATTTATTATTAACGGGAACTGTAAAAGTAGAATAAACACAAATTTACAAGTATAATAACAGATTTACAATTTCTTCCCTTACGGGAGGCACAAATCTTCAAATCTTAAACGTTGCACATTTAAACGGAACGGGATGGACCGGGCCACCTTCTTGTTGCTCCCACCCAAACAACCTGTTCCCTGGTGCCACCGCTAAATACTGGTGCGCACCCATTTTCCCAAGTCCAGGAACTGGTCCGGGTGACGCCCACACGGGCCGGGTAAAAAGTTCCTTACCCGGCAGTCCTTGTCACGGGTTCCCAAGTCCGGGGACCCCTGGCCTGGAGGTTAGTCACCGATTTTGGTAGTGACTGGGCCTCGGCCTCCCTTCTTCCAATCAGCCTCTCCAGTGGCTGCCATGAGCATGAAAGGTAGCCAAGAATTATTTACAAGGCCCAATAGTTTTTGGGTTGGCTTTCCAGTCCAAAGCCATGGTCAATGAACTGAAAGAACTTATAACGGGGTTAACTGTAACTGGGATAGCCAGGAACCGCTACCTTAACAACTTTCTTGGCTTGAAGATGGCGGAGGGTGGTGGAGGCACAACTTCTCATCCATCTTCCCCCACTTCTTCACGTCGAGGGTGAACCACCCCCTCTCTCCGCAGTGCAGGGTATAGGAGACCAGCTCTCCTGGCTACAGGTCACGATCCGGGTGACCTGTAGGCAAATGAGGGGCCACATCCATCGGGGATACAAAAATCTCAGCAGCCAGGCCCGGCTCATAAATAAAGTCCCATCCCTTCTGGGGATTAAAGTGCCGGACCTGTCCTTGGAACGTCGGGCCCCGCACCTGGAAAGTTGCCTGCCGGAGGTTATCCTTCTCCCGGATTGTCCTGTTCAGTACTTCGGCCTTCCGCTTCTCCCTAGCCGCGATCTCCGTATTCAGCTGCTGCCGCTGCCGCACCCAATACGGAGTTAGGGTTCCGCACTTCGCCTCCCCCTGCTCAGGGGCTTGGACCATCCAGACGCCCTCACTGCCAGCTACAACCGGGCTCACGTGAAGTGGAGGAGGGCTCTGTTTATCCACGGCCTGCTCTGCCACCCTGCAGGTGCATCCCGGCTCCGCGTCAGCTGGATCCGGGTACTGGGGAGCGGCCGGCGTCTTTGCTGACTTCCGGTCGGGCGTCGCCTCTACTGCGGCCGGGCGGATTGCCGGGGCCGATGTCATTGAGTGCGCTGCCTTCTCCATGATCGGGGATGATATCATCTCTGATGCAGCTGGGCTCAGGGCTGGAGGGGATGTCTCCCGGGCTTTGGTCTTTCGCGGGGCTGTTACGGGTGCCGGAGCGGTGTTGTGCTCATGGCCCAAGGGTGCCATTGCCGGGCCCTCGCAGGCAGATGGAACTGGTACCGCTGCTGTGGCTTGTGGCAGCGGACAGAGCGAGGCACCAGCTACAGGTACGGGCAGCGAGGGAGGCAGTGTGGCGGACGGGGGCAACCCAAGCTCCTCAGCCTGTTGGTCCGGTCCCGGTGAGACATAGGGGTGTGGGTCGCTTACCCTCTCCTCCGAGGTAATCTCCAATTCGCGGGCCCAGACAGCTGCTTCCAGTTCCTGCATCTCGGCCGTCCATCTTTTTAGCAGAAAGTTAGCATGGGCCTGGATCCATCGGCATCGACACATTCTGTCTGGGCTTCCACCCAGTCGGCAGTCCCGGGGGCAAATCCTTCCATGTTTGGGTTGCCGGACCGGTCAGACATTCGCTCGAGGTGGTGTCCAGGAACAGATGATGGCAGAGTCCTGGTGTCCCTGCCTCTTACTTCCTCGGATGACATGTTGCTATTGCTATTCTCGTCCGCCCCCTGGTTTTTCGGGAGCAGTCCTTTGATGCGGCTTGCTAGTTTCAATTTCGGCCTCAGGGTTTACCTTCCGGCCTTATTCCCAGGGGACGGGGCTTAAGCTTTGCGCCCTTTCTCGGGGATGAAGACACTGGGTTGTTGTTGTTTCACGCCTAAAAATGGCAGCAAAGATGGCGGTTTTCAAAAATTTTGTAGCAGAGATCTGCTGACAGTCCAGAACAAAGCGCACTTTCACCGGGTAAGTGAATGGGTAAAAATCCTGTTTGTGACGCCAAGTTTCGGGGTGTGCCGCCCCCGTGCCAGCAGCCGGTGCTGCTGCTCGGATCTGGATCTACGGTGCGGCTTGAGGGGTTCTCCGGACCCGGGGGTCGCGAGGACGCTCCGAATAAAAGGGGACATATTTATACGGGATTGGTTGTAAAGTGTCTGTGACGCCACCCACGGTGTGTGGTGAGATGCAGCACCACCACTGCCATTGCGGGGCTCCTGGGGACGTTGGGCTGGCAGCTGGATGTTAACCCCTCCGTGGGTAGGGATGGATGTCCCGGGGCCCAATGTCTCTATGTTGAGGATGGTGAGTGCAGGGGCCGGCGCACCCGGCTAGGCCGGGGATGTTACTCAAGGTCAAATAAAGCACACAAGTCCTGTGGTAAACCAAAATCATGGTGGCCGGCTGCCGCAGACGGGTGTATCTGATCCCACACCCGGGTTGGTAGTCAAAGTCTCTCTCCTCTGCACTCAGTGTTTTGTAGCTAGGACTTCCCGGTTTGAAACACAGGAGTCCGTTCCCGGTCCTTTGGTTGGGAGCTGTGCCCGTCTGACACTGACCCTTGGGATCTACGGGCCCTGGCAGTTGCCCCTATCCCTCTCGGTGGGTGGTTGTCTACTTTTCGGGACTTAGGTTGGGACAGGAACTAAAATCCTGCCCTCAATTGGTTAATTAGCTAGGCCGTTGGTGCCGGTCCTGGCTTCAGGGTTCAAGTACCCCCTCTGTGCACACGGTTTCCGGGTCGGTTCTCCGGTGTCGGTACCGGCGGGCTCCAACCCTGTTCCGGTCCACCTCAGATCCCTGCAGCTGTCTTCCCATCTCCTGCAGACTCTGGCCAAGGTGTCAGGGCTCCAACCCTGGCACCTGTCAGCTGGCACCTCCACTCCAAACTTCAACTAACACTTCACTGACTGTTTTCCTGCCCCGGGCTCTCCAGACCCCTAGGTGGGCGTTCCCAATCCGCCTGGTTCCACCCACTGGTGTGTCTGTCCTTCCCTGAGGGGGGTGACTAGGGTTTCAGGTCGGCTGATTTAACCCTTTGTGGGATGGGTGTTATGCGGGGGCCTACATGTATAACTACCTGGTTTTCCAGGGCGCTACATACAGACACCAGGTTACTGAACCGGGATCAGAATGCTGAACTAGGGACCGATTCCAATAGGACAGGGACCACCAGGAACAATTTACCTAAACAGGAACTTCTGGAAGCACTAGAAGGTGTAAATCTCTTGGTGTATTAAGGAGTTGTCCCTGGACCAGCACACCAATTATTAATCCTAGCAGAACCTCTTATTCCCCACCCTTCCCACACACATACAGTGCCTACAAGTAGTATTCAACCCCCTGCAGATTTAGCAGGTTTACACATTCGGAATTAACTTGGCATTGTGACATTTGGATTGTAGATCAGCCTGGAAGTGTGAAATGCACTGCAGCAAAAAAGAATGTTATTTCTTTTTTTTATTTATTTTTTTTTTAAATTGTGAAAAGTTTATTCAGAGGGTCATTTATTATTCAACCCCTCAAACCACAAGAATTCTGTTTGGTTCCCTTAAAGTATTAAGAAGTATTTCAGGCACAAAGAACAATGAGCTTCACATGTTTGGATTAATTATCTCTTTTTCCAGCCTTTTCTGACTAATTAAGACCCTCCCCAAACTTGTGAACAGCACTCATACTTGGTCAACATGGGAAAGACAAAGGTGCATTCCAAGGCCATCAGAGACAAGATCGTGGAGGGTCACAAGGCTGGCAAGGGGTACAAAACCCTTTCCAAGGAGTTGGGCCTACCTGTCTCCACTGTTGGGAGCATCATCCGGAAGTGGAAGGCTTATGGAACTACTGTTAGCCTTCCACGGCCTGGACAGCCTTTGAAAGTTTCCACCCGTGCCGAGGCCAGGCTTGTCCGAAGAGTCAAGGCTAACCCAAGGACAACAAGGAAGGAGCTCCGGGAAGATCTCATGGCAGTGGGGACATTGGTTTCAGTCAATACCATAAGTAACGTACTCCACCGCAATGGTCTCCGTTCCAGACGAGCCCGTAAGGTACCTTTTCTTTCAAAGCGTCATGTCAAGGCTCGTCTACAGTTTGCTCATGATCACTTGGAGGACTCTGAGACAGACTGGTTCAAGGTTCTCTGGTCTGATGAGACCAAGATCGAGATCTTTGGTGCCAACCACACACATGACGTTTGGAGACTGGATGGCACTGGATACGACCCCAAGAATACCATCCCTACAGTCAAGCATGGTGGTGGCAGCATCATGCTGTGGGGCTGTTTCTCAGCCAAGGGGCCTGGCCATCTGGTCCGCATCCATGGGAAGATGGATAGCACGGCCTACCTGGAGATTTTGGCCAAGAGCCTCCGCTCCTCCATCAAGGATCTTAAGATGGGTCGTCATTTCATCTTCCAACAAGACAACGACCCAAAGCACACAGCCAAGAAAACCAAGGCCTGGTTCAAGAGGGAAAAAATCAAGGTGTTGCAGTGGCCTAGTCAGTCTCCTGGCCTTAACCCAATTGAAAACTTGTGGAAGGAGCTCAAGATTAAAGTCCGCATAAGACACCCAAAGAACCTAGATAACTTGGAGAAGATCTGCATGGAGGAGTGGGCCAAGATAACTCCAGAGACCTGTGCCGGCCTGATCAGGTGTTATAAAAGACGATTATTAGCTGTAATTGCAAACAAGGGTTATTCCACAAAATATTAAACCTAGGGGTTGAATAATAATTGACCCACACTTTTATGTTTAAAATTTATTAAAATTTAACTGAGCAACATAACTTGTTGGTTTGTAAGATTTATGCATCTGTTAATAAATCCTGCTCTTGTTTGAAGTTTGCAGGCTCTAACTTATTTGCATCTTATCAAACCTGCTAAATCTGCAGGGGGTTGAATACTACTTGTAGGCACTGTATAAGCAACACAGGAAAGTACCTGAGGTTAAAAACCTGCTAGCAGAGATACACAAACAATAACATTCAGTACTACAGCGGTGACTGCTGCATTTTATATATTAGACCTGGTTTGGCACCAAAACCACTACTGAGTCGGTGTGCACACTTGTCTGAAACAACAAAAAGATATAGGCCAGGCCTGAGCTCAGGACTTACTGTTCCACTGTATTTATTCGGGAATAGATCCCCTCAGGGCTTGGCTCCACAGCAGTTCTCTCTCTCTGGCAGCTGTTTATATCCACTCACACGCAGCTGAGTGGACTCTGCTTGCATATCAATCAGCAGGCTCTCCCTCGCACTCCAGGTCTGCTCACACAGCCATCCGCAGGCTGTATCCAACACTCCAGGTATTAAGCTGCCACCAGGATACAGGCAGCCACTTCTCTCTACAGTCTCCTTGCTCTGAGTCCTTGTTTCTCTCCTCCTCCCAGGCTGCGCAGACCTCCCTCCGGTGGCTAGGAGGAGGCATTGCAGGAGGAGGCATTGCAGCTGGCTCACCAGGAAGAGGAGACACTGCTGCTGGCTCATCAGTCCTCTCACAGTAGTATTGTGATGTCCTGGCCTATCAGGTCGTCACAGGGTATTGTGCAATCTACTCTTCTGTGCAATATCCACCACCTCCTTGGTTATGGGTCCCTAACAATTTGTGTTGCCAAGACCAGCTAATCAAAATCCTAGGAATACTCTGCACAACACCCACCAAACACACCAGTGGATGACCTGAGTGGAATAGGGTCGCCCACTTGGGGGGTTGGTTAAGGGGATGTCAGGAGTCTCAGGAGTCAGTCAGTCAGAGTCAAAGTCAGAGGAAGGAGAGTGTAGAGTTGGAGGTGAAAGTGAGAGGAGGTCAGGAGCTGGGCTCCTTGGAACTACTAGGTAGCAGACGTTGTCTGGGCCTGGTAGGAGCTGGACCCCTGGTCGCAGGGTATCGTGACAAGAGGCACGGCATTGTCATGGAGGACAGCCGGCGGCATTATGCCATCACCGGGCTGGGACCAGGGCACGACGGGGTACGTGGACCCTAGGTCAGAGAGTAGCTTCAGGCAACCTGATAATTCACCCGATTAGAACGGAGCCTTCAAGATCCGCTCCTCACCCGCTCCAAAATCGGGGTACTAGCGCAACGAGAGGGATAGGACTTTGCACAAATATGGTCCAAGAAATCCCATGCGTGAACCCTGAGAGCAAGGTCCCTCAGTTATCCATACTGGGGAGAGGGACCCGACTAGTTTTAGGCTACAGGGACCAACCAGAAAGCAACAAGGTGCCACGGGAAAAGGTCACAGATCAACAGGCAACACCAACAGAAACGGGACCCAAACGTGCTCCCCCCTCAGCGGCAGCGGTGTCCAGAACTTTGGTTTACTAAAGTTGTCGGTGTCAGCGTTATTGGACTGAGTGAGTACGCAAGTGACCCTTACCTCCCCAACGGCACATCCCTGTCACCATCACCGAGTCCCAGGGCATCCCCCCTACCAATGGAGGGGTTAAACACCTGGCTTCCCACTCCATCGCCACCGGTTACTCCCAGCCGCACTCCATCTTACCACACACCACGGGTGGCGTCACAAATTCTCAATATACCATACCCCCTGTAAATACCCCCCTTCATTCGAGTGGCCACAAGACCCCCGGGTCGGGACGCCCCTCGAACCACCGCGGATCCTGATCCGAGCAGCTCGGCTGCTGACATGGGGGCGGTACACATCCACCCTATTTCCAGTCACCATATGTACTTCTCAACCCCCATGAACAGGATACGCGCATCCAGATCTACTCTTCTGTGCAGGTAGGCAGATAAGTCACCCTCCTGAGACCTGCTCTTCATAGTTTTATGCTGTACCTGGAACTAATGCACAAAGTTGGCAGACAGCCCTGAGCTTGACAACATGGTCCTGGGACCTACAAATCAGTGTTAAGCCACAGGTTGTGGACCCCTGTCTTAACCCCTTTACAACTTCCGCCATATATGTATGGTGCATATCAGAAGCTGGTGTATGGAGCAGACTCATCGGTTGAGCATGTCCCATACTCAGCAGGTAATGGCTGTGTGATAGAGCCAGGACCTGCTGCTAACGAAGCTCCACCTGCGGTTGCTAACCTGATAAATCAGGCTCTGACATGGGATGTAATAAGCAGCAGCATGGTGTTGTAATGTGGCTAAGGGTGGTAGTCATGGGCGAGGTAATCGTCTGCTGAACTCCGGCACACTACATGAAAATGGGGGTCCTGGCTGGGTGTGTGGTGCATTACAGTAGCGATATGCCCTCGCAGGCCGCATGTTGCCGATGGTTTTTGCTGGCCAGGACCAGATGGTACTTCGCTCCAGAGAGGAACTCACAACTTCTTTATAAACATAAAGTCTTTACTGAACAGTTGATGACTGACAACTAGAGATGAGCGAGGTTCGAGGTTCGCCAATTTCATGTTCGAGTGATTTTGGGGGGTGCTCGAGATTGAACTCGAACTCGAGTTTTTTGCTAAAAGCTCGACAGTTCGAGTTACGTTTGAGAATGGTTCGATCACCAAAAGCAGGGCTTTTTACAGCTACAGTGTGCAGGGACCCATCGCTATCAGCCTGCGGTAAGCTGGTAACCAATGTAAATATCGGGTATCCAAGCAAAGCGCTTTGCTTGGTAACCTGATATTTACCCTGGTTACGTGTGCAGGGAGCCGACACTTCCCCGCTCTGCCCCTCCCCCCCTGCACTCAGCATGTACACACACACTCACACTCACCTGTCCCCAGCCATGCAGTCCCTGGCACTGACGTCCTCAGCGCCACATGGCCCCACTAGGCTCCACTCACCTTGCACTCTGCCGCCCGCACACATGGCCCCGCTAGGCTCCACCCACTTCACACTCCGCCGCCTGCACACATGGCCCCGCTAGGCTCCACCCACCTCGCACTCCGCACACATGGCCCCGCTCGGCTCCACCAACCTCGCACTCCGCACACATTACCCCGCTTAGCTCCACCCACCTCGCACTCCGCACACATTACCCCGCTTGGCTCCACCCACCTCGCACTCTGCACACATTACCCTGCTTGGCTCCACCCACTTCGCACTCCGCACATATGGCCACGCTCGGCTCCACCCACCTCACACTCCGCACACATTACCCCACTTGGCTCCACCCACCTCATACTCCGCACACATTACCCTCGCTTGGCTCCACCCACCTCGCACTCCGCACACATTACCCCACTTGGCTCCACCCACCTCATACTCCGCACACATTACCCTCGCTTGGCTCCACCCACCTCGCACTCCGCACATATTACCCCACTAGGCTCCACCAACCTCGCACTCCGCACACATGGCCCCGCTTGGATCCACCCACTTCGCACTCCGCACACATTACCCCGCTTGACTCCACCCACCTTGCACTCCGCACACATTACCCTGCTCAGGTTACCTGCGGTGATGAAGTCCCGCCCTCACGACCTCAGCACTGTCACTGTCCTTCATGGCCGCCGCTTGTCACATCTCCTCCTCTTCTCTCACTGCTGACCCGAGACTGTGACTAGCGGTGACGTCACAGGCTCCCTCGATACTAGGCTGTGAAGGCGGCGGTCATTGAAGTCAGTGACAGCTCTGCTATCAGCAGTGCAGGAGATCGTCACCGCAGAAAATGTACCTCGCTCCTGATAGCAGCACTTGTCATGCCCTGCAGTGACCTGGGCTGACCTATTGATGTTAGCTCAGGTCACTGCATTGCTCTCCCAGCCAATGGGGAACATTCTGTTCTTCATTGACTGGGACAGTGACTATGGTATGGATCATCATGTGAACCCCATGTGAGACCTGGATTTGTTTTTCTTTCTAATAAATTGGTGATAGAGGGAATGTTTTGGGGAGTGTTTTTTCAAACAAAAATGTGTTTGTCGTCTATTTTTTTTTATTACTGACTTGGTTGGTGATGTCGGGTATCTGATAGACGCCTGACCTCACGAACCCCAGGGCTTGATGCCAGGTGACATTACACATCTGGTATTAACCCCATATATTACCTCGTTTGCCACCGCACCAGGGCACGGGATGAACTGGGGTGAAGCGCCAGGATTGGCGCATCTAATGGATGCGCCACTTCTGGGGCGCCTGCGGCCTGCTATTTTAAGGCTGTGAAGGGCCAATAACTATGGACCTTCCCACCCTGAGAATACCAGACCACAGCTGTCCGCTTTACCTTGGCTGGTGATCCAATTTGGGGGGGACCCTACTTTTTTTGTAATTATTAATATTTATAAAATAATTATAAAAAAAGAGCCTGGGGTGACCTCCACAATGGATCCCCAACCACGGTAAAGCTGCCAGCTGAGGTTTTCAGGCTACAGCCTTCTGCTTTACCCTAGCTGGCTATCAAAAATGTGGGGACCCAACGTCATTTTTTTTAACTATTTTTTTAAATAAAAAAAATTAATGGGCTTCCCTGTATTTTGACTGCCAGCCAAGGTAACGCCAGGCAGATGGGGGTGGCAACTGTAGCTGTCTGCTTTATCTGCGCTGAGAATCAAAAATACCGCGGAGCGCTACGTCATTTTTTTTGCTGTGATGTCCAGCAATAAAAATACAGGGAAGCCCTTTTTGTTTTTAGTTATTTAAATAAATAATTAAAAAAAATATATACAGTGCCTACAAGTAGTATTCAACCCCCTGCAGATTTAGCAGGTTTACACATTTGGAATTAACTTGGCATTGTGACATTTGGACTGTAGATCAGCCTGGAAGTGTGAAATGCACTGCAGCAAAAAAGAATGTTATTTCTTTTTTAATTTTTTTTTAAATTGTAAAAAGTTTATTCAGAAGGTCATTTATTATTCAACCCCTCAAACCACAAGATTTCTGTTTGGTTCCCCTAAAGTATTAAGAAGTATTTCCGGCACAAATAACAATGAGCTTCACATGTTTGGATTAATTATCTCTTTTTCCAGCCTTTTCTGACTAATTAAGACCCTCCCCAAACTTGTGAACAGCACTCATACTTGGTCAACATGGGAAAGACAAAGCAGCATCCCAAGGTTATCAGAGACAAGATCGTGGAGGGTCACAAGGCTGGCAAGGGGTACAAAACCCTTTCCAAGGAGTTAGGCCTACCTGTCCCCACTGTTGGGAGCATCATCCAGAAGTGGAAGGCTTATGGAACTACTGTTAGCCTTCCACGGCCTGGACAGCCTTTGAAAGTTTCCACCCGTGCCGAGGCCAGGCTTGTCCGAAGAGTCAAGGCTAACCCAAGGACAACAAGGAAGGAGCTCCGGGAAGATCTCATGGCAGTGGGGACATTGGTTTCAGTCAATACCATAAGTAACGTACTCCACCGCCATGGTCTCCGTTCCAGACGAGCCCGTAAGGTACCTTTACTTTCAAAGCGTCATGTCAAGGCTCGTCTGCAGTTTGCTCATGATCACTTGGAGGACTCTGAGACAGACTGGTTCAAGGTTCTCTGGTCTGATGAGACCAAGATCGAGATCTTTGGTGCCAACCACACAAGTGACGTTTGGAGACTGGATGGCACTGCATACGACCCCAAGAATACCATCCCTACAGTCAAGCATGGTGGTGGCAGCATCATGCTGTGGGGCTGTTTCTCAGCCAAGGGGCCTGGCCATCTGGTCCGCATCCATGAGAAGATGGATAGCACGGCCTACCTGGAGATTTTGGCCAAGAACCTCCGCTCCTCCATCAAGGATCTTAAGATGGGTCGTCATTTCATCTTCCAACAAGACAACGACCCAAGGCACACAGCCAAGAAAACCAAGGCCTGGTTCAAGAGGGAAAAAAATCAAGGTGTTGCAGTGTCCTAGTCAGTCTCCTGACCTTAACCCAATTGAAAACTTGTGGAAGGAGCTCAAGATTAAAGTCCACATGAGACACCCAAAGAACCTAGATAACTTGGAGAAGATCTGCATGGAGGAGTGGGCCAAGATAACTCCAGAGACCTGTGCCGGCCTGATCAGGTCTTATAAAAGACGATTATTAGCTGTAATTGCAAACAAGGGTTATTCCACAAAATATTAAACCTAGGGGTTGAATAATAATTGACCCACACTTTTATGTTTAAAATTTATTAAAATTTAACTGAGCAACATAACTTGTTGGTTTGTAAGATTTATGCATCTGTTAATAATTCCTGCTCTTGTTTGAAGTTTGCAGGCTCTAACTTATTTGCATCTTATCAAACCTGCTAAATCTGCAGGGGGTTGAATACTACTTGTATGCACTGTATGGGCTCCCGCTGCATTTTTTGTATTGCTAACTAAGGGTAATCCAAGCAGCTACTGGCTGCTAACCCCCACTGCTTGGTGTTACCTTCACTGGCAATGGAAAATCCAAAGAAGCATTTTTTATTTTTTTTTGCCAAAAAACTACAAAAAAAATTATGTGAGCTTCGCCATATTTTTGTATGCTAGCCAGGTACAGCGGGCATGTACGGCTGCCCCCAACCCCCAGCTGCCTATTTGTACCCGGCTGGGAACTAAAAATATAGGGAAGCCCTTTTTTTAATTATTTCATGAATTTCATGAAATAATTAAAAAAAAAAAAATGACGTGTGCTTCGCCCCATTTTTGTGTCCAGCCGGGTACAACTAGGCAGCTGGAGATTGGATCCGCAGCACAGGTTAGCCCGAGCTTTCTGGGCCCCTCTGCTGCGAATTGGAGTCAACAGCCACCCCAGAAAATGGCGCTATCATAGAAGCGCCATCTTCTGGCGCAGTATCTAACTCTTCCAGCTGCCCTGATGCCGGTGGCTCGTTGGGTAATAATGAGTTAATACTAGCTTTGTTTTACTAGACACCTGACTGGTCACATGCTATTTTGACGTCACGATAGGTCCTGTCATCACTGCTGGTTACCGGGAGGACGCAGCGATTATCCGATAGAAAAGCTGCGGAAGACAGAGTGCAGGACGCATCGCGGGCACCGGTAAGTGTTATGGCAATGTTTATTAACTGTATGTGTACATGTACTGTATAATGTGTTTTTATGTGTTTGTGTTTGCCTCCCATTGTTTTCAATGGGGTTTGAGAGGTTCGTCGAATGGGGCACCGTTTGACGAACCGAACCGAACTTGAACTCTAGGGGGGTGGCTCATCTCTACTGATAACTGCAGACATACAGTGCTGGCCAAAAGTATTGGCACCCCTGCAATTCTGTCAGACAATACTCAGTTTCTTCTTAAAATGATTGCAATCACAAATTCTTTGGTATTATTATCTTCATTTAATTTGTCTTCAATGAAAAAAAATAAAAAAAATTGTCATAAAGCCAAATTGGATATAATTCCACACGAAACTTTAAAAAGGGGGTGGAAAAAAGTATTGGCACTGTTTGAAAAATCATGTGATGCTTCTCTAATTTGTGTAATAACAGCACCTGTAACTTACCTGTGGCACCTAACAGGTGTTGGCAATAACTAAATCACACTTGCAGCCAGTTGACATGGATTAAAGTTGTGTTTATTTGCTTCTGTTAATAAAATTGATAATTTTTAAATTAAGGAGTTTTTAGTCTGTGAACCACATGGATTAAAGTTGACTCAACCTCTGTCCTGTGTCCTTGTGTGTACCACTTTGAGCATGGAGAAAAGAAAGAAGACCAAAGAACTGTCTGAGGACTTGAGAATCCAAATTGTGAGGAAGCATGAGCAATCTCAAGGCTACAAGTCCATCTCCAAAGACCTGAAATTTCCTGTGTCTACGGTGCGCAGTCTCATCAAGATGTTTAAAGCCCATGGCACTGTGGCTAACCGCCCTAGATGTGGAAGGAAAATAAAAATTGACGAGAGATTTCAATGCAAGATTGTGCGGATGGTGGATAAAGAACCTCGACTAACATCCAAACAAGTTCAAGCTGCCCTGCAGTCCGAGGGTACAACAGTTTCAACCCGTACTATCCGTCGGCGTCTGAATGAAAAGGGACTGTATGGTAGGATACAAAGGAAGACCTCACTTCTTACCCCGAGACATAAAAAAGCCAGGCTGGAGTTTGCCAAAACTTATCTGAGAAAGCCTAAAACGTTTTGGAAGAATGTTCTTTGGTCAGGTGAGACAAAAGTAGAGCTTTTTCGGAAAAGCCATTCACATAGAGTTTACAGGAAAAAAAAAGAGGCATTCAAAGAAAAGCACACGGTCCCTACAGTCAAACATGGCAGAGGTTCCCTGATGTTTTAGGGTTGCTCTGTTGCCTCTGGCACTGGACTGCTTGACCGAGTGCATGGCATTATGAAGTCTGAAGACTACCAACAAATTTTGCAGCATAATGTAGGGCCCAGTGTGAGAAATCTGGGTCTCCCTCAGAGGTCATGGGTCTTCTAGCAGGACAATGACCCAGAACACACTTCAAAAAGCACTAGAAAATGGTTTGAGGGAAAGCACTGGAGACTACTAAAGTGGCCAGCAATGAGTCCAGACCTGAATCCCATAGATCACCTGTGGAGAGATCTCAAAATGGCAGTTTGGAGAAGGCCCCCTTCAAATCTCAGGGACCTGGAGCAGTTTGCCCAAGAAGAATGGTCTAAAATTCCAGCAGAGCATTGTAAGAAACTCATTGATGGTTACCGGAAGCGGTTGTTCGCAGTTATTTTGGCTAAAGATTGTGCAACCAAGTATTAGGCTAAGGGTGCCAATACTTTTGTCCGGCCCATTTTTGGAGTTTTGTGTGAAATGATCAATTATTTCATTTTTGTTTCATTCTCTTTTGTGTTTTTTCATTGCAAGCAAAATAAATGAAGATAATAATACCAAAGAACTTGTGATTGCAATCATTTTCAAGAAGAAACTGAGTATTCTCTGACAGAATTGCAGGGGTGCCAATACTTTTGGCCAGCACTGTACGGGAGAGGGCACATTGCTTTTTGGACGTTTCAAACACATTAAGGAGTAATTCAGACATAGTCTTGCAGCATTTTCCATCTTAAATGTTCTTCTCCTTCAGCATAATCCTGAGCCGCCCCCCACCACCCAACCTGACCTGATATCCCAGCACTATAAAGTCATTCTGTTTTTACTGTAGCTCCGCGTCATATTCTTCTACCTTAGGGATTGTGCAAATATGGCTGGACCAGGCTATTAGCCTCTTGATGCTTCTGGAACTGCTTCCCTGTACTCTCTTTATTCGCTGGCTCCCTGTTCCTTTCAGGCCTGTCTTTTCTTGAGCTACAAGCTATTAAGGGCCGTACTGCTAGACATCTCCCTTAGGGATAAGTCTTTCTTGCTTCCTCACTTGCTCAGTGGATAAGAATCTAGCTGCAGTCACTCTCTGCTTTGCAGGTGGCTCTTTTCCCTTCTTTTATTCTCGCTTCCGTGATTCTTGGTTTCCTTCCCTGTCACAGGTCACCCATAGCATGCAGCTCTGCTGCTCCTCAGACTTGAGGTCTATTCCTGTCACAGGCTGGGCCCTAACTGACGTTACCACATAAACCGTTTCTCTCCCTCAGCATTAGCTCCTCCTCAATAGGTTAATCCCAACTGTCTGTTGCTGGGCAGATTTATCCTGTCACCTGCACACCTATAACATAAGCTTCCTACATTATATACTACAAAACATTCCTATATAATATTACATTATATCTTACCACACACATACATATACACCGTGTGCAGAATTATTAGGCAAGTGAGTATTTTGATCACATGATACTTTTTATACATGTTGTCCTACTCCAAGCTGTATAGGCTTGAGAGCCAATTACCAATTAAGTAAATCAGGCGATGTGCATCTCTGTAATGAGGAGGGGTGCGGTGTAATGACATCAACACCCTATATAAGGGGTGCTTAATTATTAGGCAACTTCCTTTCCTTTGGCAAAATGGGTCAGAAGAGAGATTTGACGGGCTCTGAAAAGTCCAAAATTGTGAGATGTCTTGCAGAGGGATGCAGCAGTCTTGAAATTGCCAAACGTTTGAAGCGTGATCACCGAACAATCAAGCGTTTCATGGCAAATAGCCAACAGGGTCGCAAGAAGCGCGTTGGGTAAAAAAGGCGCAAAATAACTGCCCATGAATTGAGGAAAATCAAGCGTGAAGCTGCCCTGATGCCATTTGCCACCAGTTTTGAAATATTTCAGAGCTGCAAGGTTACTGGAGTATCAAAAAGCACAAGGTGTGCCATACTCAGGGACATGGCCAAGGTTAGGAAGGCTGAAAACTGACCACCTTTGAACAGGAAACATAAGATAAAACGTGAAGACTGGGCCAAGAAATATCTTAAGACTGATTTTTCAAAGGTTTTATGGACTGATGAAATGAGAGTGACTCTAGATGGGCCAGATGGATGGGCCAGAGGCTGGATCAGTAAAGGGCAGAGAGCCGCACTCCGACTCAGATGCTAGCAAGGTGGAGGTGGGGTACTGGTATGGGCTGGTATCATCAAAGATGAACTTGTGGGACCTTTTCGGGTTGAGGATGGAGTAAAGCTCAACTCCCAGACCTACTGCAAGTTTCTGGAAGACAACTTCTTCAAGCAGTGGTACAGGAAGAAGTCGGTATTGTTCAAGAAAAACATGATTTTCATGCTCCATCACATGCATCCAACTACTCCACAGCGTGGCTGGCCAGTAAAGGTCCAAAAGATGAAAAAATAAGGACATAGCCCCCTTGTTCACCTGATCTGAACCCCATAGAGAACCTGGGGTCCCTCATAAAATGTGAGATCTACAGGAAGAGAAAACAGGTCACCTCTCGGAACAGTGTCTGGAGGCTGTGGTGGCTCCTGCACGCAATGTTGATTGTCAACAGATCAAGCAACTGGCAGAATCTATGGATGGTAGGCTGTTGAGTGTCATCATAAAGAAAGGTGGCTGTATTGGCCACTACATTTTTTTGGTTTTGTTTTTGCATGTCAGAAATTTTTATTTCTAAATTTTGTGTAGTTATATTGGTGTGCCACCCTGTGCTCGGCAGCCAAGCCGCTTGGGTCCGGATCTTCAGTGGGTGGCTCGAGGGTCTCCATACCTGGGGGTCCTGCGGTCACTCCAATCAAAAAAGGTTTGTGGCTTGGGGACGTAGGTGTACGGCCAGAGCCATGTTAAGTTCGTGACTCCACGCACGGGATGTGGTGAAGGTGCACACCACCGCTGCAGTTACGGGTCACCCGGGGGAGATGTTGCGCAGCAAGTTCTTAACCCCTCCGTGGGTAGGGATGGTGGCCCTGTGACCCGTTGGAGGGAGTTGGGAGGCGCAGGGAGATGGGCGGCCGGAGGGCACTGATTTACTCACTATTAGTAAACACACGAGTCTCCGGTAAACCAAGGTGATGGTGGTCGGTGCCCGCAGCCGGCTGCAGTCTGATCCCCCACCCGGTTGGTGGTCTCCGTCTCTCTCCCGCACCTGCTTTGTGATGGTGGACTGTTACGAGGGGGACCCGGGGAAGTGTGTCAAGATGGGAAATGGACAGCTTCCGCCGGTCAAGGTCCACTGTGCGGTGTAAGGGACCGCCGCTATGGTGGGTGAAGAGTGAGCGGGTTGCTGCTAGCGATCGTCTGGAATGTCACAGACGATCTATGTACACCGGTCTGCCCTAACCCGTGAGGGTTGTATGGCACGGATCTCACGGCTCGGTGTACCTGTTGCACGGGGAAGCACAGAGGTGCCCACGCACGTGTGCCAGTGGAAGTCACAAGAATATGGCACGAGGGTAGCACAGAGGTGCCCACGCACGTGTGCTTTCAATAACCAGGTGAGTCCGGTGGAGACTTGAGCAGCTCACCTGGGACAGGAACACGGCCTGTTGAAGGGGATACTGCCGGAGCAGCAAGGCAGGAACACGGCCTGCAAACGAGGTACTGCCTAAGCAGCAAGGGCCAAGCCCACAAAAGACAGTGATGCCTGAGCAGTGGCGTAGCAGCACGCTGCCAGACATCCAAACATAGAAGGACGGTCGCGCGCCGCCATGATGGCAGGAGGAGCTTTTAAGGAGGTGTCGTTCCACCCAAGGGCGGGCGCGAGGCGGAGATGACGGACTTGACCCAATCAGGGTCCACGACGTCCCAGCCTGGCCAGTCAGGATTCACCACGTCACCAGCCTTGTCATCAAGCCGTATGACGTCAGTGGGCGAATCAGAACCCACCACGCATTGCACATGCTCACCCTCCTGCCTCTGGGAAATAGAGGCGGGATCCTTGGTCTCACAATGTGCAGAGATAACAGGAGTCTCACTGCTTCCCTGAGCAGTAAACCTCTGCACATTGCGCAACCTCGCAGACCTTCGGGGCTGCTGAGCAGGAGGGCCTGCGGCAGGCCAGGAATGGGAGACCGCTTCACTACTTGTAACAGGAGAACCACTAGGTGTCACCCTTCTGCTGCCTCTCTGAGAAGGTATCTCCTGCAGTCTGGCAGACCTTCGGTGCTGCTGAGCAGGAGCGCTCGTGGCAGGCAAGGAATGGGAGACTGCCTCAGTCCTTGCCTCAGGAGAGCCACGAGATGTAACATTACCCCCCTGTCTAGGCCCCCCCCCTTGTCTGTGCTCGAAGGCCGCTATCAAACCCGGGGCGCGGATATGATCCTCCAACTCCCAGGATCTATACTCCGGACCACGGCCGGCCCACTCCACGAGGTAGTACCTCTTGCCCTGTATGACTTTTGTCTCCACAAGTTTTGCCACCTCAGGGTCGTCGGACGGGGAGTCGGTGTGAGCCAGCAGGGACCCCGAAAATTTATTAAGTCGTACGGGTTTCAGGAGGGACACGTGAAAGGTGTTGGCTATAGCCCAGCGTGGAGGGAGCTGGAGTCGATATGCCACAGGGTTTACCTGCTGTAGTACTTTAAACGGACCCAGATACCTAGGGGCGAATTTGGCTGCCTGTACCCGTAGGTTAACATTCTTAGAGGACAGCCATACTAGGTCACCAGGGGCGAAGGATGGTGCAGGGCGGCGGCGAACATCAGCCGTTGTCACCATCCGGTCTTTAGCCCTCTTAAGAGCCTCTTGGGTGTCATCCCAGATCTCCTGGGCCTTGGTCGCCCAATCCTCCACTCTAGTATCGGGTGACGTAATGGGCATCGGAACCGGGATTCTGGGATGTTGTCCGTTATTGAGTAGGAACGGAGTCTGGCCAGAGGATTCATGGACCGAATTGTTAATGGCAAATTCGGCCCAAGGAAGGAGGTTAGCCCAGTTGTCGTGATGCGCGGAGATAAAATGGCGGAGGTAAGTTACCAAGGTCTGATTAGTCCTCTCCACTAGTCCATTGGTCTCGGGATGGTATGCGGAGGAGATGTTCAGCTCTCTCTGCAGGAGCTTACAGAGCTCTCTCCAGAAGCGAGACGTGAACTGGGGACTCCGGTCGCTCACCACCTTGTCAGGCATGCCATGCAACCTAAATACATGCCGAATGAACAAGGTGGCGAGAGCACGTGACGTCGGGAGTCGTGGGAGAGGCACCAAGTGGACCATTTTAGAGAAGTGGTCCGTGATGACCCATACGACCCTGTGCCCTGCTGACTTGGGCAGATCTCCCAGGAAGTCCATCCCTACCACTTCCCAGGGACGATCCGGCACTGGCAGTAGGTGAAGAAGACCTGCCGGTCTCTGCCGGGACGGCTTATTCCGAGCACACGACATACAGGCTCCCACATATTCCTGTATGTCCTGGGGTAGTCTCGGCCACCAATAATGCCTGGTCACCAGGTCTCTGGTCCTTTTGACCCCGAAGTGACCCCCGACCTTGGAGGCATGGGCCCACGATAGCACCTCGTTCCGTAGTTCAGGGGGAACGAGGGTTTTGCCAGGTGGCACCTGGTCCAAAGAAGTGGGAGTGACCATCCTCAAGCTGTCCGGGGGTAGTATAAGACGAGGCTCCTCCTCGTCCTCCTCCAACACAACCATACAGCGTGACAAGGCATCGGCCCGTACGTTCTTCTCACCGGCCAGGTGGCGGATAATAAAGCGGAACCGGGAGAAGAATAAAGACCAACGGGCCTGCCTTGGGTTCAGGCGTTGTGCTGTCTGGAGGTATGTGAGGTTTTTGTTGTCAGAAAATACCTCAAATGGATGCTTCACACCCTCCAGGAGATGCCGCCATTCCTGGAATGCTAGTTTCATCGCCAGTAACTCCCTATCCCCTATGGAGTAGGTCCTCTCGGCCGGAGAAAAGGTCTTGGAGAAAAAGAAACACGGATGCTTCCTTCCTCGTTTGTTTTTCTGGTACAGAACTGCACCTGCACCGACTGAAGAGGCGTCTACCTCCAGTAGGAAGGGTTTGGAGATGTCTGGACGATGAAGGATGGGAGCTCTGGAGAAGTGAGTTTTGAGAGTGTGAAATGCCTCTACCGTTTCCCGTGTCCATGCTTTGGGATTAGCGCCCTTGCGGGTAAGGGCAATGATGGGTGCTGCCACCGTCGAGAAGTTGGGAATGAACTGGCGATAATAATTGATAAACCCCAAGAATCGCTGGATCACCTTCAGCGAGCGGGGCTCAGGCCAGTTCATCACTGTCTCCAACTTCCCCGGATCCATTGCTAACCCCTGACTGGACACGATGTACCCCAGAAACGGCAAGGATTCCCGTTCAAAAACGCACTTTTCCAGCTTAGCATATAGCGAATGGGTGCGGAGCCTCTTAAGTACTCGGATGACATCCCTCCGATGGGTGGTAAGATCGGGGGAGAAGATAAGAATGTCATCCAGGTATGCAACCACGGAAAGATACAAATCCCAGAAAATGTCATTCACAAAGTCTTGAAATACGGCGGGGGCATTACAGAGTCCGAAGGGCATTACTAGATACTCGTAGTGACCGTCCCTGGTGTTAAAGGCGGTCTTCCACTCATCGCCCTTTCGGACTCGCACTAGATTATACGCCCCGCGTAGATCCAGCTTTGTGAAGACCTTTGCCCCGCGGAATCGATCAAATAGCTCAGTAATGAGGGGCAAAGGGTATTTGTTCTTGATTGTGATTGCATTTAATCCCCTGTAATCGATACAGGGGCGCAGATCCCCTTCCTTCTTCTGCACAAAAAAGAACCCTGCACCAGCCGGTGAAATAGATTTGCGAATGAACCCCTTCGCCAGGCTGTCCTGAATATATTTGGACATAGCCTCCGTCTCTGGAGCAGAGAGTGGATACACTCTGCCCCTAGGGGGCTCGGAGCCTGGCTTCAGGTCTATTCGGCAATCATATGGCCGGTGGGGAGGAAGAGTATCTGCGGCCCTTTTGGAAAAGACATCCCTGTAGGCCTCATAAGGTGTCGGTAAACCCGGCCCCCCTGTATTCCCTGAGGACCCAACCGACCTAATGGTAGCGGGTGGTTTGGTAGTCACGAGGTGCTCTCTACAGGATCCTGCCCAGGATGAGATCTCCCCTGTTGCCCAGTTGAGTATAGGAGCATGCTGTCTCAACCAGGGAAGGCCCAGTAGGATCTCATCCGTCCCCCCTGGAAGCACCAGGAAGGACACCTGCTCATGGTGTCCCGGTGGTACATCCATCCTGAGAGGGATGGTGATCTGGGTGATAGGATCGAGTAGTATGGACCCGTCGACTACCCGGACCCTGAGTGGCTTGGGCAACAGAACCAGGGGAACTGAGTATCGGGTTACCAGGGAGGTCGAGATGAAATTGCCTTCAGCGCCTGAGTCCAAGCAAGCCAGGGCAGAGAAGAGAGTAGTGCCGAACTGCAACTGGGCGCTGATAGTCAACCTAGAGGGAGAGGTAGCGTCTAGAGTCCCCCCTCTGATAGAAACTAGACGCTTTTTAGGCCGAGAAGACGTGGATGCTGAAGAGACCTCGATCCTTCGCTCCGCCTGGCGGATGTCTATGCGAGAGGCAACCTGAATCAAGGACTCTAAAGTGGCAGGCACCTCACGCGTGGCCAGTGCATCTTTGACAAATCCTGCCAGGCCCTCCCAAAACACAGGGACAAGGACCTTATCCGGCCAGTCTAGCTCTGCGGCAAGTGTCCTAAAGTGTACAGCAAAGTCCCCGACTGAAGCGGACCCTTGCCGAAGTCGTAGGAGGCGCAGCGCGGAGTCATGGGTGACTTGAGGCCCGAGGAACACCATTCTCATGGCCCCAAGGTAAGCTGTTAAGTTATTCACAACCCAATCTCCGCGCTCCCACAACGGCGTGGACCACTTCAGCGCTCTCCCTGTGAGCAGGGACTGGACGAAGGCTACCTTCGCCTTCTCGGTAGCGTAAAGAGACGTGGACAGCTCTAAGTAGGTGGTAACCTGGTTTATAAAACCACGGCACTCAGAGCTGTTGCCGCTAAAGCGCTCTGGAAGCGCAAGGCGAGGAGACTTTCCGCCCAATAGCACAGCCTGGGTAGCCGCCTGGGTGGCGACTGTCGTCAGAGTAGTCTTATCGGAGGAAGACTGCTCCACTGCTGCCAATCGTGACTCCAACTGCTGCACATAACGCAGAAACTGCTGCTGCTCTTCAGCCATAGCCAGACCTTTGGCGCGACCGTAATGTTACGAGGGGGACCCGGGGAAGCGTGCCAAGATGGGAAATGGACAACTTCCGCCGGTCAAGGTCCACTGTGTGGTGTAAGGGACCGCCGCTATGGTGGGTGAAGAGTGAGCGGGTTGCTGCTAGCGATCGTCTGGAATGTCACAGACGATCTATGTACACCGATCTGCCCTAACCCGTGAGGGTTGTATGGCACGGATCTCACGGCTCGGTGTACCTGTTGCACGGGGAAGCACAGAGGTGCCCACGCACGTGTGCCATTGGAATTCACAAGAATATGGCACGAGGGTAGCACAGAGGTGCCCACGCACGTGTGCTTTCAATAACCAGGTGAGTCCGGTGGAGACTTGAGCAGCTCACCTGGGACAGGAACATGGCCTGTTGAAGGGGATACTGCCGGAGCAGCAAGGCAGGAACACGGCCTGCAAACGAGGTACTGCCTAAGCAGCAAGGGCCAAGCCCACAAAAGACAGTGATGCCTGAGCAGTGGCGTAGCAGCACGCTGCCAGACATCCAAACATAGAAGGACGGTCGCGCGCCGCCATGATGGCAGGAGGAGCTTTTAAGGAGGTGTCGTTCCACCCAAGGGCGGGCGCGAGGCGGAGATGATGGACTTGACCTAATCAGGGTCCACGACGTCCCAGCCTGGCCAGTCAGGATTCACCACGTCACCAGCCTTGTCATCAAGCCGTGTGACGTCAGTGGGCGAATCAGAACCCACCACGCATTGCACATGCTCACCCTCCTGCCTCTGGGAAATAGAGGCGGGATCCTTGGTCTCACAATGTGCAGAGATAACAGGAGTCTCACTGCTTCCCTGAGCAGTAAACCTCTGCACATTGCGCAACCTCGCAGACCTTCGGGGCCGCTGAGCAGGAGGGCCTGCAGCAGGCCAGGAATGGGAGACCGCTTCACTCCTTGTAACAGGAGAACCACTAGGTGTCTCCCTTCTGCTGCCTCTCTGAGAAGGTATCTCCTGCAGTCTGGCAGACCTTCGGCGCTGCTGAGCAGGAGCGCTTGTGGCAGGCAAGGAATGGGAGACTGCCTCAGTCCTTGCCTCAGGAGAGCCACGAGATGTAACAGTGGACTACCTGCGCTTGCAACTTTAGGAGTCCGCTCCCCGGCTTGTGGTTGTCTGAGGAGCCCTTTGCCCGCAGACGCTGGCCCGTGGGATCTCTCTGCCGTGGCGGTGGCTTTCTATCCCCCTCGTTGGGCTGTTGTTTTCAGTCGGGACTTTGGGTGGGACAGGATTTTTAGTCCTGGCCGCAATCAGTTAATTAGCTAGCCCCCAGTAGCTTCTGGACCTAACTTCAGGGTCTAAGTACCCCCCTTTGTGCTCCGGTTTCCGAGTCGGTTCCCCGGGTCGGTCCCGGCGGGCCACTACCCTGTCCCGGTCCACCTCGGTTCCACTGAGCCGTCTTCCCGGCTCCTGCAGACGGAGACTGCCATCTGCCTCCTAGCCAGCAGTATCAGGGCTCCTACCCTGGTACTGGTTCAGGTTTTTGTTCTCGCCTCTGCTGGAGCTGCACACAGCTCCAGCCCACACACCTCTCCACCTTGAACTCTAGACGTGAACTCAACTTTCCTGCCTCAGGCCATCTGAACTCCTCGGTGGACGTCTACCAACCGCCTGGCTCCGCCCCCTGGTGTGTCCATCAAGCACTGAGGGAGGTGACTAAGGTTTTAAATGTTTGGCTGATGTCACCTTGTTAGGGGACTGGTGTACTGCGGGGCCCTATCTGTGACTACCTGGCTCAGCCAGGGTGTCACACTGATTTACCTGGTGAAAATAAACAAGTGAGATGAGTTTATTTTTGTTTTTTTATTAAATTACCTAATAATTCTGCACAGTAATAGTTACCTGAAAAAACAGATATCCTCCTAAGATAGCCAAATCTAAAAAAAAAAACACTCCAACTTCCAAAAATATTAAACTTTGATATTTATAAGTCTCGAGGGTTGATTGAGAACATAGTTATTTATCAATAAAAAAAATCCTCTAAAATACAACACCTAATAATTATACACACGGTGTATATATATATATATATATATATATTAAAGGGGCGTGCCATTTTAAGTGCCCATTGGTCCATCTGTGACTAGATCGCGGGTCGCTCATGGGTTGCTATGACGACAGTGGATCTGCAGAAAACCTCCATTTTTGACATAGCGATAGCAGTGTTGACTATGGTCTGGCTTCAAAGGAGACTGTGATTTCTGATAGTATATATCAGAAATTAAAGTTATCTTTGAAGCGCGTAAGGGAATAAGCATTGCTGTATATAGTATAATCCCCAAGGGGACTATTACAAACAGTGAAAAGTAAAAAAAAAAATGTTTTACAACCTATGAAAAAAAATTAAAAAACATACAGTGAGGAAAAAAAAGTCAGCCACCAATTGTGCACGTGGTCCCACTTAACAAGATGAGAGAGGCCTGTAATTGACATCATAGGTAGACCACAACCATGAGAGAAAAAATGAGAAAACAAATCCAGAAAATCACCTTTTTCTGATTTGGAAAGATTTTTTTTGCAAATTATGGGGGAAAATAAGTATTTAGCCACCTAAAAACATGCAAGATTTCTGGCTCTCACAGATCTGTAACTTTTTCTTTAAGTGGCTCCTCTGACCTCCACTCATTACCTGTAGTAATGGCACCTGTTTGAGCTTATTGTCAGTATAAAAGACACCTGTTCACAACCTCAAACAGTCACATTCCAAACTCCACAATGGTGAAGACCAAAGAGTTGTTGAAGGATGCCAGAAACAAAATTGTAGCCCTGTGCCAGGCTGGGAAGACTGAATCTGCCATAGGCAAGCAGCTTGGTGTGATGATATCAACTGTGGGAGTAATAATAAGAAAATGGAAGACATACAAGACCGCTGATAATCTCCCTCAATCTGGGGCTCCACGCAAGATCTCACCCCACAAGGTTAAAATGATCAGAAGAACAGTGAGCAAAAATCCAAGAACCACACAGGGAACCAAGTGAACAACCTGCATAGAGCTGGGACCACCGTAACAAAGGCTACCATCAGTAACACACTACACCGCCAGGGACTCAGATCCTGCAATGACAAACGTGTCTCCCTACTTAAGCCAGTACATGTGTGGGCCCGTCTGAAGTTTGCTAGAGAGCATTTGGATTATCCAGAAAAGTATTGGGAGAATGTCATAGTCTGATGAAACCAAACTAGAACTGTTTGGTAGAAACACAACTCGTCATGTTTGGAGGAGACAGAATGCTGAGTTGCATCTAAAGAACACCATACCTACTGTGAAGCATGGGGGTGGCAACATCATGCTTTGGGGCTGTTTCTCTGCAAAGGGACAAGGATGACTGATCTTTGTACATGAACGAATGAATGGGGCCATGTATTGTGAGATTTTGAGTGCAAACCTCTTTCCATCAGCAAGGGCATTGAAGATGAAACATGACTGGATCTTTGAGCATGATAATGATCTCAAGCACACAGCCAGGGCAACCAAGGAGTGACTTCGTAAGAAGCATATGACGGTCCTGGGGTGGCCTAGCCAGTCTCCAGATCTCAACTCCATAGAAAACCATTGGAGGGAGTTGAAAGTCCTTGTTGCCCAGCGACAGGCCCTAAACATCACTGCTTTAGAGGAGATAGAGGAATGGGCCAAAATAACACACACAGTGTGTGCCAACCTTGCGAAGACTTACAGAAAACGTTTGACCTCTGTCATTGCCAACAAAGGATATATAACAAAATATTGGGATGAACTTTTGTTATTGACCGAATACTTATTTTCCACCATAATTTGCAAAAAATCTTATCAAATCAGACGATTTTCTGGATTTGTTTTCTCATTTTGTCTCTCATAGTTGGGGTACCTATGATGCCAATTACAGGCAAATCTCATATTTATAAGTGGGAGAACTTGCACAACTGGTGGCTGACGAAATACTTTTTTTCCCCACTGTGAAAGTTCAAATCACCTCCCCTTTTCCCTATTAAAATATAAATATAATAATAATAAATACACATATGTGGTATTGATGGGATCAGATCTAGCAAAATTTAAATATAGTTAACAATATCGATCAACATTGTAAACAAAAACAAAAAAAATTAAATAACCCCTAAATTCCATTTTTTTTGTTCTCTGCAATAGCATAGTACAATGCTGTAACAAACATCAAATCTATCCCAAAATAGTATCAATAAAACCGTTGTCACTCCCTACAAAATGTAAGTCATCACACAGCTCCATTGAGCGAAAAATGAAAACTTTACAGGTCTTGGAAAATGGTGTCACAACCCCCCAAAATATTTTGGGCTAAGGTAATAAAAAAAGAACATGTTTGGTATCACAGTAATCATACTGATGAGGAGAAACATATTAGAGGTCATTTTTACCACAAAACATGCACCGTAAAACAATTCCCAAAAAATAATATCGGAAGTCCGTTTTTTATTTTTTTCACAATGTCTCCACATTTGGAATCTTTTACCCTTTTTATAGTACTCTGTGTGCTACCATGTTTCCCCCCCCCCAAAAAAAAAGCCCTAACTCAAAAATTAGCCTTAGCAGGAGTTTTCAGCAAGGCTTAAATATAAGCCCTCCCCCGAAAATAAGCCCAAGTCGCTATTCAATAATGAAGTGTCCATGCAGCTAAAAAAGTTAAAGAATACTGCAGGACACTTCATTATGGAAAGCAGACAGCCCCCAAAGGGAGAAGAAAGAGGAGAGAAGACCCCACAATCATACTCACCAGACGCCGACCGGGAGCAGTGGAATGCATCAAGGACCTGTGGCGGAACGCACACCCACACACATCAGATCACACACAAACACACATACACACATACACACACCCACACACATCAGATCACACACACAATCACATATCAGATTGCACACACTCACCAGATCCAGCGATATTGATTGCTTCTGGCTGGCATAAGGACCTGAGATGCTGCGCAGTGGAGCACCATGACCTGCGAGTGGAACACATGGAGGACCTTGTGGTCAAATGCATCATAGAGACAAGAGAGCAGAGAGTCCCTTGCTGGCTGGAAGCAAGTGGTATCACTGGATGTGGTGAGTGTGTGCGCACACGATTGTATGTGCGATCTCGTGTGTGTGTGTGTGTGTGTATGAGTGTGTGTGTTTCTGTATGAGTGTGTGTGCGATCTGATGTCTGAGTGTCAGAAGAAGGGGAGGAATGCATGTTGTGTACCTGCTGGGAGCACCTGCCAAGGACCGCAGGAGGATTTGGGAGCCACGCAGATGCACAGGGTCAGGTAAGTATGATGATCCTCGGAAGAAGGGTCTCCATTTTTTGGGGGGGTAATCTTACCCCGAACCAGGTTTCCTCGATAATACGTCCTACCCCGAAAATAAGCCCTAGTGCTTTTTTTAAGGGCAAAAGAAAAATGTCTTATTTCCAGGGAAGCACAGTAAATTAATGGTATCATTCAAAAGTGTATCTCGTCCATCAAGAAACAAGACATTATATATCTGTGTGGAATTTTTTTTTTTAATAAAAGTTGTGGCTCTGGGAAGAAATGGAGGAAAAAACAAAAACTCAAGAACAAAAATTTGGGTTTTAAAGCATTCCCAACCCAGTTAAGAATAACAAAATAAACAACACGTGTAGTAGTCCACTCTTTTTATTCGTCTACGAAGAGTTAGAATAAAAAAAAGAGTGTCATATTTGTAGCGGAAAACTTCTTTAACTATGCAGTTGTCCTTAGTCATCCTCCTGAAGTTGGAGGCCATCTATACCGATCACCTGCTCTCTCCAAGTCAAAGCTTTACTTATTCCTGGATTCGGAGGCTTCTTGCTTCCTCCAGTGCTTTCTGTACTTTTCGGACTTCAGATTCTAATACTGAAAACAAAGAAAAGAAGCTTAGAGATTGTCTGGTCATTGTTCAAAAGCTTCCGCTGAAATATCACTGTTCTCGAAGATAACTTCTTCTGTAGGAAAACATTAAAGATTATTCCTTTGCGTCTTTACTTCCACCTTATCAGCGTACGAGCATCTGTGGTAAGAGTGCGCTGAACAGTATCGGCAAGTCAGAGGCTGAAATTCACAGTGCGGAGCCATACTGATAAAAAGAAGAATAGAAGCTTCAGTATTTTCACCCTGGGATTTCTTTCCTCAGTGTCTCAGCTGGACCACAAGTGATAACACTAATCGCCTGACTACTGCCAGGGTCAGGAAACTGGTGGTCGGAACTGAAGTTGAGCGAACCCGAGGTCCGGTGTTCGTACACAAATTTTAGTTTAGAAGTGGAGTGGCTCAGGAGGGTCACAGGATGGGGTTTTTCAGAGGCAAGTGCAATAATCAGGCTGCAGGCTCTATTGAATCGCCCGCGGTTGACGCAATGGACTTCAAGAAAATGGCTGTAGAGGCAGCGCGTACGCAGATTCGAGAGATGGACTTCAAGAAAATGGCTACGCAGTCTTATCTGCGCACGCACCGCCTCCGCAGCCATTATTTGAAGTACATGTCGTCAACCGCGTGTGATTCAACAGAGCCCACAGTCAGATCAATGGCACCTGCCACCGAGACACCCCATCCTGTGACCCTTCTGAGCCGCTCCACTGCTAAACTAAAGTTTGTGTTTGGTATGAACACCGACCTAGGGATCACTCATCTCCAGTCCTGACTACCAGTTTCTTGACCGTGGCAGCATTCAGGCCATTAGTGTTATCACTTGTGGTCCAGCTTAGACACTGAAGTGACACCTCCGCAGCTCACCCACAGATCAATGGTCCTTGCCACTGCCGCGACAACTCCGTAGCCCGCCGACAAATCAATGATGCTTGCCACCGCTGCGACACCTCCACAGCCCACCAGCAGATCAATGGAACTTGCTGCCACTGCGACACCTCTGCAACCTGCCGACGAATCAATGGTGCTTGCCACTGCCACGACACCTCCGCAGCCCACAATCAGATCAATGGCGCCTGCTGTCACTGCGACACGTCTGAAACCGGTCAGCAGATCAATGGCGCCTGCTGCCACTGTGACACCTCCGCAGCCTGCCGGCAGATCAATGGCACCTACCGCTGCGGCCACACCTCGGCAGCCTGCTGGCAGATCAATGGTGCCCGCTGCAAGCCCGCAGGATCACCGACCCTTCTGAGCTGCAACACCCCCTCCTCTGATCTAAGATATATATATATATATATATATATATATATATATATATATAAAATTAATATCAATCATCTATCTACTGTGACTTTATATATATATATATATATATATATATATATATACACATACACATATACACACACATATATATATATATAAAAGGGGTAGTCGGACCCCTGGTAGTGAAGGAGCGTTTTTTCCCCCCCTGAAGACGCCACAGTAGTATGGTGGCAAATTGTAAATGTTGATGGTAAAATGTTACCTGTCATAAACTGTTTCCCCACTAGGTGCCAGTGTAGAGCAGTGGTTCCCCTGGTAACAGTGGCAGGGAAGGAAGGGGCAGGGCAGCCTAGGTGGGGAAGGAAGGGTTCGGAATGCAGAGTCCAGTGTGCAGTGAGATGTGAGAGGCGAGCAAGCTCGGTCTAAGGTGACGGGGCAGAGTGTGGGAGTGAGATGAGGCAGTCAGCCTGAGTGAGTACTCTTGGCTAGAAAGCAGAGGAAACCCATGAGAAACGGTGGAAGAGTTGGGACTAGTCCGGAGCCGGTGGTGTGTACTAGAGTGGAGTGCAGCTATCAGGGGGATAACAAGTGGCCCCTGCAGGGGAAGGTTAGTGCCCTGACAAAGAAGTGGAGAGGTGAGAACTTATCCAGAGCCGGTAGTGTGTGCTGGATCTGCCCTACAGTAAATCCGGGTTAGAGCGCAGCTACTAGGGGGTTAACGTATGTCCCCTGCAGGCAAAGGAAAGTGCCCGTAGAGAAAAAGGAAACCGTTTTTGTAGAAAAGGACCTGTAACTTGTAACGTACTAAAGTAAACCTGCTGCAAACAAAAAGATGGAAGCTCTATACAATAAATTGGTGTTTAGTTTACCTGCTGTCTGTAACTGCCTCTTTCCTGTGTGTGAAAAGGGAGCTGAAGAGCACAGAAAGAATGCTGACATGAATGGGCCCCATGCATCCACACTCTGCCCCAACAAGACACCTGTTTTGCAAGTAACGGCCGGGCCGGGGTTCAGCCTGCGGCCCACAAGGCGAGGGGACCCGACTACACCCCCTGAGGCGCCCCCTGCCCCCGTTACATTTATATATATATATATATATATATATATACATACTAGCTGTACTACCCGGCTTCGCCCGGGTTAATAACTGTTAACAAAATAGAATGTATTAACATAAATGTATTCTGCACACAAAAAACACAAAACGAATAGATAGAAATGTAATTATTAAATTGTTGCCTATATTAACCAATCAGAGCTCAGATTAATTAACTGTAGCAAAATAGAAGCTAAGCTGTGATTGGTTGCTATTGGCAGCCTGATAAATCTGCAGACAACAGAAAGCCCTCCCCCTTGACAGTATATATTAGCTCACACATACACAAAATAGACAGGTCATGTGACGGACAGCTGCCGTATTTCCTATGTGGTACATTTGTTGTTCTTGTAGTTTGGCTGCTTATTAATCAGATTTTTATTTTTGAAGGATAATACCAGACTTGTGAGTGTTTTAGGGCGATTATGTGGCGAGGTTGGTATATGTGTGGTGAAATGTGTGTCTGTCTGTCTGTCTCTTCTGTCTGTTTCCCTGTCTGTCTCTGACTGTCTCTGTCTCTTTCTCCGTCTGTCTCAATCTCTTTCCCTGTCTGTCTATCTATCTCTGTCACTTTCCCTGTCTATCTAACTCTTTCCCTGTCTGTCTATCTCTGTCACTTTCCCTGTCTGTCTCTTTCCCTCTATTTCCCTGTCTGTCTCTTTCCCTCTCTTTCCCTGTCTGTCTCTTTGTCTGTCTCTTTACCTGTCTTTGTCTGTCTCTTACCCTGTCTGTCTCTTTCCCTCTCTTTCCCCGTCTGTCTGTTTTCCTGTGTCTGTCTCTGTCTCTTTGTCTGTGTCTGTCTCTTTACCTGTCTGTGTCTGTCTCTTAACCTGTCTCTCTTTCCCTCTCTTTCCCTGTCTGTCTCTTTCCCTGTCAGTCTGTCTCTTTGTCTATGTCTCTCTTTGTGTCTGTCTCTTACTCTGTCTGTGTCTGTTTCTTACCCTGTCTGTCTCTTTCCCTAGCTGCATTGTGACATGCCAACATTCCATATAAGGGCGTGGCTGCGTATTCTTCTGAAGTTCTGGCTGCACTGTGGCTCCCAGCTCCATTCGCTTTAATGGAGGCAGGTTTTTTGGTGAATAACTGTAAAGCGCGGGGTTAAAATTTCCCCTCAAAACACAGCCTATGACGCTCTCAGGGTCCAGACATGTGAGTGTGTAAAATGTTGTGGCTGTAGCTGCGACGGTGCAGATGCCAATCCCGGACATACACACATACACACACACACACACACACACACACATACATACACACATTCAGCTTTATATATTAGAGCTGTACTACCCGGCTTCGCCCGGGTTAATAACTGTTAACAAAATAGAATGTATAAACAAAAAATTATTCTGCACACAATATCCGCTGCCCGGGATAGTAACTGTCTCTGTTTCTCTCCCATACTCTGTCTGTCTCCCCCTCTGTATATATCTCTCTGTCTCTCTCTATCTCTTTGTCTGTCTGTCTCTTTCCCTGTCTGTCTCTGACTGTCTCTGTCTCTTTCTCCGTCTGTCTCAATCTCTTTCCCTGTCTGTCTATCTATCTCTGTCACTTTCGCTGTCTGTTTCTTTCCCTGTCTGTTTCCCTGTGTCTGTCTCTGTCTCTTTGTCTGTCTCTTTACCTGTCTGTCTCTTAACCTGTCTCTCTCTTTTTTCCTCTATTTCCCTGTCTGTCTCTTTCCCTCTCTTTCCCTGTCTGTCTGTTTCCCTGTGTCTGTCTCTGTCTCTTTACCTGTCTGTGTCTGTCTCTTAACCTGTCTCTCTCTTTCCCTCTCTTTCCCTGTCTGTCTCTTTCCCTGTCAGTCTGTCTCTTTCCCTGTCAGTCTGTCTCTTTGTGTCTGTCTCTTACCCTATCTATGTCTGTTTCTTACCCTGTCTGTGTCTGCCTCTTTCCCTGTCTGTATATAAGAATAAGGCTGCACATCAAACTTAGATAATGGTATAATGCCTCAAGCATATGGAAAAATATTGGAATATACAATGAAAAATGCTACTTGCTAATTTGAACATGTGAATAATGAATTGCATACCTGCCATGAATATTAGGAAAAAGGAGATATTTAGCAATCGCATTGATCAATGTAACTGAGCCCCAAGGCCTCGTCAAGGCATATCTCTATATTGGGGTCCCTAGCTCTGTGACCCTAACTGTGTGTCATCTCATTGCAATTAAAAACTGCTATGGGTGGAGAGGGGTAACTAAGGACTTTCTTATATAGGAGATGGAAAAAACATGGCCGAAAGGGGCGGAGCTGTGTTCACATTCAGAAAAAAACTACATATAACTGAATAGGATAACTGAAGTGAGCACTAATATATATATATATGAGTGCAAGCCAAAAATACATACTATATATAAGAATAAGGCTGCACATCAAACTTAGATAATGGTATAATGCCTCAAGCATATGGAAAAATATTGGAATATACAATGAAAAATGCTACTTGCTAATTTGAACATGTGAATAATGAATTGCATACCTGCCATGAATATTAGGAAAAAGGAGATATTTAGCAATCGCATTGATCAATGTAACTGAGCCCCAAGCCTCGTCAAGGCATATCTCTATATTGGGGTCCCTAGCTCTGTGACCCTAACTGTGTGTCATCTCATTGCAATTAAAAACTGCTATGGGTGGAGAGGGGTAACTAAGGACTTTCTTATATAGGAGATGGAAAAAACATGGCCGAAAGGGGCGGAGCTGTGTTCACATTCAGAAAAAAACTACATATAACTGAATAGGATAACTGAAGTGAGCACTAATATATATATATATGAGTGCAAGCCAAAAATACATACTATATATAAGAATAAGGCTGCACATCAAACTTAGATAATGGTATAATGCCTCAAGCATATGGAAAAATATTGGAATATACAATGAAAAATGCTACTTGCTAATTTGAACATGTGAATAATGAATTGCATACCTGCCATGAATATTAGGAAAAAGGAGATATTTAGCAATTGCATTGATCAATGTAACTGAGCCCCAAGGCCTCGTCAAGGCATATCTCTATATTGGGGTCCCTAGCTCTGTGACCCTAACTGTGTGTCATCTCATTGCAATTAAAAACTGCTATGGGTGGAGAGGGGTAACTAAGGACTTTCTTATATAGGAGATGGAAAAAACATGGCCGAAAGGGGCGGAGCTGTGTTCACATTCAGAAAAAAACTACATATAACTGAATAGGATAACTGAAGTGAGCACTAATATATATATATATGAGTGCAAGCCAAAAATACATACTATATATAAGAATAAGGCTGCACATCAAACTTAGATAATGGTATAATGCCTCAAGCATATGGAAAAATATTGGAATATACAATGAAAAATGCTACTTGCTAATTTGAACATGTGAATAATGAATTGCATACCTGCCATGAATATTAGGAAAAAGGAGATATTTAGCAATCGCATTGATCAATGTAACTGAGCCCCAAGGCCTCGTCAAGGCATATCTCTATATTGGGGTCCCTAGCTCTGTGACCCTAACTGTGTGTCATCTCATTGCAATTAAAAACTGCTATGGGTGGAGAGGGGTAACTAAGGACTTTCTTATATAGGAGATGGAAAAAACATGGCCGAAAGGGGCGGAGCTGTGTTCACATTCAGAAAAAAACTACATATAACTGAATAGGATAACTGAAGTGAGCACTAATATATATATATATGAGTGCAAGCCAAAAATACATACTATATATAAGAATAAGGCTGCACATCAAACTTAGATAATGGTATAATGCCTCAAGCATATGGAAAAATATTGGAATATACAATGAAAAATGCTACTTGCTAATTTGAACATGTGAATAATGAATTGCATACCTGCCATGAATATTAGGAAAAAGGAGATATTTAGCAATCGCATTGATCAATGTAACTGAGCCCCAAGGCCTCGTCAAGGCATATCTCTATATTGGGGTCCCTAGCTCTGTGACCCTAACTGTGTGTCATCTCATTGCAATTAAAAACTGCTATGGGTGGAGAGGGGTAACTAAGGACTTTCTTATATAGGAGATGGAAAAAACATGGCCGAAAGGGGCGGAGCTGTGTTCACATTCAGAAAAAAACTACATATAACTGAATAGGATAACTGAAGTGAGCACTAATATATATATATATGAGTGCAAGCCAAAAATACATACTATATATAAGAATAAGGCTGCACATCAAACTTAGATAATGGTATAATGCCTCAAGCATATGGAAAAATATTGGAATATACAATGAAAAATGCTACTTGCTAATTTGAACATGTGAATAATGAATTGCATACCTGCCATGAATATTAGGAAAAAGGAGATATTTAGCAATCGCATTGATCAATGTAACTGAGCCCCAAGGCCTCGTCAAGGCATATCTCTATATTGGGGACCCTAGCTCTGTGACCCTAACTGTGTGTCATCTCATTGCAATTAAAAACTGCTATGGGTGGAGAGGGGTAACTAAGGACTTTCTTATATAGGAGATGGAAAAAACATGGCCGAAAGGGGCGGAGCTGTGTTCACATTCAGAAAAAAACTACATATAACTGAATAGGATAACTGAAGTGAGCACTAATATATATATATATATGAGTCCAAGCCAAAAATACATACTATATATAAGAATAAGGCTGCACATCAAACTTAGATAATGGTATAATGCCTCAAGCATATGGAAAAATATTGGAATATACAATGAAAAATGCTACTTGCTAATTTGAACATGTGAATAATGAATTGCATACCTGCCATGAATATTAGGAAAAAGGAGATATTTAGCAATCGCATTGATCAATGTAACTGAGCCCCAAGGCCTCGTCAAGGCATATCTCTATATTGGGGTCCCTAGCTCTGTGACCCTAACTGTGTGTCATCTCATTGCAATTAAAAACTGCTATGGGTGGAGAGGGGTAATTAAGGACTTTCTTATATAGGAGATGGAAAAAACATGGCCGAAAGGGGCGGAGCTGTGTTCACATTCAGAAAAAAACTACATATAACTGAATAGGATAACTGAAGTGAGCACTAATATATATATATATATATATATGAGTGCAAGCCAAAAATACATACTATATATAAGAATAAGGCTGCACATCAAACTTAGATAATGGTATAATGCCTCAAGCATATGGAATTTCATTGTATATTCCAATATTTTTCCATATGCTTGAGGCATTATACCATTATCTAAGTTTGATGTGCAGCCTTATTCTTATATATAGTATGTATTTTTGGCTTGCACTCATATATATATATATTAGTGCTCACTTCAGTTATCCTATTCAGTTATATGTAGTTTTTTTCTGAATGTGAACACAGCTCCGCCCCTTTCGGCCATGTTTTTTCCATCTCCTATATAAGAAAGTCCTTAGTTACCCCTCTCCACCCATAGCAGTTTTTAATTGCAATGAGATGACACACAGTTAGGGTCACAGAGCTAGGGACCCCAATATAGAGATATGCCTTGACGAGGCCTTGGGGCTCAGTTACATTGATCAATGCGATTGCTAAATATCTCCTTTTTCCTAATATTCATGGCAGGTATGCAATTCATTATTCACATGTTCAAATTAGCAAGTAGCATTTTTCATTGTATATTCCAATATTTTTCCATATGCTTGAGGCATTATACCATTATCTAAGTTTGATGTGCAGCCTTATTCTTATATATAGTATGTATTTTTGGCTTGCACTCATATATATATATATTAGTGCTCACTTCAGTTATCCTATTCAGTTATATGTAGTTTTTTTCTGAATGTGAACACAGCTCCGCCCCTTTCGGCCATGTTTTTTCCATCTCCTATATAAGAAAGTCCTTAGTTACCCCTCTCCACCCATAGCAGTTTTTAATTGCAATGAGATGACACACAGTTAGGGTCACAGAGCTAGGGACCCCAATATAGAGATATGCCTTGACGAGGCCTTGGGGCTCAGTTACATTGATCAATGCGATTGCTAAATATCTCCTTTTTCCTAATATTCATGGCAGGTATGCAATTCATTATTCACATGTTCAAATTAGCAAGTAGCATTTTTCATTGTATATTCCAATATTTTTCCATATGCTTGAGGCATTATACCATTATCTTTCCCTGTCTGTGTCTGTCTCTTTCCCTGGCTGCATTGTGACATGCCAACATTCCATATAAGGGCGTGGCTATGCACTCTTCTAAAGTTCTGGCTGCACTGTGGCTCCCAGCTCCATTCGCTGTAATGGAGGCAGGTTTTTTGGTGAATAACTGTAAAGAGCGGGGTTAAAATTTCCCCTCGAAACATAGCCTATGACGCTCTCAGGGTCCAGAAGTGTGAGTGTGCAAAATTTTGTGGCTGTAGCTGCAACGGTGCGGATGCCAATCCCGGACATACACACACACACAAACACATACACACACACACACACACACACACATACACACATACAGCCTTATATATTAGATATACTGTATATATATATATATATATATATATATATATATATATATATATATATATATATATATGTAGTTAGGTCCAGAAATATTTGGACAGTGACACAAGTTTTGTTATTTTAGCTGTTTACAAAAACATGTTCAGAAATACAATTATATATATATAATATGGGCTGAAAGTGCACACTCCCAGCTGCAATATGAGAGTTTTCACATCCAAATCGGAGAAAGGGTTTGGGAATCATAGCTCTGTAATGCATAGCCTCCTCTTTTTAAAGGGACCAAAAGTAATTGGACAAGGGACTCTAAGGGCTGCAATTAACTCTGAAGGCGTCTCCCTCGTTAACCTGTAATCAATGAAGTAGTTAAAAGGTCTGGGGTTGATTACAGGTGTGTTGTTTTGCATTTGGAAGCTGTTGCTGTGACCAGACAACATGCGGTCTAAGGAACTCTCAATTGAGGTGAAGCAGAACATCCTGAGGCTGAAAAAAAAGAAAAAATCCATCAGAGAGATAGCAGACATGCTTGGAGTAGCAAAATCAACAGTCGGGTACATTCTGAGAAAAAAGGAATTGACTGGTGAGCTTGGGAACTCAAAAAGGCCTGGGCGTCCACGGATGACAACAGTGGTGGATGATCGCCGCATACTTTCTTTGGTGAAGAAGAACCCGTTCACAACATCAACTGAAGTCCAGAACACTCTCAGTGAAGTAGGTGTATCTGTCTCGAAGTCAACAGTAAAGAGAAGACTGCATGAAAGTAAATACAAAGGGTTCACATCTAGATTCAAACCATTCATCAATTCCAAAAATAGACAGGCCAGAGTTAAATTTGCTGAAAAACACCTCATGAAGCCAGCTCAGTTCTGGAAAAGTATTCTATGGACAGATGAGACAAAGATCAACCTGTACCAGAATGATGGGAAGAAAAATGTTTGGAGAAGAAAGGGAACGGCACATGATCCAAGGCACACCACATCCTCTGTAAAACATGGTGGAGGCAACGTGATGGCATGGGCATGCATGGCTTTCAATGGCACTGGGTCACTTGTGTTTATTGATGACATAACAGCAGACAAGAGTAGCCGGATGAATTCTGAAGTGTACCGGGATATACTTTCAGCCCAGATTCAGCCAAATGCCGCAAAGTTGATCGGACGGCACTTCATAGTACAGATGGACAATGACCCCAAGCATACAGCCAAAGCTACCCAGGAGTTCATGAGTGCAAAAAATTGGAACATTCTGCAATGGCGAAGTCAATCACCAGATCTTAACCCAATTGAGTATGCATTTCACTAGCTCAAATCCAGACTTAAGACGGAAAGACCCACAAACAAGCAAGACCTGAAGGCTGCGGCTGTAAAGGCCTGGCAAAGCATTAAGAAGGAGGAAACCCAGCGTTTGGTGATGTCCATGGGTTCCAGACTTAAGGCAGTGATTGCCTCCAAAGTATTCGCAACAAAATATTGAAAATAAAAATATTTTGTTTGGGTTTGGTTTATTTGTCCAATTACTTTTGACCTCCTAAAATGTGGAGTGTTTGTAAAGAAATGTGTACAATTCCTACAATTTCTACCAGATATTTTTGTTCAAACCTTCAAATTAAACGTTACAATCTGCACTTGAATTCTGTTGTAGAGGTTTCATTTCAAATCCAATGTGGTGGCATGCAGAGCCCAACTCGCGAAAATTGTGTCACTGTCCAAATATTTCTGGACCTAACTGTATATATATATATAAATATATATATATATATATATATATATATATATATATATACATATATACATACATATATATATGTATATATTTATGTGTATTTGGTTTGTTGCAAAAACTATATATGAATATATGGTAACTAATAAAAAACTCATCTATCTAGTGTGTCTTTATATAAATATATGCATATCTGTATTTTTATTTATTTATATTATTTTTTGTTGCCATAGAAAGAGATTGTAGAATAAATTTTATGACTCGATTAAAACTACAGCCTTATATAACTATATGGTAAATAATAAAAAAAGGAATATACGCTGTTAGCCGGCTGCATGGATAGGACGGTCCAATCTTCCCTCATAAATCTGTCATCGAATGATCAATGCACATCTCTTACTTTCAGCATAAATGTCATAAGGACAGGGCTCGTTATTAAAACTTTAAATGCAAATTCCAGCATTTTTTATTTTAATAATTTTTTTTCTGAGCGCCAGGAAACTAATTTGAACACTACAGGTGATTAAAACCAGAATCATTTGTCTTTTCCGGCGAGGAATATTGAATTTAAAGTTAACAGAACTGGATGGAATATTACACTCACTGCACTGAAATGGAAAACATTTTCCTATCTATTTTTGCATACAGTCGAGTTGGCTCAGCGCACGCATAGTTTTCAATGTTAAATGAGGGGATATTGGAATACGCCAGGCATGGAGCTATTTTATGAGTTGATTCTGCTCTACTTATTATTTCTTCAAGCTTATCAGGACTTTTCGGGAAAATAGCGAGTTCCGCTCTGGAGTATAATACAGGATGCAATGCAACCAGGGGCGTAACTAGGGTTTCATGGGCCCCGGTGCAAAGTTCAGATCTGGGCCCCCCCTCCACATACACCGACACTTGGGGTACGGGATAATGACACTGACACTCGGGGTACAGGATAATGATGCTGACACTTGGCTCTTACCCACAGCACCCAGGTTTCCCATGATCTGAATTCCCTCTATCAGCACCCAGCTTTCCTATGTTCTGATATCCATCTTGTCCTCGGCACCCAGCTTTCCTATGCTCTGCTATACATCTTTCCCTCAGCACCCAGCTTTCCCATATCAGAGCATGGAAAAGCTGGGTGCTGAGAGAAGATATATAGCAGAGCATGGGAAAGCTGGGTGCTGAGAGATGTACAGCAGAGCATGGGAGAGCTGGGTGCTGAGGGAAAGAGCCTTTTTCCCTCAGCACAAAACATTCCCATCCCCTGCTTGTATCTTTGTCCCCCCTTGTATATAGATCTCCAAATACAATAATGGACCCTACATAGCCTTCCAAATAGTATAAAGGGTCCCACATAACCCTTCATATATTAGAATACACTTCCTTAGTCCTCCATGTATTATAATGCACCCCCCATAATCCTCCATGTATAAAGTAGCCCTCCAATTATTATAATGAATTTCTCATAGTTCTCCATATATTATACTGCACCAGATAGTCCCCAATGTTTTATAATGCACCCCCATAGTCCATGTATAAGGTAGCCTCCATATATAATAATGCAGCCAGCCTCTCCAGGCCTCCATGTATAATAATGCAGCCAGCCTCTCCAGGCCTCCATGTATAATAATGCAGCCAGCCTCTCCAGGCCTCCATGTATAACAATGCACCCAGCCTCCTCAGGCCTCCATGTATAATGTAGCAGCCAGCTTCTCCAGGCCTCCATGTATAACAATGCACCCAGCCTCCTCAGGCCTCCATGTATAATGTAGCAGCCAGCTTCTCCAGGCCTCCATGTATAACAATGCACCCAGCCTCCTCAGGCCTCCATGTATAATATAGCAACCAGCCTCTCCAGGCCTCCATGTATAACAATGCACCCAGCCTCCTCAGGCCTCCATGTATAATGCAGTATCTCCAGGCCTCCATGTATAATGCAGTATCTCCAGGCCTCCATGTATAATACAGCCTCTCCAGGCCTCCATGTATAATAATGCAGCCTCCCCAGACCTCCATGTATAAAGCAGCCTCTCCAGGCCTCTATATATAATGCCGCCTCCTCAGACCTCCATGTATAAAGCAGCCTCTTCAGGCTTCCATGTATAATAATGCAGCTTCCCCAGAACTGCCTTCCCAAGCCTCTGGACACCGTTTACTCACTAATTTGTATTAAAAAAAAAACCAAAAAAAAACAACAAGTCTTCACCTTCTCTCTTCCTTCCACCGCTGCTGTCCTCACCGCTCTCCTCGATCCCCAGCCGCTGCTCTGTCCTCACCACTTTCCTCTTCCACCGCTGCTCGTCCTCCCCGCTGCTCGTTCTCCCGGTGCTGCGGTGCGGTCGGCGTCCTCCCGTCCTGCACTCTGTGAACTCAGCACAGCAGTCGCGCAGGAGTGACGTCACCGCACAGGGGGAGAATGGTGATGCATAGCGCGGCACCGGCCACGCTATGCTTCATCATTACTGTGCATGGTGACGGGGGAGACGCCGCAGCCGCTGACACCAGGCAGGGGGCCCCGATGCCGCCGCTGACACCAGGCTTGGGGGCCCGGTGTTGACGGCGGCAGCGGGTCAGATAGCGGCCACGTGGTCTGCGGCAGATCAGCGCAGCTCCTCTTACACTGACAGGAGCTGACTGCTGATCTGCCTGGTGGCCACCGGGCCCCTGACCTCCTGGGCCCGGTCGCGATCGCGACCGCTGCGACCGCGGTAGTTACGCCACTGGATGCAACTCATAATCAGTGCAGTATCAGTAATTTAATGTATGTGTGATGCCCTGGCCTATCAGGTCGTTGCAGGGTATTGTGCAATCTGCCCTTCTGCACAGTATCCAATCCTCCTTGGTTACGGATCCTGGTCCTTTGGTGTTATTAGATCAGAGCCAGTCGAAACCCTAAGAACATTTTACACCGAACTCACCAGACACACCATTGGGGGGCCTGAAGGGAATAGGGCCACCCACTTGGGGGGTTGGCAGGGGAAAGGGAAAAAGTGAAAAGAGGAGTGTTGTGTTGGAGGTGAAAGAGAGAGGAGGTCAGGAGCAGGGCTCCTCGAGTCTACTAGGTGGGCCTGGTAGGAGCTGGAACCCCGGTCGCAGGGGATCATGTCAAGGGGCACAGACTTGCCGAGGAGGGTAGCCGGCGGCCTTGAGCCATCCCCGGGCAGGGTCCAGGGCACGACGGGGTACGCGGACCCTAGGACGGGAAGTAGCTTCAAGCGTCCTGGTAATTTACCAGACGGGGGTGAAGTCTTCAAGATTCATCCCTCACCCACTCCAAAATCAGGGTACTAGCGCACCGATGAGATAGGACTTTTCCCAAAGTACAGTCCACCAAATCCCAAGCGTGAACCCTGAGAGCCAGCTCACTCAGTTAGGCATATGGGTGAGCGGGACCCGACTTGTTCCAGACTATAGGGTCCAACAAGAGAGAAGGTGCCACAGAAAAGGTCACAGGCTAACAAGCATCACCAAGGGCATGGATCCACGCGTGCTCCCTCCCTGCTGCAGAGGTGCTCAGAATTCTAGTTTACAAGCTGTCGGTGTCAGTATTCTTGGACTGAGTGAGTACACTGAAAAGCCCCTTTCCTCCTCCCAACGGCACCCCTTCACTACCACCACCGGGCCCCGGGGCACATCCACGTACCCATGGAGGGGTTAAACATCTTGCTGCCATACCACCGCCACCAGGCTCCCCAACAGCAGCGGTGATACTCCATCTTACCATGCACCGTGGGTGGCGTCACAAACTTCTAACTCCCCTGTACATACTCGCCTTTTCAAACTCGAGTGTCCGCATGAACCCCCGGGTCTAGAGACCCCTCGAGCCACCGCGGTCCTGGATCCGAGCAGCTCGGCCGCTGACACGGGAGCGGTACATATGTACACTGTGACTCCACCAGCAGAATAGTGAGTGCAGCTCTGGAGTATACTACAGGATGTAACTCAGGATCAGTACAGCATCAGTAATGTAAAGTATGTACACAGTGACTGCACCAGCAGAATAGTGAGTGCAGCTCTGGAGTATAATACAGGATATAACTCAGGATCAGTGCAGCATCAGTAATGTAATGTATGTACACAGTGACTGCACCAGCAGAATAGTGAGTGTAGCTCTGGAGTATAATACTGGATGTAACTCAGGATCAGTACAGGATAAGTAATGTAATGTATGTACACAGTGACTGCACCAGCAGAATAGTGAGTGCAGATCTGGAGTATAATACAGGATATAACTCTGGATCAATACAGGATAAGTAATGTAATGTATGTACACAGTGACTGCACCAGCAGAATAGTGAATGCAGCTCTGGAGTATAATACAGGATATAACTCAGGATCAGTACAGAATAAGTAATGTAATGTATGTACACAGTGACTGCACCAGCAGAATAGTGAGTGCAGCTCTGGAGTATAATACATTGGCAGAGCTGGCCAAAACTGGCTTGTAACTACGTAATAATTAAAAGTATTACACTAGAATTTTGCCAAAAACTATTTGTTGAATTGGAACTTTACAATAATTGTAAGCTTTGTGCTCTTGAAATGAAAGAGTTCAAAATTGCCAACCGCGGTGGTGAATCATGAACCACGCTGAAATGTTTTAACCCTTTGTATCCACAGCGTAGAGTACGCACTTCCAGCCTATTGCTCATTATTATGTAATTATTAGTGTTGGCTTATTTCCCCCTTACATTTACAATCCTGTGGACATTAAATACACGTAGGCGGTGTTACAGTATTGCACTCGGCAGCATTATTTGGTCACATTTTACTTCCCCGCAGAGACTCAGGCTGTAACAAATTAAAGCTGTATTTCTGGCTATTCCCTCGTGGCGGGGCCAGGCCGGCATTTGTGCGCTGCGCTGTCGTTTTATGGTCCCGAGAAGTTAAGACAAATACATTTTTAATGACAGTTGTTCATCGGATGAAGAGAAACTAAGTGACTAAAGTGTAACAGAAAGAGCCGCTGAGATCATTGCTGATGACACATTTTCTTTAAATTACTTTGTTTCAGGCAATAAAAATTCTACAGCTTACATTAGGCGGGAAGGATTGTGTGGAAGCAAGTTCTGCCTAAATAATATGGAATATAAAGTGAATTTACCCCCATGCAGAAAAGCTGAAGATGTTTCTTTCTTCTTAGAAGTAGGACTTTGGATGGGTTCAGATGAGTGTATGAAAAATCTTCTGATTTGCATCTTACTGTCATCCAAGTGCCATTGGAGTGTCTGTATTTTACATACGTGTAGCGTCCGTTTTTTTTACATTAACATTTGTGAGCAAAATACTCTGCTTCTATTCCCTTTAAACTCCAAATTATTAATATTTGTTTACAAACGCTTCGAGAAATCAATACAGCACAGCCTATAATGGTGTACTGAGAGTTTCTGGTTTATTACATCATGTGACCAGTTTATATAGTACCTCACACAAAGAAATTACCATGCACCAATAAGAGCTGCAGGGGTGTGTGCAGAAATGTGAAACTTCCCCACCCATCAGTGTTAGCTGAACCCTATGACATCACTCAGTTATAAGACAAGATGGTTTCTATACATTACAAAATGGTTTGTATTCTCTCACACATTCTAAAATGTACATGATCTTTGGAGTTTCCTAGATTGATAATGGCAATTTATCTGGAAAAACTGGATGCTACTCAGGTGATATGTGTGAGATCAGATTACTTTTTGGGCACTCATAGGCTTGAATGGCAAAATATGGAAGAAAATTATTCATACTGCACAGCTCTATTGAATTACACCAGTCAGTGATCTGTCTGGTTCTTACTTAGACTGCACATGCCCGTATAATGCAGTCATCAGAATGAGCCCTTATGTATGGAGGCATTATAACTTGCTCTTACCTGAAACAATAGTGTACAAATCGGCAGACCTGGATTGCAAATACCCCAAAGTATGGCAGAAATTAAGTAACATGATAGACCATTATTTGTTATATTCCAGGATTCCATAATAACAGGGTCTGTACCAAAGGACTGGTGCCGATATTCATAAAGGGGACAAAATTCCCAGTACAAGAATAGCCTCATAACTAGTGATGAGCGGGCACTACCATGCTCAGGTGCTCGGTACTCGTAACTAGTGATGAGCAGGCACTACCATGCTCAGGTGCTCGGTACTCGTAACTAGTAATGAGCGAGCACTACCATGCTCGGGTGCTCGGTACTCGTAACTAGTGATGAGCGGGCACTACCATGCTCGGGTGCTCGGTACTCGTAACTAGTGATGAGCGGGCACTACCATGCTCGGGTGCTCGGTACTCGTAACTAGTGATGAGCGGGCACTACCATGTGTGGGTGCTCAGTACTCGTAACTAGTGATGAGCGGGCACTACCATGCTCGGGTGCTCGGTACTCATAACTAGTGATGAGCGGACACTACCATGCTCAGTTGCTCTGTACTCGTAACTAGTGATGAGCGGGCACTACCATGCTCGGGTGCTCAGTACTCGTAACTAGTGATGAGCGGGCACTACCATGCGTGGGTGCTCAGTACTCGTAACTAGTGATGAGCGGGCACTACCATGCTTGGGTGCTCGGTACTCATAACTAGTGATGAGCGAGCACTACCATGCTCGAGTGCTCAGTACTCGTAACTAGTGATGAGCAGGCACTACCATGCTCAGTTGCTCAGTACTCGTAACTGGTGATGAGCGGGCACTACCATGCTCGGGTGCTCAGTACTCGTAAGTAGTGATGAGCGGGCACTACCATGCTCGGGTGCTCTGTACTCGTAACTAGTGATGAGTGAGCACTACCATGGTAGGGTGCTCAGTACTCATAACTAGTGATGAGCGGGCACTACCATGCTCAGGTGCTCAGTACTCGTATCTAGTGATGAGCGAATACTACCATGCTCGGGTGCTCGGTACTCGTATCTAGTGATGAGTGGGCACTACCATGCTCGGGTGCTCGGTACTCGTAACTAGTGATGAGCGGGCACTACCATGCTCGGGTGCTCATTGCTCGTAACTAGTGATGAGTGGGCACTACCATGCTCGGGTGCTCAGTACTCGTAACTAGTGATGAGCGGGCACTACCATGCTCAGGTGCTCAGTACTCGTATCTAGTGATGAGCGAATACTACCATGCTCGGGTGCTCGGTACTCATATCTAGTGATTAGTGGGCACTACCATGCTCGGGTGCTCGGTACACGTAACTAGTAGAGATGAGCGAACTGGTCCCGGTTCGGCTCGAGGCCGGTTCGCCGAACGGGGGTCCCGTTCGAGTTCGGTTCGTCGAACGTTCGACGAACCGAACTCGAACGTATAGGCTAGAATGGGAGGCAATCACAAACACATAAAAATGCATTATAAATGTACACAAAGAGTTAATAAACATTGCCATAACACTTACCGGTCCTCGCGATCCCTTCTGCACTCTGTCTCCTGCCGCTATTCCATCCGATGATCGCTGAATCCTCCCGGTGACGGCACTGCCAGCAGAGATGCAGGACCTATCGTGATGTCAAAATAGCCATGTGACCAGTCACGTGGCTATTATCTCATTGGCTACAGACTGGTCACATGACTATGACACGTCATGTAGGACCTGCGAGTGCATCTCTCCGGTACACGGTGCACATATGTGTATCGCCGTGTACCGGCGACATGCTCTAGCACACGGTCGACTCCCCGTTCCGTTAGGGACCGGCTGACACAGCCGGTCATTAACGGAGATCGCCGTTGCCATAGCAACGCAGTTAGCGGTGACGTCACCGCTAACCGCGGCTCCGAGAGCACCGTTGCTATGGTAACGCGTCTGTCAGCGTTACCGCTAGCAGCCAGCACTGATCACTCACGGAGTGAAGGCTGCACGCTGCTTCCCGATTGTAGTGATGATTGTAGTGAGGATGGAGGTTCCCCAGCCCCAAGTGATGAGCTGGTGAACCTCATCCTTCCTCACTACAATCGTCACTACTACTACACTAGTGATGATTGTAGTGAGGATGGAGGTTCCCCAGCCCCAAGTGATGAGCTGGTGAATCTCATCCTCACTACAATCGTCACTACTACTACACTAGTGATGATTGTAGTGAGGATGGAGGTTCCCCAGCCCCAAGTGATGAGCTGGTGAATCTCATCCTTCCTCACTACAATCGTCACTACTACTACACTAGTGATGATTGTAGTGAGGATGGAGGTTCCCCAGCCCCAAGTGATGAGCTGGTGAATCTCATCCTCACTACAATCGTCACTACTACTACACTAGAAAGAAAGAAGACAGAAGAGCAGGATCGTGGAGGGCTGACAGGGGGTAATAAAGATGGAGTCTCTAATGTGTCTGTGTATTTATTTCTATTAAAGTATTTTTTCTCTGTGTGGTGTCTTTTTTTTAACCCTTTATTGGAGATTCTTAATGGCCGGGTCAAACGTGCCTGACATTAAGAATCTCTGGCTTAATACTGGCTGGTAAAACAAAGCCAGTATTAACTCATGATTACCCAACAAGCCACCCGGCTCCAGGGCTGTTGGAAGAGTTGGATACAGCGCCAGATGATGGCGCTTCTATGAGAGCGCCATTTTCTGGGACGGCTGCGGACTGAAATCCGCAGCAGAGGCGCCCACAAACCTCGGGCTAACCTGTGCTGCGGATTCCAATCCCCAGCTGCCTAGTTGTACCCGGCTGGACACAAAAATAGGGCGAAGCCCACGTCTTTTGTTTTTTAATTATTTCATGAAATAAGTGAAATAATTAAAAAAAACGGGCTTCCCTATATTTTTGGTTCCCAGCCGGGTACAAATAGGCAACTGGGGGTTGGAGGCAGCCCGTGGCTGCCAGCTGTACCTGGCTAGCATACAAAAATATGGCGAAGCCCACGTCATTTTTTTGGTGGGCAAAAAAATTCTGCATACAGTCCTGGATGGAGTATGCTGAGCCTTGTAGTTCTGCAGCTGCTGTCTGCTCTTATCCATACAGACAGACTGCAGCTGCAGAACTACAAGGCTCAGCATACTCCATCCAGGACTGTATGCAGAAGTTTTTTGCCCCCTGAAAAAATTATGTGGGCTTCGCCATATTTTTGTATGCTAGCCAGGTACAGCAGGCAGGTACGGCTGCCCCCAACCCCCAGTTGCCTATTTGTACCCGGCTGGGAACCAAAAATAAAGGGAAGCCCTTTTTTTATTATTTCATGAATTTCATGAAATAATTAGAAAACAAATGACGTAGGCTTCGCCCCCTTTTTGTGTCCAGCCAGGTACAGCTAGGCAGCTGGGGATTGGAATCCGCAGCACAGGTTGGCCTGAGCTTTCTGGGCCCCACTGCTGCGAATTGCAGTCTGCAGCCGCCTCAGAAAATGGCATTTTCATAGAAGCGCCATATTCTGGCGCTGTATCCAACTCTTCCAGCACCTGCCTGCTATACCTGGCTAGCATACAAAAATATGGCGAAGCTCACGTCCTTTTTTTGTAGTTTTTTGGCAAAAAAAATAAAAAATGCTTCCCTGGATTTTCCATTGCCAGTGAAGGTAACACCAAGCAGTGGGGGTTAGCAGCCAGTAGCTGCTTGGATTACCCTTAGCTAGCAATACAAAAAATGCAGCGGGAGCCCATATTTATTTTTTTTAATTATTTATATAAATAACTAAAAATAAAATGGGCTTCCCTGTATTTTGATTGCTGGACATCACAGTGCTGTAAAAATAAATCTTTAAAAAAATGACGTAGCGCTCCGCGGTATTTTTGATTCTCAGCGCAGATAAAGCAGACAGCTATGGGTTGCCACCCCCATCTGCCTGCCGTTACCTTGGTTGGCAATCAAAATACAGGGAAGCCCATTAATTTTTTCTATTTAAAAAATAGTTAAAAAAAAAAAATGACGTTGGGTCCCCCCATTTTTGATAGCCAGCTAGGGTAAAGCAGACGGCTGTAGCCTGAAAACCACAGCTGGCAGCTTTACCGTGGTTGGGGTTCCAATGTGGAGGTCCCCTCAGGCTCTTTTTTATAATTATTTTATAAATATTAATAATTACACAAAAAAAGTAGGGTCCCCTCCAAATTGGATCACCAGCCAAGGTAAAGCGGACAGCTGTGGTCTGGTATTCTCAGGGTGGGAAGGTCCATAGTTATTGGGCCTTCACAGCCTAAAAATAGCAGGCCGCAGGCACCCCAGACGTGGCGCATCCACTAGATGCGCCAATCCTGGCGCTTCACCCCAGCTCATCCCGTGCCCTGGTGCAGTGGCAAACGGGGTAATAAATCGGGTTGATACTAGCTGTAAAGTCACCTGAGATCAAGCCCAGCAGTTTGTGATGTCATGGCGTCTATTAGATACCCAACATCATAAACTGTCAGTACTAACAAAAAAAAAAAATCGATAAAAGAAATTTATTTGAAAAAACAGTCCCCAAAACATTTCCTCTTTCACCAATTTATTGTAAGAAAAAAAATAAAGGGGTCCCACGACGACTCTGGACCGTCTAGAATATGGGGGGGGAGACACTCAGGGAACGTATCCCCCATTTTCTAGGAGTGCGGACCCTTCATGTGAGGAGTGTGGGTGCAATGAATCTGCACTCACTCTCCCCGGGTCCACAGCAGCAGAGTCCATGTCGTAATGGTTGCTACCAAAGCTGCAATGCCCTGCTCATGAGGTAAGGGCATGCCTAATTAGGAGAACTACTGTAGAGGAAGCTCTGCTCACTGGTATATAGGTGCTCAGAGGTAATAATAGATAAAATTAGTGAGTAACCTCGGCACTCTAAATCTCCCAGACTAAGTCAGTAAGTCCCAATGGATAGTAATGCAAAATCACTCTTTATTGGTCCGTATTAAGAACATTTTTTTTTTCATAAGCATATATGTTTTTGTCCAAAACAAGTTACAAATGACGTTTCGGCCTGAGCCTTCGTCAGATTGGACTTATCTGCATGTAATCATGAAAAATGACAATAATCAGTATCACATAAGAGTGAGAGAACAATAACATAAACTCGAACAATGTAGAGGTACAATTGGCATGCAGCAAAAAAATTGCAACACAGCAAGAAATGAAACACATGATACAAATGTCATAATACAGTACAAGGACAATATAGTAATGACAAATATGGGGTCAGAGTAGACTTAGACAGCTCTGGTACGAAAGAGATGTCAATCATAAAGTAACATGTGCAGTAGGTGTAGAGCTACAGTATGCATGGCAGAGCTAATGGGTAGACCGACCATAGAAAAAGAACGGAGAAAAAGTGGAGAAAAAGTGGAGAATAAGTGGAGAATAAGTGGAGAAAAAGTGGAGAACAAGTGGAGAAAAAGTGGAGAAAAAGTGGAGAAAAAAATGGAGAAACAGTGGAGAAAAAGTGGAGAAAAAGTGGAGAAAAAGTGGAGAAAAAGTGGAGAAAAAGTGGAGAAAAAAATGGAGAAAAAGTGGAGAAAAAGTGGAGAATAAATGGAGAAAAAGTGGAGAAAAAGTGGAGAAAAAGTGGAGAATAAGTGGAGAAAAAGTGGAGAAAAAGTGGAGAAAAAAATGGAGAAAAAGTGAAGAAAAAGGGGAGAATAAGTGGAGAATAAATGGAGAAAAAGTGGAGAATAAGTGGAGAATAAGTGGAGAAAAAGTGGAGAATAAGTGGAGAAAAAGTGGAGAATAAGTGGAGAAAAAGTGGAGAAAATGTGGAGAAACAGTGGAGAAAAAAATGGAGAAAAAGTGGAGAAAAAGTGGAGAATAAATGGAGAAAAAGTGGAGAAAAAGTGGAAAAAAAATGGAGAAAAAGTGGAGAATAAGTGGAGAATAAGTGGAGAAAAAGTGGAGAATAAGTGGAGAATAAGTGGAGAATAAGTGGAGAAAAAGTGGAGAATAAGTGGAGAAAAAATGGAGAATAAGTGGAGAAAAAGTGGAGAAAAAGTGGAGAAAAAGTGGAGAAAAAAATGGAGAAAAAGTGGAGAAAAAGTGGAGAAAAAGTGGAGAATAAGTGGAGAAAAAGTGGAGAATAAGTGGAGAAAAAGTGGAGAAAAAGTGGAGAATAAGTGGAGAAAAAGTGGAGAAAAAGTGGAGAAAAAGTGGAGAATAAGTGGAGAAAAAGTGGAGAAAAAGTGGAGAAAAAGTGGAGAAAAAGTGGAGAAAAAAATGGAGAAAAAGTGCAGAAAAAGTGGAGAATAAATGGAGAAAAAGTGGAGAAAAAGTGGAGAAAAAAATGGAGAAAAAGTGGAGAATAAGTGGAGAATAAGTGGAGAAAAAGTGGAGAATAAGTGGAAAAAAAGTGGAGAATAAGTGGAGAAAAAGTGGAGAAAAAGTGGAGAAAAAAATGGAGAAAAAGTGGAGAATAAATGGAGAAAAAGTGGAGAAAAAGTGGAGAATAAGTGGAGAAAAAGTGGAGAAAAAGTGGAGAAAAAGTGGAGAAAACGTGGAGAAAAAGTGGAGAATAAGTGGAGAAAAAGTGGAGAAAAAGTGGAGAAAAAAATGGAGAAAAAGTGGAGAATAAATGGAGAAAAAGTGGAGAATAAGTGGAGAATAAGTGGAGAAAAAGTGGAGAACAAGTGGAGAAAAAGTGGAGAAAAAAATGGAGAAAAAGTGGAGAATAAATGGAGAAAAAGTGGAGAAAAAGTGGAGAATAAGTGGAGAAAAAGTGGAGAAAAAGTGGAGAAAAAAATGGAGAAAAAGTGGAGAATAAATGGAGAAAAAGTGGAGAAAAAGTGGAGAATAAGTGGAGAAAAAGTGGAGAAAAAGTGGAGAAAAAGTGGAGAAAACGTGGAGAAAAAGTGGAGAATAAGTGGAGAAAAAGTGGAGAAAAAAATGGAGAAAAAGTGGAGAATAAGTGGAGAAAAAGTGGAGAATAAGTGGAGAAAAAGTGGAGAAAAAGTGGAGAAAAAGTGGAGAAAAAGTGGAGAAAAAAATGGAGAAAAAGTGGAGAAAAAGTGGAGAAAAAAATGGAGAAAAAGTGGAGAATAAATGGAGAAAAAGTGGAGAATAAGTGGAGAATAAGTGGAGAAAAAGTGGAGAACAAGTGGAGAAAAAGTGGAGAAAAAGTGGAGAAAAAGTGGAGAAAAAGTGGAGCACCCTTTGGTGCCTTTCATGTGGCACTAAGGGGTGCTTAGCTTTGTATTTAGCCAAAAAAATGAAAAAAAAAATGACGTAGGGTTCCCCCTAGTTTTGTAGCCAGCTAGGGTAAAGCAGACGGCTGCAGCCTGCAGACCACAGCTGGCAACCTCACCTTGGCTGGTAATCCAAAACTGAGGGCACCCCACGCTGTTATTTTAAATTAAATAAATAATTTAAAAAAAAAAAACACGTAGGGGTCCCCCAAAATTGGATCACCAGCCAAGGTAAAGCAGACAGCTGGGGCCTGATATTCTCAGACTAGGGAGGTCCATAGTTATTGGACTCTCCCAAGCCTAAAAATAGCAGGCCGCAGCCGCCCCAGAAGTGGCGCATCCATTAGATGCGCCAATCCTGGTGCTTCGCCCCAGCTCATCCCGCGCCCTGGTGCGGTGGCAAACCGGGTAATATATGGGGTTAATACCAGATGTGTAATGTCACCTGGCATCAAGCCCTGGGGTTGGTGAGGTCAGGCGTCTATCAGATACCCGACATCACCAACCCAGTCAGTAATAAAAAAAAATAGAAGACAAACACATTTTTATTTGAAAAAACACTCCCCAAAACATTCCCTCTTTAACCAATTTATAAGAAAGAAAAACAAATCCAGGTCTGGTGTAATCCAAGGGGTTGCCATGACGATCCACACTGTCCCAGTCAATGAAGAGCAGGATGTTCCCCATTGGCTGGGAGAGCAATGCAGTGACCTGAGCTAACATCAATGGGTCAGCCCAGGTCACTGCAGGGGATGACAAGTGCTGCTGTCAGCGAGGTACATTACCTGCGCTGATCTCCAGCACACTGACAGCCCCTGTCACTGAGGTCAATGACCGGCGCCTTCACATCAAGCATCGCGAGAGGTCCGTGACGTCACCGCCAGTGTCAGTCTCGGGTCGGAAGCGATAGGTGATGTGACAAGCGGCGGCCATGGAGGACAGTGACAGCGCTGAGGTCGGGATGGCGGGACTTCATCACCGCAGGTAAGCCGAGCGGGGGGGGGGGGTTGCATGTGTGAGAGTGTGTGTGTGTGTGCGTGTGTGTATATGTATGTATACATGCCGCGGGCAGGAGGGGGCGGAGCGAGTTGAGTGGGAAGTGTGGGCTTCCTGCACGTAACTAAGATAAACATCGGGTTACTAACCAAAGCGCTTTGCTTGGATACCCGATGTTTATCTTGGTTACCAGCTTGTGTCAGGCTGCCAGCGATGGCTCCTGCACACTGCAGCTGTAAAGAGCCCTTCTTTTTGCTGCTAGAACCGTTCTCGAACGTATCTAGAACTATCGAGCTTTTGCAAAAAGCTCGAGTTCTAGTTCGATCTCGAACAGCCCCAAAAATCACTCGAGCCCCGAACTGGAGAACCTCGAACCGCGAACCGCGCTCAACTCTAGTAACTAGTGATGAGCGGGCACTACCATGCTCGTGTGCTCGGTACTCGTAACTAGTGAGGAGCGGGCACTACCATGCTCGGGTGCTCTGTACTCGTAACTAGTGATGAGCGGGCACTACCATGCTCGGGTGCTCGTTGCTCATAACTAGTGATGAGCGGGCACTACCATGCTCGGGTGCTCGTTGCTCATAACTAGTGATGAGCGGGCACTACCAGAGTCCTACAGTCTCTTTACATTCTGGTTTCTGACAGGGTGGGCAATTATAGTTTATATTTGTTAATTACAATAATAGAAAAATATTGCATTTAGGAAGATTTTAAATACATAAAGACTTTTTATAATAGAGTGATCTCCTGGAAATGCTACAGCTACGATAATGAACATGTTTAGAGTAAAGAAATCAATAGTGCAAAGATCCCTGTAGATAAGATACAGTAATGACCCCATGAACTCTATCAATGCTGCTCACCAGCAAAATGTTTGTTACAATTTTCTGAAAGACAAACATAAAAGGAGATACAGATATATACGGACTGATGTCCTGCTAACTAAGCAGGTTTTTCCATTCGGTGGGGTGTCAGCATACTGCAGCGTATTATTATGGGAAATGAACCAGGGAGAGGAAGATATATGTGTTTACACAGTGTAGCAGCGGACGCTCTCTGATATCTCTTCATTAATAACAATATAAGTCTATAAATAATGGACATATCATGCACAAACACATGAAGGACTTATTATAGGGGATAGATTGACTGCCCATGTATAACAAGGGATATAAATTGAAAATATATGATGTTCCAATTTTAAAAAAAAACCCATAAAATAATAAAATGCAAACCCTATATATTAAAAAGTAAACGTTACAGAAAAAAAAGGCAACTTGTAGTATATTTTTATTTTATTGTTTACCTTTAAATAATCACACAGTATAAATCAATATTACTGGTTCATAAAAGAACCTTTGTAATATATCTAATCAGAGAAATATTCATCTTTAGCAGATTATGAACTACTTCTCTCTCCCCCTGCCTTCTGATCTCATCATTTACCATGCAAATTGTCTCTCCAGGGCGGAAGTAGACGAGCTCTAGTGCCACCTATTGGATGTAGCAATCCTAAGGGGTACTTTACACCCTGCGACATCGCTAGCATCCGCTAGCGATGTCCAACGCGATAGCACCCGCCCCGGTCGCACATGTGATATGTGTTGATTGCTGCCGTAGCAAACAATATCGCTACGGCAGCGTCACACGCACATACCTGCTCGGCGAGGTCGCTGTGACTGCCAAAAAAATCCCTCCTTCAATGGGGAGGTGCGTTCGGTGTCACCACGACGTCACTAATCGGCCGGCCAATAGAAGCGAAGGGGCGGAGATGAGCGGGACATAACATCCCGCCCACCTTCTCCCTTCCGCATTGCCGTCGGAAGGCCATCATTTACCCTGCATATTGTCTCTTCAGGGAGGAAGTAGCCAAACTCTAGTGCAACCTATTGGATGTAGCAATCCTAAAGGCCGCTTTACACGCAACGACATCACTAATGAGATGTCGTTGGGGTCACGGAATTCGTGACGCACATCCGGCATCGTTAGCGACGTCGTTGCGTGTGAAATGCACGAACAACCGTTAACGATCAAAATTACTTACCTTATCGTTGATAATTGACACATCGTTCCATTCCCGATTATCGTTGCTGTTGCAGGACGCAGGTTGTTTGTCGTTCCTGCGGCAGGACACATTGCTACGTGTGACACCGCAGGAATGAGGAACAACCTCGTGCCTGCGGCCGCCCGCAATTGGGAAGGAGGGAGGTGGGTGTTCGTCCCGCTTATCTCCACCCCTCCACTTCTTTTGGGCGACCGCTTAATAATGTTGCTGTGACGCCGAACAAACCACCCCCTTAGAAAGGAGGCTGTTCGCCAGCCACAGTGACGTCGCTAGGCAGGTAAGTATGTGTGATGGGTGTTAGCGATGTTGTGGTCACGGGCAGCGATTTACCCGTGACGCACAACCAACGGGGGCGGGTACGCTCGCTAGCGATATCGATAGCGATATTGCAGCGTGTAAAGTGCCCTTAAGAGTCAAAAGTGGCACTTTAATCAGCTTTTTCATATCACTTAGGATTTATTCCAGATCGGAATCTCAATTTGCAGACATGGTGTTTCGGGGTGATTGCCCCTTGTCAGTGCAAAGTATGAGATCTGATCTCATCTGGTTAAAGAGCCACTTTTGACTTTTATGATTGCTACTTCCAATAGGTGGCACTAAAATTTGTCTCCTTCCTCCTTGAAGAGACAATTTGCATATTTCCCAGAGGAGCATTGCAGCTACAAGTCTCCTCACTGGCAGCCAGACTGGTTTGTCAGTCTCCACAAGTTTTCCCCTTAGACCCCATTATAGTTTCTCATACAGCCAGATCAGATTGTATACTTTGCACTGATGAAGGGCAATAACCCCGAAACACCGTGTCTGGAAATTGAGGTTCTGATCTGGCATAAATCCTAAGGGCGGCTTTGCACGTTGTGACATCACACGTGCGATGTCGGTGGGGTCAAATCGAAAGTGACGCACATTCGGTGTCACTTTCGATCGTATTGTGTAAATGCTAGATGATACGATGAGCGAGCGCAAAAACGTCGTTATCGTATCATCGTTGCATTCACCGACATTTCCATAATGCCGGTGCCGCGACTGGTACGATGTTGTTCCTCGTTCCTGCGGCAGCACACATCGCTGTGTATGAAGCCGCAGGAGCGAGGAACATCTCCTTACCTGCCGCCGGCGGCTCTGCGGAAGGAAGGAGGTGGGCGGGATGTTTACTTCCTGCTCATCTCCGCCCCTCCGCCGCTATTGGCCGCCTGCCGTGTGACGTCGCTATGACGCCGCACGACCCACCCCCTTAGGAAGGAGGCGGGTCGCCGGCCAGAGCGACGGTCGCAGGGCAGGAGAGTGCATGTGAAGCTGGCGTAGCGATAATTTTCGCTACGCCAGCTATCACACGATATCGTACCTGCGACGGGGGTGGGGACTATCGCGTGCGACATCGCAGCATCGGCTTGCGATGTCGCAACGTGCAAAGCCCGCCTAAGTCATATGACAAGGCTCATTATAAGGTCACTTTTGACTTTTAGCATTGCTACTTCAAATAGGTGGCACTGCAGTTTGTTTCCTTCTTCGTTGAAGAGACAATTTACATATTTCCCAGAGGAGCAGTGAAGCTTTAAGTCACCTCACTGGTAGCCAGATTGTTTTGTCAGTCTCCGCAAGGAGAAAAGTTTTTCCCTTAGACATCATTTACCCTGAAACACAGAGAAATTGCAGCTTGCTAAAGACAAGAGGTATTGCCAGCTCACTAAGGAATCTGGTTACCTCTAAAGTCTATGTAAAGTGGAGCAGTAAAATGAAGAGAGAAGAAGGGTTAAAGGAAATCTGTCAGCAGGTTTTGGCTATGTAATATAACAGCAGCATGATAAAAAAAACGATAACCTGATTTAACATGTGTCACTTACTGGGCGGTGTTTTGCTGTTTCAAAAAAATCAATGTTTTATTATTAGGAGATTATTACTAAAGGACTGGTGCTTTGTGCCTCCTGGTCCAACCATGCCCTTACCACTGATTTTTGCCAATATATATCGTACACAGAAAGCTGCCAGTAGGTCATGTGGGTGGGGTTATGCACAGCTCAGTATTCTGCGCTCCGCACCAGAGAAATCTGTGATAATATTGTAGAGTGGCACAGGGCGGTAATTGGGGGTGAGGGATTGGCTCTGGATGCCACGTTACACTAAATTGAATGATGGCTCCTGGCTGGGTGTGTGGACTTGTGTTATGCGGGCTGTGAATCCCTGTTTGCTGCATATTGACGCTAACAACTCACACTCATGAGGAGACCACAAGTTCATTTTAAACAACACTTTATTGTATGGTTCATTCTCTGTTACAACTTAATGCTCCGGATAGCAGACACATATCTTCCAGTACGTCACAGTTTTGTAAGGTATGTTCAGATAGAGTCTATAGCGGGCTTTCCACGCTACGATATCGTTAATGAATTATCGTCGGGGTCACGGTGTTTGTGACGCACATCCGGCGTCATTAACGATATCGCAGTCTGTGACACTTATGAGCAACCTTAAACGATCGCAAAAGCGGTCAAAATCGTTTGCCGCGGAGAGGTCGTCCTGAAACAAAAAATCGTTTTCTGCTTATTAGCGATGTTGTTCCTCGTTCCTGCGGCACCACATATCGCTATGTGTGACACCGCAGGAGCGACAAACATCTCCTTACCTGCCTCCACCGGCAATGCGGAAGGAAGGAGGTGGGCGGGATCTTCCACCCGCTCATCTCCGCCCCTCCGCTTCTATTGGATGCCTGCCGTGTGACGTCGCTGTGACGCCGCACCAACCGCCCCCTTAGAAAGGAGGCGGTTCGGCGGCCAGAGTGACGTCGCAGGGCAGGTAAGTCCGTGTGACGGGGATAAGCGAGGTTGTGCGCCACGGGCAGCGATTTGCCCGTGCCGCACAACCAACGGGGGCGGGAACGATCGCTTCCGATCTAGCTAGCGAGATCGCAGTGTGTAAAGCCCGCTTAAGTTTCCTCTCGGTTGCTTCAGATCTTACTGCTTCTGTGAGTCCTGCATAACCCAGTCTATTGTTACAGTACAGTTTGTCATGGTCATCTTCCCTTTTTGCAGTCCCACATCCAGACTCCTTAAGGGTTCTAGGCGCGGTTCTAGGTTTGAGGTTCTCCAGTTCGAGGTTCGAGTGATTTTGGGGGCTGTTCGAGATCGAACTAGAACTCAAGCTTTTTGCAAAAGCTCGATAGTTCTAGATATGTTCGAGAACGGTTCTAGCAGCAAAAAGCAGGGCTTTTTACAGCTACAGTGTGCAGGAGCCATCGCTGGCAGCCTGCCAGAAGCTGGTAACCAAGATAAACATCGGGTATCCAACCAAAGCGCTTTGGTTAGTAACCCGATGTTTATCCTAGTTACGTGCAGGAAGCCCACACTTCGCCGCTCAGCTCGCTAAGCCCCCTCCTGCCCGCGGCATGTATTGTACACACACACACACACACACACACACACACACACACTCTGCACACATGGTCCCGCTCGGCTTACCTGCGGTGATGAAGTCCCGACCTCAGCGCTGTCACTGTCCTCCATGGCCGCCGCTTGTCACATCACCTCTTGCTTCCGACCCGAGACTGACTAGCGGTGACGTCACGGGCCTCTCGCGATACTTGGTGTGAAGGCGCCGGTCATTGAACTCAGTGACAGGGGCTGTCAGTGTGCTGGAGATCAGCGCAGGTAATGTACCTCGCTGACAGCAGCACTTGTCATGCCCTGCAGTGACCTGGGCTGACCCATTGATGTTAGCTCAGGTCACTGCATTGCTCTCCCAGCCAATGGGGAACATTCTGCTCTTCATTGACTGGGACAGTGTGGATCGTCATGGCAACCCCTTGGATTACACCAGACCTGGATTTGTTTTTCATTCTAATAAATTGGTTAAAGAGGGAATGTTTTGGGGAGTGTTTTTTCAAATTAAAATGTGTTTGTCGTCTATTTTTTTTTATTACTGACTGGGTTGGTGATGTCGGGTATCTGAAAGACGCCTGACCTCACCAACCCCAGGGCTTGATGCCAGGTGACATTACACATCTGGTATTAACCCCATATATTACCCCGTTTGCCACCGCACCAGGGCGCGGGATGAGCTGGGGCGAAGCACCAGGATTGGCGCATCTAATGGATGCGCCACTTCTGGGGCGGCTGCGGCCTGCTATTTTTAGGCTGGGGAGAGTCCAATAACCATGGACCTCCCTAGTCTGAGAATATCAGGCCCCAGCTGTCTGCTTTACCTTGGCTGGTGATCCAATTTTGGGGGACCCCTACGTGTTTTTTTTTTAAATTATTTATTTAATTTAAAATAACAGCGTGGGGTGCCCTCAGTTTGGGATTACCAGCCAAGGTGAGGTTGCCAGCTGTGGTCTGCAGGATGCAGCCGTCTGCTTTACCCTAGCTGGCTACAAAACTAGGGGGAACCCTACGTCATTTTTTTTTCATTTTTTTGGCTAAATACAAAGCTAAGCACCCCTTAGTGCCACATGAAAGGCACCAAAGGGTGCTCCACTTTTTCTCCACTTTTTCTACATTTTTTTCTCCACTTTTTCTCCACTTTTTCTCCACTTTTTCTCCACTTTTTCTCCATTTTTTTCTCCACTTTTTCTCCACTTTTTCTCCACTTTTTCTCCACTTTTTTCTCCACTTTTTCCTCCACTTTTTTTCCACTTTTTCTCTATTTTTTCTCCACTTATTCTCCACTTTTTCTCCACTTTTTCTCCACTTTTTCTACATTTTTTTCTCCATTTTTTCTCCACTTTTTCTCCACTTTTTCTCCACTTTTTCTCCATTTTTTTTCTCCACTTTTTCTCCACTTTTTCTCCACTTTTTCTCCATTTTTTTTCTTCACTTTTTCTCCATCTTTTTCTCCATTTTTTCTCCACTTTTTCTCCACTTTTTCTCCACTTTTTCTCCAATTTCTTCTCCACGTTTTCTCCATTTTTTCTCCACTTATTCTCCACTTTTTCTCCACTTTTTCTCCACTTTTTTCTCCACTTTTTCCTCCACTTTTTCTCCACTTTTTCTCCATTTTTTCTCCACTTATTCTCCATTTTTTCTCCACTTTTTCTCCACTTTTTCTACATTTTTTTCTCCATTTTTTCTCCACTTTTTCTCCACTTTTTCTCCATTTTTTTCTCCACTTTTTCTCCACTTTTTCTACATTTTTTCTCCACTTATTCTCCACTTTTTCTCCACTTTTTCTCCATTTTTTTCTCCACTTTTTCTCCACTTTTTCTCCACTTTTTCTCCATTTTTTTCTCCATTTTTTCTCCACTTTTTCTCCACTTTTTCTCCACTTTTACTCCACTTTTTCTCCACTTTTTCTCCATTTTTTCTCCACTTTTTCTACATTTTTTTCTCCATTTTTTCTCCACTATTTCTCCACTATTTCTCCACTTTTTCTCCAATTTTTTCTCCACTTTTTCTCCACTTTTTCTCCATTTTTTCTCCACTTATTCTCCACTTTTTCTCCACTTTTTCTCCACTTTTTTCTCCACTTTTTCCTCCACTTTTTCTCCACTTTTTCTCCACTTTTTCTCCACTTTTTCTCCATTTTTTTCTCCATTTTTTCTCCACTTTTTCTCCACTTTTTCTCCACTTTTACTCCACTTTTTCTCCACTTTTTCTCCATTTTTTCTCCACTTTTTCTACATTTTTTTCTCCATTTTTTCTCCACTATTTCTCCACTTTTTCTCCACTTTTTCTCCAATTTTTTCTCCACTTTTTCTCCACTTTTTCTCCATTTTTTCTCCACTTATTCTCCACTTTTTCTCCACTTTTTCTCCACTTTTTTCTCCACTTTTTCCTCCACTTTTTCTCCACTTTTTCTCCATTTTTTCTCCACTTATTCTCCATTTTTTCTCCACTTTTTCTCCACTTTTTCTCCATTTTTTTCTCCATTTTCTCCACTTTTTCTCCACTTTTTCTCCATTTTTTCTCCACTTTTTCTCCACTTTTTCTCCACTTTTTCTCCACTTTTTCTCCATTTTTTCTCCACTTTTTCTACATTTTTTTCTCCATTTATTCTCCACTTTTTCTCCACTTTTTCTCCACTTTTTCTCCCATTTTTTCTCCACTTTTTCTCCACTTTTTCTCCATTTTTTCTCCACTTATTCTCCACTTTTTCTCCACTTTTTCTCCACTTTTTCTCCATTTTTTCTCCACTTATTCTCCACTTTTTCTCCATTTTTTCTCCACTTTTTCTCCATTTTTTCTCCACTTATTCTCCATTTTTTCTCTACTTTTTCTCCACTTTTTCTACATTTTTTTCTCCATTTTTTCTCCACTTTTTCTCCACTTTTTCTCCACTTTTTCTCCATTTTTTCTCCACTTTTTCTCCACTTTTTCTACATTTTTTTCTCCATTTTTTCTCCACTTTTTCTCCACTTTTTCTCCACTTTTTCTCCACTTTTTCTCCATTTTTTCTCCACTTATTCTCCATTTTTTCTCCACTTTTTCTCCATTTTTTTCTCCACTTTTTCTCCACTTTTTCTACATTTTTTTCTCCATTTTTTCTCCACTTTTTCTCCACTTTTTCTCCATTTTTTTCTCCACTTTTTCTCCACTTTTTCTACATTTTTTCTCCACTTATTCTCCACTTTTTCTCCACTTTTTCTCCATTTTTTTCTCCACTTTTTCTCCACTTTTTCTCCACTTTTTCTCCATTTTTTTCTCCATTTTTTCTCCACTTTTTCTCCACTTTTTCTCCACTTTTACTCCACTTTTTCTCCACTTTTTCTCCATTTTTTCTCCACTTTTTCTACATTTTTTTCTCCATTTTTTCTCCACTATTTCTCCACTTTTTCTCCACTTTTTCTCCAATTTTTTCTCCACTTTTTCTCCACTTTTTCTCCATTTTTTCTCCACTTATTCTCCACTTTTTCTCCACTTTTTCTCCACTTTTTTCTCCACTTTTTCCTCCACTTTTTCTCCACTTTTTCTCCATTTTTTCTCCACTTATTCTCCATTTTTTCTCCACTTTTTCTCCACTTTTTCTCCATTTTTTTTCTCCACTTTTTCTCCACTTTTTCTCCACTTTTTCTCCACTTTTTCTCCATTTTTTTCTCCATTTTTTCTCCACTTTTTCTCCACTTTTTCTCCATTTTTTCTCCACTTTTTCTCCACTTTTTCTCCACTTTTTCTCCACTTTTTCTCCATTTTTTCTCCACTTTTTCTCCACTTTTTCTACATTTTTTTCTCCATTTTTTCTCCACTTTTTCTCCACTTTTTCTCCCATTTTTTCTCCACTTTTTCTCCACTTTTTCTCCATTTTTTCTCCACTTATTCTCCACTTTTTCTCCACTTTTTCTCCACTTTTTCTCCACTTTTTCTCCACTTATTCTCCACTTTTTCTCCACTTTTTCTCCACTTTTTCTCCATTTTTTCTCCACTTATTCTCCATTTTTTCTCTACTTTTTCTCCTTTTTCTACATTTTTTTCTCCATTTTTTCTCCACTTTTTCTCCACTTTTTCTCCACTTTTTCTACATTTTTTTCTCCACTTTTTCTCCACTTTTTCTCCATTTTTTCTCCACTTTTTCTCCATTTTTTTCTCCATTTTTTCTTTACTTTTTCTCCACTTTTTCTCCATTTTTTCTCCACTTTTTCTCCACTTTTTCTCCACTTTTTCTCCATTTTTTCTCCACTTTTTCTCCACTTTTTCTACATTTTTTTCTCCATTTTTTCTCCACTTTTTCTCCACTTTTTCTCCACTTTTTCTCCACTTTTTCTCCATTTTTTCTCCACTTATTCTCCATTTTTTCTCCACTTTTTCTCCATTTTTTTCTCCACTTTTTCTCCACTTTTTCTACATTTTTTCTCCACTTATTCTCCACTTTTTCTCCACTTTTTCGCCATTTTTTTCTCCACTTTTTCTCCACTTTTTCTCCACTTTTTCTCCATTTTTTTCTCCATTTTTTCTCCACTTTTTCTCCACTTTTTCTCCACTTTTTCTCCACTTTTTCTCCATTTTTTCTCCACTTTTTCTCCACTTTTTCTACATTTTTTTCTCCATTTTTTCTCCACTATTTCTCCACTTTTTCTCCACTTTTTCTCCAATTTTTTCTCCACTTTTTCTCCACTTTTTCTCCATTTTTTCTCCACTTATTCTCCACTTTTTCTCCACTTTTTCTCCACTTTTTTCTCCACTTTTTCCTCCACTTTTTCTCCACTTTTTCTACATTTTTTCTCCACTTATTCTCCATTTTTTCTCCACTTTTTCTCCACTTTTTCTACATTTTTTTCTCCACTTTTTCTCCACTTTTTCTCCACTTTTTCTCCATTTTTTTCTTCATTTTTTCTCCACTTTTTCTCCACTTTTTCTCCATTTTTTCTCCACTTTTTCTCCACTTTTTCTCCACTTTTTCTCCACTTTTTCTCCACTTTTTCTCCACTTTTTCTACATTTTTTTCTCCATTTTTTCTCCACTTTTTCTCCACTTTTTCTCCATTTTTTTCTCCACTTTTTCTCCACTTTTTTTCCACTTTTTCTCCATTTTTTTCTCCACTTTTTCTCCACTTTTTCTCCACTTTTTCTCCATTTTTTTCTCCACTTTTTCTCCATTTTTTTCTCCATTTTTTCTCCATTTTTTCTCCACTTTTTCTCCACTTTTTCTCCACTTTTTCTCCATTTTTTCTCCACTTTTTCTCCACTTTTTCTCCACTTTTTTCTCCACTTTTTCCTCCACTTTTTCTCCACTTTTTCTCCATTTTTTCTCCACTTATTCTCCATTTTTTCTCCACTTTTTCTCCACTTTTTCTACATTTTTTTCTCCATTTTTTCTCCACTTTTTCTCCACTTTTTCTACATTTTTTTCTCCACTTTTTCTCCACTTTTTCTACATTTTTTCTCCACTTTTCCTCCACTTTTCCTCCATTTTTTTCTCCACTTTTTCTCCACTTTTTCTCCACTTTTTCTCCATTTTTTTCTCCATTTTTTCTCCACTTTTTCTCCACTTTTTCTCCACTTTTTCTCCACTTTTTCTCCATTTTTTCTCCACTTTTTCTCCACTTTTTCTACATTTTTTTCTCCATTTTTTCTCCACTTTTTCTCCACTTTTTCTCCACTTTTTCTCCATTTTTTTCTTCATTTTTTCTCCACTTTTTCTCCACTTTTTCTCCATTTTTTCTCCACTTTTTCTCCACTTTTTCTCCATTTTTTCTCCACTTTTTCTCCACTTTTTCTCCATTTTTTCTCCACTTATTCTCCACTTTTTCTCCACTTTTTCTCCACTTTTTCTCCACTTTTTCTCCACTTTTTCTCCGTTTTTTCTCCACTTTTTCCTCCATTTTTTTCTCCATTTTTCTCCACTTTTTCTCCACTTTTTCTCCACTTTTTCTCCTCTTTTTCTCCATTTTTTTCTCCACTTTTTCTCCACTTTTTCTCCACTTTTTTCTCCATTTTTTCTCCACTTTTTCTCCACTTTTTCTCCATTTTTTTCTCCACTTTTTCTCCACTTTTTCTCCATTTTTTTCTCCACTTTTTCTCCACTTTTTCTCCATTTTTTTCTCCACTTTTTCTCCACTTTTTCTCCACTTTTTCTCCATTTTTTTCTCCACTTTTTCTCCATTTTTTTCTCCATTTTTTCTCCATTTTTTCTCTACTTTTTCTCCACTTTTTCTCCATTTTTTCTCCACTTTTTCTCCACTTTTTCTCCATTTTTTTCTCCACTTTTTCTCCATTTTTTCTCCACTTTTTCTCCACTTTTTCTCCACTTTTTCTCCACTTTTTCTCCATTTTTCCTCCACTTTTTCTCCATTTTTTTCTCCATTTTTTCTCCACTTTTTCTCCACTTTTTCTCCACTTTTTCTCCATTTTTTTCTCCACTTTTTCTCCACTTTTTCTCCACTTTTTCTCCATTTTTTTCTCCACTTTTTCTCCATTTTTTCTCCATTTTTTCTCCACTTTTTCTCCACTTTTTCTCCACTTTTTCTCCATTTTTTCTCCATTTTTTTCTCCACTTTTTCTCCACTTTTTCTCCATTTTTTTCTCCACTTTTTCTCCACTTTTTCTCCACTTTTTCTCCACTTTTTCTCCATTTTTTTCTCCACTTTTTCTCCACTTTTTCTCATCTTTTTCTCCGTTCTTTTTCTATGGTTGGTCTACCCATTAGCTCTGCCATGCATACTGTAGCTCTACACCTACTGCACATGTTACTTTATGATTGACATCTCTTTCGTACCAGAGCTGTCTAAGCCTACTCTGACCCCATATTTGTCATTACTATATTGTCCTTGTACTGTATTATGACATTTGTATCATGTGCTTCATTTCTTGCTGTGTTGCAATTTTTTTGCTGCATCCCAATTGTACCTCTACATTGTTCGAGTTTATGTTATTGTTCTCTCACTCTTATGTGATACTGATTATTGTCATTTTTCATGATTACATGCAGATAAGTCCAATCTGACGAAGGCTCAGGCCGAAACGTCATTTGTAACTTGTTTTGGACAAAAACATATATGCTTATGAAAAAATTTTTTCTCTTAATACGGACCAATAAAGAGTGATTTTGCATTACTATCCGTTGTGACTTACTGACTTAGTCTGGGAGATTTAGAGTGCCGAGGTTACTCACTAATTTTATCTATTATTACCTCTGAGCACCTATATACCAGTGAGCAGAGCTTCCTCTACAGTAGTTCTCCTGATTAGGCATGCCCTTACCTCATGAGCAGGGCATTGCAGCTTTGGTAGCAACCATTACGACATGGACTCTGCTGCTGTGGACCCGAGAAGAGTGAGTGCAGATTCATTGCACCCACACTCCTCACATGAAGGGTCCGCACTCCTAGAAAATGGGGGATACGTTCCCTGAGTGTCTCCCCCCCATATTCTAGATGGTCCAGAGTCGTCGTGGGACCCCTTTATTTTTTTTCTTACAATAAATTGGTGAAAGAGGAAATGTTTTGGGGACTGTTTTTTCAAATAAATTTCTTTTGTCGATTTTTTTTTTTGTTAGTACTGACAGTTTATGATGTTGGGTATCTAATAGACGCCATGACATCACAAACTGCTGGGCTTGATCTCAGGTTACTTTACAGCTAGTATCAACCCGATTTATTACCCCGTTTGCCACTGCACCAGGGCACGGGATGAGCTGGGGTGAAGCGCCAGGATTGGCGCATGTAGTGGATGCGCCACGTCTGGGGTGCCTGCGGCCTGCTATTGTTAGGCTGTGAAGGCCCAATAACTATGGACCTTCCCACCCTGAGAATACCAGACCACAGCTGTCCGCTTTACCTTGGCTGGTGATCCAATTTGGGGGGACCCTACTTTTATTGTGTAATTATTAATATTTATAAAATAATTATAAAAAAGAGCCTGAGGGGACCTCCACATTGGATCCCCAACCATGGTAAAGCTGCCAGCTGTGGTTTTCAGGCTACAGCCGTCTGCTTTACCCTAGCTGGCTATCAAAAATGGGGGGACCCAACGTCATTTTTTTTTTTAACTATTTTTTAAATAGAAAAAATTAATGGGCTTCCCTGTATTTTGATTGCCAACCAAGGTAACGGCAGGCAGATGGGGGTGGCAACCCATAGCTGTCTGCTTTATCTGCGCTGAGAATCAAAAATACCGCGGAGCGCTACGTCATTTTTTTAAAGATTTATTTTTACAGCACTGTGATGTCCAGCAATCAAAATACAGGGAAGCCCATTTTATTTTTAGTTATTTAAATAAATAATTAAAAAAATATATATGGGCTCCCTCTGCATTTTTTGTATTGCTAGCTAAGGGTAATCCAAGCAGCTACTGGCTGCTAACCCCCACTGCTTGGTGTTACCTTCACTGGCAATGGAAAATCCAGGGAAGCATTTTTTATTTTTTTTGCCAAAAAACTACAAAAAAAGGACGTGAGCTTCGTCATATTTTTGTATGCTAGCCAGGTATAGCAGGCAGGTGCTGGAAAAGTTGGATACAGCGCCAGAAGATGGCGCTTCTATGAAAATGCCATTTTCTGAGGCGGCTGCAGACTGCGATTCGCAGCAGTGGGGCCCAGAAAGTTCAGGCCAACCTGTGCTGCGGATTCCAATCCCCAGCTGCCTAGTTGTACCTGGCTGGACACAAAAATGGGGCGAAGCCTACGTCATTTGTTTTCTAATTATTTCATGAAATTCATGAAATAATAAAAAAAGGGCTTCCCTTTATTTTTGGTTCCCAGCCGGGTACAAATAGGTAACTGGGGGTTGGGGGCAGCCGTACCTGCCTGCTGTACCTGGCTAGCATACAAAAATATGGCGAAGCCCACATAATTTTTTCAGGGGGCAAAAAACTTCTGCATACAGTCCTGGATGGAGTATGCTGAGCCTTGTAGTTCTGCAGCTGCTGTCTGTCTGTATGGAGAAGAGCAGACAGCAGCTGCAGAACTACAAGGCTCAGCATACTCCATCCAGGACTGTATGCAGAATTTTTTTGCCCACCAAAAAAATGACGTGGGCTTCGCCATATTTTTGTATACTAGCCAGGTACAGCAGGCAGCCACGGGCTGCCTCCAACCCCCAGTTGCCTATTTGTACCCGGCTGGGAACCAAAAATATAGGGAAGCCCTTTCTTTTTTAATTATTTCACTTATTTCATGAAATAATTAAAAAACAAATGACGTGGGCTTCGTCCCATTTTTGTGTCCAGCCGGGTACAACTAGGCAGCTGGGGATTGGAATCCGCAGCACAGGTTAGCCCGAGGTTTCTGGGCGCCTCTGCTGCAGATTTCAGTCCGCAGCCGTCCCAGAAAATGGCGCTCTCATAGAAGCGCCATCATCTGGCGCTGTATCCAACTCTTCCAACAGCCCTGGAGCCGGGTGGCTTGTTGGGTAATCATGAGTTAATACTGGCTTTGTTTTACTAGCCAGTATTAAGCCAGAGATTCTTAATGTCAGGCACGTTTGACCCGGCCATTAAGAATCTCCAATAAAGGGTTAAAAAAAAACACCACACAGAGAAAAAATACTTTAATAGAAATAAATACACAGACACATTAGAGACTCCATCTTTATTACCCCCTGTCAGCCCTCCACGATCCTGTTCTTCTGTCTTCTTTCTTTCTAGTGTAGTAGTAGTGACGATTGTAGTGAGGATGAGGTTCCCCAGCTCATCACTTGGGGCTGGGGAACCTCATCCTCACTACAATCCTCACTAGTGTAGTAGTAGTAGTGACGATTGTAGTGAGGATGAGGTTCACCAGCTCATCACTTGGGGCTGGGGAACCTCATCCTCACTACAATCCTCACTACAATCGGGAAGCAGCGTGCAGCCTTCACTCCGTGAGTGATCAGTGCTGGCTGTCAGCGGTAACAGCGGTAATGCTGACAGACGCGTTCCCATAGCAACGGTGCTCTCGGAGCCGCGGTTAGCGGTGACGTCACCGCTAACTGCGTTGCTATGGCAACGGTGATCTCCGTTAATGACCGGCTGTGTCAGCCGGTCCCTAACGGAACGGGGAGTCGACCGTGTGCTAGAGCATGTCGCCGGTACACGGCGATACACATATGTCCACCGTGTACCGGAGAGATGCACTCGCAGGTCCTACATGACGCGTCATAGTCATGTGACCAGTCTGTAGCCAATGAGATAATAGCCACGTGACTGGTCACATGGCTATTTTGACGTCACGATAGGTCCTGCATCTCTGCTGGCAGTGCCGTCACCGGGAGGATTCAGCGATCATCGGATGGAATAGCGGCAGGAGACAGAGTGCAGAAGGGATCGCGGGGACCGGTAAGTGTTATGGCAATGTTTATTAACTGTTTGTGTACATTTATAATGCATTTTTATGTGTTTGTGATTGCCTCCCATTATAGCCTATTGGCTCGAGTTCGGTTCGTCGAACGTTCGACGAACCGAACTCGAACGGGACACCCGTTCGGCGAACCGACCTCGAGCCGAACCGCGACTGGTTCGCTCATCTCTAGTTCCAACATCATGACCAGAGAAAAAGTTTGCACTCCTGGACACATCAGTTAAGGATAACCCATTTCCTTGACAGTTAAAGGGTCTTCCAGTCCTCCGGCTCCTATTGTCTGGAGCCAATCCTTTTGGGGATTGGACTCTTGTTTAAATTCTGTTCGCACTCTCTGTCTCTAACAACACTAGAAGTTCACGCTATTTTGTCTTTCGTGCCCTCTCCTTCCCCTTTTTTGCCATAAGTCACCCACTGTAAGTCACATTCACAACCGATGGAATATATGTCCGTAATTTCGCCTCACTAGCTCTTTACTGACTACTCCAGAATGAATCATCACTTTCCTTTCAGATGACCCCTCCCATGGTGGGCTAGTCCCAATTAAATGTTACTATAAGTACTATACCACACATTACCACATACAATACTTATACACTATACCTTACATTATACATTACTCAGGAATACATTTCAATACATTATATTGCATCACAATTCATACTACGCAGTATTTATAAAAGAAGCTGGTCATTGTTCACATTACGTAACAATACAAGTAATGTGATTGGTCATTATAGAGAGGGGGGAGCCAGCACTGCCTATGAATGGCATGCAACAAATAAAATGTAAAATTCACAAATTCATTCTTACTGTATTATAATGCAAAATTCGATTTTTAGCAAACAATTGATCAATAATTTTAGCCACCCCTGCCACTTCACAGCAAATCTCAATAGGGGGGGTCCTACTCTATATTATATAATTTACCATTGTGCCATACGGCCTCTTAAATATTTTAATAAGCAGAACCATATAAAAGCAACACATATACCTGTGACATCTCAGAACCACTCCAATGTTGCAAAGACATATAGAGTAGGATCCCCTATTAAGATCTGCCATGATGTGGCAGGGGTGGCTCAAATTATTCATCAATTGTTTGTTAAAAATCTCATTTTACATTATAGTACAGTAGGAATGAAATTGTGAATTTTACACTTTTTATTTGTTGCATGCCATTCATAGGCAGTGCTGGCCCCCCTCCCTATAATAATGTGATTGGTGTCTTCAGAGACAGTAATGCATCAACAGTAGTCCACCACTTTTACAATATCACAACTGCTGCACCCATTAAATAAAGTGATACAGGAGAACGGTGTGGGATGGTAGTCATGGGTAAGGTCTGCGTCTTCTGCACCTCAGCATGCAACATGAATAAGAAGGTTCTGGCTTGGTGTGTGCATTAGTGTCATAGCATAGGAGTGTGCAGGGCAAAAGTTGCCGATGGCTCTCAGTACAGCTGCTAGGTCTCATGAACTAAACTGTCCCTGCCCGTTACCTTTTTTAGAGCTATGAGTTATTTGGGGCCTGATGGCTATACATATTTTTGAACCCTTCTAAATTGGTCATTCTGATGTGATCGGTCAGTCTGTGAACAAGACGCAGTCCTTTACTGTGTATATTGGTCAGCTTCTTTAGATCATGCTGCCTCGTCTCGGTCTCCCTTCTTCTACCTGTCACGGGTCACCCACTGCATGTGGCCTTTACAGCCTTTCAGACCGTCTGTCTTTGTTACACGTTGAACCCTATCTAACTTCTAAAAAGGGAGCTGTCTTTCTCTACATGCTAACCCATATCACTGTGGGCTAGTCTCAACTTTAACTGTCTCTGACCCTGTCTGCTACAGGGCAGAACTCAACTCCCCACAAGACAGTGCACAACAATATACTAAAACCATTACTACTAGTAATGTGTGGGCGTGTTCGGCACTGCTCATTATCAGATCAAGCATGAGGGAGTAATGAGCAGTGCCGAGCATTCTGTGGTGCTCCAGTACTTGGGTTACAGTGCAGGGACTCTTCTCTTATCTGGACTTTTAGAGCTACATCTTAGTGAAAAGGCAGAGTGTCAGGTCAGGGCAGAGTGGCATGGATGAGTGTCAATGCAGAGTGACAGGGCAAAGTAACAGGAATGAGTGGTAGAGCAGAGTGGCAGGGCAGAGTGACAGGGCAGATCAGAGTGGCATGGCAGAGTGGCAGAGAAGGTACAACTCCAAATAATAAAAAAAAAATTAAATATTATTTCACATATAAAACACACAACATTATCAATAGCAAAATTCACAGCAGTAGATCCTCAAAAATGGGTGAGCTGGTATCATAGAACAAAAAGTGATTATAAACAGTTCATGCAGAAACAGGTCAGCAACATTTGACAATAATATTGTAAGCAGATAGTTTTGAGCTTTAATGCCAAGGAGCAAACCAAAAGTCTATTGGGGCTTTAAACAGTAAAGCAGCCTACCAACTAGAAAGGTAATCCCTGTAAATCGTATAAACGTCAAAGAGCTGAGCCCGTACTGACCAGTAAAGTGGATACCGCAACACCTGCCTGTCCCAACGCGCGTTTCACCTTCTTCCTCAGGGGACGTACGTATGTCATACGTCCCCTGAGGAAGAAGGTGAAACACGTGTTGGGACAGGCAGGTGTTGCGGTATCCACTTTACTGGTCAGTACGGGCTCAGCTCTTTGACGTTTATACGATTTACAGGGATTACCTTTCTAGTTGGTAGGCTGCTTGACTGTTTAAAGCCCCAATAGACTTTTGGTTTGCTCCTTGGCATTAAAGCTCAAAACTATCTGCTTACAATATTATTGTCAAATGTTGCTGACCTGTTTCTGCATGAACTGTTTATAATCACTTTTTGTTCTATGATACCAGCTCACCCATTTTTGAGGATCTACTGCTGTGAATTTTGCTATTGATAATGTTGTGTGTTTTATATGTGAAATAATATTTAATTTTTTTTTTTATTATTTGGAGTTGTACCACTCTTTCTCTTTGGCTCAATATTTCATGTTGTGGTTATCCAACAGGAGTTGTTTTGATTGGGATCTGAGTGAAACAGTCTGAAGCTACAGAGCAAAGACTCATGGAGCATCTCTGATTGTCTCTGTTCTGCTTCATCTGAATGAGATGATTAGATATAGCAGAGCAGAGATGGTCAGAGATGCTTCATGAGTCTTTAATCTGCAAAATCTAATAGTCTTACTCAAATGTAGCAGAGCTGAGGTGGTCAGATGTAGCAGAGCAAAGATAATAAGATGTAGCAAGAGCAAAGACAGTCAGAGAGTCTGCCAGAAAAATGCTCATGATACCCATTGACTTCCATTATGCTCAATACTGAAGTATGAGTACTCAAGCATTACAAATTGCTCATCTCGAGTAACGAGCATCCAAGCATTTTAGTGCTCGCCCATCACTAATTCTTCACATCACAGTTCACATGGCACATTATTTACAATGACGCAAGACATAATTTACATGACTACAATAACGCGATTGGTATCTTCAGGGAAAGGAATGCAATAGTAACCAGTCTACCGCTTTACAGCACATCGCTGAGTTTCTGTCTCTACATCATGCTGCTGTCAGATTAAACAGCAACATAGCAAACAACTGCTATGCCACTATGCTGCCCTTATTGGAGATAACAAGGCATTTGAACAAACATATAGCTCAGCACAGGAAAGGCTGGGATTAGGAAACCTTCTCTGAAAGTTGGGCTGGTGAATTTGCAAGGTTAATAACAGCAGCTTGTCAGGAGTTCAGACGAAAGGAGAGGGAGGTGAATAGATAACTGCTGTTAGAAATCAATGTCCTGGAGTTTGGTGGCTGGGATTTTTGGTGTTAACTCCTCTCCTGGAAGGAAGGAAATGTAACTACTGTGCACTCTCAGCCAGCATCTGGCAAGAACTAGTACGGTAGTCGAGCTTTGTGGAAACCAGCTGTTCACTATGAAAGATAAAAGCAGTCATTGCAAGAGAATGAGAGCAAATAGAAAAAGTCAGTTGAAAATTAGCTTATTTTCATGCTTTTTAACTAATTAAATCAATATAACATACCAAGACTAGACATTTTTGAGTGGCCTTAAATGACAAGAACAGTATTATGTGTGCTTAATGTGACACGCCTGCACTGGGGCCTGGGGGTTACTCGTTACTGGGCCACGGTTCTGTTCTGGGATGTCGTGGTGGCAAGACCCTACTCCGTAACCCCGGTGGTGTCATTAAATAAATATGGTGGTTGTGGAGATTAATTACAGGAGAGATGTCGTGACACCACCTGTGGTATGCGGCAAGATAGGTGCCACCGCTGCTGTGCAGTTCATCTGAATCGGTGGTGATGCAGCAGAGTTGGAATCCCTCTCCACAGGTAGAGCCAGGCCCCAGGGCTGTTTGGAGTAGTAGTCCTTACAAATGATGGAGGAGCTTAATGTTGGGGTGCAGGACTGAGAACGCCGGCAATAACTGGACAACACAAGGGTCATAGTTTCCTTTACCTTTTACTTGGTAGTAGATGATACAGGTCCAGCTGGTAACAGAGGTCTGGTCAGCCTAGGAGCAATAGAGGGGAAGCACCTAGCCAGGTGGGTTCAGAGGCTGCGCTGTGATGTGTGGGTCCCTGCGGTTTGAAGCTACGCTGAGACCCTCTTCCTTGTGTAGGTAGTGATTCTCACCCGTATAGCAGGCAGCGTGAGAACTTTACTGGTGCCACTTCTTTAATCACGGCTCCTGGCTCTACTATGCTGCTGTGCCCCGGGCACTCTGTGGGGCCAGAAGACTTGCAAACTTCTGTCCACCGGATTCTGCTGATGGGACTTAAGTTCCCACGCAGCCTAGGGCTCTAGTGCCCTGTTCTCTGCGCTCGATCCTGAGGAAGCTGTGGTCCAGCTCCCTTCCCAGCGACCATCTTCCCTCTCCTTCTGACTTGTTCTGACTAGTTTAGTTTCACTTTCATGTGTCTGTGTGTTCCTAACTCCTCCTCCAGGCCAGAATGCTTAAGGAAGCTCCCCTCTAACCGTGTTGGTTCTTGAGCTCCCCTTTCTGGTCTGCAGTAGGAAGTATTGAGTGCTGGTGTACCTAGCATGGGAGACCCCCTCTTGCTTCTAGGCATAACATCACCCCCTGTGAGGAGGGCACCACTACTGTGGCAATCGGACACTGGGGTGCCACAAATCCAAGGTGAAGCAAAGCAGGAAGACTTTAGCCAATACAAGCAGAGCAGGAAGTGATGTCAGAGAAGGGGCGTGTTTAGGACAACTTCTGCTGCACAGCCCGATAATATGCAACTGTAGTTTGTATTCCCTGTTCTTTTTTCTGTAATGGACAAAGCAGTATGGTAACTTGGAACCAGAGCGAAAGAATTAATAAGCATTGAACAGTACATTAGTCTAGCGGGTCCATTTTACTATTTAGGAAGATTTCTAAGCGTTTCACTTGAAGTGTATTAATGAATGGATTCTAAACCTGCAATTTACCACAGTTAGCTCATTGTATCGAACGTTCCACGTTACCATGATAATAAACCCCCCATATAATACTTTTTCTCCTCACCTACAAAAGCGACATGGCAGCGAGCCAGAATAGATCCATTATGTGTAAATTCCACAGTTATGAGAATATATTATTCAATTTCCCTTTTTTATGACACATTTCAAGAATATTTTGAAGGTAATTCTATGAAACTGCTACCACAGGAATACATATTTTCTCTAATAAAATGCTAGAAAATGAATTTAACAAGAAGCATGCATGGCCGCTGTATGGCTCACATTATGTAATAGTCTAAGATGGTAGACTCTTGTCGTTGGAGGAAAGGAAGTGGCAATGACTCCCCAGCATTCACCGAATCATCACCTTCATTTTATATCTATTTATTTGCATTTGTTTTCCTCTATTGAAGGGATTTTCAGTGGAAGAGTGAGGAAATAATAATGTAATAATAATGTGGTGGTGACAGAGACTGAATTGTAAATTCATGAGTCTATTAATAATTTCTCTGTAAAAAAGAACTCCGGATACATTACCTATTGTTATGGTCGCAAGGGATTTGGTGGATCCACTAGGCCACAGCACACAGAAAACCCAGAGGGGTTTGACTACAGAGCCCCACCTGGTTTTCCCCAGAGCTTCTGATGGTGAGGGTGTTGTGCTATAGGTGTTAGACCGGGTGCCACTTGGAAAAAGTAGTGACTGCGATGCCTGACCCCAGTGGTACGGACATACACAGTCTCTGAAGATAGGAACAGCAGCAGAAGGCAGTGTCTTGATATGGCCAGTATGGATGGATAGATGCAGTAGTAGCGGTCAATGAGAGTACTTGTGGCAGTGGGCACCGTAGTAGGAGGCCGGCATGGATACTTGTGTAATGCCCTGGCCTATCAGGTCGTCACAGGGTTATTGTGCAATCTGCTCTTCTGTGCAATATCCACCTCCTCCTTGGCTACGGGTCCCTAACCATTGGTGATGCCAAGAACAAGCTAATCAAAATCCTAGGAACACTCTGCACCACACCCACCAGACACACCAGTGGACAGCCTGAGTGGAATAGGGTCGCCCATTTGGGGGGTTGATTAAGGAGCGGTCAGGAGTGTCAGGAGACAGTCAGTTAAGCAGTGACTCTCAAGAAGAGAGGTTGCAAGTCAGTTAAGCAGTGACTCTCAAGAGGAGAGGTCAGGAGCTGGGCTCCTTGGAACTACTAGGTGGCAGACTTTGGTCTGGGCCTGGTAGGAGCTGGACCCCGATCGCAGGGGATCGTGACAAGGGGCACGGACTGTCGAGGAGGACAGCCGGCAGCCTTGTGCCATCACCGGGCAGGGGCCAGGGCATGATGGGGTACGTGGACCCTAGGTCAGGGAGTACCTTCAGGCGTCCTGACAATTTTCCCGACGAGGACGGAGCATTCAAGATCCGTTCTCCACCTGCTCCAAAATGTGGATACTAGTGCAACGAGGGGGATAGGACTTTCCACTACAAAGTCCAAAAAATCCCAAGCTCCCTCAGTTAGCCACACTGGGGAGCGGGACCCGATTAGTTTCAGACTAAAGGGACCAACTAGAAGACAAGGTGCCACAGGAAAAGGTCACAGGCCAACAGGCAACACCAACGGACACGGGACCCAGGCGTGCTCCCCTGTTGTGAATGCTGTCTGGATGGGTTCTGCTCTTGGGCTCCCCCCGATGGTCGCTGGTGTTGGAGCATTGAGGTCTGTGACTGGATTGTTGCACACCTGATTTTCAGTGCTGGCTTGATCTGGATATAGATGTGTTTGTACTTCATTCTGTTGCCAGTTGCCTGATAGCTTCAGGCCAGAAATTCTGCTCTCCTGCCTTCTACTAAGATAAGTCCATAAGTTTTGTTTCATACATTTTTGTATGCTATGTTATTCTTGCGTTTGCATATTATTTCTGAAGGTATTTTTGTTTTTCCTAGAATTGTTTGTACCTTCAGAAAGGGGGAATTTTCTCCCTGGTATCTTTGATGGAGATCTTAGTTGGAGGGTTTTTTGTTAGTCATTTTTTCCGCAGTGTTACCCGATCATTGTACGGAGTACGTACATATGAGTACTAGGTTACTCACCCTTTTTTGCATACTCCGTGTACGATATTAGGATTTTTATGCACACTGCAGAGTTCACTATCCTGTCCTTTTTGTATCTTAGAAATTAGCATATCGCCTCGTTTTGCTCAATCTAGCTCTGACTGTGTGCGTCCTTTCGTCTTGCTAATCGTTATTATACAGTATGTGGTGGTCTTCCTATCTCCTTTGTGGGAAAATCTGCTCTGAGGCAAGATAGCTTTTTCACTTTCTGCCTTTAGGTTTATGTAGTTCTCCGGCTGGGTTTGAGGTACATAGGGATCGTTAGGCGTACTGCCCGGCTGCTTCTAGTTGGTGTTAGGTCCAGGGCTGTGTCGCGGGCGGGGAGGAGGGTGTCAGCACACCGCGCTCACCCCTTCTGCTCGGGTCCGGCAGTTGCTCCTGGTGGCTCGAGCTGCGGGCCGGATCCCGGGGTGTCTCGAGCGACACTCCTCGCCCGTGAGTGAAAAGGGGGTGTTTGTTGGGATTATAGTTCGTGACGCCACCCACGGTTGTGGTGATGGCACCACCGCTGCTCAGTGTGAGGGTCCCGGGGATGGTGATGGGAGCAGCCAGGTGTTGTGTTGCCCCTCCGTGGGTAGGGGTTGGTGATCCCGGGGCCCGGTGAAGAGATGTGAAGTGTAGGGCCTGGAGGGCGCAGGGACGCGGGGGCAGTGCTGTGCCTTGCGGCACTGTGGTACTCACTCAGCCTGAGACACGGACACAGTTTGTACGGTAAACCAACGGCTGGTAGGACGGTCCCACAGACGGTTGCACCTGCACTCCCGGTAGGTGACGTCTCTCTTCCTTGCACCTGTTTGACTGATGGTAGCGGTGGATTCCCTCCGGTTACCCGCTCCCCGACTGCAATCTGGGCCGGAGGAGCTCTACACTTTGCCCGCAGGCGCTGGCCCTGGGGAAACTGGTGCCTTGGCGGTGGCGGTGTCTCCCCGGTAATGGTCGGGCTGTTGCCGTCAATCGGGACTTTGTTGCTGGGGGATCTGCGTCCCCTTCACTGACGGATTCGGCAAATTGGGCGACTCCTAGCCTTGCCGGGGTCCGAGAGGCCCCTGCCCTGGTGCTGACTGTCCTTCGGAACACTGCTCCAGACCACCGGGCACACAGCCAACGGGGTCCTTCCAGGAACTTCCAAACGGTCCCCCTCCGGACAGTCACCGCCGTCGCTGACCTTGCTGTTCTAGCCCTACACACAGCTGGGCTCTCAGGCTTCTCCTTCTCTCTGCTCTGTCACCACTTCTTGCTTTCCTCCTTTTCCACTTTCCTTTCCTTCACTTTCACTTCTCTGTTGTTTACTCTAGCCCTTCACTGGACTTCACTCTTCCCCTGCCCGGGGCTATCTGCCTGGTTACTTCCTGCCTCCAGAGTTGTGAGCTCCTTGGTGGGTGGAGCCAACCGCCTGGCCCACCCCCTGGTGTGCATCACAGACTCCTGGAGGGAGGCAACAAGGATTTCTGGTTAGCAGGTGTGCCTACCTGGAGTGTGGGGTGTAGTGGTGTTGTTATCTGTGTCCCCTGGCTTGCCCAGGGCGACACATTCCCCCTTAGCAAAATGCAGACCGTCCGCGGGCTGCCGTCCTACACCGGTTTTATTTTTCTGTAAAAAGGGGATAACAAGTTAAACATAACATAAGCATTTTCAATCAACTCTTCCCAAGACGGGAGGCACATTTTACTTTTAACGTTTCAACGGTGTACGGTCACGGTTTCCGCTCTCTCCCACCCAAGCAACCTGGCCCTGACGCTGCCCCTAAAACCCAGGCAGCACCCCTTGACCCACAGTCCAGCACAAGTCACCCGAGCGGGATCTGTCCTTCCCTCCAGAGGGTAGCCACCGGTCCCTTTGGTGGCTGGGCCCTGGCCTGCTCTGCTCAGGGCCCTCCCTCCAACCTGCCTCTCCGGAGGCGGCATTGCGGAAACGGTAACGGTACCCAACATATTTACAAGCCACTAACGTTTGTGGTTGCCCTGCAGAGTTCACGGGCTTGTCCATCGCTAGTTCCCATGCATTTTTAAACTTTTAACGGTCCCCACGGGGACAACGGTGCCGGCTCCTGCCGGTTGCTAATCACACGGTGAATCAGGTGAAAACTCGGATAATCATTTTTTTCATTTTTCAAAACTTTCAAACTTTTCAAACAAGCAGGTGGTCCCAACGGGGACTGTGCAGCGGCACTCCGCTGCCTTTTGCGGCTCAGCAGTCCATTCTCACTCGTGGGGCTCTAGTGCCACCTTCACATGGTGCACCGCTCTGGACCCCAATGGTAGCTCGCTGCAGGCGATCTTCTTCCATATACATGCGGGCGTGCACATCCGCTCTACACCCCTCTCGGGCATCGATCTCCCTGCGCAGCTGCTGTTGCCGCCGCTCCCAGCCGGGAGTACTTTCTGTTTGCTCCGGTTCAGCGTGTGCGGGGGACGGACCCAGCCAGAGTCCCTCCGTGTCGGCTACGACCGGCACCTTCAGTAATGAGGGACCCCGCTGTGACATGGCCTCCTCTGCCTCCTGGCAGCTGCATCCCCGCCGTGCCTCCTGTGCATCTTTGCTGACGGGCTCAGCCTTTGGCTTCTTCCATAGAAGCGGTTCAGGGTGGTCATGATCTTCTGCTGCAGGTCTGTCCGCCGGGGCGGATTGGCAGGGTACCGCTACCGGTGGTGGTGGTAGCGGGCCTAGTGGCGGGGCAGCAGCAGCTAACGTGGGTAGCGGGAGAGGCAGCAGGGTGAACGGGTGTAGGCCGGGCCCCTCAGCCGCAGCGGCCGATCCCTCGGGAATACAGGGACGTGGGTCTCTTACCCGTTCCTCCAAATTTTCCTCCACCTCGCATCTCCACACAGCAGCCACCACTTCCACCATGTCGGCCTCCCACTCCTCCAGGAGGAGCTGCATGCGGACCTGCAGACGGCTGCTCAGCTGGGTGGTCTGGACTTCCACCCACGCCGCCATGCCGGGCGCGGGGACCACGGTGTTGTTGGTCGGACTCAGCATCTTTAGCAGCGGCCTCTTCCAGGAACCAATAAATGGCCGCAGGGTCCTGGCGTCCCTGCTTCCAGAGCCGCGCTCACATGCGGCCAGCCGCCATTTCGTCCCCCTTAGCTCTTTCCGGCCCCTCCTCTCTCGGGGCGGGGTTTTGGCCTTCGCGCCTCTACTGCTCGAGAAGACGCTCGAGCGGGAACTTTTCGCGCCAAAGATGGCGGCTTCTGAAATTTTTCTGCCGGATACCTCCGGCGGTAACAAGGCGCACCTCTACCTGACGGCAGAGCGGTAAGATCCTGTTCGTGACGCCAAGTTGTCGCGGGCGGGGAGGAGGGTGTCAGCACACCGCGCTCACCCCTTCTGCTCGGGTCCGGCAGTTGCTCCTGGTGGCTCGAGCTGCGGGCCGGATCCCGGGGTGTCTCGAGCGACACTCCTCGCCCGTGAGTGAAAAGGGGGTGTTTGTTGGGATTATAGTTCGTGACGCCACCCACGGTTGTGGTGATGGCACCACCGCTGCTCAGTGTGAGGGTCCCGGGGATGGTGATGGGAGCAGCCAGGTGTTGTGTTGCCCCTCCGTGGGTAGGGGTTGGTGATCCCGGGGCCCGGTGAAGAGATGTGAAGTGTAGGGCCTGGAGGGCGCAGGGACGCGGGGGCAGCGCTGTGCCTTGCGGCACCGTGGTACTCACTCAGCCTGAGACACGGACACAGTTTGTACGGTAAACCAACGGCTGGTAGGACGGTCCCACAGACGGTTGCACCTGCACTCCCGGTAGGTGACGGTGACGTCTCTCTTCCTTGCACCTGTTTGACTGATGGTAGCGGTGGATTCCCTCCGGTTACCCGCTCCCCGACTGCAATCTGGGCCGGAGGAGCTCTACACTTTGCCCGCAGGCGCTGGCCCTGGGGAAACTGGTGCCTTGGCGGTGGCGGTGTCTCCCCGGTAATGGTCGGGCTGTTGCCGTCAATCGGGACTTTGTTGCTGGGGGATCTGCGTCCCCTTCACTGACGGATTCGGCAAATTGGGCGACTCCTAGCCTTGCCGGGGTCCGAGAGGCCCCTGCCCTGGTGCTGACTGTCCTTCGGAACACTGCTCCAGACCACCGGGCACACAGCCAACGGGGTCCTTCCAGGAACTTCCAAACGGTCCCCCTCCGGACAGTCACCGCCGTCGCTGACCTTGCTGTTCTAGCCCTACACACAGCTGGGCTCTCAGGCTTCTCCTTCTCTCTGTTCTGTCACCACTTCTTGCTTTCCTCCTTTTCCACTTTCCTTTCCTTCACTTTCACTTCTCTGTTGTTTACTCTAGCCCTTCACTGGACTTCACTCTTCCCCTGCCCGGGGCTATCTGCCTGGTTACTTCCTGCCTCCAGAGTTGTGAGCTCCTTGGTGGTTGGAGCCAACCGCCTGGCCCACCCCCTGGTGTGCATCACAGACTCCTGGAGGGAGGCAACAAGGATTTCTGGTTAGCAGGTGTGCCTACCTGGAGTGTGGGGTGTAGTGGTGTTGTTATCTGTGTCCCCTGGCTTGCCCAGGGCGACACAGCTGCAGTCAGCATTAGGGCCCTACGGCTCGGGTAAACTGCTCCATGGTAGTTGTTCAACATCGTATCATAACACTCCCCCTCAGCGGCAGCGGTGTCCAGAATTTTGGTTTACTACAGTTGTCGATGTCAGCGTTATTGGACTGAGTGAGTAGGCAAGTGACCCTTACCATCCCAATGGCACCTCCCCGTCACCATCACCGAGTCCCGGGGCATCCCCCCTACCCGTGGTGGGGTTAAACACCTAGTTGCCCACACCATCACCACCAAGTACTCCAGATCGCAACGGTGGTACTCCATCTTGCCACGCACCACGGGTGGCGTCACGAACTTTCCACACCATCCCCTGTACATAACCCCCTTTGTTTGAGGAGCCGCACGACCCCCGCATCCAGAGCCCTCTCGAGCCACCGCGGATCTGGAAACGAGCAGCCCGGCTGCTGATGCGGGGGCGACACACTTGCAACAGTAGATATTGTGGTAGCCAGCTGACGAGAATAAATGAATATATATATTATTATTATTGTAGCAGCAGCAAATTAGAAGGGCACTAAAACGCAAACACAAATCACCAGCAGAATATAGCTTGGTAAAAGCAGCAGCAACAGCAGCACTGAAGACCTCAGAACTAGCAATGTAACTAACTCACTGCCGAGGCACCCCCCTTCAGGGGAAGGTGCTTTAAATAACTTTAGCCTCACAGCTGACTGGACATACACTTCCGGGTCAGAGCATGCTGGGCCTTTAAGAAATGGGGCATGTCTGAGTGTGCACCCTTCAGGCAGTCCCAGAAGGCCTGTGTGGTGTGTGCAGACTCTGGGAGACAGTAGCATGGACTGTAGATGGGGTAGGCATGGCTGGGTGGCCGGAAAGATGAGAGTGATGGCATCCACAGCAGTGGAGGAGGCAGGACAGCACAGGATTGCTGGCATGGGCATTACACCTGTACCTTCTCTGGCTGTAGACCATGACTGGTGGTTATTCTTGAGCATGTTTGTTTTTGGGTCCGAGAGGCCAATTTAGTTGAAAAAAGTCCCTTCTCTCTTGACCCTCTCTATCTCTTGCAAAGTCGATAATTTCTGCATGCTTTTAAACTACGTTTCATAGTTTTATAGTGTTTAAGGTAGATGGTAGACATCAAGTTGAACCCATGACCTAACATGTTGATTTAGAGGGAGGCAAAAAAACCCATGGGCAGATAGTAAGATCCACCTTATGGGAAAAAAAATCCTTCCCGATTCTACATACGGCAGGCAGACTATTTCCCTGGATAAACGCCCCCATCACAGAATCAAGTGCACGTAACAATAACAAGTAATATTATATGTTCCAAGAACGGCATCCAGACCTCTCTTAAATTTTAGTCGTGAATCAACCATTCCAACATTATGTGGAAGAGTGTTACATAGTCTGGCAGCTCTTACAATAAAGAATCTGCATCTGTAATTATGATTAAACCTCCTTTCCTGTAACTATAGTGGATGCCCCCTTGTCCCTTTTGCAGGCCTAGGTGTAAAAAGATCATTATAAACGTCTCTGTACTGTCCCCTAATATATTTGTACATTGTAATAAGCTCACCCCTAAGCCTTCGTTTTCCCAAACTGTGTAACCCCAAGTTGAGTGCCCATTGAATATCAACAAAAACATATCCAGTGGCAATCAATAATATAAGGCTAATTTGGCATTGCGTTACTGCTGTAGGGATATATAAAAAAGGGATAAATACATAACTGATGTAAAAATGAGTAAAAAGACACAGGCATTGCATTACTGCTTTAGAAATATTTGCAAAAAGAGATACTTAGCTTATGAATTGGCCAATCCAAGTGAGCCCGATAACCAATGACAAGGTGATCTCATTATATCGGGAACCTAACTTTTCTATTATATTTGTAGTGCATTTGTTCTGACCAAGCACTCTGTCATATAGCCAGGATGTGTCCACAATCTTATTTAGCCAGGGACCTAGCTACCCAGACAATCAGATTTTTAATCGCACACAGAGGCATTTAAGGTTAGGTTCCGGATATATAAGAGATCACCTTGTCGAGGTGATTGGGCTCACATGCATTGGCCAATACATAAGCTAAGAATCTCCCTTTGTAAATATTTCTAAAGCAGTAATGCAATACCTATGTTTTTAAACTCATTTTCTCATTAGCTATGTATTTATCCCTTTTATTTAATATCCTTACAGCCGAGAAAAACTCCTGACGTAAAAAATTTCAAGTTAAAAGTATATCTGTTTAACACTTGCATTTTGTTTTTCATTAGATACACTTCTATGTCCTTTTTTGCGGTACACTAACATATTCCAGCCAGCCTGAACCGCCCCAAAATGTTTGTGACCTCCATCTGACAATAGAGCCCTACTGTGCCATTACTGTGTATGGCTTTTTGGCATACATGCTAAGTGTAGGGCAAAATCAAGTTACAAACATAAAAAATGCATGGTTGTTAAGTAAAATCTGTCACCAGGTTTTTGCTATATGATCTCAAAGCAGCAAAATGTAGGGGCAGAAACCCTGATTCCAGCAATGTGTCACTTACTGGGCTGTTTAGTGTAGCTTTGTAAAAGCATTGTTTTACCAACAGGAGACTAGATTATCCCTAGAGGGCTAGGAGACATGCTGTCATGTAGTCCAACCACGCCCCCCACTACTAATTGGCAGCTTTCTGCCTATACAGAGCATACACAGCAAGCTGCTGTTAAGGGTACACAGAAATCAGTTGGGAGGGTGGGGTTATACAAAGCTCAGTATTCTGAGAAGTGGAAGATGTACAGCAGATAACAGTTATTTTTATTAAAATGGCAGCACCTAGTAAATGACACATCACTGGATTCAGGGTCTCTGTCCCTACAGGCTACTCTCAGATGGGGTGGCAAAAATCGGGTGACTGATTCCCTTTAATTTTCCATGCCTTCTTTCTCTGCTAGAAAAAAAATCTCCTTTTTTTCTTTCCTTGGAGTCAAATGGTTATGTGGTTACCAGTCAGATTTCCTTCTCTTTCTTTTTTTGTAGGATGACTGTGTGATGCCCCTTACCTTATCCCTGTAACAGGGTGTTACAGGGAACTGCACTCCTTTTTAGGTCACAGACGGTGGTCTAGGACTGGAGGAGTCAGAGACCCGGTCGCACGGTATTGGAGAAAGGTGCCAGCCTTAGTTTTGGAGAACGGTTGGCACTGGAAAATCTAGTAACCGGACTGGGACCGAGACGGCGGAGTACTGGATCCTAGATCAGGGAGTAGCTTCACTCAACCTGATAATTAACCTGTGGAGGATAGTCTCTTTATAAACTTTCTCCAAGAGCTCAGAGATCGAAGGCACCAACACAACGAGGGGGATAGGGCTTTCCAGTTTATGCGGCCCACTGAAATCCCAAGTGCCAGTGTACCGCCCCACGGCCTCGGCTGTGGCCTCCGAGCTGCTCGGTTCCGTGCTCGCACTGCGGGTGGTGGCTCAAGCCTCTCACGGACCCGGGGGTCACGTCGCTCTGAAAGGAGTAGTGGCGGTGCACGCAGGGGTTTGGGTGATTGGTGGAATTGATAAAGTTCGTGACGCCACCCTAGTCCAGGGCGTCACACCAGCCATCGAGAGCACAGCTCCTCTATTTAATTATAGGGAGTGGGACCCCAACAGCTTCAGGCCGAGGGGTCACTCAGAAACGTCTAAACACAAGTGCATGGAGGTATGGCCCAGGACCATCAGCAATACCAACAGGAACGGATTCCCGGATGAGCTTCCTAGACCGGCAGTGGCACCCAGAGACTTGGTTTACTACTGTGTCAGAATCTACTTAATGGTCGCACCAACATCCACACGGCCTGAGTGAGTACGCTGACCCCCCCCCTTCGTCCTGCCTGCCACAGTCTGCACCACACTTCCCTACACCTCCAACTATCCAGAGTCCCGGGGCCTCCCCTACCCATGGAGGGAACATCATCTGGCTGCCCCAACTGCACCTCCCCCGGGTACTCCCATCAGCAGTACTCCCCTTACCGCGAACCACGGGTCGCGTCATGAATAGTAATCCCCTGTACATAGTTCCCCCCCTTTTATTTTCGAGTGGCCGCAACCCCCGGGTCCAGAGACCCTCGAGTCACAGCAACCCCGGATCCGAGCAGTCCGACTGCTGCAGGGGCGGAACAACTGGTATGGCATTGCTTCATGTACAGTCATCATTGGTAGTTTTTCCTTGTTACATCAAGCCAGAAAGAGCTGTTGCAATATGGCTTATGGGGCGATAAAACTACTCACCATGGTAACACTGCTAATTAGAAAACTATAGGGAAGTGTTACTTGTTGTCATGCTCTGTGCTGCTCTATAAGCACCAGGTGTCATGGCAACTTTGGAATGTGTTCACACTGCCTGAGTCTGATACCCTACCTGATGCTTCTGTGTTGCTTAGGTCTTTTTCACACATCAGTGAAAAACACAGACGTTTTCAAAGACGTTTTAAAAACGCATATGTCCCTCTCTGTGCCTTGATTCACGGCACACAAGTGTACTCCATGTGCTATCCATGATCCGTGATAAAACATGGAGATCAGGTACTCAAAACTCATCTGTCCCCGCTTCTGCTGTCCGTGGTGCTGAATCTCCTGCTCTCTTGTGTCCGGCCGCTGTCTCCCCTCTGCAGCTACTTCCGGGTCGGCTGTGCAGTGAATAACTGCATATGCATGAGCATAATTAGCTTGAAGCAGCAGAGAGCAGCAGCTAAAGATAGCGTCGCTGGAGACGGGTGAGTTTAAAAAGCTTCTTATTTTCACTGTGCGTGTTTTTCTTTTACGTCTTTCACGGATCACACCATAGTGTGGTCCTTGGGGCATTAGCGATGCCAAAAAACGGACATGTCTCCATGCAGAAATCACGGGTGTACGCAGCATGGAGACACAATCAGTGAAAAATTCCTGATATGTTTGCAGACCCATTGCTTTTAATGGGTCTGTGTATGTCTGTGATTTTAGTACGTATAAAAACCGTCACATACTTACCAGAATCACAGACGTGTGAAAGAGGCCTTAGTCAGTGCTGGGTGTCGACCCCTTTTCTGTTGTTTGGTGATTGGTCTGGCAGGAGTTAATTCCTGCTAGCCTATGAGTTGCTGTGGTGGTCACAGGTTACTGAACACCTATCACAGCCTCCTCCACCCTTTAGAAGATGATGGATCCTGCTCCTTCATGCCGAATATAGAGAAAGCGATATTAGTCTTGGTATATGGTGATTCAGCTGCTGGAGCAATGTTGCATGCTATACCCTTGTCATTATGTATTTCCTTCCTTTACTTTATTTCCCTCCATGCACATATTTTCTTTACCTCTCTGAGTGACTTCTGTGAGCTAGTTTTAGTTCCTCCCTGTCTGTCTATTTGTATGGGGATTTATCCCTCCAGTCCCATCCCCCTCCCTGGGTGGGGGTGAGGGGTATAAGACCAGAGCTTCTCATGAGTTAGGGTTATGCTGGTGGTCCACACCTCGCCACCAATAGGCGTACCTCTGGGATGAGCGACAGTTAAGGGCTCCCCTAGCCTGAGGGCCAGTTTAGGAATGCTGATTGCCAGTCACTTCATTACTATTGTAACACACTGGCACTGCTGTATAGGCACCTTACCACATGGCTCTGTTGATGTTACTTGTACAATATACAAAAGTATGCCAATATAATGGAGCAGTAACAACTAAACAACTAACAACTAAATATACCATATAAGCACTATGCAAAGTAAAGCTGCCCATGGTTGTGATGTCCATATAGTTGATCTATCCAGTTTCCACAGCACTAAATGTTACTGAGGAACTGATTAGGTGTTTTCACCAAAAAATCTCCCAGAAGGGGACGGCTTCCACAGACCAGGTTGGATATGAAAATGACTGTTATGGTGGACCACTAAAAAGCAGATGTGTGTGAGGGGCGTGTCCTGACATGGAAGCGTGAGGACGCTGGATCCCAGAGCTCCTGCGCCCACAGCCTAAATATACTAAATCCTGCAGCCCCCACTTACCCAGGATGGCCCCCAAGAAGAGACCGGGGGTAGCGCCCGCTTCTGCCTCCCCGGGGACGAGTCAGAGACCCCAGGGGAGCCTCACAAAGTTTCTGACGGCGCCGGGCTCTGAACCTCCGCAGGCGGCCCGAAGCAAGATGGCGCCGGCTGGCGCGCGGCGTCCTCCAGCGGGGGATTCCCCAGGTGCCGCTCGGCATTCTCCCACAGCCTGTGCAGCGGAGCAGGGGACCAGCAGTGCAGAGAAACGGAGGTCGGAGGCGGCGGTGGCATTGGACGGAGCGGGCCCAGGTACAGAGGACTGGAGGAGGGGGGAGGCTGCTCAGCCTGCCGTGCAGCTCGCTGCTGTGGATAGGGGGGGGGCCCTGAGGGGATCATCAGACCCGGGGATACCGGCCATGCTCTGCACACAGGAGCCCCCCCCGCCCACGGGGCACACAGAACCTCAGGTGTTACTAAGCAATATGCATGCTGGCCCCCCACTGGGGGACATACAAGCCCTGAGAGAGCTCATTTTGGCCCTCCCCAGCAAGAAAGATCTGGAGGATGTTGTGGCTAGAATTGAATCCTCCCAGCAGATGGCGCTGTCTGCCCTGAGGGAGGAAATGGTGGTACTGGAGGACAGAATTGAAGCCACAGAGCAGGCTCAGGAGTCCCTGGAGAGCAGAATGGAGAGGATTGAGAGAGACTGTGAGTCATCCAATGCCCGCATCAGAGATCTTGCCCTGCTCTTGGATGATCAAGAGAACAGGGGCAGAAGAAATAACATCAGACTCAAGGGTATACCGGAGGACTGGCCCCAGGAACTTCTGCGTACTAAGGTCTTAAACATCTTTAACCGGGTCACTGATCGCCCCTTGGAGGCTACCTACCTCTTCGACAGAATTCACAGAGTCGCAAGGTCGGGCCCTAGATCTGCCCCCTCCTCTAGAGATGTACTATGTCGTTTGCACTATTATGGAGACAGAGAAAGGATCCTACAGGGAGCTTGGTCATACGGTCCGGTGGAGATGGATGGGGCCATGGTGAAGCTATTCCCTGATGTCTCCGGCCGCACACTATATATGAGACGCCTGCTTCATCCTCTCCTGCTCGGCATCAAAGAAGTAAACGCCTCATATAGATGGGGCCATCCCTTCCATTTGATAGTACGCAAGGGGGACTCCGTGTTTTTGCTGAAGAGGCACTCAGAGCTTCCTGATCTTTTTGCATTCCTGGGAATACCAGACTGCTCAATTCCGGACTGGTTGGAGTGGGAACCCCAGGCACCCCCGAGGTCGCGGAGGAGGAAGGGAGGCACCCGTCCTGCTCAAAGCGGCGATCCTTGAGGGATTTGGCATGTATTGGATGCTGCTGGGAGGAGGGAGTGGTCCAAGTTGTGAGACGACGGTGATTTCGATGAGAGACGGAGTCAAAGTACGGGGAGCTGGGAGGCTCTCTCTTGTCTCTACGACTCCTGAGCAGGAGTCCTGGCCTTGGGCTAGTTTTTTCTGGACATAGTTTACTGCCTAAAGTTTTTGAAAATTCTATTTCTTTGGCAATGTCTAGTTTAAGATTGGGGGGGGGGGTGGGGGGGGGATGTTTTTCTTTACCGCGTTCATCCTGGGTGGTGGGGTGTGTGGGTGGTTAATCGGCTGACCCTTCTTCTCCGTCGGGGAGAGGGGTCATTTAGTGCTAATAAGAGGGGCGCGGGTCTGCGCTCTGGCCGCATGTCAGTTCTTGTCCCTATCCTTTTCTTAGTAGTCCCTGGGCTGGTCCCTGGTGCTGCGAGCGGCAGTCTCGCTGCTTTTCCTCTCTCTTGTTCTCTTCTCTGATCTTCTTGCCTCTCTCTTTTCCCCCTGCTAAAGGGTCTCAGCTACTAGCCTCTTTGTCAATACTTTTTCTACCCCTCCTCTCTTTTCACCAGCTTTCCCTCTCTTTTTTTTTTTTTTTTTTCTTTTTTTTTCTCTCCCCTTCCCCTCCTTTCTTTTGATTTGCTCCTCTAGGACCTCGCGACAGAAAATGGTGAAACAGAGGCAGGCCAATCTGCGGGTGGGCTCACTGAATGTCAAGGGCCTTCATAGCCCGGAGAAAAGATCTATCCTGCTGAACCTTCTTTGGAGAAATCGAATTCAGGTAGCCTTCCTCCAGGAGACACACTACTGTGAAGCTAAGCCTTACAGACTCTCGGACAGAAGGTACCCCACTGTGCACCACTCACCCTCCCCTGATCCTAGATCTAGGGGAACGAGCATCCTCATGTCCAGCACGCTCCCGTGGGAATTGTTAGACTCTCAGACAGACGATCTGGGTAGGCTTATGATGCTCAAGGGACGCATAGCTACTCAGATGTTCACATTTGTGGCAGTATACTTGCCTAATGCGGGCCAATGTCCCACCTTGTTGCGGTACCTTGAGAAGATAGAGGAATTCTCGGAGGGCACTTTGGTTCTCGGGGGTGACTTTAACGTAGTCTTGGAACCGTTGAGAGACAGTTCAAAAGGGGTGTCTGGTATGCCACACATGACGCTGCGCCGGATGAGACGGGGATTACATGACCACCAACTGATAGACACTTGGCGATTGCTGCACCCATCAGACAAAGACTTTTCATTTTATTCTGCAGCGCACGACTGCTATTCTAGGTTGGACCTCTTTTTTATTAAACATGGGGACCTACACTCTCTGGTGGATGCGTCAATTGAGTGCATATCTTTTTCTGATCACGCACTGATTACGGTCACTCTGTCCCTTGAATGTCCCATCGGGAGGCAGGGTCAGTGGCTATTGAACACCTCGTTACTCAATGAGCCGGTGACAATGCAAGAAATAAGGGAGGCCCTGAGGGAATACTTTGACTGTAGTGGGGGGGAGGGGATGTCCCCCAACATTGTGTGGGAAGCTCACAAATGTGTCGTGAGGGGATTATTCATCAAACATGGGGCCCGTCTGAAAAGGGAACGGGAAGCTGAGGTTACATCTCTACTAGCAGACATAAGGGAGTTGGAAGCAGTACATAAGGGGAATTTGGGAGGGAACGTGGGCGCCAATCTGGCCAGGAAGAGGGAGGAACTCAGGTCCTTGCTATATCAAAAGGCCAAGGGAGTGCTAGCTAAATGCAGGCGGCATTTTTATGAATATGGCAATAAAAGTGGGAGGACCCTGGCTAGAGCCCTCCGGAACCAGAGGGCGAGGGGATATGTTCCTAGAGTGCACATGTCTGGCGACAGGTGGGCCACTCTTCCGAAAGACATTGCCTCCGCCTTTAAAGACTTTTACGCCTCTCTCTACTCAATAGATGGGGGGCGGTCGGAGAGGGCCAGGACGGAACTACGGCAGCGTATCCAGAAGTACATTTCTAACTCCGGGTTGAAACATCTTAAACCTGAGGATGCGGACGCCCTGGAAAGACCCATCTCAGAGGAGGAGTACTTGGCTGCAATTAAAAATTCCCCTACTGGTAAGGCCCCTGGTCCGGATGGATTTCCCCTGCTTTACTACAAAAAGATGGGCTCCATGTTGCTTCCCCCATTTCTCTCGGCCTTTAACAATATCTCACTCTCTGAAAAAGTTCACTTGCCGAGAGACTCTCTGGCCGCTAATATAGTAGTCATCCCTAAAGAGGGTAAAGACCCTACCTCTTGTTCTAGTTACCGACCCATCTCCCTCCTCAACACAGATTTGAAGCTCTTCGCCAGAATATTATCAGAGAGACTCTCTCCATTGCTGGGGGAGATTGTCCACCCTGACCAGGCTGGGTTCATGATGGGAAGGGAAGCGAGAGACAACACCACTAAGGCGTTGAACTTAATCCACAGGGCTAATTCGGAAGGGTTGCCCCTGATGCTCTTGTCGACCGATGCAGAAAAAGCGTTCGACAGAGTCAATTGGATATTCATGGAGGAGGTTCTGCGGGAGGTGGGGTTGGGGAGGATGATGTTCAGGTGGATTTGCTCTCTGTATAGCAATCCCTCTGCTGCGGTCAGGGTGAACGGTCTCCTTTCAGATAGATTTTCCATTCTTAACGGCACAAGGCAGGGATGTCCCCTCTCACCCCTGATCTTTATCCTGACCCTGGAACCCCTGCTTTGCCGAATTAGAGGTAACATTGACATTTCCGGCCCTACAGTTGCGGGTTCCACCTACAAAATCGCGGCGTACGCGGATGATTTACTTTTCTTTATTACTAACCCTCGGGTCTCCCTGCCCAATTTACTGAGAGAGCTGGAAACATACTCCTCTCTTTCTAATTTTAGAATTAACATGTCAAAATCGGAGGCTATGAATGTATCTTTACCCCAAGATCTTGTTATTGCGCTTCAATCTGCGTTTGGGTTTAAGTGGGCTAATCATTCTTTGAGGTATCTGGGGGTCCAGCTGGCAGCGGACAATAGCCAACTATATAAGCTGAACTATCTCCCTCTCCTGCAGTCCATTAGAACAGATTGCGCAAACTGGGCGAGGGGTCTTTTCACATGGTTTGGGAGGTGTGCAATATTGAAGATGAACATATTACCACGGCTTCTCTATCTCTTTCAGGCCCTGCCAATTAAGATCCCGAGCTCTTTTTTCAAGGAAGTGGCCTCACTATATACTAAATTTATTTGGGCAAATAAGCCGGCGAGGCTTTCCCGTTCCCTACTGTGCAGACCTAAGCGTAGGGGTGGGCTGGGAATACCTGATATGAAAAAATATTACTGGGCCACACATATGGTTAGGATTCTGGATTGGTGCCGTCACTCCAGGATGAAACCTTGGGTCGCCCTGGAACAGAGCTTCTCGGAGGTACATTTACCAGCCATGCCTTGGGTCGGGAGCCTGTTCCCGGCCTCTGTGAGATCTCATCCCACCATTGGCGCTACTCTGGAATGCTGTTCGAGGGGAGAGGTTCGGCGCCTTCTCCTGCCGTTGCCTTCTCCCATGTCACCAATTATAGGAGATCCGGATTTCCGTCCCGGCCTCTCAGATCCAGTTTTTCGGAGCTGGGTACAGGGGGGCAGATTCAGAGCTTACCAGATGGGAGGAGAGGGTGACTGGTTGTCTCTTTCGGATATTTGTGGTCTCCTGCCGCCGGACCCCATGGGGAGATGGAGGGCAATGCAGTTGAGACACTTCTTGAGCTCCCTTCCCTGCTTCGCCCGGTATGCTGGGCCTCTCACTAGATTCGAAAAATTGTGCTTGGGAGAGGGGGCCCTGCGGCACTCACTTTCCCTGGCATACAATCTGCTATCAGACCCGGGTGATTTGCCCACCCCGGTTTATTTGCGGCAGTGGGAAAGGGACCTTGGGACGACCTTGTCAGACACGCAGCGAAACAACGTCCTAATGTTGGCACATAAAACCTCGGTCAGTTCCAGAATGTTGGAGGCCAACTTCAAACTTCTGACCAGGTGGTATAGAGTCCCGACCAGGCTTCATAGGATATTCCCCTCAGTCGATCCCGTTTGCTGGAGGTGTGGTTCGGGGGAGGGTGACTACGTGCACATCTTTTGGTCTTGCCCTTCTTTACAACGGTTTTGGTCAGGAGTGAGGGAGGTAACTAGACTGGTGACCGGCACGGCTGAGACATTGGGTCCGGAACTGTATATCTTACAGCTTTCGGAACTCCCGGCTCATAGATACAAGCGCTCTTTGCTTAGGTTTATGGTAATGGCCGCCAGGTCTTGTATCCCGCTTGGCTGGAAGTCTACTACCCCCCCTACACTGGCACAGTGGGTTGCAAGGGTTAATGACCTAAGGCACATGGAGGACCTGACATCCTCTCTCAATGACAGTCAGGAAGGTTTTCGCAGGACCTGGCTCCCATGGTTGGAGTTCACTTACTCGGCGGATTACGCCAGATTACTCGCTCCTCCACGGCTGCTGTGAGGCTCTGGTGGAGCATTCCCTCCCCCCCCCCCCCCTTTTTTTTTTTTTTTTTTTTTTTCCTCTCTCTTCTCCTCTTCTCCTCTTTTCTCGCTTTCCCTTTCTCTCACCTCTCTGCCCACTATCTTCTCCTACTCTCCCCTCCCCTTTAATCTCTCTCTACCTTTTTCTCTTATCCTGGTTCTAAATTCTTTTCGGGCTTTGCCCTCTCTTTCTATGTTCTGTATTCTACCCATGTTGGGTTGGTTCATAAAAGGATTAAAATGGGACTGACTCGAGCAGTTGCAGTTATTAGATATGTACAGGAGAGCGGAAGGGTGGGATATATGTCAATGTTAAATATTTGAAATCTGTTTTTCTGCTCTTTGTGGAACAGTGGTTATTTTGTATGTTCTCGTGTCGGTCTTTAAAATAAAGAATTTAAAAAAAAAAAAAAGCAGATGTGTTTAAAATACTAGACAGTTGAATACCAAATAGGCAAAGGCAAGAAGGTTGGTGCAGCACAGGAGGAAACTTAGAGAAACTAAAAAAAGAGTTTGTGTACTGTTAAGGGTACTTTACACACAACGATATCGCTAACGATTAGTGATGAGCGAGTATGCTTGTTACTACTCGGTACTCGCACGAGTATCACTGTACTCGGGCTACTCGGCGGGTACCGAGTAATTTTGCGATACTCGTGCTGTACTCGTGGTCTTCATCTTTGCATGTTAGCGCTCTTTTGAGAGCCAGCCCTCATGCAGGGATTGGCTGGCAGACCACTGCAATGCCACAGCCCTGTTAGTTGTGGAATTGCAGTGATTGGCCGGCCTGCACAGCGTGACCGAGCCTTTATACCGGTGGGCGCGCTGTGCTCTGCACACAGCCATCTCATATTCCCTGCATTCCCCGCCCACAGGCGCCTATGATTGGTTGCAGTGAGACACGCCCCCACGCTGAGTGACAGGTGTCTCACTGCACCCAATCACAGCAGCCGGTGGGCGTGTCTATACTGTGCAGTAAAATAAATAATTAAAAAAAACGGCATGCAGTCCCCCCAATTTTAATACCAGCCAGATAAAGCCATACAGCTGAAGGCTAGTATTCTCAGGATGGGGAGCCCCACGTTATGGGGAGCTCCCCACCCTAACAATATCAGTCAGCAGCCGCCCAGAATTGCCGCATACATTAGATGCGACAGTTCTGGGACTGTACCCGGCTCTTCCCGATTTACCCTAGTGCGTTGGCAAATCGGGGTAATAAGGAGTTATTGGCAGCCCATAGCTGCCACTAAATCCTAGATTAATCATGTCAGACGTCTCCCCGAGACACCTTCCATGATTAATCTGTAAATTACAGTTAAAAAACACACACACCCAAAAAAATCCTTTATTAGAAATAAAAAACACAAACAAATTCCCTCATCACCAATTTATTAACCCCGACAAACCCTCCATGTCTGGCGTAATCCACGGACCTCCAGCGTCGCGTCCAGCTCTGCTGCATGGAGGTGACAGGAGCAGCAGAATACACCGCCGCTCCTGTCAGCTTCACACAGCAACTGAGGTGAGTAGCGCGATCAGCTGCTGTCAGTCAGGTAACTCATGGCCACCGCTGGATCCAGCGGTGCCGCGATTAACCTCAGTGACAGCTCAGCTGATCGCTATACTCACCTCAGTTGCTGCCTGGAGCTGACCGGAGCGGCGGTGAGTAGCGCGATCAGCTGAGCTGTCACTGCGGTTACCCGCGGCCACCGCTGCATCCAGGTAACCTCAGTGACAGCTCAGCTGATCGCTATACTCACCTCAGTTGCTGTGTGAAGCTGACAGGAGTGGCGGTGTATTCTGCAGCTCCTGTCACCTTCATGCAGCACAGCTGGACGCGACGCTGGAGGTCCGTGGATTACGCCGGATATGGAGGGTTTGTCGGGGTTAATAAATTGGTGATGAGGGACTTTGTTTGTGTTTTTTATTTCTAATAAAGGATTTTTTCATGTGTGTGTGTGTTTATTAACTGTAATTTACAGATTAATCATGGAAGGTATCTCGGGGAGACGCCTGACATGATTAATCTAGGATTTAGTGGCAGCTATGGGCTGCCATTAACTCCTTATTACCCCGATTTGCCAACGCATTAGGGTAAATCGGGAAGAGCCATGGTACAGTCCCAGAACTGTCGCATCTAATGTATGCGGCAATTCTGGGCGGCTGCTGACTGATATTGTTAGGCTGGGGGGCTCCCCATAACGTGGAGCTCCCCATCCTGAGAATGCCAGCCTTCAGCCGTATGGCTTTATCTGGCTGGTATTAAAATTGGGGGGACCGCACGCCATTTTTTTTAATTATTTAATTATTTATTTCACTGCACAGTATACACACACACACCGGCTGCTGTGTTTGGGTGCAGTGAGACACCTGTCACTCAGCGTGGGGGCGTGTCTCACTGCAACCAATCATAGGCGCCGAAAAGCAGGAAAGCAGGGAATATGAGATTGTTTAATGAGCGGCCGGCTTTTTCAAAAGAGGAAAAGCCGCTGGAGTTTAGTGAACAGCCGTGCAGCACCGCACCGGGGAACGGGGAACGGTAAGTAAGAGAGAGGGGGGAGAATGACCGACAGACTGTGAGAGGGGGACAGACAAGACAGAGAGAGACAGACAGAGCGAGACCGACCGACGGGAGATAGAATGAAAAAAAAAATGACCGACATCGCTAGTAAAAAGCACAAAACGTGCGTTTTGGACATCGGAGTGCCACACAATGTTTTACGTAAAATCTTTCATGTATTAATCTCAAAAAGTAACATACACCAGCTCTATCTCACTATTGGGTATGTGCCCTTAACATTTCCGCCATGAAAATTCATTTTGGTGTCATTTTTGAAGGTTTTCTGGTGAGTCTGTAAAAATGGCGTAAAACTCGGACAAAATTGTTCACAGCTGTGACTTTTGAGTGATAAATGCTTCAAGGGGTCTTCCCCATGCTGTTGCCATGTCATTTGAGCACTCTTCTGAGACTTTTGTGACATTTTTAGGGTTTCTCCATGCTGCCGGGGGTCATTTCATAAAAATACTCGGGTCTCCCATAGGATAACATTGGGCTCGGTGCTCGGGCCGAGTACACGAGTATCTTGGGATGCTCGGCCCGAGCCTCGAGCACCCGAGCTTATTAGTACTCGCTCATCACTACTAACGATATATCGTCGGGCTCACGGTGTGCGTGATGCACATCTGGCGCCGTTAGCGATATCGTTGTGTATCACTAAAAGGAGCGACGATCAACGATCAAAAATTGTTGATCGTTGACACATCGCTCCTTTTCATAATATCGTTGGTGGTGCATGCCGCTGGTTGTTCGTCGTTCCTGCGGCATCACACATCGCTAGGTGTGACACCGCAGCTACGACGAACATCTGCTTACCTGTGTCCACCGGCAATAAGGAAGGAAGGAAGGAGTTGGGCGGCATGTTCCGGCCGCTCATCTCCGCCCCTCCTCTGCTATTGGGTGGCCGCTTAGTGACGCCGCTGTGACGCCGAACAAACCGCCCCCTTAAAGGAGAGACTGTTCGGTGTCTCCAGCAACGTCGCTAAGCAGGTCTGTGCGTGTGATGCTGCCGTAGCCATATTGTTCGCTACAGCAGCGATCACCCCCATGATGAAACAGCAACGTGGGCGGGTGCAATCGCGCACGACATCGCTAGCTATCGCTAGCAATGTCGCAGCGTGTAAAGCACCCTTTAGTCTCCCATCCCACTCCAGTATTATACAAGCAGATCTCTGCTGCTGTCATGATTCCTGAGCTGGTACAGATATCCTGCCTCCAAAGTTTAGGTCTCTAGGGAGGGCCTATTCATTCTGGCCTCATTCTGGGGGTTGCACCGCCATATATTGGTGCTGCTTCCTCTGGGACGTCACCATTAATATTTCCGGCTCTGCTGTGTGCTCTGTTCCTGTGAGAAGTTCTCTGTTTCTTGTATTGCTACTCCGTACTGTTTGTCCTTACCTCCGGCCTTCTTACTCGACCTGACCTGAACTCCGTTTCCCCGATCTGTCCTTACCTCCGTCTCTCCTGCACGTCCTGACCTCCATCCTTCTTGCTTGACCTGTCCTCTGCACCTCCCTCTCCTCCGCACTCCAGTCCTGTTCCATGTCCTCCACTCCCTCCCATGTGCTTACTTGCTCTCACGGTATCCAACCTCGGCTCTGTTCTTTGACTTTGGCTTGTGTTCCTTTCGGTACAGACGTGACATCCCGGCATTGACCCTGACTAATTGACTATCCGTTCTCTTGTGTTAGCGACCTCTAGTGGGCTTCTGTCTAACTGCACTCAGGAGTTCTTTTCCTACCTGAGTCCCTGAGCCCCCTAGTGGTAGCTTGACATCTGCCTGCTATGTGTAGAATATGAAGCAAAGATGTGGAATCCAGGACTCGGAGAAGATATACATTTTTTATTATTATTATTTATTTTTCAGTTTCTGCTCTCTTATCTTTGACTCTGTTAAATACGGTTCTGAAATAGCAAATATTTTGTTTCTTTCTCCAATTGTATTTTTATCTGATCCATCACTAAGTTACACTCCAACTTTCTCAGCTTATAGTGCAGCTTTTTGCTCAGTGATATGTAGAAAGAATTTCAATTTTCTCTGCAACACTGGAAATAAAACCAAAGCCTTCATTCACTCTTTTATTATAGGATTTACGAAAAGAATAATAGAATGTGTCAGAAGACAGGATACTTGGCTCAGCTCTTATATTAACAATCGACCTCAGACTTACTCCAGTATGGACTTGTTTTTAAAGTTACTAGGGTATCGATTCAGTGATGGAATTAGAAGTTCAGCATTAATATATAAGAAATTATCGGCCCAGAGGGCTCTCCTGTGGTCACTGTCTACAAGGAAAGTCACCTCAGTATACTACAATATCTTCAAACTCATTTTTTTACAACCTCTACTAGAAAAAAGAAAAAGTGCAACTTTAGGAACCCCCAACAAATCTACGGTAGTGTGTGAGCATGACCCGTGGCCCCAAGGGTGCACATAAACAGATGAGAGCCTATGTGCCATAACAATATATTGGCTCTTTGCAACCCAATAGATCATCATAATTCACAATTCCACCTGATTTAGTAGGAGAAGTGAGCCTCCTTATCTCGTGAGCCCTGTGCAGCTGCAAAGGTTGCACCAATGGTATGCTGCCGCTTCCTAGCTGTCATGATGTGACTGTTGGATAATGAGGGTCCCTAGGCTGTTCCTCACGCAAGGGGGCCCTATCCTATCCCTAACCTCGGGAATACTCCTAATGGGGGAGTTACCTGAGTTTCATTCCTGGCCTTGCTCCTGACCAGACCTAATCTGCTACCCCCCTCCCTCCCACTAGGAAAGAATGGGGCAGGAGTGTGATGTAAGCCACAGATATAGACAAGGGAAAACCAAAATTCTGACACCATGCATACACACAGAATTAGACAATAAGAGATACAGAAGGAAGACAATAGCAGGAAGGTAGCTACAAAGGACAACAGGGGTAAACTCCATAACCACACAAAATGATAAGCACTACTTACACCAGATAGCCTGTAACACTACACCAGACCAACTAAGATAAACTATAGCTGGTATAGGTGGAAGGATTCAGCCAGCATAAATAAGAGGGGAGCAGATGTGATTGGCTTCCCCACAACATGTGGTCAAATGAGACTACAAGCAGACTAGTAGAGATTAACTCTTACTAGCCTGTCTATGAATCAGCACTTAGCAGGTTGACGCCTGAGTCTGCCTGCGTTGATCCTATACACCAGGGAATTTTTCAAAAAAAGTGTCAAAATCTGTAATCCGTACAGAACCTGACACTGCTATTGACTGTGTATGGAAATGTTGGTCTAGCATGTGTCTGTGTGTGTGTCTTTAAGTTTGTGTCTTTCTGTGTATGTGTCTCTTTCTGTGTATGTGTCTCTTTCTGTCTGTGTGTCTTTTTCTGTTTGTCTCCTTGAGTGTCTGTCTTTCTGTGTGTGCATCTCTTTCTGTATGTGTTTCTCTTTTTGTGTGTCTGTCTTTCTGTGTGTGGGATTCTGTGTGTGTTTCTTTCTCTGTGTGTTTCTCTTTCTGTGTGTGTCTCTTCCTATGGATCTCTTTCTATGTGTATCTCTCGGTCTGTGTCTCTTTCTGTGTGTCTCTTTCTGTGTGTGTGTCTTTCTGTGTTAATTCATGTGTGTGTGTCTCTTTATGTGTGTGCGTCTCTTTCTGTATGTGTCTTTCTGTGTGTGTGGATCTCTCTGTCTGCCTCTTTTTCTGACCATAATAGAAGTCTATAATAACAGATCTGTTCCCAGCTCCATTGACTTAAATGTAAGCAAGTTTCTTGGTGAATAACTGTAAAGCTCGGGGTTAAATTTTCCCCTCAAAGCACAGTGTGTGACGTTCCCTGAGTCAAATGAGGTGGCTATGCTAAATTTTGTGATTGGAAGTGTGGATTTCTATAGCGGACATACACAGATACATACACTCAGCTTTTTATATTAGATATAAATATTATCTCCTCTGAGATGTCTTTTTTTAAGCTAAACAAATCCAACTTTTTCGACCTGTCATCATACGGGAGGCCTCCATTCCTTGCAATAATCTAGTTGCCCGTCTTTGAACTGACTCTAAATTCTGAATGTCCTTTTTAAAATTTGGAGCCCAAAACTGGATCCCATATTCCAGATGAGGCCTTACAAGTGATTTATAGAGGGGTAACAATATGTTGGGATCATGGGATCTAATCTCTCTTTTTATACACCCTAGAATCTTGTTTGCTTTAGCAGCTGCTGCCTGACATTGAGTGCTGCTGCTCAGCTTATTTGTAATGAGAATACCCAAGTCTTTCTCCTGTTCTGTAGACCCGAGTTTGCTTCCATTTAATGTATACGCAGCTATAGGATTACTCCGTCCTAGGTGCATTACTTTACATTTATCAACATTAAATCTCATTTGCCAAGTATCTGCCCATTCTGACATCTTATCTTGATAGTTTTGTAATATTGTACTATCAAGGTCAGTTTTTAATAGCCTACATATTTTGGTGTCATCAGCAAACACTGACACTTTACTATCAATCCCATCCACAAGGTCGTTAATAAAGAGATTAAAAAGTATCAGTCCTAGCACAGATACCTGTGGTCCCCACTGCTGACTATAGCCCATTTAGAGAATGTACCATTTATGACTACTCTTTGTTTCATATCTTTTAGCCAATTCCTTACCCATCTGCATATAGTTTCCCCTAGTTCTTGCTTCTGGAGCTTTAGTATAATGCTATTATGTGGTACAGTATCAAATGCCTTTTCAAAGTCCAAATAAATTACTTCAGCTGCATTACCAATATCCAGATTTGCACTTACCTCCTCAGAAAAACCCAACATGTTGGTTAGACACAACAAATCTTTCATGAATCCATGATGGTTATCAGTTATTATATTACTCTCTCTATTATATTGTTGCATGTTATCTCTTAAAATGCCCTCAAAAACCTTGCACACCAGTGATGTCAGACTTACCAGACGGTAGTTGCCGGGATCCACTCTCTTACCTTTCTTAAATTTTGGTACTACATCAGCATTTCTCCAATCTTGAGGTACCAACCATGTTACAAGAGAGTCTAATAAGAAAAGATACAGCAGTCTGTCGATTACTGAGCTCAATTCCCTCAATATCTGATCTGTGGATGAATGCCATCTGGCCCTGGGGATTTGCAATGTTTCATTTACTCAGACACAAGCATACTTCTTGTGCTAAATTAGTTATATCAGGGGGAATTTGATTTTTGCTTTGTTGAATGATCCCTGGAACAGTCCATTCCTTGGTGAACAGAGATGAAAAGTGCCTGTTTAATTCCTCGGCCTTTTCTTTGTCCTTTATAATTATCCTATTATGATATTTTATTGGGCCGATACCAGTATTTTGTTTTCTTTTGGCATTGATGTATTTATAAAAAAAAATTGGGGGTTTATTTTTATGTTTTTAGCAACTTTTGTTTTGCTAGCTTAATTTTTTTTTTTACATTTCCTATTGAGAAATGTATACTCCTGAAATGCTATTTCTCTATTCTCAACATATAGACAGGGTTTGTTTCCACTGTTGAAGGGGTTTTCAAGTTTCAGAAAATCTCTTTATCTCAGGCATAGCATGTTTTAATTAAACAACTTGTGCTTTACTCACCGCTCCTGGATCCATAAGGATGGATATATGGATGGATGGATATATGGATGGATATATGGATGGATGGATATATGAATAGATACATTCTGAAACTCCATGAATATATTATGTAAAATGAGCAAAACTTCACAAATGGGAAAATAGAAACTGATTATCCTTAAATCAAACTACTTATAATGGATAATTGTTTGTCCTACTGAACAGGTGAAAGTATTTTGTGCAGACAGGTTCCCTGCGGTGCCACGAAAAACATTCAGTATTTAAATTTCCACTATATTATTACAGAAATTTATACAGATTTATTAATGTTTTGTTCCAGAAATAAGATGTGCCATCCATAGCACATTTTTTTTTCTTTTCAGCTAATTTTCAGCTAATTTTCACCAAATTTGTTGAGTGTGGATAATCTAACCGAGGGCTTGTTCACGAACTGTATTTTTTTTCTTTGCATCTTTTAAAGGTAAAAGCGCTGCAATTGACAGTACAAAGTGACTTTGGTTTCTGACATCTCATGCAGACGCTTCCCATTTTTACCTTGTGGATTTCAACCATCAAAGCTTTTTTGTTGTTTTTTTTTTTTCAATTCTGCAGCACATCAATTCGTTTAAAAATTTGCAGCACTTTTCACCATTCAAATGAATGGTGGGAAAAAAGCAAGAAAAAGAAATGCTTTAAAAATGCAAGTTAAAAGCACACTAAAGATGCTCCAAAAATCTTTTCTCATGTGCACACGGCATTTTTTGAGGACTTTTTTTGGAGTGTGTCACTTTTAAAGCAAAACCTAAAAAAATCAATTATGAGATAATTGAAAAACTTCATATTTATTTATATTGTAAAACAATGTTGGTGTTCAGATATTCAGGCTTTTCAATGCTATTTTCCCACTTTAAAAAAAAAAAAAAAGCTGATGAAAGAAAACAAACTGCATGTCACTGCTGTGAAGTCTCTGGATGGAATCTGCTCCAAAATAACCACTGTCCAATCAAAAGGCCTCAGAAAGAAAACTTTAAAAAAAAACTATTTCCAAAACACTTGAAAAATGTTTCAAAAATGTTAAGAAAAAAAACACACTTCAAGAAGGAAAAAAAACTCTTCCAAAAACTCCCCAAAGAAGGAGAGTTTCCTGAAGTTATTTCCACTAGATCATCTCTCATTTTTTACCCCCCCCCAAAAAAGATTCTGTTTGCTAACCCTAGTGTGTGTGTGTGTGTGTGTGTGTGTGTGTGTGTGTGTGTGTGTGTGTGTGTGTGTGTGTGTAATATATCTGAAATATATAAGAGTTTCTAGATGTTTTATAAATAATATGAACTAGCTGTAGTACCCGGAGTTGCCTGGGATATTAACTGTCTTTCTGTTTCTCTCCCAGTCTCTGTCTGTCTCCTTCTCTGTCTGTCTCTCTTTGTCTCTGTCTCTCTATCTCTTTGTCTGTCTGTCTCTGTCTTTCTCTGTCTGTCTCTTTCCCTGTCTGTCTCTGTCTGTTTCTTTGTCTGTCTGTCAGTCTGTCTTTGCCTCTGTCTGTCTGTCTCTTTCCCGGTCTGTCTCTTCCCCTGTCTCTTTGTCTGTCTGTTTCTGTCTTTCTCTGTCTGTATGTCTCTTTACCTGTCTGTGTCTGTTTGTGTTTGTCTGTCTCAGTCTGTCTCTTTCCCTGTCTCTCTGTCTCTGTCTGTCTCTTTCCCTGTCTGTATCTTTCCCTGTCTGTCTCTTTCCCTGTCTGTCACTTTGTCTCTGTCTGTGTCTGTTTGTCTGCCTGTCTGTCTCTTTCCTTGGCTGAATTATGACACTCCAATATTCTTCTGAAGTTTTGGCTGCATTGTGGCTCCCAGCTCCATTGACTTTAATGGAGACAGGTTATTTGGCAAATAGCCGTACAGCACAGGGTTAAAATTTCCCCTCAAAAGATAGTCTATGTCGTTCCTTGAGTCAAATGGGGTGTCTGTGCAAAATTTTATGATTGTACATGCGACGGTGAGGATTCCTTTAGCGGACATACACACACACACACACACACACACACACACACACACATACATACATATACTCAGCTTTTTATATTAGATAATATATCAAGGCGCAATGGGCAAAAATCTGCAAAACCTTCTCGTCATTGGTCTCCAAAAATACCTCCGGTCATTAAAGCATTACTAATGTTCTCAGATTTTCTTTGTCATTTTATTGACTTGTATTAATTGGTTGATCTTCTTGACAAATTAGTTTAATTCTATTTATTAGACAATCTTTTGTCCTCGCGTGAGACTTCAATCTCACCGGCTTGCACCGCCATTGCCAAGCTCCTCATCTCTTCCCTCAATTGATCCAGAATAAAGAGGAACTGCGTCCGCATCCTCCTGCAGAGTTGCTCGGTCTCCTGTTCTATCCAGGCCGCGGTCCCAGGAGCAGTGTATTCTGGTGATCAGTCTCGTGCTGCTGCCATCTTGCCTCTGCGGTGCCCAGGAATGTTATCGCAGAGTCCTGGCGTCCCTGCTTCACTTCCGATGCTACATGCCGTCACGCCCCCTCGGTTTTCGCCAGCCATTCACTTCTGCGCTGGGGCACTCTGGGAACTTTTGGTTCCGGCCAAACTCTCAGGACGAAGGGCAGGCATCGGCTTCGCGCACTTTTGGTCTGGAAGATGGCGTTTTGGCGCCAAAGATTGTGGAAAATGGTGGGAATGGGACTTTGACCCTCAGCTTCTGTAACGCCTGCCTGGATCCACAGACTCAGACGGGCTGTAATGGACAGGCTAGAGGGAAGCCACTCGCCAAGCAGGACCCCCAGAACCCTGAAACCCTTTAACCCCTATACAGGAATTTGGAATTATACAGGACCCTGGAGATCACTACCTGTAGAAGGCTGCAGTCTGAGAGAGTAGTCGTCAGGCAGGGTCAAACCAGGAATTGCGGAACAGGGACAGAATCGGCAGGCAAAGACGTAATCAGAAACAAGCAGAGGTCAAAACCGGATCGGGCAGCGAGGTACAAAAACAGCAGGCAGAAGGGTATTCAGGAAACAAGCAGTAATCGGCACACGAAATCACAGGACAAGACAGGGGCCAGAATTCTCAGAACTATCTCTGGCAGAGGTCAGCAGACATGAGGGGAATTAAAAAGGGTGTGGTGTCTTCCCATAGGCTGTAGCTGAATGATGGTACCTCAGCTGGGAGACATCCGCCACCTACAGTCAGACAGTGGCACTGCAGATCCCCAGGAAACCCAGACCAGTGGATGAACGGAGCCTGCACCCACCGGCGCCGCTGACATCGTCTCCTCTCCAATCACCAGCACCATCCACGGCAGGAACACGGCGTCGCCTGGTGATTGGAGCAGAAGTCGATGGAGTGGCCTCCAGGGGTGACGTAACAGCTTCACTTTTCAAGGTACACGTCACCCAGATTAGTCGGCCCAGTTCGTATCCTGTTCGTGACGCCAGGAATTTGAGGTGTGCCGCCCTTGCAGCAGACGAACCACTCAGATCCGGGGGTGGTGATTACTTGTGGCTCGAGGGTCTCCGGACCCAGGAGCTAGGGGCCACACTCAAATGAAAAAGGGGATTATTTCCAAGGGATATGTATAGTTTGTGACACTACCCGTGGTGTACGGTAATTGGGAGTACCGACGCTCCTATTGGGAGTACCTGGGGTGATGGAGTGGGGCAGCAAGATGACATTACCCTCCACGGGTTGGGGTAGGCCCCAAGACTCTGGATGGTGATGCGGGAGTGCAGTGTAGGGGTCAGTCAGTCACTCAGCAATGAAGCAGACGCTGACAACAGGGTAAACCAAGTCTCTGAGTGCCGCTGTCTCCTGAGGGGAGCTCGTCCGGGTCCCGTCCCCTGCAGCACTGTCTGGTGGTCCGTAACCTGCATCCTGGCACAAAATTTAAATTGTTTGTTGTGGCCAGGTAGCTTGGAGCTTTCCGGTACCCGCTCTCCACTGTGGCTAAGTGAAGGAGCCTGCTCTCAGGAGCTCACGCTTGGGATTTAAGTGGGCCGCTTGCTAGGAAAGCCCTATCCCCCTCATTGCGCTAGTGCCCCTGTTCTCTGAGCTTCGTGGGAACAGTCCATAGAAGCCCTATCCTCCACAGGTTAATTGCCGGGTCGCCTGAGCTTCTCCCCGACCTAGGGTCCGTGTACCCTGATGTGCCTTCGGTTCCGGGCCGGTGATAGGACCAGGCTACTGACCGTCCTTCTTGACAGGTTCCAGGCACCTAGCCTCAATCCCCTGCAGCCGAAGGTCCAACTCCTCTACATCCAGACTACCATCTGCGACCTAGTCCACTTCTTCCCTAGGAGCTACAACTCCCAGTTTCCTCAGAGCTCCTCACAGCTTGAGGGTTACTACTCCACTCTTGGGAGCTGATACTCCCAGCTCTTCACTCTCTGGGAGCTACTTCTATTCTGGCTGTCAGCTCTGCTCTGCTGTAATGCCTGATTGGAGCCACAGACTCAGACTGGCTGTAAAGGCTACTTTACACACTGCGATATCGGGCGCAATATCGTCGTATGTGCGGCACGCCCTGTTCGTTAGTGCGATGTGTGTTCATCGCTGTGTGTCCATGTTTTAGTCGTGTGCTTACGGTCACATGTCACAATCTCTTTTATAGTCACCTTCCAAGCTATCTCGTTTCCCGATGTAATGAGGAACATTAGCATCGTTGTGTAGCGGTCTCACCGCATGGATTTCAAATTGTCATGGCGATATGGGCGTTGGTTCCCCACACAAAGTGCATCTTGATGTAGTAGAATTGTAAACTCGCTACACCCCTTCTTGCCTCGACTCATTTGTTTAATCAGCGCTATTGATTTTCATTGGATGTTGGTAGTATAAATGTGCGCAGATGCGTGTTCATTCTTGCAGCTTTTGTCTACCCATTAGCGTTTGTCCTCACACAAGTGAATTTTGAAAACAACTGTCATCTGGACTTGCGAATCTTTGCTGCAAGGTATGTGTTATAGTATTTACTCAATATGTGGTTTTTTTAGATTTTTTTTTTTATTTTTTATTTTTTTGTAAAATTTTTTAAATCAGTGTTTGTACTGATTTATCTCCAATTTAATGTTTTCCAGATGTGTACTAATAAGGAGGAATTCCTACGTGAATTCATAGAGGTGTACCAGACGCAAACACCCTTATGGAAAATAAAATCCCCCGAGTACAGCAATAGGCAACTTAAAAAGGATGCGTACCTTAAAATGATTGTAATATATGACAAATACCATCCTAATCAAAAAGGTACTGAGGATCTCGTGAAAAGAAAAATACAGGCAATACGCACAGTTTATAAGAAAGAACTGAACAAAATAGAGGAATCCAAACGTTCTGGTGCTGGCACTGGTGATGTCTACGTCCCAACGCTCTGGTATTTTGATTTATTGAATTTCACAAGGGACCAGGAGCTTCACAGGCCATCAACCAGTAGCCTCAATATTGGTGGTGATATTCCCCCAGATGCTAACAATGAAGTGATTATATCTGAGGTATAATTTTTATTATTGTCATAATTTGTCATAAACAATGTGTGTTGTTTTTAATTATGATGAAATGAATATTTGTATACTTTTCAATATATGCAAAAGTATTCAAATTTTGTTTTTAAAAAATATTTTTAAATGACAAGTTTATTTATTTATGTTATTTTTGTATTGCAGGAGCCAACAACAAGTCAACAATCATCATCTGAACACCTAATGGAAACTCCTGCTAGCCAATTAACCAATGTTGATTTGGTTGAGGCAGGCCCATCCAATGTGTTATACACACAAAGTTGGCAAAGGAAAAAAAAAACCATCCCTGCAAACACTACTACAGCTGTAACCAAACTGATGGGAGTGGCACAAAACATCCTAGACCAGCACAACAGACCACCCCTTTCTGGTATTGCTATGTTCGTGGATGATGAAATGCGTGAACTTACCCCAGACCAAAAATACATTGCCCAATGTTTAATCCAGGATGTCTTACGTTTGGCAAGAGCTAAAAAACTAACAGACTCATCCTATGTTGCCATTGGCGAGGTTTCTCATCCTGTTGATCCTGTTGATCCTGTTGATCCTGTTGATACTGTTGATCCTGTTGATGCCCCTGAAAATCCTCAAGCTGCAGCAGAGCCATCAATACAACCACTTCCAAAGGGTGGTGTGCGTGGCCGTAGGTCACGCATGAGTTTGGTTAACAAACGCAAAAAGAAGTAGTTTATAATTTTTTTTTTTTTTTTTTCGAGTTTTTATTATTTTTTTTTATTATTGTATTCTTTCTGTTGCATGATATTTAGTGCATATTTGTGACAAAAAACAAATTTGTAACTATACCAATTTCCCTAGAGAATAAACCTGGCATATGAAATAATGTGTTGTTTGAATCAATTACGCACATTTTTTTTAAAATTTTGTAAATTTTTTATTTTAAATTAGATTCATTTATGAACTTGTATAAATTTTTATTATTTTGTAAATATTTTTTAGTTTAACTATTCATTTTAAAACCTTTCTACATACATGTTAAACATAGAAAAATACAAAACAAACATCATTTATTTATGACGTTGATTAATATATTTATGGATTAGGGCATCATGCGCCGCAGAGGCTTCTTTTAGTCGGTTCGCAGACACATAAATATCATATAGTGTTATTATTTCTGAAAAGAATCAAAAACAAATGTCATTATTTGGTCAATATTTTAGCGTTTGGTTTTAAAAAAAATAAAAAAAAAAAAAAAAAAAAAAATTTTTACATTGACCATTATGTTGTACAATCATGAAACTTACCATTACTTACAACTTGTTCTTCACGTTCATCTCCGGATGATGCGCTCATGTCCCAACCTGATCCTTTCCCACCTAATTTCAACATAAGTTAATTTTGTTAGAGTTTTATCCATGTAGCAAAATATTTACCACTGTACTAACTTTGCCAAACCACATCAGTACCATTGTCCTCCATATTCTCTTCACACATTACATCAGCATCAGCATGTCCTGATGATGGTGAAATGACATCATAATCAAGGCTGTCTGCTTCCTCATTTAAAATGGGTAGGCTATTTTCACGGTTGGAATCCATGCTTGGAGCCAGCTGCTGTACCACATTTTCTTCATTATTGTTAGTGGGCTGGCTTGACTCATTATTCAATGAATTTACATCTGTTAACATTAAATAAAAACAAATTTCATTAAACCAAAAAAAACAAAATATGATGTGATTATTTGATATAAAAAATCACAGCAGACCTTAAATGATTTTAAAAACAACAACTGTAATGTTTTGATATTATAAATCAAAAAAATATATTATGTAAGGATGAAAAAATATCTTACCAGCTATCACTACCAGGTTACTTCGAATTTCTTCTATTCTCTCCTTATCCCTGTACTTTAAATCAGCCCATTTCTTCAGTACCTGCGTTGATGTGCGTCTGATATGAAATTTACGGTACAGGCCCCTGCATATTTTTTTAACAACACTTCTTTTATGTGCCATAGGACGTTGATATGTCTTTGCACATATATAGTCCAGTGCATCCATCCTTTTCACCAAGTATTGGACCTCCCCTTGGCCCCAGACCTTTGCACGTTTGTTGGTTGACATTTTCCCTTTCAGTTTCGCTTTAGATCAGCAGGTACACAGTGTGGCGTGTCACATGGTCCTTTAGACGTTTGGACGTCATGACGTTTCTTTATTTACATGTTAACAAACTGAACATTGTATTACGCCGTAATGTACATTAATAATACTTATGTGCTCATTTTTGTATGCGCAAATGCGTTGTTTTTTTTAACACTTTGTTGTTTAATTTATAAAAAATTTTGTATGTGATTTATATTTTAGTAAAGGAAATGTGGCGTATATTTTTGAAATCATAATGGTTTATGTCATGTAAAAATCAAACATATTATTAAATTTAAATTATCATACGAGATAAATGATTGACAGAATGCTTGTAATGCTTAATTAGTTTTTTATTGTTTTTTGTTCCTTTTTTAATTAATATGTTTTCCAGAAGAAATATTTGGTTTACAATCATACATTATTTTGTGATGATTACAAATGTTTTGACAATAAAAAAAAAACCATATTCCCAATGTTGTATTAAGTAAAATTAAAAAATTTACTTTCATAACAGAATAAACATTTTTCCCTTCAAAATCATATTCTTTACACCCTTAAGGCAATTTCTTTTAAAATAATAACATTTTCAAAAATATTACTTACATTATTTTAACTCAAACATGCAATCTCATGTTTAATGATCACCTAAACTCATTAATTAATTAGAAACATGCTGCCATGACACAGCCCCTGGGCCATTAAAAAAATTACAATAATTGGTTCTGTTTTCCATTGCATCCATCATACTACGTGTCAGGGGTGGCTGTGGCAAAAGATTATCCAGTGGGTTAACTTGCTGACGCCATGCCCCAAGCTCAACAACACCATTACTTTGATTTTCTACATCAACAAAGCCAGGTGGAACATATTCAAGGCCATCTCTTTTTCTGAGAAAATTATGTAAATAACAGCATGCAAGCACAACATTGTCAATGGATTCAAGTTTTAAGTTGATTGGCATGGAAAAGATACGAAATCTACTGCTTAAGATGCCAAAAGCATTCTCGACAACTCTTCTAGCTCTGCATAGTCGATAATTAAAAATGCGTCTTTCTACATTCAAGCCTGTAAGTGGATATGGCCGTAACAAATGACGTTGTAATGGAAAGGCCTCGTCCGCCAAAAAAACAAAATTTAAATTTCCAATGGTATTTTGGTTTGTGGGTAATTGTAGTTGATTTTGTTTTAGCCGTAATGCAAACTCCGTATGTTCAAATACCCCACCATCCGAAACTCGCCCATTCATGCCGATATCAATGTACAGAAAATCATAAGTGGCGTTGACAACCGCCATAAGGATAATGCTGTGGTAGCCCTTGTAGTTGTAATAATATGAGCCAGAATTATGTGGCTGCATTATCCTTATGTGTTTGCCGTCAATTGCGCCACCACAATTAGGGAATTGCCATAATAGGTTGAATGTATTTGCAATTTTGTCCCAATCACTAGGACTATTTGGCAAATGCATGTAGTCATGTAAAGCATGTGCTATTGCCAAACATGTCTCTGGAATTAATGAGCTAAGTAGAGAGCGGGACACTGCTGATGAATATTGAAGGTCAGTCAAACTGCGTCCTGTAGCCAAGAATCGAAGAGTCACCCCCAAACGCTCGTCTACAGGTACTGCCTGACGCATTACGGTATTATTGCGCATGATATAAGGGCGGACTTTCTCTAAAAGGTATGAGAACGAGCTTTCAGACATGCGTAAGTAGTTTCGAAAGTCATGTGGGTTATGCTCTTGTAGGTCTCTTACAAGGTGCATGTGTGTATAGCGTTGTCTCTCTAGTAGCCATTTGCGTGCCCAAATTCGTCTTTTTCTAGTTCTGCATCGCATGTCATGATCCTCGGCAAGTGCAAGGGCTCCTCCGGCTACAAGCATGGCAGCTATGACGGCATTTTCAGGCTCACTACGCATATTTAGCCTGTATAACAGAGAATAATATAGTAATTTTTTAGGTTTTTTTTTGTTTTTTTTTTAAAATAATAAACCATTTTTTTTGGTTCTCACAATAAAAACCTTTAACAGATATGAATCTTATTCTTATTGGTCACAGTAATGTTTGACGGCTTTTAAACTTTAAAGTTTGGATGCGTGCAATCTTGATTAACATACAATAATGGTTAATATAATAGATATAACTGTAATGTATTAAAGAAACACAAATACAGTCATAATATAGGCTATTTACTAAATTAGGATAAACCCAAATTAAAAATACTAACATATTTAAATGTTATAATACAAAGGAAGACATAAACCAAAACAAAAGAGGAAAAATATACAACAAATATTGAAAAAAAAAAAAAAAAAAGGAAAAAAAACCAAACAAACTCACATGCGAAGTTTATCTCACGGACGAATGACGCCAAACTATACGCCGGACACGGAGGCAGCAGGACACGTCCAAAACCTACGAAATGAACCTAGGAAATGAACCCACCAAATGGATAAACGCTAAAAGGATGTTAGCGTATTACATATATTATGGTCCAATCATGGAGCAGATGCGTTAGCAAATAGGAAACAAGTAGGCGTATTGAACATTTAAACCACCATACACGCCCGTATCGATGATGACGCAAGAGGCAACAATTTTTTAAGTCGCTTTAGTAGTGTCACACGTAACGAAAAGTATGTTGAAAGGAACGAGCAACGATAGTTACAAAGAAATAACGATTTTTGGGAATTAGGACCCGTGTAGCCGATTAGCGATAAATCACGCTTTTGCGACGATTTTACATCGCTGAACGCTGTTACACAAAGCTATATCGCTAACGATTGCGGAAGTGCGTCACCAAAACCGTGACCCCAACGACAAAGCTCGGGCGATATCGCAGTGTGTAAAGCCCGCTTAAGGGGAGTCTAGAGAAAAGCTGCTCACAAAGCAGGAACCCAAGAACTCTGCAACCCTTTAACCCCTATACAGGGATTTGGAATTACACAGAGCTCCAGAGATCACTACCTGTGATAGGCTGTAGTCCGTGGTCGTCAGGCAGGGTCAAAAACCAGGAGATGCAAAACAGGAACCGAATCGGCAGGCAAGGGCGTAGTGAGGAGACAAAGCAGAGGGTAAATCTGGAACTGGCAGCAAGGTACAAATAGACAGGCAGGAGGGTAGTCAAAAAACAAGCAAAGGTCAGCGCACAGGGATCAACATACAAACAGCACATGAGCCAGGAGTACAGAACTATCTTTGGCAGTGGTCATGTGATAGGAGGGGGAATAAGAAGAGTGTGGTGTCTTCCCATTGGCTGCAGGTGAATGTTGGCAACTTCAGCTGGAAGAGCCACACGCCACCTACAGTCAGCCAGTGGTAAGGCAGAATCCAGGAAAACCCAACCTAGTGGATGAGCGGAGCCTGTGCTCCGCAGAGCCACGGGCACCGACTCCTCTCCCATCACCAGCACTATGCATGGTGGGAACATGGTGTCATCTGGCGATTGGAGCAGAAGTCGCAGGAGCGGGCTCCAGGGGGAAGTGACATCTGCTCTGCACTTCCTCCCTCGCTGACTTCCCCCCCCTCCCACCACTCTGTCTAACCCCTAGGTGGACTGTCCTATTTCAGCTTAAGCAGCCCACTGGTGTGCCTGACAGGTGTGGTGTGAGGTGTAACTAGGATTTGTGAATGTTGGTGGAAATAGTACTGCATGGTTCCCAGAACCATGGGGGTTTGAGCCCTTCATGGGGAGAGAAAGATTCTGCAGAACCCTGTGACAACCTGAATAGTCCATGGTGTCACATTGCCTTAACCAAAAAAATGAATTGTGGCTCTTGACAGTGCAATCTAAGGGGTTAATAGTCATGGGTGGATCTCCAATCCACCTGAGCCTGTGAGCCACACATGCCTGCTGATCAGATCAGCACCTATGTGTGGGGATTAGCACGAGCTCACTGTCAGAGCCCGAGGTAACTGAAGGGAGGTGACCAAGGACGTTACAGTACGTCTTTCTTCGTAAATGGGTTAATGTCAGAGAAGCACAATGTGGAAACATAGATTGTCACAATGTGACTGTAGGAAAGCAAGGGAAAGGGGCTCCTATGTTGTTCTTCATTCTAGGGGTCACTAAGCTATCCCTAACCTCAGGGTTACTCCTAGTGGTGGAGCTTCCTAAGTCTGTGAGCCTGACCTGAGCTACACTAATACCCCTCTCCCACCAGGGAAGAAAGGGGCAGGAGTGAAATGGAAACACAGAAAAAGATGACTCGCCCACCTCAGGGCTATGGGACACCCGATGCCGGGCCGGACTAGTCCGGGGGTCGTCAGTGGTGGCGGGGCCCGACGCCGTGGCCCTGGTGGGTGTCAATAAAATATGGCTGATAACTTGGGGGTGATTAAAGTTTGTGTTTGTGACGCCACCTGTGGTATGCGGCTATTAAGCCGCCGCTGCTGTGTAAGGCCTCCGGGGTGATGATATGGCAGCAATGGTGGTACTGCTCCCCACAGGTGGAGCGGTGCCCCGGGGACACTGTTGGTGCTTATTAGTGTCTATGCAGAGAAATAAATGAGGCAACACCAGGGGTGCAGTTTCAAGGTCTTTACTCACCGTTCTTGTCAAGGCCTGCAGGAGCCTTTGGACTGCTGGGACCACCGTCAGGGACCTCCGCCGATCCCGGGTAGATCTGGGGGTTGATGCCAGTGCACCCCTCTAATTGTGTCCTTTCTCAGCTGACTTCACTGGCCACCAGCTCTGAAGCTATCTGTGGCCCTGGAATCCCTTCGTTCCCTGCTTGGTGTCACCTGGACCCTCCGAGTCCCAGGGTCTTCACCAGGAAGCGTCACTTTCTTCTTTCTTTAGCTCCTGCCTGACTAGAGCTCTTCTTCTACTCTCTGTTTCTCTCCTTCTCTGTTGCTTTCTTTCTCTGTTGCGGACACTCTGAGCTCACAGAGCTCCTTTCTCTTTCACAGCTACATGCTGGCTCCTCACTCTCTCACCCCCTGAGGTAAACTGAAACTCTGACCTTCCTCTCTGCTCTACACTCGGCTGGCTCTTCCCACCCCCCGGTTGCTAAGCTACCACCCTATGGGAGCAGGGATGGGTCTTACGACCCCTCCCAGCATGCAGCATGGGAGGGTTACTGCCACTGCCCTTGTCCCAGTGTGTGCCTAGCAATGGGTGTAGTGCAGTTTTACCTGTGAACTGGCATGTACCCCTTTTCTTACCCAGGATGGGACATCACACCTCTGACTGGAGTGCAATGTCTCTGTGGCGACGGAAGCCTCAGGGGCGCCACACTTCCCCACAGCGAATCCCAGCACGTCCTCGGGCTGAAACAACAAAAACAATGGAAGAAACTGCAAAATTTTGTTATGCATAAAACATTAAAACTTTAGGACATTACATCCCTTTATGGGAGGCACATAAATAACACATTCACCGGAGACCACATTCCAGTCCAGTGGCCCGGTAACACATAAACAGGGGGGGGTCATCTTCAAAAAGAACAGGGGACAAGGATTCAGGAATAGGGTCTCATCTTCGAAAAGAACAATGGGCAGACATTCGGGGGCTATGTACTGTCCTGACTCCATTAACTCCTTGTCGTCCTCCACCAGGGGCTCCGACCCTTGATGGTGCCCACTGGGACTCCGACCCAGCGGCGGTCAACAAGTCAGACAAGGTCCTCCTCCTTCCACCTCTTGTGCTGGGTGGCGTCTCCTGGAGAACTTAGGGACGTTCAACAAAGGCAGGAGGCACTATTTCTGGAGCAGGTCCTTTAAAACTTTCAACTCGAACGTTTAACTTCAGGGGTTAACTTACGGATGCGGTTACCATTGCAGGGGACTGTACTGTGCCAATGTCGTACGGGACACTGGACTTCTTCTCCAGGCACAATACATCCCCGGGCTCTGAACCTCCAGCGGGAACGGTGGCGGGGGCAGCGTACACGGTACCTCTTGGTCCCGGAGTGGTGCTTCACAGAGCTCACTCGTCACAGTGCTGTCTGGTCCTGGCTCCCAGCTGAGGAGGGATGCCGTGGGGGTCTGCGTGGCTTTGTCTTCACGTGACACGGCTGCTGTGGCGGCCCTCTGTTCCTGGGCCCACACCGCGGCGACCATCCTCTGGACTTCCGCCTTCCAGTCAAGCACCTGCTGCAGCGTCTGTGCTCTCACCCGGACACAGAATCGACCCAGCTCCTGCTCCAACCAGGCAGCGGTTCCCGCGGGGAGCTCACTCGGGCCGCGATCCTCCACTTCAAAAGCCACTCCGCCTCCTCCACTTCGGAGTCCCGCCATGCCGCCAACAGGGCTGAATGCAGACATCTTCCGTCCGCTCTCCATAGCGGGCACTGCTTCGCGCTCTTCCTTGCAAGATCAAAGGGGGCGGGGCTTACTTTCGCGCTCTTTCTGCAGGCATGCCCCTCTTCTTCCCGCGCTCAGCAGCGCTAATGGCGGCGGCGGTTTTTCACAGTAGCACAGTCTTTTAAGCACAGTTTATGCAGGCGCACAGTACCCAGTGGGACCGGGCACGAAATCCTGTTCGTGACGCCAAAATTGACTCGCCCACCCCAGGGCTAGGGGACACCCGATGCCGGGCCGGACTAGTCTGGGGGTCGTCAGTGGTGGCGGGGCCCGACTCCGTAGCCCTGGTGGGTGTCAATAAAATATGGCTGATAACTTGGGGGTGATTAAAGTTTGTGTTCGTGACGCCACCTGTGGTATGCGGCTATTAAGCCGCCGCTGCTGTGTAAGGCCTCCGGGGTGATATGGCAGCAATGGTGGTACTGCTCCCCACAGGTGGAGCGGTGCCCCGGGGACACTGTTGGTGCTTATTAGTGTCTATGCAGAGAAATAAATGAGGCAGCACCAGGGGTGCAGTTTCAAGGTCTTTACTCACCGTTCTTGTCAAGGCCTGCAGGAGCCTTTGGACTGCTGGGACCACAGTCAGGGACCTCCGCCGATCCCGGGTAGATCTAGGGGTTGATGCCAGTGCACCCCTCTAATTGTGTCCTTTCTCAGCTGACTTCACTGGCCACCAGCTCTGAAGCTATCTGTGGCCTTGGAATCCCTTCGTTCCCTGCTTGGTGTCACCTGGACCCTCCGAGTCCCAGGGTCTTCACCAGGAAGCGTCACTTTCTTCTTTCTTTAGCTCCTGCCTGACTAGAGCTCTTCTTCTACTCTCTGTTTCTCTCCTTCTCTGTTGCTTTCTTTCTCTGTTGCGGACACTCTGAGCTCACAGAGCTCCTTTCTCTTTCACAGCTACATGCTGGCTCCTCACTCTCTCACCCCCTGAGGTAAACTGAAACTCTGACCTTCCTCTCTGCTCTACACTCGGCTGGCTCTTCCCACCCCCCGGTTGCTAAGCTACCACCCTATGGGAGCAGGGATGGGTCTTACGACCCCTCCCAGCATGCAGCATGGGAGGGTTACTGCCACTGCCCTTGTCCCAGTGTTTGCCTAGCAATGGGTGTAGTGCAGTTTTACCTGTGAACTGGCATGTACCCCTTTTCTTACCCAGGATGGGACATCACACCTCTGACTGGGGTGCAATGTCTCTGTGGCGACGGAAGCCTCAGGGGCGCCACAAAGACAGAAGGGGAAAGCCAAAACTCTGACACACTGCAAACACACAGTAATCAACAATGAGAGATTCAAGACAAAAGAAAGAGCAGGAAGGCAGCAACAAAAAGACAACAAGGATTAAGTCCACAACCACAAACAGCAAAAAGTACTACAACCACCTGTAAGTCTGGATCTAACATCTCACTAGACCAGCTAAGATAAACTAATGCTCAGTGGTTCCCAAATCCCAGTCCTCATGGCCCCCAACAGGCCATGTTCTCAGGATTGCTTTAGTATTGCACAGATGATGCCTTTATAATGATCCAATCACTTGTTCAATGTTAAGGAAATCCGGAAAACAAGGCCTGTGTGAGGCCGTGAGGACTAGAGTTTGGGAAACACTGCTATAGAAGGAAGGCTCTAGCCAGCATATATAGGAGGGAAGCAGACGTGATTGGCTCCCTCCCAACATTTGATCAAAGGAGACTAGCAAGCAGACCAGCAATGATTAACTCTTGATAGCCTGCCTATGAACTACCAATCTGTGGATGCCCGAGTCTGCCTGCGCTGACCAAAGTCAGCAGAGAAGTTATCAGGTGGAGTGTCAGAATCTGTAGTCTGAACAGATGCTAACGTCACCATGACAGTTAGCAATGTTTGTAAAAACCTCAGTGTGATAGAGATCCTGATTCTTGGTATGTGTCACTTACTGAGCTGCTTGCTGCAGATTTGATAAATTACTGGTTTATCAGAAGGAGATTATTACTAGAGGATTAGTAAACCAGCTTCTAGGTAGTCCAAACATGCCCTCTATGCAGAGTGTGGCAATCAGGGGTGTGGGCAGGTTATACAGAGCATTCACAGAACTGATAGATCTGCAGCAGATAAAATAACTTATTTTATTAAAACTGCAGCAAGTAGCTCAGTAAGTGATACATCACTGGAATCAGGGTCTCTGACCCAACATCATGCTGCTCTCAGATGCGGAAACAAAAATCTGAGGTCAGATTCCCGTTAATACTGCTAAAAATTCTTGTACAAGATATATTCTTACTTCATAGTTAGTCTGACCTTGACTAAACTCAGGCTTAAGCTGATCTTCGTGTAGCTTACCAACATTTATGAAAACATTCCACGATTCTTTGTAGAGAATCTCCATTTTGGCAGAAACAGAAGGCAGAAGACCCACCAGCTGCTCTTTTCGGCAACAGGCATCGAATTCAGCACCGCGGTCAGCTCCCACCTGTCCTCCTCCTGCTCTGTCCTTTAATTCTGGATCCATCACTATTGTGTTGTATAATCAAGTGCAAATTGAGCTACGTTCTCTTTTTAATCATGAATAGCTCACTATTGTATAATTAAGAAATCTTAACTTGTAAATTTAATTAAATGGAACGTAGTATTTATATTATGGAGGGAAATACTTTTGTTTTGGGTTATGAGGACACTGACAGAGGGAACAAACCTTGCCAACCTTTGACTAGACCATGTGTTGCCTAAGCTGTGCCTGTGCATAATGTCACAACATTGGACCATTTCCCCTAGAACCATTTGTTTTATGGATCTCCTAGTCTCAGTGAAAACCTGCATTGTAAAAAATACATATAAAGCGTGATATCTCCTAGAAGCTTTTTATGGCATCTTTGGGACAAGCTATTCGGAAAAAGAATAAAAAAATGTATATGCTGGATCTAAAAGAAAATAACAAAAATCGTGAAGAAAACAGATATCCCCTACACACTGCTAAAACACTTAACATTAGACATGAATTAGAATTTTATTTTATTCCGAGGGACATAATATTTAGAAAATGGGTATCATTTTCTTTATGCTTCATAAATGCTCGCTACCGTGTTTTTCCAAATATAACACACTAACTTATACTTTTTTTTCCCCGAAAAAAGTTGTAGGTCTTATTTTTGGAGGAGGTCTTATTCTTGGAGAAACATGGTTGGGGGTAAGTTTACCCCCCCCAAAAAAAAAACCAGCCCCCCCTTCCTAGGAGAATCATACTTTCCAGACCCCAGAAGTCTTCATGGCTCCCAGGTCCTCCTGTGATCTTTGGTGGCCTTTCCAGCAGGTATACTCCATGCTGCGTCCCTTGCTTCTGGTCGACACACTCACACACATCAGATTACACTCACACACCACATCCGACCATACCGATTGCTTCTGGTCAGCAGGTAAAGATGGGATGCAGTGCAGTGGAATTGTGTCGCCCTGGGCAAGCCAGGGGTCAAAGGTCACAACACCACCACACCCCACATCCCAGGTAGGCACACCTAGCTGAACCAAAAATCCTTGTTGCCTTCCTCCAGAGGCTGATGATTCACACCAGGGGGTGGGCCAGGCGGTTGGCTCCGCCCACCAAGGAGATCACAGTTCTGGAGGCAGGAAGTACCAGGCAGATTAGCCCGGGGAGGGCAAGAGTAAACAACGCAGTTGAGCCCGGGCAGGGCAAGAGTGAAGTCCAGCTGAGGGCTAGAGTAAACAACAAAGAAGTGAAAGTGAAGGAGAGAAAAGTGGAAAAGGAGGAAAGCAAGAAATGGTGACAGAGCAGAGAGTGTGCAAAGCCTGAGAGCCCAGCTTTGTGTAGGGCCAGAACAGCAAGGTCAGCGACGGCGGTGACTGTCCGGAGGGGGACCGTTTGGAAGTTCCTGGAAGGACCCCGTTGGCTGTGTGCCCGGTGGTCTGGAGCAGTGTTCCGAAGGACAGTCAGCACCAGGGCAGGAGCCTCTCGGACCCCGGCAAGGCTAGGAGTCGCCAAATTTGCCGAATCCGTTAGTGAAGGGGAGGTAGATTCCCCCAACAACCAAGTCCCGATTGAAGGCAACAGCCCAACCCGTACAACAGAGGCACCGCCACCGCCAGGGCACCAGTCTCTGAGGGCCAGCGCCTGCGGGCAAAGTGTAGTGCTCCTCCAGCCCAGCTTGAAGCCGGGGAGCGGGTTACCGGTGGGGACCCATCGCAACCAACCGTACATACAGGTGCAAGGAAGAGGGACATCACCGTCACCTACCGGGAAAGCAAAGCAGCCGTCTGTGGGACCGTCCTACCAGCCGTTTGGTTTACCGTACAAACTGTGTCCACGTCTCAGGCTGAGTGAGTACCACAGTGCCGCAAGGCACAGCGCTGTCCCCGCGTCCCTGCGCCCACCAAGCCCTGCACCTCCCAAGCCATCACCGGGCCCCGGGATCACCAACCCCTACCCACGGAGGGGCAACACAACACCTGGCTGCTCCCCATCACCATCCCCGGGATCCCCGCATTAAGCAGCGGTGGTGCTAGACATCACCACAACCGTGGGTGGCGTCACGGACATTATCCCAACATCCCAAACCCCCCTTTCACTCACGGGCGAGGAGTGTCGCTCGAGAAACCCCGGGATCCGGCCCACAGCTCGAGCCACCACTGAGCAGCTGCCGGACCCGAGCAGAAGGGGTGAGCGCGGTGTGCTGACACCCTCCTCCCCGCCCGCGACAACTTGGCGTCACGAACAGGATCTTACCGCTCTGCCGTTTGGTAGAGGTGCGCCTTGTTACCGCCGGAGGTATCCGGCAGAAAAATTTCAGAAGCCTCCATCTTTGGCGCGAAAAGTTCCCGCTCGAGCGTCTTCTCGAGCAGTAGAGGCGCGAAGGCCAAGACCCCGCCCAGAGAGAGGAGGGGCCGGAAAGAGCTAAGGGGGACGCGATGGCGGCTGGCCGCATGTGAGCGCGGCTGTGGAAGCAGGGACGCCAGGACCCTGCGGCCATTTATTGGTTCCTGGAAGAGGCCGCTGCTAAAGATGCTGAGTCCAACCAACACCGTGGTCCCCGCGCCCGGCATGGCGGCGTGGGTGGAAGTCCGGACCGCCCAGCTAAGCAGCCGTCTGCAGGTCCGCATGCAGCTCCTCCTGGAGGAGTGGGAGGCCGACATGGTGGAAGCGGTGGCTGCTATGCGGAGATGCGAGGTGGAGGAAGATTTGGAGGAACAGGTAAGAGACCCACGTCCCTGTATTCCCGAGGGATCGGCCGCTGCGGCTGAGGGGCCCGGCCTACACCCGTTCACCCTGCTGCCTCTCCCGCTATCCGCGTTAGCTGCTGCTGCCCCGCCACTAGGCCCGCTACCACCACCACCGGTAGCGGTACCCTGCCAATCCGCCCCGGCGGACCGACCTGCAGCAGAAGCTCGTGACCGCCCTGATCCGCTTCCATGGAAGAAGCCGAAGGCTGAAGCCGTCAGCAAAGATGCACCGGAGGCACGGCGGGGATGCGGCTGCCAAGAGGCAGAGCAGGCCATGTCACAGCGGGGTCCCTCATTACTGAAGGTGCCGGTCGTAGCCGACACGGAGGGACTCTGGCTGGGCCCGTTCCCCGCACACACTGAACCGGAGCAAACAGAAAGTGCTCCCGGCTGGGAGCGACGGCAACAGCAGCTGTGCAGGGAGATCGACGCCCGAGAGGGGTGTAGACCGGATGTGCATGCCCGCATGTATATGGAGGAAGATCGCCTGCAGCGAGCTACCATTGGGGTCCAGAGCGGTGCACCATGTGAAGGTGGCACTAGAGCCCCACGAGTGGGAATGGACTGTTGAGCCGCAAAAGGGCAGCGGATGCCCGCTGCACAGTCCCCGTTGGGACCACCACTTTGTTTGTTTAAAAGTTTTTGAAAGTTCAAATGATAAGTGAAAATGATCCGAAGTTCACCTGATTCACCGTGTGATTTGCAACCGGCTGGAGCCGGCACCGTTGTCCCCGTGGGGACCGTTTAAAAATGCATGGGAACTATCCATGGACAAGCCCGTGAACTTGCAGGGCAACCACAAACGTTAGTGGCTTGTAAATATGTTGGTTACCGTTACCGTCTTCCGCAGTGCCGCCTCCGGAGAGGCAGGTTGGAGGGAGGGCCCTGAGCAGAGCAGGCCAGGGCCCAGCCGCCAAAGGAACCGGTGGCTACCCTCTGGAGGGAAGGACAGATCCCGCTCGGGTACCGTGTGCTGGACTGTGGGTCAAGGGGTGCTGCCTGGGTTTTAGGGGCAGCATCAGGGCCAGGTTACTTGGGTGGGAGAGAGCGGAAACCGTAACCGTAAACCGTTGCAACGTTAAAAGTAAATGTGCCTCCCGTCTTGGGAAGAAGTTATTAAAAATGTTATTTATGTTTGTTTAACCCTGTTATCCCCTTTTTACAGAAAAATAAAACCGGTGTAGGACGGCAGCCCGCGGACGGTCTGCATTTTGCTAAGGGGGAATGTGTCGCCCTGGGCAAGCCAGGGGTCACAGGTCACAACACCACCACACCCCACATCCCAGGTAGGCACACCTAGCTGAACCAAAAATCCTTGTTGCCTTCCTCCAGAGGCTGATGATTCACACCAGGGGGTGGGCCAGGTGGTTGGCTCCGCCCACCAAGGAGATCACAGTTCTGGAGGCAGGAAGTACCAGGCAGATTAGCCCGGGGAGGGCAAGAGTAAACAACGCAGTTGAGCCCGGGCAGGGCAAGAGTGAAGTCCAGCTGAGGGCTAGAGTAAACAACAAAGAAGTGAAAGTGAAGGAGAGAAAAGTGGAAAAGGAGGAAAGCAAGAAGTGGTGACAGAGCAGAGAGTGTGCAAAGCCTGAGAGCCCAGCTTTGTGTAGGGCCAGAACAGCAAGGTCAGCGACGGCGGTGACTGTCCGGAGGGGGACCGTTTGGAAGTTCCTGGAAGGACCCCGTTGGCTGTGTGCCCGGTGGTCTGGAGCAGTGTTCCGAAGGACAGTCAGCACCAGGGCAGGGGCCTCTCGGACCCCGGCAAGGCTAGGAGTCGCCAAATTTGCCGAATCCGTTAGTGAAGGGGAGGTAGATTCCCCCAACAACCAAGTCCCGATTGAAGGCAACAGCCCAACCCGTACAACAGAGGCACCGCCACTGCCAGGGCACCGGTCTCTGAGGGCCAGCGCCTGCGGGCAAAGTGTAGTGCTCCTCCGGCCCAGCTTGAAGCCGGGGAGCGGGTTACCGGTGGGGACCCATCGCAACCAACCGTACATACAGGTGCAAGGAAGAGGGACATCACCGTCACCTACCGGGAAAGCAAAGCAGCCGTCTGTGGGACCGTCCTACCAGCCGTTTGGTTTACCGTACAAACTGTGTCCACGTCTCAGGCTGAGTGAGTACCACAGTGCCGCAAGGCACAGCGCTGTCCCCGCGTCCCTGCGCCCACCAAGCCCTGCACCTCCCAAGCCATCACCGGGCCCCGGGATCACCAACCCCTACCCACGGAGGGGCAACACAACACCTGGCTGCTCCCCATCACCATGCCCGGGATCCCCGCATTAAGCAGCGGTGGTGCTACACATCACCACAACCGTGGGTGGCGTCACGGACATTATCCCAACATCCCAAACCCCCCTTTCACTCACGGGCGAGGAGTGTCGCTCGAGAAACCCCGGGATCCGGCCCACAGCTCGAGCCACCACTGAGCAGCTGCCAGACCCGAGCAGAAGGGGTGAGCGCGGTGTGCTGACACCCTCCTCCCCGCCCACGACAGAATGTATGAAGGACTCAGTGGTGGAATGCATCAATGCCTTCCACCATAGGTCCTAAGCATTCCACCGCACTACGTCTCAGGATTCTCTGCTGGCCAGAAGAAATCGGTGTCGCTGGATGTGGTGTGTGTGCAATCTGACGTGTCATCGTGTGAGCAATCTGATGTGTGATTTTTGTGTGATCCGATGTTTATGTGTGTGCGATCTGATGTGTGTGTGATCTGATGTATGTGGGTGTGCGATCTGATGTGTGTGACCTGATGTGTGTGGGTGTGCGATCCGATGTGTGTGTGGGTGTGTGATATGGTGTGTGTGGGTGTGTGATCTGGTGTGTGTGACCGTGTGTTTTACACTACAGGTCCTCTACTCGGCGTCTGATCAGTGTGATTGCTGGGTGTCCACTCTCTTTAAAGGCTACTTTACACACTGCGATATCGGTCCCGATATCGCTAGCGTGGGTACCCGCCCCCATCTGTTGCGTGACACGGGCAAATCGCTGCCCGTGACGCACAACAGCCATCACACATACTTACCTGTCCGGCGACGTCGCTGTGACGGGCAAACCGCCTCCTTTCTAAGGGGGCGGTCCGTACGGCGTCACAGCGACGTCACTGAAGCGTCACTGAACCGCCGCCCAATAGCAGCGGAGGGGCGGAGATGAGCGGGACGTAACATCCCGCCCACCTCCTTCCTTCCGCATAGCGGCCGGCAGGCAGGTAAGGGGAGCTTCCTCGTTCCTGCGGTGTCACACGCAGCGATGTGTACTGCCGCAGGAACGAGGAACAACTTTGTTACTGCTGCAGTAACGATTTTTAAGAATGGACCCCCATGTCGCCGATTAGCGATTTTGCACGTTTTTGCAACGATGCAAAAATCGCTTATCGGTGTCACACGCAACGGCATCGCTAATGCGGCCGGATGTGCGTCACAAAATCCGTGACCCCAACGACTCCGCATTAGCGATGTCGCAGCGTGTAAAGCCCGCTTAAGGCCGATTTCACACGTCAGTGATTCTGGGACGTTTGTGCTTTTTTTTTATACGTACCAGAATTACTGACATATGTAGACCCATTATAATCAATGGGTCTGCGCAGGCATCAGTGATTTTTCACTGACCGTGTCTCGTACAGCGTACACGTGTGTCCGTGACTGCCGTACGGAGACATGTCCATTTTTTTCTGGCATCACTGATGTCCCATGGACCACGCAGTGGTGTGATCCGTGAAACACGTGCCAGAAAAACATGGACATTTAAAATAAAAATCATTTCATACTCACCTTCTCCAGTGATGCTCTGTGCAGCCTCCGCTGTCTGCTGCTTCTGAGCTGGCTCATTACTGTCGTGCATATTCATGAACGCATGACAGAGTCGACCCGAAAGCAGCTGCTGCGGGGGTCAGCGCCGGCCGGATGCTGCACCGCTGGAGCGTTCAGCACCACAGAGAGCGGGAGCGCGCACAGGTGAGTTGATCTCTATGTGCAATCACAGACCACGTAGAACGGAGCCCGGATTGCACATAGACAACCCACGTGTGCCGTGATTCACAGCACACGGAGGGACATGTGCGTGTTTTACATGTCAGTGAAGAACGTCTGTGTTTTTCACTGACATGTGAAATGGTCCTAATGAAGTGTAATTTTTGACTTTTAGCTGCACGGAACTTCATTATTGAATCGCGACTAGGGCTTATTTTGGGGGAGGTCTTATTTTTGGAAAAACATGGCACTTGGTTTTGGTACAGTATATGACATTAAATCCCAATGTAATCTATTTAATGTTGTGTGTGTAATGTAAAAACATGTGGACATGTTCATGGGGCATGAATTCTTTCATGTATTTATGTATGTGTGTATATATTTATACTGCCGATGTGGAAAAGATGTGAAAAAGATGCTGTAAAGTAAGAAAGCTTTCAAAAATAGAAGATAAGTGAAACTAGTTTACTTTTATCAGCAACATGTAAAGGGAATAAACAAAGGTCACATCTAAATTATATCAATATTGGTGACCGCCTATTGGCTTCATTAATTCTCCAAGGTATACTTGCACATATTTTTATGGAAACTCGGCAGAAAGGTTGTTCAAAATATCTTGGGAAACTAACCACAGATCTTTTAAGGTTGTAGACTTGTGCAAATCATTCTGATCAGAGAAACATCTTCCACATGCTATGTAGGGGACACAGCTAGTATGCAGAAGAAGATGCTCTGGTCAGATAAGATGTACGTATAACTTTTTGGGCTAAATGTGGTTGAAAACTAACATTGGACATCCCCCTGAAAATACCATCCCCACCGTCACACATGGTGGTGACAGCATCCTGCTGAGGGGAGGCTTTTCTTCACCAGGGGCAGGAAGATGGTCAGAGTTGATTGGAAGATGGCTGGAGCTAAATATAGGGCAAACCTAAAGGAAAACCTAAAACTCAGAAATTGCAAAATACTCGAGACTGGGGCGTAAGTTCATCTTACAGCAGACCCTAAACATCCTGCCAGAGCTGAAATGGAAGGTTTAGATCAAAGAGTATTCATATCCCTCTCAAATTGTGTTTTACAATCCGAAAAATACGGTAGTCAGCTTCTGGCCGGGAGTCTGCATATCAAATACTCGCGGCCTAGTGACCGCCATTCCAGGCTCTAACACCTGAGAATCCTGACAGTGCACAGTGCACGCGATGTGAAGACTCACAAGTCTGCAGTCACATAGTGTGACACACAGAATGACCGCAGACTTGCAGATTTACACCGGACAACACCTCTAAGTGCTTCCCCATGAGGACTGTAAAACAGAAATAATCCCTTTGATTTGTATTTCTGCAGAATGAGTAGAATTTCTCTTCAACCAGTACATTTCTGAGAGAATGACTTCTGACTCTGGACTGCGGGAATCGCTTTGTCTGTATCACTATAAAGTGTTTAAAACTGACTTTTAAGATGTTTCTTATATTAATGTAATGTATAAAAGTGAAACATTGTTTTCGAGCCTTGAAGGAAAAGTTGTTTTCCTTTATTACTTCCTATCATTTTTACTTCTTTACTTATAGACACATCTTGTACAATGCTCATTTTTATTAAGTCATTTGCTTTGCTTTTTATTTGTCTCTTAGGGGTACTTTGCACGCTGCGACATCGCTACTGCGATATTGTCGGGGTCAAATCGAAAGTGACGCACATCCGGTGCCGGTAATGACGTCGCAATGTGTAAAGCCTAGATGCGCCGATAAGCGATCTCAAAAGCGTCGTTAATCGGTGATCTGTGTAGTGTCGGTCATTTTCATAATGTCGCACCAATAGGAGATACGATGTTGTTTCTCATTCCTGCATGTCGCTGTGTGTGAAGCCGCAGGAGCGAGGAACATCTCCTTACCTGCGTCCCACCTGCAATGATGAAGGAAGGAGGTGGGCGGGATGTTACGTCCAGCTCATCTCCGCCCCTCCGCTTCTATTGGCCGCCTGCCGTGTGACGTCGCTGTGATGCCGCACGACCCGCCCCCTTAGGAAGGAGGCGGGTCGCCAGCCAGAGCGACATCGCAGGGCAGGTAAGTCCGTGTGAAGCTGCCGTAGCGATAATGTTCGCTACGGCAGCTATCACAAGATATCGCATCTGTGACGGGGGCGGGGACTATCGCGCTCGGCATCGCTAGCATCGGCTAGCGATGTTGCAGCGTGCAAAGTACCCCTAAGTGTTATTTTATTCTTTTTTTTCACCACATTTCCCCAAAGCTGCCAAACCTGATTGCAAAAGATCCAAAGGAAGAATCTATACATGGCAGGAAGAAAAACCTTATTTCTTGTCTGATTTCTTGAATCTGTCAGAATGATCTTCACCCTCTCACCCCCCAATCTGTATGTTTTTATGAAGAAAAGAACAAATGGAACTCAAATATTCCATAGAATTTTCTTTATTCCATAATTATTCCATAGTGTCCACTATAGAATAATTATGGAATAAGTTGTTCTTTTCTTCTTTTTTGAGAATTGCATCCCTGGACACAAGCGCCTACATATGTGATTGAGAGTGCCACTCAGTATCTGGTTTTATGGTCATGTTACTCTCTGGTCCCTCACCAAAAGATCACTGGGATTTTTCATTATTATGCAAATGAGGCTGAAGTGCACTGGGCATGATCAGAGCACTTCCAAAGCCTTTGCCTCCCCAACTCTATTCCCCACCCCTTCCTCTCTTTGACTTACCACTCACTGGCGGTGTAGTTAATTTGATGCACTATCAGTCAAGCAGAATAAGATGGGGCTAGGTTTGGAATAGAGTCCAGGAAGCAAAGGCTTCGAAAGTGCACTGATCATGCCCAGGGCACTTCAGCCTCATTTGCATATGAATTAAAACAGACAGCAATATTTCATTCATTGAGGGAGCAACAGACTGCATAATTAATGGTATGGATGACATTATGTTTCAGAGTGCAACATAACCATGCAAATACTTGGGAGAGGGTGTGGATCATTCTGGCAGATTTCGCTTATGGAGCTCAGCTAAATATGGAGTATTACTAGCAATATTCAATTGCAAATTATATGCAAATTAGTTCTCTCCACAGGTAATAAACATTCTTACTAGGGGAATGTCACGGGGGTCATTCTCCCATATCACACAATCCAAAGAGAATTTATTCCAAGCAAATCAAATGGTCCATAACATAATCCACAAAACAGAGGGTAAAATTAGTCCAGTAACACAAATATAGTCCTTTAAGCAATAAATGTCCAGGTCTCCCTGAGAAGCTACAGCTACTGTTAGAGGTTCAATCTTCTTCCTTCTCTTTTCAAGTTCCCAACAGACTGACTGAATCTCCCAGGTAAGCAAAGGGTTTACAGTAGACTGGACTCAAGACCGTCAACCCTTACACCCAGGGATGGAAGCGCCTCAAAAGGCTATAACCTTGCACTATACGGGGTGATTACTTAGAAACAATAGAAATGTACACAGAAGGAACACAGAATGGACACTGAACCATGCCCAAACATTAACCCACACAAAATGGTACACAATCCACAATATTCCACCATCACAGGGAATATTGCTAGTCATCTTTTAAGGCTCCTTGAAGGATCGGACAGTGACCAATAGGAACCTAACACCAATAGATATGCAAAAGAACCAGAAAACAGTATTGTAGTTTCTGCGCTGCTGAGAAGTAATAAAAAGACAATGTACTGGATCAAGATGAAGGGCTGTTTATTTCTCTACGCATTTTGGTGGTCACACTTCTTCCTCAGAAGAACCACTAAGTTGATGGTCTCCTGAAGAAGTGTTGCCACTTCGAAATGTGTAGGTAGGGCGGTTTATTTCTCTACGTGTTTCGGTGGTCACACTTCTTCCTCAGGAGAACCACTAAGTTGATGTTCTCCTGAAGAAGTGTGGCCACTTTGAAAAGCATAGGAAGGGCAGTTTATTTCTCTATGTGTTTCAGTGGTCACATTTCTTCCTCAGGAGAACAACCAAATTGATGGTCTTCTGAGAAAGAAGTGTGACCACTTCAAAACATGTAGAAAGGGTGGTTTATTTCTCTAGACATTTCACTGGTCATACTTCTTCCTCAGGAGAACCACTCAGTTGATGGTCTCCTGAGGAAGATGTGTGACCACCGAAACGCGTAGAGGATAAGTTGCCTTTCATTTTGATCCAGTGCATTGGCTTTTTTATTACTTTTCAGCAGTGCAGTGACTACCACGCTGTTTTTCTGGTTCCTTTGCATCATCATCAGCTTTAGGGTTTGTGGTTGGTGCGACAACTAATCACAGGCTCTGATCTTGTTGTGTGCGACACAACCCAACAAGGTGAGAACAAATTCTGCACAATACCAGTCCATGTCTGTCGGATAAGGCCCTATTTGCCCTGTCCTGTCTCTTAGTTTTGCACTTTTACACCAATAGGTGGCATTTGAAGGATACTGTCCTCTGGAGAGAGCTAATTTGCATACTTTCTTGACTTTGGTCAGGGTGTTGCCAATCTGTCAGTTTTATTGAAAGAATGATGTGTTTAAATATAATTGAAAACTACTCTCTAGTTGGCGGGGTAGGTCCAATGTCGAGATTACAGAGCTGGGATAGATAAGGGCACGTTACACGCTACGATATATCAAACGATATGTCGTCGGGGTCACGTTGTAAGTGACGCACATTTATTGCTGTTTGACATATCGTAGCGTGTGACAGCTACGAGCAACTGTTAATGAGCAAAAATACTCACCTTATCGTTGCTCGTTGACACGTCACTCATTTTCTAAAAATCGCATGTCCTTCTGCGCGCTGGTTGTTCATCGTTCCTGAGGCAGCACACATCGCTCCGTGTGACACCCCGGGAACGATGAACTCAGCTTACCTGCGTCCCGCCGGCAATGCAGAAGGAAGGAGGTTGGCGGGATGTTTACGTCCATCTCTTCTCCGCCCCTCCACTTCTATTGGCCGGCTGCCATGTGACGTCGCTGTGACGCCGAACGTCCCTCCCCCTTCAGGAAGAGGATGTTCATTGCCCACAGCGAGGTCGTGCGGAAGGTAAGTACGTGTGACGGGGGGTTACGACTTTGTGCGACACGGGCAACAAATTGCCCGTGCCGCACAAACGATGGGGGCAGGTGCGATCGCAAATTCGATCGCACGAGAAATTGATACGTGTAAAGCAGGCTATAGGCACTGCTGGATAGTAGTCTACTAAATCCATAATATTGAAATGTATTTTTTGCCTTAGGATTAGCCATGTCGAATAAATCTGGAGGCCGAAGACTAAATTGTTTTAATAGCTTGTGCTGTAAAACTGACAGCTGGAGACAAGTTGGGAAACAGTTTGATGAATAACAATCAATACATTTGCAGCATTTATTCGAAAAAATATTTTCAACGTTGACTGACAGATTGCTGGTGGATACAATAATGCCAAAATATATTTTAGCTTGTTTTAGCTCTCACCAGAGGTCCCATATTCCGAGGCGACATTATAGAGCTGACGGAGGACACAGCCTTACAAAAAATCTGCATTAAGGCTCTGTGCGCACTGGGAAATGAAATTTCCTTGAGAAAATTCCGCATGCTCTCAAAGATTACCGCACCCGCGGTAAAAAACCGCGGGAAACCGCACCCGAAAACCGCATGCGGTTTGCCGCGGTTTGCTGCGGTTTTACCGCGGTATTATTCGCGGTATTGCCGCGGTTTTGCCGCGTGCGGGTTGGGATGTGCTTTATTGCATTCAATGCAATAAAGCACATTGAAAAAAAAAAAAAAAAGTCATTTAATTCTGAGATAGTAGATAGAAAGATAGATAGATAAAGAGACAGAAGAATAGATAGAGGGATAGATAGATGACAGATCGCTGCATTTCCCACGGTCGGCAGTGAGTTCACATTACCGGCCGTGGGAAATGACCGGTAATTACCTCTGCTGTCTGCTGCATTCAGCCTGCATCTGTGACAGTCGCGGCTGGATGTCAGCACTGCAGGATGCAGGAGCCGGAGCTGTGTGGATTACGCCGGAGCTTTGTTTCGGGGGGGTTAATAAAATGGTGAACGAGGCTTGTTGGTTTTATTTAAAATAAAGGATTTTTCGGTGTCTGTGTGTTTTTTCACTTTACTTACGGGTTGATCATGTCAGCTGTCACATAGACGCTGCCATGATCAAGCCTGGGGTTAATGGCGGTGGTCCCCCATCACCATTAACCCCTTGTTATATTACCCTGACCGCCACTGCTACACGGCGGCAGGAAGAGCCGAGGACACTCCCGGTGCTGCCGCATAATGTATGCGACAGTGCCGGGGCAGCTGCGGCTGATATTCTCGGCTGCGGGAGGGGGAGTGAGGCGGGGGACATTAACCCTGCCCCTCTCCCTCCCCAGCCTGAGAATACCAGGCCGCCGCTGTGTGCTTACCTCGGCTGGACGGTGAATTTGCAGCGGAGCCCACGTTCTTTTTTTTCTATATTTCCGTTTTCTTTCTATGTGTGTTCTATGTGTCTGTGTCTATGTGTTCTATGTGTCTTTGATGTCTGTGTGTGTCAGTGATCTGTGTGTGTTTACTCTGTGCTCCGCTTCCTCTTCCTGTAATGACATCACTTCCCTGCAAAACCGCAGACAGGCGATGTACATTACCGGAGGTAAACCGCGAAATACCGCAGGGAATAACGCAGGAAAACGCAGTGAACCACACAGAATTTGCTGCCTGCGTTATTCCCTGCGGGATTTCACGATTACATTGGAGTCAATGGAGTGAAATCCCGCAGCGATGTGCGGAAAAGAAGTGACATGCACTTGTTTTTGCTGCGGGATTCCCGCAGCAAAACATGCAGCTGTCAAATTCCGCCCAGTGCGCACAGGATTTTTTTTCTCCATAGGATTTGCTGGTGATTCACTGCAGAGATGTTATGAACATTTTCTGCAGCGAAACATGCAGCAAATCCGCGGAAAATCCGCGGCAAAATCCGGTAAGTGCGCACATAGCCTTACAATTCACAACATAGTACAGTATATTCAGCGTATGGTAATGTGTCGCCCTGGGCAAGCCAGGGGACACAGGTCACAACACCACCACACCCCACACTCCAGGTAGGCACATCACAGCTAACCAGAAATCCTTGTTGCCTTCCTCCAGGAGTCTGATGATGCACACCAGGGGGTGGGCCAGGCGGTTGGCTCCGCCCACCAAGGAGCTCACAGCTCTGGAGGCAGGAAGTAACCAGGCAGATTAGCCCAGGCAGGGCAAGAGTGCAGTTCTGTCAGGGAGGAGGAAGTGGAAGGAGTGAAGTGAAGCCCAGGCAGGGCAAGTGTGAGGAGTTAAGAAAGTGAAAGTAGAGAAGTGGAAAAGGAGGAAAAGCAAGTAAAGTGACAGAAGAGAAGGACAGCCTGAAGGGTCCAGCTTTGTGAGGGCCAGAACAGCAAGGTCAGCAACGGCGGTGACTGTCTGGGGGGGGGGACCGTTTGGAAGTTCCTGGAAGGACCCCGTTGGCTGTGTGCCCGGTGGTCTGGAGCAGTGTTCCGAAGGACAGTCAGCACCAGGGCAGGGGCCTCTCGGACCCCGGCAAGGCTAGGAGTCGCCAGATTTGCCAAATCCGTCAGTGACGGGGACGCAGATCCCCCAACAACCAAGTCCCGATTGAAGGCAACAGCCCAACCCGTATTGGAGAGACACCGCCACCGCCACGGCACAAGTTTCTCAGGGCCAGCGCCTGCGGGCAAAGTGTAGAGCTCCTCCGGCCCAGATTGCAGCCGGGGAGCGGGTAACCGGAGGGAATCCACCGCTACCATCAGTCAACACAGGTGCAAGGAAGAGAGACATCACCGTCACCTACCGGGAGTGCAGGTGCAGCCGTCTGTGGGACCGTCCTACCAGCCGTTAGTTTACCGTACAAACGGTGTCCGTGTGTCAGGCTGAGTGAGTACCATAGTGCCGCAAGGCACAGCGCTGCCCCCGCGTCCCTGCGCCCTCCAGGCCCTACACTTTACATCTCATCACCGGGCCCCGGGATCACCAGCCCCTACCCACGGAGGGGCAACACAACACCTGGCTGCTCCGCATCACCATCCCCGGGACCCCCATACTGAGCAGCGGTGGTGCAATCACCACAACCGTGGGTGGCGTCACGAACTATAACAATTCCCACACCCAACAAACACCCCCTTTCACTCACGGGCGAGGAGTGTCGCTCGAGAAACCCCGGGATCCGGCCCACAGCTCGAGCCACCAGGAGCAGCTGCCGGACCCGAGCAGAAGGGGTGAGCGCGGTGTGCTGACACCCTCCTCCCCGCCCGCGACAACTTGGCGTCACAAACAGGATCCTACCGCTCTGCCGTCAGGTAGAGGTGCGCCTTGTTACCGCCGGAGGCATCCGGCAGAAAAATTTCAGAAGCCGCCATCTTTGGCGCGAAAAGTTCCCGCTCGAGCGTCTTCTCGAGCAGTAGAGGCGCGAAGGCCAAAACCCCGCCCCAAGAGAGGAGGGGCCGAAAAGAGCTAAGGGGGACGCGATGGCGGCTGAACGCATGTAGCTGCGGCTATAAAAGCAGGGACGCCAGGACCTTGCGAGAATACCGTTCCTGGAAGCAAACAGTGAAGACACCATGTGGATGCCGTCCCGCGATACCGTACCCCCCGCGCCTGGAACCGCGGCGTGGGTGGAGATCCGGACCGCGCAGCTCTTCCAACGGCTGCAGGTGAAGATGCAGCTCCTCGTGGAGGAGTGGGAGGCCGACATGGCGGACGTTGTAGCCACCGTGCAGAGACGCGAGGAGGAGGCGGAGAAAGGGAGGGTGAGTGACCCACGTCCCGATGCCCTTGCAGGGCCGGTCATCGCGGCTGTGGGGCCCGGTCCAAGCCCTCTCCCCCCGTCGCCTCCCTCGCCACCCGTCTCGGAGGCCGTGACCCCGCCACTAGGCCCGCTACCACCGCAACCGGTAGCTATACCCAGCCCGTCCGCCCCAGCGGACCGACCTGTAGCCGGAGCACGTGACAAACCGGAGGCATTACCTTGGAAGGCCCCGAAGATTGTGCCAGAGACAGTCCCCGAGCAGCTTCCCGAGCCGGAGCCGATGACCCGCTCCGAGCCGAAGGCCCAACTGCGGAAAGCCCCTGTGCCCATCCCCCACACCTCGGCTGAGGTGGCGCCGGGTTGTTGCTGCAAGGCAGCGCCCAAGGCCATGACACCGCGGGATACGCTACCCACCTTCCTGACAGTGGGTAACGTGCTGGATGTCCCGCGGGGCTCAACCCGTGCGCCGGAGCTGGCAGCAGCGCCATACTGGGACAGGGAGCCGACGAAGCTGGGCCTGGAGATCGCGGAGAGGGAGAGAAGGAAAGCCGAGCTGGTGGCCCGAGCCATTCGGGAAAAAAAAAACCTGCGGCAAGCGACCTTCCGTGTCCGGTGCCCGTTCTACGAGGGGCAGGTGAGGCGATTTGATATCCGCCGGGGCTACGGATTCATATACGAACCGGGCCTGGAGGCCGAGGTGTTTGTGGCCCGGCGGGACGTGAATGCCCATCTGCCCGAGGAGCATCCTGGCCGCAATCTTATACCGGGGGACATGGTGCTTTACACCCGGCACTGCGGAGAAAGGGGGTGGTTTGCCCTGGATGTAAAGTTGAAGGGCAGCCCGGAGAGCAAGGTGAGCTCTGCATCCCCTCCCTCGGATGGAGCAGCAAAAGGACCGGAGTAGGGCAGCGGATGCCCGTTGCACCGTCCCCGTTGGGACCATCACTGAAGTTGTTTGTTTGAAAAAGTTTTGAAAAAGTTGTTGAAAGAATGATAAGTGAAATGATACCGAGTACTTCACCAGATTTGCTTTGTGATTTGCAACCGGCTGGAGCCAGCACCGTTGTCCCCGTGGGGACCGTTTAAAGTTTATTTGCATGGGAACTATCCATGGACAAGCCCGTGAACTTGCAGGGCACCACAAACGTTAAGTGGCTTGTAAATATGTTGGGTACCGTTACCGTTTCCGCAATGCCGTCTCCGGAGAGGCAGGTTGGAGGGAGGGCCCTGAGCAGAGTAGGCTAGGGCCCAGCCACCAAAGGAACCAGTGGCCACCCTCTGGAGGGCAAGGACAGATCCCGCTCGGGTGACTTGTGCTGGACTGTGGGTCAAGGGGTGCTGCCTGGGTTTTAGGGGCAGCATCAGGGCCAGGTTGCTTGGGTGGGAGAGAGCGGAAACCGTGACCGTATACCGTTGCAACGTTTAAGTAAATGTGCCTCCCGTCTTGGGAAGAGTTTTGATTAAAAATGTATTTATGTTTTGCTTAACCCTGTTATCCCCTTTTTACAGAAAAATAAAACCGGTGTAGGACGGCAGCCCGCGGACGGTCTGCATTTTGCTAAGGGGGAATGTGTCGCCCTGGGCAAGCCAGGGGACACAGGTCACAACACCACCACACCCCACACTCCAGGTAGGCACATCACAGCTAACCAGAAATCCTTGTTGCCTTCCTCCAGGAGTCTGATGATGCACACCAGGGGGTGGGCCAGGCGGTTGGCTCCGCCCACCAAGGAGCTCACAGCTCTGGAGGCAGGAAGTAACCAGGCAGATTAGCCCAGGCAGGGCAAGAGTGCAGTTCTGTCAGGGAGGAGGAAGTGGAAGGAGTGAAGTGAAGCCCAGGCAGGGCAAGTGTGAGGAGTTAAGAAAGTGAAAGTAGAGAAGTGGAAAAGGAGGAAAAGCAAGTAAAGTGACAGAAGAGAAGGACAGCCTGAAGGGTCCAGCTTTGTGAGGGCCAGAACAGCAAGGTCAGCAACGGCGGTGACTGTCTGGGGGGGGGACCGTTTGGAAGTTCCTGGAAGGACCCCGTTGGCTGTGTGCCCGGTGGTCTGGAGCAGTGTTCCGAAGGACAGTCAGCACCATGGCAGGGGCCTCTCGGACCCCGGCAAGGCTAGGAGTCGCCAGATTTGCCAAATCCGTCAGTGACGGGGACGCAGATCCCCCAACAACCAAGTCCCGATTGAAGGCAACAGCCCAACCCGTATTGGAGAGACACCGCCACCGCCACGGCACAAGTTTCTCAGGGCCAGCGCCTGCGGGCAAAGTGTAGAGCTCCTCCGGCCCAGATTGCAGCCGGGGAGCGGGTAACCGGAGGGAATCCACCGCTACCATCAGTCAACACAGGTGCAAGGAAGAGAGACATCACCGTCACCTACCGGGAGTGCAGGTGCAGCCGTCTGTTGGACCGTCCTACCAGCCGTTGGTTTACCGTACAAACTGTGTCCGTGTGTCAGGCTGAGTGAGTACCATAGTGCCGCAAGGCACAGCGCTGCCCCCGCGTCCCTGCGCCCTCCAGGCCCTACACTTTACATCTCATCACCGGGCCCCGGGATCACCAGCCCCTACCCACGGAGGGGCAACACAACACCTGGCTGCTCCGCATCACCATCCCCGGGACCCCCATACTGAGCAGCGGTGGTGCAATCACCACAACCGTGGGTGGCGTCACGAACTATAACAATTCCCACACCCAACAAACACCCCCTTTCACTCACGGGCGAGGAGTGTCGCTTGAGAAACCCCGGGATCCGGCCCACAGCTCGAGCCACCAGGAGCAGCTGCCGGACCCGAGCAGAAGGGGTGAGCGCGGTGTGCTGACACCCTCCTCCCCGCCCGCGACAGTAAGTTTACTACTCTCTTCAGTTTTACATCAACTGTCTCCTATAACAGTTACATAGTTTTCATAATGACCCATTGAGAGTCACAATCTATTGTGCCAGGAATAATGCTCTAACATCAGCCGCAATATCATCAATGCCAGTCACAATGCCTGTAACAGAGGGCAATATAATAGTAGTTATATTCTTGTACATAGGAGCAGTATTATAATAGTTATATTCATGTACATAGGGAGCAGTATTTTAGTAGTTATATTCTTATGCCTAGCGGTAGTATTATAGTAGTTACATTCTTGTACATAGGGGCAGTATTATAGTAGTCCTAATCTTGTACATAGAGCAGTATTATAGTAGTTATATTCATGTACATAGGGAGCAGTATTTTAGTAGTTATATTCTTATGCCTAGCGGTAGTATTATAGTAGTTATATTCTTGTACATAGGGGCTGTATTATAGTAGTCCTAATCTTGTACATAGAGCAGTATTATAGTAGTTATATTCATGTATATATGGGCAGTATTATAGTAATTACATTCATGTATATAGGGGGCAGTATTATAGTAGTTATATTCTTATGAATAGGGGTAGTATTATAGTAGTTACATTCTTGTACATAGGCGCTGTATTATAGTAGTCCTAATCTTGTACATAGGGCAGTATTATAGTATTATATTCATATAAAGTGCCTACAAGTAGTATTCAACCCCCCGCAGATTTAGCAGGTTTACACATTCGGAATTAACTTGGCATTGTGACATTTGGACTGTAGATCAGCCTGGAAGTGTGAAATGCACTGCAGCAAAAAAGAATGTTATTTCTTTTTTTCTTTTTTTTTTTAAATTGTGAAAAGTTTATTCAGAGGGTCATTTATTATTCAACCCCTCAAACCACCAGAATTCTGTTTGGTTCCCCTAAAGTATTAAGAAGTATTTCAGGCACAAAGAACAATGAGCTTCACATGTTTGGATTAATTATCTCTTTTTCCAGCCTTTTCTGACTAATTAAGACCCTCCCCAAACTTGTGAACAGCACTCATACATGGTCAACATGGGAAAGACAAAGGAGCATTCCAAGGCCATCAGAGACAAGATCGTGGAGGGTCACAAGGCTGGCAAGGGGTACAAAACCCTTTCCAAGGAGTTGGGCCTACCTGTCTCCACTGTTGGGAGCATCATCCAGAAGTGGAAGGCTTATGGAACTACTGTTAGCCTTCCACGGCCTGGACAGCCTTTGAAAGTTTCCACCCGTGCCGAGGCCATGCTTGTCCGAAGAGTCAAGGCTAACCCAAGGACAACAAGGAAGGAGCTCCGGGAAGATCTCATGGCAGTGGGGACATTGGTTTCAGTCAATACCATAAGTAACGTACTCCACCGCAATGGTCTCCGTTCCAGACGAGCCCGTAAGGTACCTTTACTTTCAAAGCGTCATGTCAAGGCTCGTCTACAGTTTGCTCATGATCACTTGGAGGACTCTGAGACAGACTGGTTCAAGGTTCTCTGGTCTGATGAGACCAAGATCGAGATCTTTGGTGCCAACCACACACATGACGTTTGGAGACTTGATGGCACTGCATACGACCCCAAGAATACCATCCCTACAGTCAAGCATGGTGGTGAGAGCATCATGCTGTGGGGCTGTTTCTCAGCCAAGGGGCCTGGCCATCTGGTCCGCATCCATGGGAAGATGGATATCACGGCCTACCTGGAGATTTTGGCCAAGAACCTCCGCTCCTCCATCAAGGATCTTAAGATGGGTCGTCATTTCATATTCCAACAAGACAACGACCCAAACCACACAGCCAATAAAACCAAGGCATGGTTCAAGAGGGAAAAAATCAAGGTGTTGCAGTGGCCTAGTCAGTCTCCTGACCTTAACCCAATTGAAAACTTGTGGAAGGAGCTGAAGAATCAAGTCCACATGAGACACCCAAAGAACCTAGATAACTTGGAGAAGATCTGCATGGAGGAGTGGGCCAAGATAACTCAAGAGACCTGTGCCGGCCTGATCAGGTCTTATAAAAGACGATTATTAGCTGTAATTGCAAACAAGGGTTATTCCACAAAATATTAAACCTAGGGGTTGAATAATAATTGACCCACACTTTTATGTTTAAAATTTATTAAAATTTAACTGAGCAATATAACTTGTTGGTTTGTAAGATTTATGCATCTGTTAATAAATCCTGCTCTTGTTTGAAGTTTGCAGGCTCTAACTTATTTGCATCTTATCAAACCTGCTAAATCTGCAGGGGGTTGAAGACTACTTGTAGGCACTGTACATAGGGGCTGGATTATAGTAGTTATATTTTTGTATATAGGGGCAGTATTATAGTAGTTATATTCTTGTACATAGGGGTAGTATTATAGTAGTTATATTCTTGAACATAGGGGGCAGTATTATAGTAGTTATATTCTTGTACATAGGAGCAGTATTATAGTAGTTATATTCTTGTACATAGGAGCAGTAGTATGGTAGTTATATTCTTGTACATAGGGAGCAGTATTATAGTAGTTATATTCTTGTACATAGGGGGCAGTATTATAGTAGTTATATTCTTGTACATAGGAACAGTATTATAGTAGTTATATTTTTGTACATAGAAGGTAGTAATGTAATCAATCTCGTTATCCTTTTGCCTTTCTATACAGTCATATGAAAAAGTTTGGGCACCCCTATTAATGTTAACCTTTTTTCTTTATCACAATTTGGGTTTTTGCAGCAGCTATTTCAGTTTCATATATCTAATAACTGATGGACTGAGTAATATTTCTGGATTGAAATCAGGTTTATTGTACTAACAGAAAATGTGCAATCCGCATTTAAACAAAATTTGACTGATGCAAAAGTATGGGCACCTCAACATAAAAGTGACATTAATATTTTGTAGATCCTCCTTTTGCAAAAATAACAGCCTCTAGTCGCTTCCTGTAGCTTTTAATGAGTTCCTGGACCCTGGATGAAGGTAGATTTGACCATTCCTGTTTACAAAACAATTCCAGTTCAGTTAAGTTTGATGGTCGCCGAGCATGGACAGCACGCTATTCAGCATCAGTTATTAGATATATGAAACTGAAATCGCTGTTGCAAAAACCCAAATTGTTATAAAGAAAAATGGTTAACATTAATAGGGGTGCCCAAACTTTTTCATATGACTGTATAGTAGTTATATTTTTGTACATAGGGGCAGTATTATAGTAGTTATATTCTTGTACATTGGGGCAGTATTATAGTACTTATATTCTTGTACATAGGGGGCAGTATTATAGTAGTTATATTCTTGTACATAGGGGCAGTATTATAGTAGTTATAGTATTGTACCTAGGGGGCAGTATTATAGTAGTTATATTCTTGTACATAGGGGCAGTATTATAGTAGTTATAGTATTGTACCTAGGGGGCAGTATTATAGTAGTTATATTCTTGTACATAGGGGCAGCATTATAGTAGTTATAGAATTGTACCTAGGGGGCAGTATTATAGTAGTTATATTCTTCACTGTGTTATCACTCTTATGGTAACATCATCACATTTGCACATTATTTCCTTTCTGTATTATCTCTTCTTTTGTTGAGTTTCAGCCTTTTTCTTTCTATCTTGCTCTATTTAGACTGCGGAAACTAAAATTTTGTACAGTATCTTTATCGTTAAGACAAGTAAAGAGCTAAGTTACTGCAATGAGTGTAATTCTAGGCTCTGGCGATCCGTTATGTCATAATGGAAGGAGCTGTCTGAATTAATGACCGGGATAGTTCTGCATAAACATCTGTTCAATCTTTTCTGCCAAATTACACCTTGGTCAGAAGCGTCAGTGAGAGAAGAGAGCGGAGGTGACAGTGGCAGGTTTACAGCTCCAGCCCTAACCTTATTTGCAGTAACTCATAACATACACTGTGCTTCATATATTGCTAAAGACATCGGTCAGCTCCACCAGTGATTTACTGCAACCTGCAAGAAAATTGGTAATATCCAGCAGAGGAGAAAATGGAACGGCTGATTGAAAAAGTAAATTAAGAATTGCGAAAAAAAAAAAACAAGTCTAAAAGGAAATTAATGATGAAGATTTGTGCATTGCTGTGCGGTTTGCAATTTTTGTTTTAAAACTCATTTCTTTAATGAAAAGGTTACTTTATTTATGTAATAATGCAACTGATATTCTTTTAAATCAAAGGGAATCTATCATTAAAATCAGCCCCTCGAAAATTGCAGATATGAGTATGAAGGTTTTTGAGATATACTTCCTTTGTCACCTTTTATATCTCCTGTCTGTTGCTGCATTCCTGAAAAATTTTCATTTTTATCATTATACATGGTAGGATGTATTTGCTCAGGGCATGACAGAGCATTATAAAGGTCTCTTGTTTCCCAGGTAGTTTTCTGCCCAGCAGCAGCCCCTTTAGCTTGATTGATTTCTCACTGTCTGATTTCCTTGACTGGCGCCTGACATCTTATAGGTAATGACATGAGTGTTATATGGGGAAACTATCTGAAGCAGATGAGCAATGGAGCTCTGCCATGCCCCAAAACACTTAACAGCTCATTTGCATATAAATGCGATAACAGTTACTGGAAATGCAGCAACAGATAAAATATATAAATGTGTCTATTGATTTACTTTCAAATACTTACAGATTCCCTTTAAATAAAGTCTGTGTAATTCCTAAATTTCCCTGCTGAATTCTCCCGAATGACTCCCCCCCAAACCCCAAAGTATAGATTCATTCGAGTCTTCCCAATTTTTACATTATTTCAGATGGGTGCAAAATGCCAGTTATTGGAAATGTAGCAACAGATAAAAGATATAAAGGTGTCTATTGATTTACTTTCCAATATTAAGAGATTCCCTTTAAATAAGTTCTGTGTACATAATTTCATCTGATGGATTCTGTCAAATGAATCCCCCTAAAATTTAGATTCATTAGAGTCTACCCAATGGTCCATTATTTCAGATGGTATAAAAATGTAGCAAACTTTTACTTTGCTCTTCTGTAACAATGGACAAAGATAAACACAAATGAAGTTCACTTGCAGCCTATGTATCTATTAGGGGTTTGTCTCAATTCAATTTTTAAGGGAATTTAGGAAGAACCCCTGAACACACTGCGGAAATACAATGTAATAATAGCCTCATTCTGTATGATTTCCACAGAATCCTGACATTTTTCTTAATATGTATATGATCTTTTAAGATCTATGATCTGGACATAGATCTCCCTTAAGGCCCTGTCACACACAGAGATAAATATGTGGCAGATCTGTGGTTGCAATGAAATTGTGGACAATCAGTGCCAGGTTTGTGGCTGTGTCCAAATTGAACAATAAGTCCATGATTTCACTGGAACCACAGATCTGCCAAAGATTTATCTCTGTGTATGACGGGGCCTTTAGTATCTGCCTTCAGATCTTATTTTTTTATGAAATGGAGTATTACCAGTGTGAGACATGTAATGACTGACAGTTTTCTATCCTTCCTGATCTCACTGCAGAGCAGAGTCTGATTATTACTAACGCAGTGCAGCAGAGCTGAGCTTTGTCTCATTACTAACACATCTGTAGTTACAGGTTTACTCTTCTGCTGTCATCTCTGTTGCAGAGCTGTGAATGATAATAACTAACACATTTTTAGCTTACCTCTCACAGGCAGCCTCTGTAGGGGTAGAGAGGAGAGGGTATATGAGAGCACTAAAACTACAGTTTTGTATGCATTTGTCATGATGAGATAACATTCTGCTGTTACTGCTCCTATCCTGACACTGGTTGCCTGTAAGATGGAAGTTGAAGTGTTTGTTCAGATGTGTTTGTAATGGGACACAGCTCAGCTCTGCTGTACACTGCTGTACACTGCCAGTTATAATCACACTCAGTTCTGTAGTGAGATCAGGAGACCAGACTGTCAGTCATTACATGTTGCACACTGGTAATGTCCCCTTTATATTAAAATAAGCTCAGAAGGCAGATTCTCAAGGACATTTATGTCCAGCTCATACATTTTTACATATTAAAGGAGTATTCTCATCTCCAAGATCCTACCGTAATATGTAGTAGGTGTAATAATAATAATAATAATAATAATATTAGCAAATACTTCCAAATAGAAATGTAGTATAGTTCTTCTGATTCACTATGTCACTTACATCATGTTCAGGGCATTGCAGGACCATAGAACCCTAAGGTTCTGCAATGCCCTGAACAAGAGGTGAGTGACATTGTGAATCAGAAGAACTATACTACATTTCTACTTGGAGGTATTCGCTATTATTATTATTATTATTATTATTATTATTATTATTATTACACCTACTAGATTTTAGGATAGGATCTTGGAGATTGGAATACCCCTTTTTTTAAGGAAAACGTGAATTGTTTTGAAATAAGACATTGGAGTAAAGATTTCAAAATATCATTCCATTCAGCTTCCTATGACCTACATGTCCTAATAGTTGGCTTAGGAGGGTTGATACTACTGACAAATTCCCTTTAATGATTTTTTTTAGGCCTAGGGCACAAGGTGAGAAAAACGGTGCGAGTGGAATGCTATAAAAAAATTGCATTCCACTCGGACCACTATTACTCTATGGGGCCGCTCCCATAAGCGATTGTATTCTCAGTCCTACTCGGACCGAGAAAACAGTCACAGCATGCTGCGGGCTCAATGCGATCCTGTTCCACTCGCACCCATTCAAGTCTATGGGGCTAAACATTGTATTGCTCTTGCTTTACGCATCAGCTGACAATAGAGGAGATAAATCCCTCCCTCCCTTCCACAGCGCCGGCCCTCCCCTCCGCAACTGTGGTCTGATCGCACAATCGGAACACAGTCACATGACACTCGGCTCCCGCTGTGGTGCGAGAGTGTGCCAAGTGTCATGCGCGCATTCGCACCAACCCCCGTGTGGCCTCAGCCATAACTTATGATAGAGAAGATCCTTCTGCAGGCAAAACGGGATCAAAATGATAGGAGTGAGGAATATGACTGAGTTCCTGAAATACACTAACAAGGTATCTTTATTTGTAAGTTTTATTTGTAAATATGAAAAAAAAAATAGGATCATAGAAAAGATGGATATGAAGGGAAAATATGTATTTTGCATGTGTATATATATATATATATATATATATATATATATATATTATTATATTGTCTGTCCTTAGTGTTCCTTTAAAGGGTTCTATAGTTGAAAAAAGCCCGAGATTATTGGGCAACTTTACTCCTTGGTCAAGTAGATGACATACAGTACAGCGCTTGTTATGCTCACTGTGACCAAGCGAGTGTGACAGACTATTTGGAAACTGTCAATGCACAAGAATTTGTTGTACTAGAAGAGAAGTTTTAAATTGTCTACTCAATCTTCTGGGTCATATTGTGTCACTGACTTTGCCACTGTATAAAAAAATATCTTTTTCTGCACTGCCGAGTAAAAATCCATTTATAGAGAGAAAAACAGAGGAGAACTCTTGCATTATGGGCTTATTTGTTTTGTTGTGTGTTTTCTCCTTCCCAGAAAAAAATTGCATTCTCCAAAATTTAGATTTTGTGCAAAGTCCAAAATGATTACTTTAGGGCAGGGGTGGGGAACCTCCGGCCCGCGGGCCGTATGCGGCCCACGGCGACTTTTTCTGCGGCCCCTGGGCTGATTCCCGGGAACTGTAGTGCTGGGGCGGCAGCCGCATCTTACTGGCTGCTGGCCCTTTAAAACCCCACACACCGCTTTCAATGCTGAACGCTGCATTTCCTTTACCTGAAAGACTACGTCCCCACGCTGGCACTGCCTACGTGAGGACGTACTTTGTAGGTGGGGTCGGCGTGAGGGGCGCTAAAATCAAACAGGAGAGGATTGACTGCCAATCATCCCCCAGGTCTTACTGTGCCGGCAGCGCTCTGTGCCCAGCGGCGGTGGCTCCCTGTGCCCAGCGGCGGCTCCCTGTGCCCGGCGGTTGTGGCGGCAGCTCCCTGTGCCCGACGGTTGCGGCGGCGGCTCCCTGTGCCCGGCGATTGTGGTGGCGGCTCCCTGTGCCCGGCGGTTGCGGCGGCGGCTCCCTGTGCCCGGCGGCGGCAGCTCCCTGTGCCCGGCGGTTGCGGCGGTGGCTCCCTGTGCCCGGTTGCAGCTCCCTGTGCCCGGCGGTTGCGGCGGCAGCTCCCTGTGCCCGGCGGTTGCGGCGGCGGCTCCCTGTGACCGGCGGTGGCTCCCTGTGCCCGGCGGCTCCATGCCCGGCGGCTACCTGTGCCCGGCGGCTGCTCCTCTCTGTGCCCGGTGGCTCCCTGTTCCCGGCGGTTGCGGCGGCGGCTCCCTGTGCCCGGCGGCGGCTCCCTGTGTCCAGCGGCTCCATGCCCGGCGGCTACCTGTGCCCGGCGGCTACCTGTGCCCGGCGGCGGCTGCTCCTCTCTGTGCCCGGCGGCTCCCTGTGCCCAGCGGGTGCGGCGGCGGCTCCGTGCCCAGCGGCTCCCTGTGCCCAGCGGCGAAGGCGGCTGCTCCTCTCTGTACCCGACGGCGGCTGCTCCTCTCTGTGCCCAGCGGCGGCAGCTACTCCTCTCTGTGCCCGGCAGCAGAGCCCTCCGTGCCCGCAACCACCTCCAGCGCTCTGTGATACCAGCCTCCCCCAGTTCTCTAATTACCTCCAAGCTCTTCCGAATCTGCCTGTGCCCCCAGCGCTCTGTACCTCCAGTGCTCTGTGCCCCTCTTTCTCCCCAGTGCTCTGTGCCCCCCCAGTCTCCCCAGTGATCTGTGTCCCCCCAGTGTTCTGTGCCCCCCCAGTCTCCCCAGTGATCTGTGCCCCCCAGTGTTCTGTGCCTCCCTCCAGTCTCCCCAGTGATCTGTGCCACCCAGTCTCCCCAGTGATCTGTGCCCCCCCAGTTTTCTGTGCCCCCCCAGTCTCCCCAGTGATCTGTGCCCCCCCAGTGTTCTGTACCTCCCCCAGTCTCCCCAGTGATCTGTGCCCCCCAGTCTCCCCAGTGATCTGTGCCCCCCCAGTGTTCTGTGCCCCCCCAGTCTCCCCAGTGATCTGTGACCCCCAATGTGTTCTGTGCCCCCCCAGTCTCCCCAGTGACCTGTGCCCCCCAGTCTCCCCAGTGATCTGTGCCCCCTGAAGTGTTATGTGCCCCCCCAGTCTCCCTAGTGATCTATGTACCCCTAGTGATCTGTGCCCCTGTCTCCCCAGTGATCTGTGCCCCCCTAGTCTCCCCAGTGATCTGTGCCCCCCCCCCAGTCTCCCCAGTGGTCTCTGTGCCCCGAGCCTCTCCCAGTTCTGTCTGTGCCTTCAGCCTCTCCCATTCTTCTCTGTGCCATCTGTGTCCCCAGTGTCCCCCTGATTTGTCTGTGCCTCCAGCCTCTCCCATTATTCTCTGTTCCCGCAGAGCTCTCTGTGTCCCTCCGGCATCCCCCAGGGCTGTTTGCCCCCGGCTATTTATATAACCCCAGGAATGTTTGTGCCCCCCAGCTATGTCTGTGTAACCCAATGATGTGTATATACCCCCAGTGAAGTCTGTGCCGCCCAGTGATGTATGTACCCCCAGTGACGTCTATGCCCTGCTGCTTCCCTAGTGATGTATATTCCTCCCAGCCCTCCCCAGCAATGTTTATGCCCCCCAGTTATGTTTGTGCTCCCCATCAATGATGTATGTATCCCCCAGTGATGTATGTACCCCCAATGATGTCTATGCCCCCAGCCTCCCCAGTGCTCTATATTCCTCCCAACCCTCCCCTGTGATGTATATACAGCAGTCACAGCCAACTCAAACCTGGAAAAGCAGTTGTAAAAAGCCAAAAGATCAATATCGCCTAATATTACAGCTGCACCAAAGAGTAGAAGCTCCAGCGCCACAGTGAGTTAATTGTTTGACCAAATATATTAGGGTAATTTTCAAGTTGATAATTTTGTGTGGCCCCCGAAGGTTGGTAAAAATTTCCAAATGGCCCCCGGCAGAAAAAAGGTTCCCCACCCCTGCTTTAGGGTAAGAAAATACAGATATAGAGCAGTGAACAGAATTATTTAACCAAGGTTAAAGCACACCAATCACCAGGATTCTCCTTGTGATGGTGGGATATGGGGTTAGGTGTATCTTGCTGTACAGATTACTATTTTAAGCTTGGTTCACTGTCCATTATTTGTACTGCTTCTGTGTACACTGTATTGTTTGTAAGTAATCACCCCCTATAGTGCAAGGTTATAGCCTCTTGGGGCGCTTCCATCCCAGGGTGTGGGGGTGGGTGGGCCTAGAGTCCACCTACTGAGAACTTCAGGAGAGAATGATTGAACCACTGGGAGAAGCTGAGACTTCTCAGAGAAAGACCTGGACATTTATCGCTTACCGGACTATATTTGTGTTACTGGACTAATTTTAACCTCTGTTTTGTGGATTATGTTATGGACCATTCAATTTGCTTGGAATAAATGCTCTTTGGATTGTACAGCCATCTCTCGCTCTATTGATCGTGTGATATGGGAGGACACCGTCACACTCCTATATTACCTAAAGCCAGTGCTATACTGGCACTATCATGCTGATCCTATACATCAGCTTGGATGTATACTTTTCAAACACAAGCAAGTAAAGTTTGTAAAATGAGCAGCTTTTTGAATGGCAGCAGCTGCCGATCAGCTGATAGCTGTGGTGGGTTTTGACAGTGATTCATGCCCTATGCCTGTCCCTCCTCCCCCATCAGTTATTTATGCTAATTCTATTATACAAGCGTTTTACTAAGTGGCTAGAAGAATTTTTTTCTGATGTCATACCCACGTGACCAGAAAGGGCGGGGCCTTTATTGTTGATGTTTCAAATAAAGCACGTGAACGCTGCAGTCAGTCTTAAAGCTCACTGATTTCATATTGACTACAGTATTACTGCTAAGCCCAGTGATTAGTCTCAGTGGTGATCTGCAACTTGCCCACACAAAAAAGGGACATTGGAACTGGAGCAGCAAGAATAAACAAAGCTCATTTAGTTATTTATAACACTGGGCAAAATCAAGGAGTACAAAATAAAATCCAGGAAACAAACCCATTAAACGGAACCTGCCAGTTTTTTAATGTCTAAGCTAATCCCACCACCTTCCTTAACACTTATGATGTAAAAAGTATATATAAAAGTATATCATGCCCTGACTCCCTGCATATCCCCCTCCAAAACCTTTTTAAATAGCTTCCGCGCTGTACGTAAATGCAACTGGTCCGGACTGATGAGTTCCTTTGTCATTCCTCCCTGCTGGTAATGGCCAACCTTCCGATGTGATTGATGTGGATCATGAACCCAACATCATCCACATAGCCAGGCAAAATCTCGTGCCTGTGGAGAGATTGTGGTTCGTGCAGGCGCACTTTGCTCTGGACAGCTGCGGGTTGCTGCCAATGCATGTGCAGTTAGGTTTCAGGTGCTGCCTATGTACCGCTCCGGGGCTCGGCCGCCTGCCGAGCCGCTCGGATCCGTGCTCGTTGGTGGGTGGCTCAAGCTCTCCACGGACTCGGGGGTCACGTCGCTCTGAAAGGGGGTTGGTGCTACACGTAGGGACTTCGGTGGGGAGGTCCATGCCCGGAGCCGCGGTGGTTTGCAGGGGATTTAAGTTCGTGACGCCACCCACAGGTTGTGGTGAATGGATGGACACCACCGCTGCCGTTGACTAGGCTGCCGGGGATGGTGTTGCGCAGCTTGGTGTTGACCCCCTCCGTGGGTAGGGGGATGGTGGTCCCGGGGACACGAGGGAGGTTCGGAGGCGAGGGAATCGATGCCTGCTGGGGTGTCGGTGCGGCGCGGTGCGCAGCCCGAAGGCACTGTTGTACTCACTATGAGAAAATACGCTGGAGTCTCTGGTAAACCAAACAAGATGGTGAATGGTGCCCGCAGCCGGCTGCAGTTTCCCATTAACAGGTTGGTGGTTTCCGCCTTTCTCCTGCACCTCTCGTGTAAAAGTTGCGACTCTTATGCCTAAACAATGGTAGTCCGCTCACCGGCTTGCTATGTGTCGGGAGAGCCCTGTTTGCTTGTAGACGCTGGCCCCTTGGGTCTCTATGCCTTGGCGGTGGCTTTACCCTAATGGTTGAGCTGTTGTCTTCAGTCAGGTCTTGTGTGGAAAAGGTCCTAAAGGCCAGTCCTCAATCAGTTGATTTGACTTAGCCTAGTTGTTTCTGGGCCTCGTACTGGGTCTGAGTACCCCTCCTGGTGCTCCGGTTTCCAATCGGTTCCCCGGTTCGGTACTGGCGGGCCACCGCCCGTCCCCAGTCCCTACGGTTCCACCGGCTGTAATCCCAGATCCTGCAGGCAGCCACCACCGTCTGCTTCTTTGCCAGAGGTGACTGGGCTCCAACCCAGACACCTGGTGTAGACTTTGGCAGGCCTGAGCACAGGTCTGCCCTTGAACTTGACTCCACTTCACTCCACTGTCAAAGCTCAACTCTAACTGTTTTCCCGCCTCCGGACCTGTAAACTCCTCGGTAGGCGGAGCCAACCGCTTGGCTCCGCCCCTGGTGTGAACATCAAACCAGGAGCGTGGTGACAAAGGTTTTGAAGTTTGGCTGCTGGCTGCTGTCACCTTACTAAGGGGAGAGGGTGTGTGTGCATGGGACTACCTGGGACGACCTGACTAGTCCAGGGCGTCACAAGTACAGCAGGGCAAAGCAATGTATGACTGCTCATGTACCGCCCCCGTGTCAGCGGCCGAGCCACTTGGATCCAGAACCGCGGAAACTCGAAGTTAAAAGAGGGAATATATACAGGGGATTTAGAAGTTTGTGACGCCACCCACGGTGCGTGGTAAAATGGAGTACCACCGCTGCTGTTGGGAGCGCCTGGTGGCGGTGGTATGGCAGCAAGGTGTTTAACCCCTCCGTGGGTAGGGGGTTGTGCCCCAGGGCCCGGTGATGGTAGTGAAGGGGGTGCCGTTGGGGAGGAAAGGGTTTCTGCGTACTCACTCAGTCCAAGAATACTGACAGCGACAGCTTGTAAACCAGAATTCTGAGCACCGCTGCAGCAAGGAGGGAGCACGCTTGGATCCGTGCCCTTAGTGTTGCTTGTTAGCCTGTGGCCTTTTCCGTGGCACCTTCTTCACTGTTTGGACCCTGTAGTGTGGAACTAGTTGGGTCCCACTCACACGTATGGCTAACGGAGTGAGCTTGCTTTCAGGGTTCACACTTGGGATTTGATGGACTGTGTTTTGGGAAAACTCCTATCCCTTCGTTGCACTAGTACCCCGATTTTGGAGCAAGTGAGGGATTTGAAGACTTCACCCCCTTCGGGTAAATTACCAGGATGCGTGAAGCTACTTTCCGGTCTAGTGTCTGCCTAACCCTTCGTGCCCTGGCCCCTGCCCGGAGATGGCTCTAGGCCGCCAGCTGCCCTCCTCGTCAGATCCCTGCCCCTTGACACAATCCCCTGTGACCGGGGTTCCAGCTCCTACCAGGCCCAGACCAATGTCTTCCACCTAGTAGTCTCAAGGAGCCCTGCTACTAAACCGGTGACCTCTCACTTCGAGAGACACCACTCCACACTCCTACTCCTTCACTTTTTCTCTCACTTCTTCTACATTTTTCACTTTTCCCTACCAACCCCCCAAGTGGGCGGCCCTATTCCCTTCAGGCCCCCCAATGGTGTGTCTGGTGGGTGTGGTGCAAAGTGTTCCTAGGGTTTTGACTGGCTCTGATCTTAGCAACACCAAAGAACAGGGATCTGTAACCAAGGAGGATGCGGATACTGTGCAGAAGGGCAGACTGCACAATACCCTGTGACCTGATAGGCCAGAGCGTCACATTCCCCCTTGGTTAAACGTAGCTCGTCCCCGAGCTACAGGACTCCAGAGGTTTATTTTTGTTTTAACTGGAGAAAAAAGGAAAATGTAAACATTAGCACAATATTTATTAACAGTCCAACAGTGGGACGCTACCGGTTTCAATGGTAACGGAGACTCAACCTACTCCGTTGCAGCCCTTTCCTGCGACAGTCCAGTCCCAATGTCCCAGACCCAATAACCCGCCACCCAAACAACCTGACCCCCTGGAAACCTATCCGCGGGTCCGTGACCCGGTTAAGGTCCCAGGTGATGTCTTTAGACGACTCTAGCTGGCACGGGAGGTGCAACTATATACAATACACAAGTTCGTGTCAGTCACGCCAGTCCTGTGACCATGGTCCATATTTACCTATATATACCTATAATATATAACGGAGTCCATGTACCGGTTGTACACACTGAAAAGGAATTTGGTTGTTAATCAGGTAACTTCTTCATTCATTTTCAATTATTTACTCAAACTTTCATTTACTGATATCTATATGAAAAATAACAAACTGAGAAAAACAATAAACAAAAACACCGATACCTAACAGTTCTATGGCATCGTAAAACTACTGGCATTGTAACATTTTTCAACATTAGTGCCGCTCACTGGGAGGATGGTAGTCGACGGCTGGTACTACTCGCTCATCGACTATAGCGAGCCGCTTCACATCTAGGGCGTACCAGCCCCGCTCACTCCAATGTCGAGTGTAACTGACCACCTCTCCTGCCTCCAGGTTGCGGCCTGGATGGCCACTTGGGAGATGTTGCTCAATATATCTCCGAGCAACAAACATCTCTTCTGAGAGATCTGCTTCCCAGAGGAAACCTCACCCTTTCTCGGGGTTAAACTGCCTGACGTACCCTCTGCGCTGTGGCCCTCAAACACGGAAGGTAGCCTTCCTCAAGTGCTCCGTCTCTCTCCTAGCTCGAGCAAGCATCTCTTGTCGTTGCTGATCTTGCGTTGTCATCGCTGGCATCATTTGTTGTGGGTATCGTGCCCACTGGTGTTATGTCCTGGTGGTGGATACTCTGGGCCATGCACTGGACTCCTCCAGTGAGGCAACCCGGAGCTAACCCCTGTACAGGAACTGTCCGATCACCCCACCAGAGGACCTAGATGCACGGTAGCCGGAGCACTAACGGTACAGGAACAGAGTCCTTCAGGAAGAGGTCTCTGGGGCCACGGAGCTCCTGGAGGTAGTCCAGATGACGAGGCTCAGGTTCAGGTGCCGGGTAGAGACGTCAGGCGGGATCCAGGTCCAGCTGAACAAGAGGGCAGAGGTCAGCGGGTGAAGCCGAGAATCGGAGACGGGTTCAGGCTGAAGAAGATGGTGGGGTCACAGCCGACAGTCACTGAAAGATTTCCTGGGCGAACCGAGGTCAGGACCGGGTTAGAGTGGCAGGACGGGCTCTGCGAAAGACACAGGGTTAATAGGAGACAAGGCAAGAGGGGACCTGAACATCTAGCTTAGGGAAACACGTTGAACAGGCACCGCCCACATGGAAGGAAGGTCCTAATATACCCTGTACCTGAATTTGGCAATATCCTGTTTCTGGAACGCTGAGAGGAGGTCAATGACCGCGCGCACGCCCTAATTAGCATGCGCGAAGCCCGAGTGCTGGAGACCAGAGCATGAAGCGGTGCAGAGGATGCAGGAGAGGCCGACAGTGTGTCCTGGGTCGCAAGGGAACGCCGGGAGCGGGGGACAGGAAGCATGGAGGACGCAGAGGGGTAAGAGTGAGCTGTGTGGCCGTGGGCAGGAGGACCGGGGACCGGAGCGGTGAGTGAGGGACGGCGTTGGGACCCGGGGAACTTGACAGTACCCCCTCCCCCACGCACCCCTCCCCGCAACCGGGACAAGAAGTCACGTATCAGAGGGGTGCCAACATTCTCCCGGGGTTCCCAGGACCTGTCCTCGGGACCATAACCCGCCCAGTCGACAAGGAAGAATTGCTTACCCCTCACGGTCTTCATGGCTACAATATCTCTTACCGCATAGACGTCATCGTCTGCAATAGGAGGAGGAGGAGTACCGGCGTCAACGGAGAAGGGACCAAGAACAACAGGCTTGAGCAAGGAGACGTGGAAGGAGTTAGGTATCCGCATCGTGACCGGAAGCAGCTTGTATGAAACCTCATTGATCCTTCCGATGACCTTGAATGGACCGATGTACCGTGGACCCAACTTGTACGATGGCATCTTCAATCGGACGTATTTGGAGGCAAGCCAGACCAAGTCCCCAGGAGAGAAATGAGGAGGATCAAGCCGTCTCTTGTCTGCGTGTCTCTTCATCTGTGCGGAAGCACGTTCAAGGGAGGTTTTGACAGAGGTCCATATAGCAGAGAAGTCTCTGGCCAGGGCATCGGCAGTGGAGACATCGGAAACCGCGGATACCGGAAAAGGAACGTAAGGCTGAAGTCCATAGACGACATGGAAGGGAGAACTGGAGGTGGACTCTCTGACGTGATGGTTATGAGAGAACGCAGCCCAAGGGAGAAGCGTGGACCAGTCGTCATGATGAACGTTGACGTAGTGGCGCAGGAAGGAAGTCAGGATCTGGTTGACCCGTTCCACTTAACCATTTGACTGGGGGTGGTAGGCCGAGGAAAAGTCCAGAGACACTCCCAGATGTTCGCAGAGGGCCCTCCAGAAGCGCGAGGTGACAGGGTTCCTCTGTCGGACACAATGTGTGCGGGAAAGCCGTGCAGCCGTAAGATATGCTGTATAAAGACATCAGTGAGTTCCTGGGCAGAGGGCAGCCCGACCATGGGGACTAAATGAGCGATCTTTGAGAAACGATCCACCACGACACAGATGACCGTATGTCCGGAAGACAGGGGCAAGTCTGTGATAAAGTCCATGGCAATGTATTGCCATAGAACGGAGGGAATCGGCAGAGGCAGAAGACGACCATAGGGCAGGTGCTTGGGCGTTTTGTTCCGGGCACAGGATGGGCAGGCAGAGACAAAGGAGATGACGTCCTTGCGAAGGGACGGCCACCAATAGTGACGGACAATCGTACTCCATGTTTTCTTCTGATCGGCTTGGCCGGCTATTTTCGAAGCATGCCCCCATTGTAGGACTTTCTGTCTGTCGGTCTCCGTGACATAAATCTTCCCAGGGGGTATCTGAGCCAGAGTGACGGGAGCCACCGGAACGACCTTACTGGGGCAGATGATGGGCTGGAACGTCTCCTCTTCCTGTTCCATTGGCACAAAGGACCGGGACAAGGCATCCGCCTGCACGTTCTTATCCGCGGGCCGAAAATGGAGTTGGAAGTCAAATTGGGCAAAGAACAGAGACCAACAGGCTTGGCGCAGGTTCAGTCTTCAGGCAGACCCCAGATATTCCAGGTTCTTATGATCAGTGTAAATGATCACCGGGTATACCGCCCCCTATAAGAGGTAACGCCATTCCTCCAAAGCAAGCTTGACAGCCAGAAGCTCTCGATCGGCAATGGTGTAGTTGCGTTCAGGTGCCGAGAAGATCTTAGAGAGGAAGCCGCAGGTGACCATCTTCCCGGTGGAGGACTTCTGTATAAGCACGGCCCCGGCCCCAGAGGAGGAGGCGTCCACCTCCAAGCTGAATTGTCGGTTCAACTCTGGTCGGTGGAGAACGGGGGAAGAAGCAAACGCCCACTTCAGGGAGCAGAACGCGGCGTCGGTCTCAGGTGACCAGTCTTTCGGGTTAGCCCCATTTTTGGTCAAGGCAGAGAGAGGCGCTGTCTGAGCAGAGAAGTGAGGGATGAATTGGCGGTAATAATTGGCAAAGTCGAGGAAGCGTTGAATGGCCTTCAGTCTGGAAGGAGGGGGCCAGTCGAGGATATAAGAGACCTTCTCGGAATCCATCTGCAGGCCTGTGTCGGAGATCACGTAGCTCAGAAAGGGAAGGGACGACCGCTCAAACACACACTTCTTGTACTTGGCGTACAGGCGATTCTCCCTAAGCCTTTGTAGCACAAGTTGCACCTTCTCTCTGTGGGTCTGCAAGTCTGGGGAATAGACCAGGATGTCATCCAGATATACGACCACACAGACGTAGAGGAGATCCCTGAACACGTCATTCACCAGTTCCTGGAAGACAGCCGGAGCGTTACACAGACCGAAGGGCATCACACAATACTCGTAGTGCCCATCACGGGTGTTGAATGCAGTCTTCCATTCGTCCCCTGAGCGAATATGAACCAGGTTGTAGGCTCCGCGGAGGTCTAACTTGGTGAATATATGGGCCCCTCTGAGCCGATCGAATAATTCTGGGATTAGAGGCAGGGGATATTTGTTTTTCACGGTGATCTGGTTCAAGCCCCGGTAATCAACACAGGGGCGTAAGTCGCCTTCTTTCTACTTGACGAAGAAGAAACCTGCTCCGGCAGGGGACGAGGATCTCTGAATGAATCCCCTTGCCGCCAGGTTCTTGGCGATGTAATCAGACATGGCCCGTGTTTCAGTAGGAGACAAGGGGTATATCCTTCCCCGAGGAGGAGTGGTTCCAGGCAGCAAGTCGATAGCACAGTCGTAGGGTCGATATGGCGGCAATACCTCTGACTCCTTCTTATCAAAAACATCCGCGAAGGACCAATAGGCGGAGGGTAGTCCTGGTAGGGACTCCGGGGCCGGAGGTCGATGGATGGGCTGTACGGACTGCAGGCAGTTCTCATGACAAGACGGGACCCATCGGGTAATCTCTCCAGAACACCAGCTGATAGAAGGTTCATGTACCCCTAACCAGGGTAAGCCCAGCAGGAGCGGGTGAAACATACGCGGGAGAACATAGAGAGTGCTTTTCTCGGTATGCAGGACTCCGATACGAAGTTCCACAGGTTTGGTGATAAACAACACGGTGTCAGATAGGGGTTTCCCATCTACAGAGGCAATCACAAGGGGTTTTCCAAGAGGGATAACAGGTACCCGGTACTTGTCCACCGTAGCCTGTTGGATGAAGCTGCCTGCTCCCCCGGAATCGATATACGCCTCTGCCGTGAACCAGGTCTTCTCCGTCGTCACCTGGACAGTCCATGTAACTGGGTCTGAGAGAGTCCCGGTACCTAGGGTGGCCTCTCATACCAACCCTAAGCTTTGGAGTTTCCCGGCTTCTCAGGGCAGGAACGCAGCAGGTGTGTACTGTCTCTGCAGTAAAAACACAGGCCCTTGGCGAGCCGTTCTGCTCGTCGTTGCTCGGATTGCCTCAGTCGGTCTATTTGCATGGGCTTGTGAGTAGAGGTGCCCTAAGGCGTGGACTGAGGGACGGTGGACTTCAACGGAGTGGGGGAGTGCCGTGTCGGGCGCTTCTTTACTTATTTAGACCGTTCCTGGAAACGGAGATCAACCCAGGTTGCTAGGGCAACCAGGGCATCCAGGGTAGGAGGGACGTCGCGGCCGGCCAACTCGTCCTTGATGCGACCGGAGAGCCCTTCCCAGAAGGCTGCTGTCAGTGTTTCATTGTTCCAGCCTAGCTCAGAGGCCAGAGTACGGAACCGGATGGCGTACTGCCCAACCGTCAAAGCCCCTTGGCGTAACCTAAGAAGGGATGAGGTTGGACGCGGAGGCACGTCCGGGTTCGTCGAAGGTGGTACGAAAGGCTTCCAGGAAGTCCCGGATGTTGGTTGTCATAGGATCTTCCTTTTCCCACAAGGGATTCATCCAGGCCAGTGCTTCGGCCACTAAATGGGACAACACAAAGGCTTCCTTCGCTTGGTCAGAGCCAAAGAGGTGCAGAAGCAACTTGAAGTGTAGCGAGCACTGATTCAAAAATCCCCTGCAGGTCTTGGGGTCCCCGGCATACCGGGGCGGAGAGGCCAGGCGAAGTTTAGAGGTCTCAGAGGAAGCCCCCACGGGAGCAGCAGTCGTGGTCGGAGTCGACAGGGACGTGGCTGTTGCTTGAAGGGTATTCAGACGAGTGTCCACTGAAGACATGAAGGCCAGCATGCGAGATTGGGTCTCGCGTTGTTGTACCAGTTCCTACTGTAATATGGCCAGCTGGGACGCTAGTGCTTCGGCAGGATCCATGGCCTGTTCAAACTGTTATGTCCTGGTGGTGGATATTCTGGGCCGTGCACCGGACTCCTCCAGTGAGGCAACCCGGACCTAACCCCTGTACAGGGACTGTCCGATCACCCCACCAGAGGGCCTAGATGCACGGTAGCCGGAGCACTAACGGTACAGGAACAGAGTCCTTCAGGAGACTGGGATGAAGAGGTCTCTGGGGCCATGGAGCTCCTGGAGGAAGTCCAGATGATGAGGCTCAGGTTCAGGTGGCGGGTAGAGACGTCAGGCGGGATCCAGGTTCAGCTGAACAAGAGGGCAGAGGTCAGCGGGTGAAGCCAAGGATCGGAGACGGGTTCAGGCTGAAGAAGATGGTGGGGTCACAGCCGACAGTCACCGAAAGACTTCCTGGGCGAACCGAGGTCAGGACCGGGTTAGAGTGGCAGGACGGGCTCTGCGAAAGACACAGGGTTAATAGGAGACAAGGCAAGAGGGGACCTGAACACCTAGCTTAGGAAAACACGTTGAACAGGCACCGCCAACATAGAAGGAAGGTCCTAATATACCCTGTACCTGAATTTGGCAATATCCTGTTTCTGGAATGTTGGCCCTTTAAGAGAAGGTCAATGACCGCGCGCGCGCCCTAATGCGCATGCGCGAAACCCGAGTGCCGGAGACCAGAGCAGGAAGCGGTGCAGAGGATCCGGGAAAGGCCAACAGTGTGTCCTGGGTCGCAAGGGAACGCCGGGAGCGGGGGACAGGAAGCATGGAGGACGCAGAGGGGTAAGAATGAGCTGTGTGGCCGTGGGCAGGAGGACCGGGGACCGGAGCGGTGAGTGAGGGACGGCGTCGGGACCCGGGGAGCATGACAACTGGTGTATCCTTCTTACCCTGAGGGGGGTGGCTAGGATTTTGTGGCTGATGGGACCTGGTGTGGGAAGGTGTTATGTAGGATGTAGTACACTTCTGTGACCACCTGGTGGTGCCAGGGCGTCACAATACCAGCAGTAGCACCTCAGCCACCGGTCATGGACATCGGGTCAGGCACCAGACATCAAGCAGTGGTCATCAAACTCCGGACATCAGGTATTGTAGGCAAAGACCATAGAAGGGTGGCAAAGGAACAGTAAGCACTGACCGCAGCAGGGTGGTGTGGGCACACCGGGCGTGACCCTTAGCAGAGTGATATCAGCACAGCAGGTATTTTCAGACTTCAGGTAACCTATAGACACAACTTTATTCACAGGATACAGCAGGACCCTGGGGTATATCACACGGCAGGATCCCGGGGTACATCACACGGCAGGATCCCGGGGTACATCACACGGCAGGATCTTGGGATACATCACACAGCAGGATCTCGGGGTACATCACACGGCTGGAACAGAGTCAACCATCACATGGGCATCCACCGGGAACAACAGCCAGGGACTGCACTTATACGCGGACGGCAGAGAAGCGGCAAGCAGGTACACTGCACAAGGTACAGAGGGATGCCAGATTCCCTAGTATGGCGGCATGACAATACCACTTTTTGCAATGCAGCATCGGTGCTAAGGAAGGTGGTGGGATTAGTTCATACACTGAAGACTGGTGGTTGGTTCCCTTTAATAACGTCCAAAGCAAGAGACACTTTTGTCACCACTATCCATCCGAAGAATACTGAATGAGGCAAACAAAAATTGGATAAAAGTTTATTATATCAAATGATAATTGGAAAAAGTTTGCAACATATGGTGGCATCTTATTTTATCTAAAGATTTTGGAAATATGTAATGTCTGCCCCAATCTTGTCCTTTAATATTGTATATTTTGCTTAATCTGTCGGAAGTAATGATGTGACTAGTTTCTGTCATAGAAAGATTTGGATCGGGGCAGAGGACAGAGCTCGGTGTATTCTGTCCTATAAAGCAATTTTCAGACCTGGAATATGTTCCCTATAAATGGCGTTCTTCTCTTCTCGCTCTCCTTCGGAGGGGAACTCAGGAGAGATGGATAATAACGCATAGGTCATTGATTTTCGAGGTGCAATGGAGCGTATGTGATCGCTGACAAAAAAGAGATAGATGTTACATTAGGAGGAATAGAGGAGCATGCTGTCATTTGGCCACGTCTCGGCTCCCATATCTCCCTCTGCCAGCACCTGTGCACAGAGCCTCTTAGTTATGTCAATAATCCCAGTGTGAGCTTTCATCCTACAGTTGGCGGAAAAAACAGAACAGGGGATGGGAATGTGAATGTCATTGATGCAGAATGCATCCAGGTGTAGCTGTTGGTTGTGGTCTGGGTGCCGCAGGCATAATAGGAACATGAGGAGCTCTACAACATACAGTATGATACATGATGAGAGAATAATTATCAAAAAGTCTTCTAAAAAGTTTATAGCATACTCATTTTCTGCATTATCGGCCACTCCTAACTTTTGTAAATATATGTGCACCATTCTAAAATGTTAATTGCATTGTTCATTTATGAAATGACCTCTGTACCATGGTGCAGAAGTGAAGTGTAAATGAGTTCTACAATCTGTGCTATGAAAAACATGTAAAAATTGAGATATTTAGCACACAAAAACGGCCAATTCTATGTGAGCCCAACAGCCAGCGGCAAGATGACCTCTTGTTGTTTGTATCCTTTGCTTACTCTAATGCCTTTATTTGGGTTAAAAAATAGGGATGATCGAATACTTTGATGATTTGACTTCGCAAATATTTTTCGAATACCTCACCGCTATTCGACTATTTGCGAATATTCGATGCGCAATGTAAGTCTATGGGAAACGCGAATAACAACTATTCAGAACTATTCGGGCTTCCCATAGACTTACATTGTGCATCGAATAGTCGAATAGCGGCGAGGTGTTCGGAAAATATGCACAAAGCCGAATAATCGAAGTATTTGATCATCCCTATTAAAAAACCCACCAATTTATGGGAGAATAGGAACCTGCAAATGAAGAATTAATATCACATAAAGCTGAAGAGCAGGAGTGCTCAATAAGAAGGCATAACCCTGTAATCTAAGAAAAAGACTGATGGCACATCCTACTTTTCCAATGTGAACAGGTGCAAACTGAACATGAAACATAGTAACAAAAAGGAGAAGGTAGGATGTGTCATCAGTCATTTTCTTATATTACAGGGTCATACCTTCTGATTGAGAACTCCTGCTCTTCAGTCTTAGGTGATTTTAATTCTTAATTTGCAGGTTCCTCTCCACCCATAAATTGGAGATTTTTCTGGCTGTTGGGCTCACATAAAACTGGACATTTTTGTGTGCTAAGTATCTCAATTTTTACATGTTTTTCATAGCAGTAATGCATGTCTATATTCCCATATTCATTGTTCCACATATCTTAGCACTACAGAGTGCAACTGTCTCCTTTTTTTTACTATATTTCATGTTCAGTTTGCACCTGTTCACATTAGAAAGGTAGAATGTGCCATCAGTCTTTTTCTTAGATTTCAGGGTCACACCTTCTGATTAAGCACTCCTGTTTTTCAGCCTTAGGCGATTTTAATTTTTCATTTGCAGGTTCCTGTCCACTCATAAATTTGAAGGGGTTTTTTTAACACAAAGAGAAGCATTAGAGTAGGCAGCAACCCAACAAAAAGAGGTCGCCTTGCCGTTGGTTGTTGGGCTCATATAAAACTTGCCATTTTTATGTGCTAAGTATCTCAATTATTACATGTGTTTCATAGCAGTAATGCAGGTCTATATTCCCATATTCATTGTTACATATATCTTAGGGGTACTTTGCACGCTGCGACATCGCAAGCCGATGCTGCGATGTCGAGCGCGAAAGTCCCCGCCCCCGTCGCAGCAGCGATATCTTGTGACAGCTGCCGTAAAGAATATTATCGCTATGGCAGCTTCACATGCACTCACCTGTCCTGCGACGTCGCTCTGGCCGGCGAACCGCCTCCTTATTAAGGGGGCGGGTCGTGCTGTGTCACAGCGACGTCACACGGCAGGCGGCTAATAGCAACGGAGGGGCGGAGATGAGCAGATGTAAATATCCCGCCCACCTCCTTCCTTCTCATAGCAGCCGGGACGCAGGTAAGGTGATGTTCCTCGCTCCTGGAACGAGGAACAACATCGTACCTGTCGCTGCATCAGCATTATGGAAATGTCGGAGACTACACCGATGATACGATAATGACGCTTTTGCGCTCGTTCATCGTATCAAAAAGGTTTTACACACTACGACATCGCAAGTGATGCCGGATGTGCGTCACTTTCGATTTGACCCCACCCACATTGCACCTGCAATGTCGTAGTGTGCAAAGCCGGCCTTAGATTAGGAATCAGTTACTTCCCAATTTTCCCTAAGCATCTAAGGGACCTCAAAAAAAGGAGAGACTTCTGGACTCACGTAAGAGTTGGCAAACCTACCAACGGCTGTAGAGACCTTCCGTAAAGCAGTGCTTTTGGTTTTCCCAATTTGTTTATCTATGTTTTAATGCTGAGATACTACAATATTAAACAAAACTACTCATTAAGGGGTCATGGCAGAGGCGTAAAAGAGATGTGTAGAAGGGTGGAGGTGATGTCATTATGGGCAAATTTTTTGTCCTGGATGATCTAACCTTGGTCAATGTTTTGAAAATGTGAAAATCCAGAGTTATACCTAGGTCTTTCTGGTTTTTAGCCAGGCCTAATAACATGCTTATTTCCAGGACAGCAATTGTTATGCCAGAGCGTTCAGATGCTCAGCATGCAGTGCAACACAAAGGTGACAATGGAAATAGTATAGAAGGAAGGCCCTAGTGATAGGGAGAAGGGACACCTCCTGCAACTTACTTAATTCTGTACCCTAGGCTCCCTAACGTCCCTATACAGGCCTTTCCCCCTGTTGCCGTCACGTGCCTAGACCCTCACTTGCCCTGAACTCACCTTGGCTAGTGAGAAGGCTTGCAACACCACTAGTCTCACCACAGCAATAATAATAATAAAAGGCCTAAAAATAAGAAAAGACTTCTGAACTCACCTAAGAGTTGGCAAACATCCCAACTGCTACAGAAACCTTCTGTAAAGCAATGTTTTTGTTTTTCCAATTGATTTTCCTATGTAATGTTGGGATACTACAACATTAGACAAAACTACGCCTTAAGGGGGCATGTCAGAGGCAAAAATGGGATGTGTAGAAGAATAGAGGTGATGTGATTATGGGCAATTTTTTGTCATGAATGCTTTAACCTTGGTCAATGTTTTGAAAATGTGAAAATCCAGAGTAATACCTAGGGTTTGCTGGTTGTATGCCAGGCCTGATAACATGCTTATTTACTGGACAGCAATTGTCATGCCAGAGCATACAGATGTGCAGCTTGCAGCGTAACAGAAAGATGATAACGGGGATATTATAGAAGAAAAGCCCTAGTGATAGGGAGAGAGGATACCTTCTGCAACTCACCTGAGTCTGTACCTTAAGCTCCCTAACGTCCTTATACAGGTCTTTCCCCCTGTTGCCGTCACGTGCCTAGACCCTCGCTTGCCCTGAATTTGCCTTGGCTAGTGAGATAGCCACCAAAACCTCCAGTCTCATCACTGCAATAATACAAAGTAAGGGACGCAGACAGAGGGAAAAGATACAAAAGGAAAACACTCCTAGTTTCTTAATACAGCAAAACACCACAGCTGTAATAGTCATAACTCCTCAGCTTCTTCCAGAGATTGGCTCCTTCTAATGTGTTCAGCATAAGAATGAGATTTTATAACTGGCATCAGATGATAAGATGTGACTTTTTATATTCAAGGATATGATAAAAAAAGAGTTGCACCTGAGATTAAAGCTACAAGAACAGTCAGATAGGAATGTGTTCCTTATTTTTCGGATTATAAAAAAAATTTGGGAGGAAAATGAAGGGTGTGTCTTAAAATCTGAATGTAGTTTATTGGGGGGTAGTGAAGAGGTGTCAAAGGAGGCAGGGGTAACGCTATGCGGTGTGCTGCCCACGATGGTCTGTGCGGCGCTATTCTGTGCATCGGGCGGCGCGGCTCTGTGCATGGCTGGTGACATGGCTCTGTTCTGTGTGGGGCTGCTCTGCACGGAGCTGCTCTGCTCTGTGCAGGGCTGCGAAGAGTTGCTTTGTGTGGCGGTTGGTCATTCTGAAGATGTCGGCGGTCAGAGCTTCAAATAATAGCACCTAGTGTCAGCGCATGAGCAGATGGAGCTCTCAGCTCAAGCTCTCATTTACGCACGTGCCGACTCTGGCCGCCTTTATTTGAAGCCCTCACCGCCGACTGCCGACATCTTCAGAATGGCCGATAACTCACCGCCTCCTGCGCAGAGCAGAGCCATGTCACCAGCCCCGCACAGCAGAGCCGTGTCACCAGCCCTGCACAGCAGAGCTGAGTCACCAGGCCCGCACAGCATTGCTGTGTCACCAGCCCCGCACAGAGCAGCGCCTGTAGTGAGTATCTGGGTCCCCCTCTGTACCACTGGCAGCATTGCCATACTCAGTACTGCTCCTGCCTCCTGTGACCCCCGCTCCGCTGCTGCCCTTTCTTCCTGCTAAAACACCACCGGATTATAAAACGGAACCCATATTTCTTTTTTCTACATATTTTTGTATCTGTGGCGCCCCAGGACCTGGTCGCCACAACAGCATTGCCCTCCCAAAAGGGTTAATGCTGAGCCTGGAGGTAATTGGGAGATCTATTGGCCAGTAAGTTAACACTCAACACAGTTCTCCCTCCGGCCAGCAGGGGGAGCTCTGAACCTGGAACTTCAGGGAGCATTCCTTAAGTCTGGCTGGAAGGAGGAAGTGTTAGTTAGTTTGGAGACAGGAGTGAAAGAGTGCAGACGCAGAGTAGTGCTGCCTTGTAAACTGGGGCCTAGAGCTGGGATAGCTTGGCCCAGTGAAGCAAGGGGAGCAGAGAGGCACAGCAGAGACTCGGACATCGGAGTCTGTAGTTGCCAGGGCATAAAATCCATCCCTGGTAGCTGAATCCGGAGGGCAGGAGAGCTGTAAGCCCCCTGCCCCAGAAGCAATCTGAAGGTACAACTGCATCCCAAGGGCCTGGTGTGGGCTCCAGCAGAGAAGCACCAGAGAGGGCCTGCGCAGTCTACCACACAGAAGAGGGGACGAACAACAAGTCCCAGCAGCAAGAGGGCAATTGCTAACCCAAAGTGCAGTGTCCTAAAACAGCAGAGAAAGATTAAGGAGTAGGCCTCATACTCAACTGGCCAAAGATCACCCCAGGCACTTCCAGGCCGGCCGGATCATCTATACCATCTGTGACGGTCTCCCTGGACTAAGTTTCTGCCGAGTAAAAGAGGAGAAGGTAAAGAGACTACTGTTTGTGCCTGTTTCTTTCATTGCTTGTCGGCCCTGCACCGTGTTAGTCACGCAGCACCATAGACTTCCACAAGCACCAACTGTGCCCCGGGCATTGCTCCACCTGTGGGGAGCAGTACTAACATTGCTGCCATAACATCATCCCGGTGGCCTCACACAGCAGCGGCGGCTTAATAGCCGCATACCACAGGTGGCGTCACGAACACAAACATTAAAGTCATCAGCCACATATTCAACTGACACCCACCAGGGCCACGGAGCCGGGCCCAGCCACCACTGACTACCACCGGACTAGTCCGGCCCGGCACCGGGTGTCCCATAGCCCTGGGGTGGGCGAGTCAACTTTTGGCGTCACGAACAGGATTTCGTGCCCGGTCACACCGGGTACTGTGCGCCTGAAGAACTGTGTAAAAGACTGTGTACTGGTTGTAAATTGCCGCCGCCATTAGCCGCGCCGAGCGCAGGAAGAAGGGGGGCGTGCCTGACAAAGAGCGCGAAGGGAGCGCGCCATCAGAGCAGAGCGCTGTTAACCCCGCGCGACCCGGAAGAAAATTTGAAAAGTGAACGGAGCCTGGTAAGGTTCACTAAGGGGGAGGAAGATGTCCGAATCCGAGGGAGAGCAGGTGGCTGCCATCGCCCAGGGCGCTGCAGCACCGGCCGAAGTAGTCCCAGTCGCCGTCGCCCCAGCCCCCACTATAGCGCCGGTAATGCCGATCACCATGCCGTACATACCAGGAGCAGAATGGCTGCCGCAGTACTCCGGGGAGTCCCATACCTTGAGTGACTTCAGAGAAAGCCTGCACAGCTTGTTCCGGGTGTATCCTCTGACTGAGAGCCAGAAGGTGGGCATATTAATGGGACAGCTAGCCGGCGCAGCCCAGCGTGAAGCGAAGTCCTGGCCTGATACAGATAAAGGGACAGCAGCCCAGATACTGGCCAAACTAAAGAGCACTTTTGACACCCGCACCGCAGCAGAGATAAAGATGAGATTCTTTGGGTGCAAGCAACGGGCCACAGACAGCATAAGGGACTATGCCTTAAACTTGCAGGAGGCCCTGAAAGCAGTTAAACAGGTGGACCCAGAGAGTGTACGTGAAGAAGACAAACTCCTAACTGAGCAGTTCATAGAAGGGCTCCTGTCAGACGCCCACAGGACACAGCTGCGTATCATGGTCCTGCAGAACCCTGCTCTGGACTTTGCAAAGTTTAAGGACCAGGCCATCAGGGTACTGAGAGAATCTACACCGAATGACCCAGTACCCCTCCGGCCTCTTGCTATCACGTACCCCGGGGTGGTGCCTGCAACACGAGCCACTGCAGGGGCTGAGGCGCAGTCCCTGGATAAGGATCCCACGGCAGAGCTCAGACAGCAGTTCCAGGAGCTGACCAAGACTGTGGCTGCCCTTGCCAAGACCGTGCAGTCTCTACAAATGACCCCCTCGCCTGCAAAAATCGAGTTGGCCTCCAGCCCAGAAGACGTCCCATGGATGCGACAGAGGAGGATTCCGCCGACCCGAGGCAGAGACACAGACCGGTATGATTCAACAGGACAACCGATCTGCCGCCACTGCAACCAGGCGGGCCACATTGCACGACGCTGTCCTTTAAACGGGCTGAGCCTGGGGCCAGGAGCCAACCCCCAGGTGTGAGGAAGCCCGGCTCAAACCCCAGCCGCAGCAAGTATGTGGGAGGACGACCGGTCCTTCCCATTGTGCTGGATGGGATCCCTTTGAATGCCCTCGTGGATACGGGGTCCCAGGTAACAACCATCCCCCACAAACTGTACAAAAGATATTGGGCTGATTCAGACATTGACCATGGCCCAGATGATGATTTAACGATTGTGGCCAGTAATGGTCAGCCCTTACCTCAAATTGGGTACAAAGAAGTAACCATTAAAGTGGGGCGGGTGGAATTGCCATGTCAGGGGATGATAATTGTAGATATTGATCGCAAAGAATCTGACCCACTGCTAACCCTTGGTACAAATGTGATAGAAAATTGTATTGCCGAAGTGATAATTTTGTTGCAACAGGCGTCTGAAACTGCCAGCTCCGGGCAGCAGCGTGTCCTACAGAGGGAGATCAGAGCCCTGATGAGGAGGCAGCAAGTAGAGCTAGCCGGAGGAGAAATTGGCAGTGTGAGGGTAAGTGACCCCCTCCCCATTGTAATACCCCCAAGAAGTGAAATGTTGATATGGTGTCGGGCAGCAATAGGCCTCAAGGGTCAGGATTACCATGCCTTGGTAGAACCAGTGTATTCAGACAGTAGGCCTGGAGTCCTGATAGCCAGAGGGGTAGCGGACGTCCGCAAGGGGAGAGTGCCCGTCCGTGTCCTGAATTGTGGGGAGGAGGAGGCCAAATTGCCCCGGTACGCCACTGTAGCAAAACTGTACACTGTCAGTAACAATACCATTAAAGCAGTGGAACCCTTGATCCCGTCCGACCAGGCGGAAGACAATGGCTCCAAGGGGCAGCCGGAAGACTGGTGCCAAAAATTACATGTAGGCACCGACTCCACCCCCTCGCACCAAAAGCATGGGGTTTACCGGGTGGTACAGGAGTACGAGCGGGTCTTCAGCAAACACCCCCTAGATTTTGGGCAGGTGAAAGGGGTTAAACATCAAATCCCCACGGGTGATCATCATCCCATTAAAGAGAGATACCGCCCTGTACCCCCCGCACAGTATCAGTGTGCCAAGGAAATGTTACGGGAAATGAAGGAGGCTGGGGTTATCAGAGATAGTTGTAGCCCCTGGGCAGCTCCACTAGTGCTCGTAAAGAAAAAAGATGGTACGATGAGAATGTGTGTAGATTACAGGCAAATTAACCGCATTACACATAAAGATGCTTATCCACTGCCCAGAATAGAGGAGTCACTAACAGCCTTAAAGTCAGCTAACTATTTCTCCACCTTGGATCTCACCAGTGGGTATTGGCAGGTTCCCGTGGCAGAGGCGGACAAAGAGAAGACTGCATTCACGACACCAATGGGTCTCTGTGAGTTCAACTGTATGCCATTCGGGCTCTGCAACGCCCCAGGGACATTCCAAAGGTTGATGGAGTGCTGCTTGGGCCATCACAACTTTGAAACCGTGCTGTTGTACCTGGATGACGTAATAGTCTACTCCAAGACTTATGAGGACCACCTGAAGCACTTAGCAGAAGTGTTTGAATCCTTGTCGAAATATGGCCTGAAGATCAAGCCGTCCAAATGTCACCTCTTGAAGCCAAAGGTACAGTACCTGGGTCATGTGGTCAGCGCAGAAGGTGTGGCACCTGATCCGGAGAAAGTCACTGTAATCAAGGACTGGCCAAGACCCACCACAGTGAAGGAGGTGCGGCAGTTCCTTGGACTGGTGGGCTACTACCGAAGGTTCATTGATGGTTTCACCAAGATAGCAGCGCCCCTTCAAGATCTCCTGGTGGGCCAGCCAAAGCAGGCTAAGAAGCAGAGCCCTCCATTTGAATGGAGCAGCCAACTGGAAACATCCTTTGTCCGGCTGAAAGGGGCTCTCACGGGAGAAGAAATTCTGGCCTACCCTGACTACAGCCAACCGTTTGTACTGTATACAGACGCCAGCAACGTGGGACTGGGAGCAGTTCTGTCCCAGGTACAGGGAGGCAGAGAGAGGGTGATAGCGTACGCCAGTAGGAAGCTTCGGCCCACAGAAAGGAATCCAGAAAACTACAGTTCCTTCAAGCTGGAGTTCCTCGCTATTGTTTGGGCAGTGACTGAACGCTTCAAGCACTATCTGGCATCGGCCAAGTTCACCATCTTCACGGACAACAATCCGTTGACACACCTGGCAACAGCCAAGTTAGGTGCGATGGAACAGCGATGGATGGCCCGGCTGTCTAACTTTGACTTTACCATCAAGTATCGGGCTGGCAAGAAGAATAACAATGCTGATGCGCTGTCCAGAATGCCTCACTTGCCCGAGTCTGGAGAAGACATGGATGAACTCGAAGAGATAGAGTTACCGGCTTTCCATCACCAAGGTGTGTCCCAGTGTGAGCATGCTGTAGGAGTGAAGCGCTCAAGCCAGCACGGGGTCTCGGTCAACCCCTTACTCCACCATAATTGGGAAGAAACACAGAACGGTGACCCGGCCGTGCGATTGGTCAAAGAGAAGCTAGCGCAAGCTGAGACCCATCTTGGCCCAGACGCTCCAGAGGAAGCCCAGCAGCTGTGGAAGGAGAGGGGACGACTGTTCACCTACCAAGGCAAGCTCTGCAAGAGATATGTCAACTATCGAACAAATGAACTTGTCTGGCAGATAGTGGTTCCGCAGAGAGATGCTCCAATGGTCCTAGCAGCGTATCATGATAACGCAGGACACTTCGGGTGGAAGAAGTTGGAAGCCCTACTCCGTGATCGGTTCTATTGGGTGCACATGAGAAAGATGATCGAGAAGTGGTGCCGAGACTGTGGCCCGTGTAACCTGAGGCGGAAAGACGATGCCAGCCAAAGGTCTCCCCTACAGCCAATTGTCACAAAGCAGCCCCTGGAGTTGGTGGCCCTGGACCACGTGAAGTTAACACCAAGCCGGTCAGGCTATGTGTACGCCCTCACCATTGTGGACCATTACTCTCGTTTCCTGGTAGTAGTGCCTGTGAAGGACCAGACAGCCAGGACAGCAGCTAGAGCGTTCCAGGCATCCTTTTGTCGACCTCACGGCTATCCGGAAAGGGTACTGACTGATCAGGGTCCTGCATTCGAGGCTGAAGTGTTCCAAGAGTTCTGTAACATGTACGGTTGTAAGAAAATCCGAACCACACCGTACCACCCCCAAACCAATGGACTGTGCGAGAAAATGAACCATGTGGTTATTGATATGCTGAAGACCCTGCCGCTGGAGGAAAGGAACCAATGGCCAGAAAAGTTGCCAGATCTGGTAGACCTGTACAACCACATCCCAGTGAATTCGACCAACTGCAGCCCCGCTTACCTGATGCGAGCCAGACCAGGCAAGTTGCCTGTAGACTTTGAGATGGGGACTGTGTCGCCTGAGGCGGTTCAAGAAATAGAGGATTGGGATACAGAACGGCAGCAGCGGTACCGTAAGGTCCAGGAGTGCGTAGAGAGGAGCCTGTCTCAAGCAAGAACGAGGCAAGAACAGCATTACAATCAAACAGCCCCAGCAACTCCCTTAGCACCTGGAGAACAAGTCCTCAAGAAGAAGCGGAAGACGCATAAATTGGATGATCAGTGGGAAAACGAGCCCTACACCATTATCCCCTCCAACTTTGACAATAGTAAGGTATGCCTCATAAGCAAAGATGAAGGCAAGACCTATCAAGCAATTTCCCGAGACCGCCTGAAAGCGTGCCCTGAACGGTGCAGAATCCAAAGAGAAATGGAAGGAGTACAAGGAAGTCCCCAAAGTCAAGAGAAAGGAGGGGAGATGATTCAAACCATCCTTGGAAAGTTCCCCAAAACTTGGACCCGAATAAACAATGCCATAGTGGTACCAGTTTTGACGTTTCCGCAGTTGGTCGAGCCAGAAACAGAAAAGGTTCCGGATCCACCTAAAGAATCGTCCGCTCCGGCACGAGATGACACGCCAGCAGTGGAGCAGGAGGATCAACCCCCTGTCAGTGGTGAACCTGTCATACCCTTGGCGACTCCTAGATCACAAAGGCAACCATCACGCTTACCTATGGGGGTTAGGCCCACCTGTAGTGCTGAGATAGAAGACGCACCACGTAGTCAGGGGCAAACACCAGAGCTACGTAGGTCCCAGCGCAGCACTCGGGGACAACCCCCTCTAAGGTATAGGGAGTCAACTGTATAAGGGAAAGAGTACTTATTAGGATGTAAATAGTTATGCAAAATGTCTGCCATGTTGTGTACAAAATGTTTTCGTTTTCTTTGATTGTGAAAATGGACAATTGGGCCACTGGACTATGGGTGGCCAACACCTAAATTGTTCATAGTTAGCACCAGTGTGCTCAACACCCCTGAAGAAAAACCCGTCCGGCGTGCATAGAGTGGGGTCATCAATGCTCTGACGCACGCCCAGAGCCTACGTTGGGGGTTTGAACGCGGCGGGTCCCCCATGGAGCAGTGTAATGGACACCCGGCAGGGAGCCACACTGGACTCTTATAGTAATGTTTAAGGTTGTAACGTTAAAGTAATTGCGCCTCCCATAATGGGATGAAATGTTCTAACATGTCATGTTTGTCTCTACAGTCCGGGAGTACTGAATTTAACTAAGGGGGAGTGTGGCGCCCCAGGACCTGGTCGCCACAACAGCATTGCCCTCCCAAAAGGGTTAATGCTGAGCCTGGAGGTAATTGGGAGATCTATTGGCCAGTAAGTTAACACTCAACACAGTTCTCCCTCCGGCCAGCAGGGGGAGCTCTGAACCTGGAACTTCAGGGAGCATTCCTTAAGTCTGGCTGGAAGGAGGAAGTGTTAGTTAGTTTGGAGACAGGAGTGAAAGAGTGCAGACGCAGAGTAGTGCTGCCTTGTAAACTGGGGCCTAGAGCTGGGATAGCTTGGCCCAGTGAAGCAAGGGGAGCAGAGAGGCACAGCAGAGACTCGGACATCGGAGTCTGTAGTTGCCAGGGCATAAAATCCATCCCTGGTAGCTGAATCCGGAGGGCAGGAGAGCTGTAAGCCCCCTGCCCCAGAAGCAATCTGAAGGTACAACTGCATCCCAAGGGCCTGGTGTGGGCTCCAGCAGAGAAGCACCAGAGAGGGCCTGCGCAGTCTACCACACAGAAGAGGGGACGAACAACAAGTCCCAGCAGCAAGAGGGCAATTGCTAACCCAAAGTGCAGTGTCCTAAAACAGCAGAGAAAGATTAAGGAGTAGGCCTCATACTCAACTGGCCAAAGATCACCCCAGGCACTTCCAGGCCGGCCGGATCATCTATACCATCTGTGACGGTCTCCCTGGACTAAGTTTCTGCCGAGTAAAAGAGGAGAAGGTAAAGAGACTACTGTTTGTGCCTGTTTCTTTCATTGCTTGTCGGCCCTGCACCGTGTTAGTCACGCAGCACCATAGACTTCCACAAGCACCAACTGTGCCCCGGGCATTGCTCCACCTGTGGGGAGCAGTACTAACATTGCTGCCATAACATCATCCCGGTGGCCTCACACAGCAGCGGCGGCTTAATAGCCGCATACCACAGGTGGCGTCACGAACACAAACATTAAAGTCATCAGCCACATATTCAACTGACACCCACCAGGGCCACGGAGCCGGGCCCAGCCACCACTGACTACCACCGGACTAGTCCGGCCCGGCACCGGGTGTCCCATAGCCCTGGGGTGGGCGAGTCATATCCAAATTTGGGGTGCGTCTTATAATCCAGTGCGTCTTATAAAACGAAAAATACGGTACTTAACTTCTGCAGCACTAAAAGAAAGTGGATATGTTCCGCCCCCGTGCCAGCAGCCGCTGCTGCTCGGGTCTGGGCCTTCTGGGGTGGTGGCTCGAGGGCCTCCGGACCCGGGGGTCTCGCGGACGTTCCGAATAAAAAGGGGGACATAGATGTAAGGGATAGGCACCGTAGTAAGTTCGTGACGCCACCCATGGTGTGTGGGTGAGGTGGGACACCACCGCTGCTGTTGTAGGGCACCCGGGGGAGATGTTGTGCAGCCAGTTGTTAACCCCTATGTGGGTAGGGATGGTGGCCCCGGGACCCGGAGTTTCAGTGGAGGGGGTAGCGACCACAGGGAGTGTTGGTGTACTCACAGTTAATAAACCACACAAGTCTCTGGTAAATCAAGGTGATGGTGACCGGTTGCATTCGGGTCCCCCACTCGGCTGATGGTCTCTATCCTTTTCTCTGCACTGTTTTGTCTAAGGTGGACTTCCTAGCATGAAACTCAGGAGTCCGCTCCCGGCTGGATGTGGCCTAAGGAGCCGTGCCCACAGATGCTGGCCCGTGGGATCTATGGGCCCTGGCGGTGACCTCTTATCCCTATTGGTGGGCTGTTGTCTTCTATGAGGGACTTTGGGTGGGACAGAACCTCTAGTCCTGGCCTCAATCGGTGAATTAACCAGTCCGCTTGTTTCCGGTTCTGGCTTCAGGGTCCGAGTAACTACCTTTGTGCTATGGTTTCCGGGTCGGTTCCCTGTGTTGGTACCGGCAAGCTACAACCCTGTCCCGGTCCACCTCGGTTCTGCCGAGCCGTTTTCCAGTCTCCTGCTGATGGAGACCACTGTGTGCCTCCTAGCCAGTGGCACCAGGGCTCCTACCCTGGTACCGTTCAACTTGAACTTTCCTACTGGAGCTACACTTAGCTCCAGCCCACACTCCTCTCCAAACTGACCTCTAAACACTTTATGCTTGTTTTCCCGCCCCGGGCTTTCTGGCCCCCTTGGTGGGCATGTCCAACCACCTGGTCACGCCCACTGGTGTGTCTACCTTTTCCTAAGGGGGGTGACTAGGGTTTCTAGGTTGGCTGTGTGTTTCCTAGTGAGGGAAGGTGTTATGTGGGGGCCTATTTGTGACTACCTAGTTTTGCCAGGGCGTCACAGATAAATTCAAATACCAGTTGGAGACTTGTGAACATTAAGGCATTGTGACCTTCTGGTTCCAGACTCGCCAGAGGTCTCCCAAGAGCGGGAAACACGTGACAGTAATTGTTCTATAGGACCTGAGGACCAATAAAGGAAAAAGCTTTTGTGTCATTGCATATTACATAACTTTGGTATAGTCGAGCTGCAGTGACCCCCTCCAATTCCTTTTCCCTTACCCCTTAATAACTTAAGAAATAAACACATACAACAAAGTTGGATGAAGTGGCCACAGCAGCCTTTTATTAAACATATACACATAGAAAATTAACTTAAATAGGGTGTGGTCCTCGAAGCTCATAAATCTGGTGATTAACTAGTACCTTATTAACATTACTTTCCCCCTGAACCACACATACTCCCAGCCGTAACCACCAACTCGAGTCGGGAGCACCAATAAAAGGGGTGGAAGGGACAACTACCAAACCCGGGACACCACATTCCATTACCAGCAGTCCCCCAAATCACCAGACCACAATCCAAACTGGCCAATGAAAGAGATCCATATCTCCATGAAACCACAAAAAACTATTTACACCAACTTCGATGACCCACCCTAACCACCAAGAGCCACCATGACCCTGCAATCACTAGGCTGGCCTATATATACACCAACTGACCCCTAATCTCCACCCCCCTCCCCCTTCTGGGGTTCACTTCCTCCTAACCAAGTCATGCTGGCCTTCACCCACACCGGGCGTTTGGTTCCGACCTTGTACTGTACATACTGGTGCAGCGGCGAACACGAAGAGGAAGACTATTGTGCAAAAACAATATATAGGTGATTTGCAGTCCTATAGTTTATCATATTACCCTCCTTTATGTATGTGAAACAGAAGATGTTTATTGCTTTGAAGGTGGAGGTGTCTTGTAGACCTCTACCGCTACACAGGTTGTCCCGATAGCATTTCCACTTATGTGCTGGTGGATGAAAATGTGCATCTACAGTATAACAGGAATGCCTGAGTGATAGGTGGCAGGAGTGGGAATGCCTGGGAATAGCAAATATATATATATATATATATATATATATATATATATATATATATATATATATATATATATATATGGGGGTCCCCCACGACGACAAAGAGGCAGTGACCCAAAAAAGTCCAATCAACATAAGTTTATTTACCGCTGCTGCACAGGATATACGTCCTCCAGGATAAAGCCAGGCTATATACAGTGCATAGGTTACCACGTCACACAGGTACCCGCTGCCGTAGAAGACGGTCTTACTGTACCCCGTACTGCTTTTCAGGGGCCCACAGACCTGTGTTATCGCACCACACGGGTCTGCACTCCTCTCAGCTTCTTGCTCTGCAGCGTACAAAGCAACTCTGCTCCACCCAGGCCTTTACAAGGAGCTTTTAAATGAGAACTGTGGCCATGAGCCACCTGCATAACCCGGACTGGAGGTTAGTGGACTGACCACTATGTAGGGCTCTAATATGTTTCTGTACGCATTCTGGGAGATACGTACCGTCCGTCACATATGAATGTCCCCACTATCTCACATAACCCCCCCTCCGTTCAAACCCGAGGGGATGAACGGACGCTCCCAAACAGGCCGCCCGAGACAGGGCATCGGCATTGCCCTGGGACGAACCGGCCCGATGTTCCACCGTAAAACTAAAATTCTGAAGGGACAGGAACCAGCGGGTGACCCGGGCATTCCGTTCCTTCGCATTTCTCATCCAGACGAGGGGCGCGTGGTCCGTCACCAACCGAAACTGTCGCCCGAGCAAATAATAGCCCAGGGACTCCAAGGCCCATTTAATAGCCAAGCACTTCTCCACTATGCTATAATTTTTCTCCGCCGGGGTAAGTTTCCGGCTCAAGTAGGTAACCGGATGCTCAGTTCCGTTCACCTCTTGCGAGAGTACGGCACCCAGACCCACCTCGGAGGCATCCGTTTGCACAAGGAAGGTGTTACCGAAATCGGGGCTAATGAGGACCGGTTGTCCACACAAGGCAGTCTTCATGGACTGAAACGCTTCCTCAGCCTGAGGGGTCCAGCGTACCATGGCCGCCTTTTTACCCTTCAACAGATCGGTCAAAGCCGCCGTTCTTCCAGCAAAGTCCGGTATAAACCGCCGGTAATACCCGACAATGCCGAGGAACGCTCTCACCTGTTTAGTTGACACTGGTCTGGGCCACTTTTGGATGGCCTCTATTTTATTTTGATCACCCCGCGGCCAATCACGTACCCCAAATAGCGGGCTTCCTCCTGACCGATTGCACATTTTTTTGGGTTGGCGGTCAATCCTGCCGCCCGCAGGGAGTTAACAACGGCCTGGACCTGGGACAAGTGGGTCTGCCAATTGGTACTGAATATGATGATGTCATCTAAATAGGTGGAAGCGTACCTCTGATGGGGTTCCAACACTATGTCCATCAGTCTTTGGAACGTAGCCGGGGCTCCATGTAACCCAAAAGGCAAGAAAACATAGTGGTAGAGCCCATCTGGTGTGATAAAGGCTGTTTTTTCCTTGGCTGACTCTGTCAGTGGCACCTGCCAATAGCCTTTGGTAAGGTCCAGTGACTCACCCACCCCAGGGCTATGGGACACCCGGTGCCGGGCCGGACTAGTCTGGGGGTCGTCAGTGGTGGCGGGGCCCGGCTCCGTGGCCCTGGTGGGTGTCAGTTTAATATGGCTGGTGACTTGGGAGCAATTAAAGTATTTGTTTCGTGACGCCACCTGTGGTCTGCGGCTATTAAGCCGCCGCTGCTGTGTGAGGCCTCCGGGGTGATGATACGGCAGCAATGGTGGTACAGCTCCCCACAGGTGGAGCGGTGCCCCGGGGACACTGTTGGTGAACGTGAAAGTCTATGGTGTTGTGTGGCTAACACGGTGCAGGGCCGACAGGCAATGAAAGAACCAGGCACAAACAACAGTCTCTTTACCTTCTCCTCTTTTACTTTAGGAACAGTCCAATCCTGGGAGACCGTCACAGGTGGTGAAGGGGATCCGGTCGGCCTGGAAGTACTTGGGGTGATCTTTCTGGCCAGCTGAGTATGAGGCCTACTCCTGATCCTTTCTTTACTACGATAGGACCCTGCTTCTCTGGATCCAGCAATGGCCCTCTTTGCTGCTGGGACCGGTGGTAAGTCCCTTTCCCTCTGTGGTAGGCTGCGCAGGCCCTCTCTGGTGCTTCTCTGCTGGAGTCCACACCGGGCCCTGATGCTGCAGCTGTACCTTGGGGCTGTTTATGGGCCAGGTGCTTGCAGCTCTCCTGCCCTTCGGATTCGGCTACCAGGGAGTATTTTAAGCCCTGGTGGTCACAGACTCCGATGTCCGAGTCTCTTCTCTGCCTCTCTGCTACTCCTGCTTCCCTGGGCCAAGCTGTTCCAGCTCTAGGCCCCAGATCCACAGGACAGCACACTCTGCGTCTGCTTCCTTTCACTTCTCTCTACAGACTGAACACTACTTCCTCCCTCAGGTCAGACTTAAGGAATGCTCCCTGGAATTCCAGGTTCAGAGCTCCCCCTGCTGGCCGGAGGGAGAACTGCGTTAGATGTTAAACTTGCTGGCCAATGGACCTCCCAATTACCTCCAGGCTCAGCATTAACCCTTTGGGAGGGCAATGCTGTTGTGGCGACCAGGTCCTGGGGAGCCACACCAGCGTTGTGAAATATTGAGCCTTTCCCAACCATTCAATAAGTTCGTCCACCCGGGGCATAGGGTAAAGGTCGAACTTGGAAACCTCATTCAATCTCCTGAAATCATTGCAGAAACGTAGCGACCCATCGGGTTTTGGAATCAGCACAATAGGACTAGCCCAGTCACTCTTTGATTCCTCGATTACCCCTAGGGTAAGCATCTCTTTCACCTCTGCTGTAATGGCTTGTCTCCGGGCCTCGGGCACCCGGTATGGTTTCATACGCACCTTTACCCGAGGCTCGGTGACGATATCATGTTGGATAACCGAAGTACGGCCAGGTAACTCGGAAAACACATCCGAGTTCTGCTGTACTAACTTCCGAACTTCACGACGCTGTGGTTTAGTGAGCGTGTCGCCTAGGTGTACCCCCCCTTCGGTTCCCAGGATGGGCGGCACTACCGGATCCCCACAGGGCCCCACCGGTGTTATTCCCGTAACCATACAGTCCCGGTCTTTCCAGGCTTTAAGCAAGTTAACATGATACAATTGTTCCGGCTTCCTCTTTCCCGGCTGGTGTACTCGGTAGTTCACCTCCCCCACCTTTTCCCGTACCTCATATGGCCCCTGCCATTTGGCCAACAATTTACTCTCGGCCATGGGCACCAAAACCAAGACCCGATCCCCTACATTAAAGGATCTGATGGTGGCCCGTGTGTTATAAGTGCGCCTTTGTGCCCTTTGTGCCCTTGTTAAATGTTCTTTTACGATAGGCAAAACCGCTGTGATGCGGTCTTGCATTTCAACCACATGTTCAATCACACTTTTATATGGGGTGGACTCCTGTTCCCATGTCTCCTTGGCTACGTCCAGCAAGCCCCTAGGGTGTCTGCCATAAAGCAACTCGAATGGTGAAAACCCCGTGGACGCCTGCGGTACTTCTCGGAGCGCAAACATAAGATAGGGCAACAGCATGTCCCAATCCCTCCCGTCTTTGGCAACCACCTTTTTAAGCATGGACTTAAGGGTTTTGTTACACCGCTCGACCAGCCCATCGGTTTGCGGATGATACACCGATGTGCGCAGGTGCTTTATTTTCAACAGTTTACATAGTTCTTTTGTCACCTTGGACATAAACGGGGTCCCCTGGTCAGTAAGGATCTCCTTTGGTAGCCCAAGACGACAAAACATGGCAAATAATTCCCAAGCAATAAGCTTAGCGGAGGTATGGCGCAGCGGAATGGCCTCTCGATAGCGGGTGGCGTAATCTACAACCACCAAAATGTGTTGGTGACCACGCGCGGATTTTACCAGGGGTCCTACCAGATCCATTGCAATTCGTTCAAAAGGTTCCTCTATAATAGGGAGAGGCACCAATGGACTCCGGAAACTTGCAATGGGCGAGGTCAGCTGGCAGTCCGGGCAAGATTCACAGAATTTCCGTACTTCTGCGTACACTCCCGGCCAAAAGAACCTCTGTAAAATGCGCTCTTGTGTCTTGGTAACCCCTAAGTGCACCCCCAGGGGGTGTGAGTGAGCCATGTTAAGCATTGCCCGACGGTGGGATTGGGGCACTACCAGTTTTTCTACTATCTCTTCCCTGATTTTGTCTATTCGGTAGAGTAAATCATTATAAACCGCCATACGGGGAAAGACAACTTCTGCCCCTGGTTGTTGGGCCACCCCATTCACCTCTTTTACGTTACCCCACGCCTGGGAGAGGGTAGGATCCCTCAGCTGTGCCATCCCGAAGACCTCCCGGGACGTATCCAGCTCCGGGATCACTATGGTCTCTTCGCTGTCTCCCGCCAATACTTCTAGGGGACCCCGGTCAGGTTCTCCCCCTGTCCCAAGGTCGGTGATCCCTACAGCAGGTATTCCCGCCTCGGGATCATCGGGCTCTGCACCCGAACCCATTCTTGCTTGGAAAGACGTGCCATTTCTCTCCCACAAGCACCAGAACAACGGAAAATCCCTTCCCAGCACTACCCCGTATGGTAGAGTTTTCACCACTCCTACCACATGCGTCACGTCTCTGCACGGAGTGGAGAGGCATACCTCTGCTGTTGGATATTTGCGGAGCTCACCATGTATACATACAATCCCAACCTCCCTCTTTGTGGACTCCAACCCCGATACCAGCGACCCATGTACGAGGGTCACTATATTGCCCGAGTCCAACAGGGCCTCTGCCCGATGTCCATTTATATACAAATGACTGAGCGGAGGTTCAAAAATAGGGCGGGCAGCATACACCGTATTAGCATACATAGACATTCAACGGGTGTACCCAGGGCTGTATTTTGCCTTCATGCTGCCCTAGGCACTTTAAGTGGTTGCGCCCCTTATTGACAACGTAAAACTGAGTTTTCGCACACGACATCTGTTTAAGGCAGATCTACTCTGTAAAACACTTTAAAAAGTATCAATGAGAAATGAGAGGCACTAATTCCCCCCCCCCCCAATGGGGATCACCACAGGCATATTGTGGCGCCCCTGAGGCTTCCGTCGCCACAGGACATTGCACCCCATCCAGAGTTGTGATGCCCCATTCTGGGTGAGGAAAGGAGTGAACGCCGGTCCCCTGGTAAATCTACACAACACCCATTGTTAGGTACATACTGGGACCAGGGACAGTGGCAGTTACCCTCCCATGCTGCATGCTGGGAGGGGCCGTAAGACCCATCCCTGCTCCTATAGGGTACAGCTTAGCAACTGGGGAGGTGGGAGGAGCCACCGGAGAGCAGTCAGAGACAGGAAGGTCAAGTTAGTTTCAGTTTACCTCAGAGAGTGAGGCTAGGTTCGCACTCTGCGTCTTTTTGACGCTGCGTTTTTGTGCGTTTTTGGCCGCTAAAAACGCACAAAAACGCACCTGCGTCAAAAAAACGCATGCGTTTTTGCCGCGATTTGGTGCGTTTTTGGCTGCGTTTTACTGCGTTTTTGATCTCTGCGTTTTGCTGCGTTTTTCAAATGCATTGCATGGGCGGAAAACGCAGAAAAACGCAGGAAAGAAGTGACATGTCCATTTTTTTTTTTTAACTCAAAAACGCAGGTAAAAAAAACAGATGTGTGCGGACAGCAAAAATGAAAACTCATAGACTTTGCTGGGGAAGCAAAGTCCTGCAGTTTTGAGGCCAAAAACGCACCTGAAAAACGTGCAAGAACGCCGCGAAAAACGCACTGTGCGCACATAGCCTGAGAGAGTGAGGAGCCAGCATGTAGCTGTGAAAGAGAATGGAGCTCTGTGAGCTCAGAGTGTCCGCACAGAGAAAGCAACAGAAGTCTGAGAGAGAGTGGGGAAGGAGGAGGAGGAGGTCTGCAGGAGGCAGGCAAGGAGGAGAGAAGGAAAGAGAGCTCCAAGTCAGTCAGGAGCTGAGAAGAAGAAAGAGACGCTTCCTGGTGAAGATCCTGGGACTCAGAGGGTCCAGGTGACACCAAGCAGAGAGAAGAAGGGATTCCAGGGCCACGGATAGCTGTAGAGCTGTGGTGGCTTGTTCCACAGGAACATCAGTGGAGGGATCAAGCTGCAACAGAGGACGGTCCCTAGAAACCGGAGGAGTGCAAAATGATCTCCAAACAGTAAAAACTGAGGCCCAGGGAAAGTTGTAAACTCCCCGGGCCACAGCCCATAGCAGAACCTCTAGAAAGGGGATAATCATCCGACAGGTGACCCCCCCAGCCTGGAGGCTGTAGTGGAGGCCGAGCGGGTTCATCCTAAAAGAGCTAGGCTTAGGAAGACAGCTGAAGACAGAGACACCTTAGAGAGAAGGGTACCGGTTTTCATTCCAGAAATTACCCAGAAACGGCGGAGGTCCCTGACAGTGGGTTCCAGTCGTCTGAGGGCACCAGTGTGCGCATACCAGGATGTGTGAGTAAACAACTTGAAACTGCACCCTTGGTGTTGCCTCTGTTATTCCGTCTGCTTAGACTTCCACTACACCATAGACTCTCACGAGCACCAACTGTGCCCCGGGGCACCGCTCCACCTGTGGGGAGCAGTACCATCATTGCTGCCACTTCATCACCCCGGAGGCCTTACACAGCAGCGGCGGCTTAATAGCCGCAAACCACAGGTGGCGTCACGAACACAAACTTTAATCACCCCCAAGTTATCAGCCATATTTAACTGACACCCACCAGGGCCACGGAGCCGGGCCCCGCCACCACTGACGACCCTCGGACTAGTCCGGCCCGGCATCGGGTGTCCCATAGCCCTGAGGTGGGCGAGTCAATTTTGGCGTCACGAACAGGATTTCGTGCCCGGTCCCACCGGGTACTGTGCGCCTGCAGAAACTGTGTTTAAAAGACTGTGTTATAGTGAAAAACTGCCGCCATTAGCGCTACAGAGAGCGGGAAGAAGGGGGGCATGCCAGAAGAAAGGGCGCGAAGAGAAGCCCCGCCCCCTTGGCCTTGCCCAGAAAGAGCGCGAAGCAGTGCCCGCTATGCAGAGCGGAGGAGAGAGAAAATGGCTCCTGTAAGCGGAGGCCAGGAGGAGCTCACCTGGATCGGGCCTGTGACCGCCGCTGAGCTGGAGGCTGAGGTCGGGAGGATGGCTGACAGGATGAAGGAGCAGAGCGGATGGGAGACAGCCGTGTGGGGGAAGGAGATGGTGCTGGCCATGAGGAGTCTGCAGAAGGCTGTGCAGCGAGGCCTGCGTGGGGGTGATGCCCACGTCCATCCAGAGTCCACACCAGCGATGCCGATCCTGCTGCAGAGCATCTCTGGCCTAGATCTGGGTGAGTCCCATGCTGCCCCTGCTGGCGCAAGTGCCCCAACCCCCGCTGCCATGCCCGCGGTCCCTGGAGAGACGCCCGGCACGGCGACGCCGATCCAGGCCGCAGCCACGCCAGGTGCGGCCCGCCAAGATTTCGCCGCCGGAGCGACGCCCATCCACACCGCAGCAGAGACGCCAAGCCCGGCCCGTCCAGCTCAGGCCCCAGCAGCGACTCCAATCCAGGCCGCCGCCATGCCAGGCGCCTCCCGCCAAGATAGGGACGCAGCTCTGATACCATCAACCCGCAGCAGCCCCGAAACGGCTGCAGTACAGGGCCAAGGGACTCAGACCAGTCTGAGCACGGCCTGCATGCTGTCCAGGGCCCTGCCGCAGCATGACCTCTGCAATTAAGTGAAGAGATGAAGATGAAGCAGCTGAACTGTAAATAGCCCCTGTCTGCCCCTCATCCTTTGTGAAGACGTCCCTTTTGTGCTGCCCTAATGTGCTTTTTGAAGATGACACCTTTCCTGCCTTACTGCCCCTTGTGCTTTTCGAAGATGACACCCCCCCTTGATTATGTGTACCGGGCCACGGAACTGGAATGTGGTCCCCGGTGAATGTGAATGTGTAATGTGTCCTGTGTAACCAGGCCACTGGACTTAGTGGCTGGTTTTGTTTTTTCCTTTGTAGCTTGAGAAAGCTGAACGAACTGCCAGGCTACTGGACTTGTTGTAGCCAAGATGTATAAAGTTGCACCTGTTGTGCCCCCTACCAGAATTATGGGGGAAGTGCCCAAACCGTGCAATGGACTGGAAGTGCACATATAGAGTTTCTTTGTAAGAAAGTTTTGCAACGTTCAAGTATCTGTGCCTCCCATAAAGGGAAGAAAAGTTTTATTGTTTTTGTTACATGCATGTAAAAATGTTTTTGCAGTTTCTTTCCTCATTTCTTGTTGTTTTTCAGCCCGAGGACGTGCTGGGATTCGCTGTGGGGGAGTGTGGCGCCCCTGAGGCTTCCGTCGCCACAGGACATTGCACCCCATCCAGAGGTGTGATGCCCCATTCTGGGTGAGGAAAGGAGTGAACGCCGGTCCCCTGGTAAATCTACACAACACCCATTGTTAGGTACATACTGGGACCAGGGACAGTGGCAGTTACCCTCCCATGCTGCATGCTGGGAGGGGCCGTAAGACCCATCCCTGCTCCTATAGGGTACAGCTTAGCAACTGGGGAGGTGGGAGGAGCCACCGGAGAGCAGTCAGAGACAGGAAGGTCAAGTTAGTTTCAGTTTACCTCAGAGAGTGAGAGAGTGAGGAGCCAGCATGTAGCTGTGAAAGAGAAAGGAGCTCTGTGAGCTCAGAGTGTCCACACAGAGAAAGCAAAAGAAGTCTGAGAGAGAGTGGGGAAGGAGGAGGAGGTCTGCAGGAGGCAGGCAAGGAGGAGAGAAGGAAAGAGAGCTCCAAGTCAGTCAGGAGCTGAGAAGAAGAAAGAGACGCTTCCTGGTGAAGATCCTGGGACTCAGAGGGTCCAGGTGACACCAAGCAGAGAGAAGAAGGGATTCCAGGGCCACGGATAGCTGTAGAGCTGTGGTGGCCTGCTCCACAGGAACATCGGTGGAGGGATCAAGCTGCAACAGAGGACGGTCCCTAGAAACCGGAGGAGTGCAAAATGATCTCCAAACAGTAAAAACTGAGGCCCAGGGAAAGTTGTAAACTCCCCGGGCCACAGCCCACAGCAGAACCTCTAGAAAGGGGATAATCATCCGACAGGTGACCCCCCAGCCTGGAGGCTGTAGTGGAGGCCGAGCGGGTTCATCCTAAAAGAGCTAGGCTTAGGAAGACAGCTGAAGACAGAGACACCTTAGAGAGAAGGGTACCGGTTTTCATTCCAGAAATTACCCAGAAACGGCGGAGGTCCCTGACAGTGGGTTCCAGTCGTCTGAGGGCACCAGTGTGCGCATACCAGGATGTGTGAGTAAACAACTTGAAACTGCACCCTTGGTGTTGCCTCTGTTATTCCGTCTGCTTAGACTTCCACTACACCATAGACTCTCACGAGCACCAACTGTGCCCCGGGGCACCGCTCCACCTGTGGGGAGCAGTACCATCATTGCTGCCACTTCATCACCCCGGAGGCCTTACACAGCAGCGGCGGCTTAATAGCCGCAAACCACAGGTGGCGTCACGAACACAAACTTTAATCACCCCCAAGTTATCAGCCATATTTAACTGACACCCACCAGGGCCACGGAGCCAGGCCCCGCCACCACTGACGACCCTCGGACTAGTCCGGCCCGGCACCGGGTGTCCCATAGCTCTGAGGTGGGCGAGTCAATATCAAAACATAGCATGAGTATAAAATATTCCCACCATCCCCACTTATATACTGTGACTGTCACACTGCCCCTAATATACTACACACTGCCCTCCCTTATAAATTATATCCACCACACCTTCCTCAATTATGAAATATGATCTGCACATTGTCCTCACATCATGCTGCCCCCTCCTCACAGTGTCCCATGCATGCTGCCCCCTCCTCACAGTGTCCCATGCATGCTTCCCCCTCCTCACAGTGTCCCATGCATGCTGCCCCCTCCTCACAGTGTCACATGCATGCTGCCCCCTCCTCACAGTGTCCCATGCATGCTGCCCCCTCCTCACAATGTGTCCCATGCATGCTGCCCCCTCCTCACAGTGTCCCATGCATGCTGCCCCCTCCTCACAGTGTCTCATGCATGCTGCCCCCTCCTCACAGTGTCCCATGCATGCTGCCCCCTCCTCACAGTGTCCCATGCATGCTGCCCCCTCCTCACAGTGTCCCATGCATGCTGCCCCCTCCTCAGAGTGTCCTATGCATGCTGCCCCCTCCTCACAGTGTCCCATGCATGCTGCCCCCTCTTCAGTGTCCCATGCATGCTGCCCCCTCCTCACAGTGTCCCATGCATGCTGCCCCCTCCTGACAGTGTTCCATGCATGCTGCCCCCTCCTCACAATGTCCCATGCATGCTGCCCCCTCCTCACAATGTCCCATGCATGCTGCCCCCTCCTCACAATGTCCCCTGCATGCTGCCCCTCTCCATGAGCTCCTAATGCTGCCTTCCTCTTTTCCATAATGACACCTCCATGCCGCCCCACTCATCATACTAAGACCACCACACTAGCGCTTATGCTGAGACACACACACACACACACACACACACACACACACACACTACCCCACTCTTGATATTGACTCCCCTACATTGTTCCACTCCATACTGAGCCCACACATGCTGCCCCTTTTCCATAATGAGCTCCCAATGCTGCCCCCCTCTTATTCTGAGTCCTTACACTCCCCTCATCGATATTGTCATTGCTCTATCCCTCAACCCTTGTCCTCTGTCTCTAGCATTGGCCGCTCTCTCCCATTCCCCCAGCAGCAGCCTCTCCCCCCCCCCTCCAGCAGCAGCCTCTCCCCCAGCATCAGCCTCTCTCCCCCCAGCCTCCCTCAGCATCAGCCTCCCTGCTCCCAGCTTACCCCAGCATCAGCCTCTCTCCTCCCAGCCTCCCCCAGCATGAGCCTCCTCCAGCATCAGCCTCTCTCCTCCCAGCCTCCCCCAGCATGAGCCTCCTCCAGCATCAGCCTCTCTCCTCCCAGCCTCCCCCAGCATCAACCTCCCTACTCCCAGCTTCCCCCAGCATCAGCCTCCCTCCTCACAGCCTCCCCCAGCATCAGCCTCCCTCCTCCCAGCCTCCCCCAGCATCAGCCTCCCTCCTCCCAGCCTCCCAGCCCCCCTCCTCCAAGCCTCCCCCAGCATCAGCCTCCCAGCCTCCCTGAGCATCAGCCTCCCTCCTTCAAGCCTCCCCCTCCCCCTCCCAGCCTCCCCCAGCATCAGCCTCTCTCCTCCCAGCCTCCCACAGCATCAGCCTCCCTCTTCCCAGCCTCCCCCAGCATCAGCCTCCCTCTTCCCAGCCTCCCCCAGCATCAGCCACAATCTTCCCAGCCTCCCCCAGCATCAGCCACCCTCTTCCCAGCCTCCCCCAGCATCAGCCACCCTCCTCACAGCCTCCCCCAGCATCAGCCACCCTCCTCCCAGCCTCCCCCAGCATCAACCACCCTCCTCCCAGCCTCCCCCAGCATCAGCCTCCCAGTCTCCCCCAGCATCAGCCTCCCTCCTCCAAGCATCCCTCAGCATCAGCTTCCCTCCTCCAAGCCTCACCCTCCCCCTCCCAGCCTCCCCCAGCATCAGCCTCTCTCCTCCCAGCCTCCCCCAGCATCAGCCTCCCTCCTCCCAGCCTCCCCCAGCATCAGCCTCCCTCCTCCCAGCCTCCCCCAGCATCAGCCTTCCTCCTCCCAGCCTCCCCCAGCATCAGCCTCCCTCCTCCCAGCCTCCCCCAGCATCAGCCTCCCTCCTCCCAGCCTCCCCCATCATCAGCCTCCCTCAACATCAGCCTCCCTCAGCATCAGCCTCCCTTCTCCAAGCCTCACCCTCCCAGCTTCCCCCAGCATCAGCCTCCCTCCTCCCAGCCTCCCTCAGCATCAGCCTCCCTCCTCCAAGCCTCACCTTCCCCCTCCCAGCCTCCCCCAGCATCAGCCTCTCTCCTCCCAGCCTCCCCCAGCATCAGCCTCCCCCAGCCTCAGCCTCTCTCCTCCCAGCCTCCCCCAGCCTCAGCCTCCCTCCTCCCAACCTCCCTCAGCATCAGCCCCCCTCCTCCCAACCTCCCCCAGCATCAGCCTCCCTCCTCCCAGCCTCCCCCAGCATCAGCCTCCCTCCTCCTAGCCTCCCCCAGCATCAGCCTCTCTCCTCCCAGCCTCCCCCAGCATCAGCCTCCCTCCTCCCAGCCTCCCCCAGCATCAGCCTCCCTCCTCCCAGCCTCCCCCAGCATCAGCCTTCTCCCTCCCAGCCTCCCCCAGCATCAGCCTCTCTCCTCCCAGCCTCCCCCAGCATCAGCCTCCCTCCTCCCAGCCTCCCCCAGCATCAGCCTCCCTCCTCCCAGCCTCCCCCAGCATCAGCCTCCCTCCTCCCAGCTTCCCCCAGCATCAGCCTCCCTCCTCCCAGCCTCCCTCAGCATCAGCCTCCCTCCTCCAAGCCTCACCTTCCCCCTCCCAGCCTCCCCCAGCATCAGCCTCTCTCCTCCCAGCCTCCCCCAGCATCAGCCTCCCCCAGCCTCAGCCTCTCTCCTCCCAGCCTCCCCCAGCCTCAGCCTCCCTCCTCCCAACCTCCCTCAGCATCAGCCCCCCTCCTCCCAACCTCCCCCAGCATCAGCCTCCCTCCTCCCAGCCTCCCCCAGCATCAGCCTCCCTCCTCCTAGCCTCCCCCAGCATCAGCCTCCCTCCTCCCAGCCTCCCTCAGAATCAGCCTCCCTCCTCCCTTAGCCTCCCTCCTCCAAGTCTCCCTCAGCATCAGCTTCCCTCCTCCAAGCCTCCCCCTCCCCCTCTCAGCCTCCCCCAGCATCAGCCTCCCTCAGCATCAGCCTCCCTCAGCATCAGCCTCCCCCTCCCAGCCTCCCCCAGAATCAGCCTCTCTCCTCCCAGCCTCCCCCAGCATCAGCCTCCCTCCTCCCAGCCTCCCCCAGCATCAGCCTCCCTCCTCCCTCAGCCTCCCTCCTCCAAGTCTCCCTCAGCATCAGCTTCCCTCCTCCAAGCCTCACCCTCCCCCTCCCAGCCTCCCCCAGCATCAGCCTCCCTCAGCATCAGCCTCCCTCAGCATCAGCCTCCCCCTCCCAGCCTCCCCAGAATCAGCCTCTCTCCTCCCAGCCTCCCCCAGCATCTGCCTCTCTCCTCCCAGCCTCAGCCTCTCAGCCTCTCTCTCCCCCCAGCCTCCCCCCAGCCTCAGCCTCTCTCTCCCCCCAGCCTCCCCCAGCATCAGCCTCTCTCCTCTCAGCCTCTCTCTCCCTTCCAGCCTCCCCCCAACCTTAGCCTCTCTCTCCCCCCAGCCTCACCCCCAGCTTCAGCCTCTCTCCCCCCAGCCTCAGCCTCTCTCTCCCCCCAGCCTACCCCCCAGCCTTAGCCTCTCTCTCCCCCCAGCCTCCCCCCCAGCCTCAGCCTCTCTCCGCCCAGCCTCAGCCTCTCTCTCCCCCCAGCCTCAGTGTCTCTTTCCCCCCAGCCTCCCTCTCCCCCAGCCTCAGCCTCTCTCCCCCCAGCCTCAGCCTCTCTCTCCCCCAGCCTCAGCCTCTCTCTCCCCCCAGCCTCTCTCTCCCCCCAGCCTCCCCCCCAGCCTTAGCCTCTCTCTCCCCCCAGCCTCCCCCCCCAGCCTCAGCCTCTCTCCCCAGCCTCTCTCTCCCCCCAGCCTCAGCGTCTCTTTCCCCCCAGCCTCCCTCTCCCCCAGCCTCAGCCTCTCTCCCCCCCAGCCTCAGCCTCTCTTCCCAGCCTCCCCCCAGCCTCAGCCTCTCTTCCCAGCCTCCCCCCAGCCTAAGCCTCTCTCTATTCCCAGCCTCAGCCTCTCTCTCTCTTCCCAGCCTCCCCCCAGCCTCAGCCTCTCTCTTCCCAGCCTCCCCCCAGCCTCAGCCTCTCTCTCTTCCCAGCCTCCTCCCAGCCTCAGCCTCTCTCTCTTCTCAGCCTCCTCCCAGCCTCTCTCTCTTCCCAGCCTCCTCCCAGCCTCTCTCTCTTCCCAGCCTCCCCCCAGCCTCTCTCTCTTCCCAGCCTCCCCCCAGCCTCTCTCTCTTCCCAGCCTCCCCCCAGCCTCTCTCTCTTCCCAGCCTCCCTCTCTTCCCAGCCTCCCCCAGCCTCAGCCTCTCTCCCCCCTGCCTCCCCTTGCATGATTATAGTGGACAAAAAGAGGCATCGCAACGATCATCAACTAACCTGTAAGGTGCCCATACATTCTAGGCTCTGCCTTACCTGCTCCGGTGCCCGCCGCCCTGCTCTGGCTGACTCCTCTTCTGGCTGGCTCCAGCTTCAGACGCGTCCTCCTCCGCGGCGTGTGTCTGCAGCATTGGACGCTTCAGCACGGGGCAGTGAGCTGATTGTCGCGCCCGCGCGCCTCTGACCCCGGAAGTGCAGGCGATGGAACTTCCGGGGTTAATTAGCCATGTATTTAAATAGACAGAAGTGCGCCTCTCCCCCCTCTCAACCCCCCCCCCCCCCCCCCCCCGAACACAGCCGAGTGTAACGGAGGGAGGGACGGGGGGCGGGGTTGTAAAAAAAAAAAAAAAAATATATATTTTTTTTTTTTGCTGCCAGAAATTGCCGCCCCCGCAACGTGCCGCCCTAGGCACGGGACCACGGGTGCCTAGTGGCAAATACGGCCCTGTGTGTACCCACAATCCATGGCCTCCGTAATCAAAGGGCAATAAGCGGCGATATGGCCGGGCCCTTGACATCTCCAGCACTTCATAGCGGTGGCCCCACCAGTTTTTGTTACCATTCTTGGGGGGACTAGTCTTTTGCCACTCTCAGTGCGGGTTACCCCCTCAGTATGGGTTTGGTTTTTGTTGTTCACCTGCGCCGTACGTGTCTCTCGGCCAGGGTCCCGTGGCCGCCGGGCCTGACGCCCTGGGGCAGAGTCTCGTATAAAGTCCTGGGTGGCGGTATATCGCTCAACTAGACTCACCACCTGATCCAGGTTACCCGGGTCCCCTTGCCCCACCCAGCGTTGTATAGCGACTGGCAGAGTCCGCACCAACCGGTCGACCACCACCCTTTCCACCATCTGGGCTGGAGACAACATCTACGGCTGTAACCACTTTTTCACCAATTGAAGTAGGTCATATGCCTGAGACCTGGCAGGACAGGTCTCCACATAGGTCAAGGAAAATACCCGCTGAGCCCTCACGTAGGTATTGACCCCCAGACGGGCAAGGATCTCACCTTTCAGTTTCTCGTAGTCCAGGGCATCCTCCCGGCTGAGGTCAAAACAGGCTTTCTGGGCGTCCCCTATCAAGAACGGAGTCACCACTTCCGCCCACTGGTCCGCCGGCAGTTTTTCCCGCTCCGCTGTGCGCTCGAATACCGTAAGGAAGACCTCCACGTCATCCTCCGGGCTTAGCTTCCGTAGGGCAGAGCGAACCCTGTCCCGGGGTACCCGTCAGTCGGAGGCAGTTGCTGGCGGTGTCTCACGCAGGGCCGCAATCTGCTGCCGTAGCAATATGTTCGACTCTTGTTGTTGTCGCTGTGTTTCCTGGTGCTGCCGCTGGGATTCCTGGTGTTGCTGCTGGAACAGACCCAGTTGCTCCTGTTGTTTCTGCTGAGTGAGTACCAGCTGCCGCAGAAGCTCCTCCATGTTGTCAGCGGGTTTATACCGTAGCGTAGCAGGCTTGATTATTGACATGCAGTGGTGGGATATGCCTCAAGTCTCAATGCCCGCATTCTCCACCATAATGTAGCGGGGTGGGGGTCCCCCAGGACGACAAAGAGGCAGTGACCAAAAAAAGTCCAATCAACATAAGTTTATTTACCGCTGCTGCACAGGATATACGTCCTCCAGGATACAGCCAGGATATATACAGTCCATAGGTTACCACGTCACACAGGTACCCGCTGCCGTAGAAGACGGTCTTACTGTACCCCGTACTGCTTTTCAGGGGGCCCACAGACCTGTGTTATCGCACCACACGGGTCTGCACTCCTCTCAGCTTCTTGCTCTGCAGCGTACAAAGCAACTCTGCCCCACCCAGGCCTTTACAAGGAGCTTTTAAATGAGAACTGTGGCCATGAGCCACCTGCATAACCCGGACTGGAGGTTAGTGGACTGACCACTATGTAGGGCTCTAATATGTTTCTGTACGCATTTTGGGAGATACGTACCGTCCGTCACATATGAATGTCCCCACTATCTCACAATATATATATATATATATATATATATATATATATATATATAAACAAACGAGAATATCCATGAGGAACAAGTGTAAAGCTTCAATAGAAAATGTAACATGACTAAACAGTCTAGTTCAATGAAGTATAGAGTGTCCTGTATAGACATCTATCACTATCTATACATGCAAACCACTAAAGACATAGTAAACAGACAGGAGAGCAAGCGTGGTTGTATTGCAAAAGATAAATATCTGATTTTTATTGCATCATAAAACATCTATTATTAGATGCAGCACAAGTTTATACAGTTAAAGTACAAAAAACAGAGGGCACCATGGCACAGAGCAAAATTAGTCAAAAGCTCACATGGCAGATATAATGGCAACACATGTACATATCATTAAATACAAATTACAAAGTTTTGTGCCATGTGAAACCAGAGAGCAATAGCTGGTGTCCAAACCAAAAGATGAATTGAACAGCACACTAGATATATCAATACATCCAGGCAGCGTTACATACCAGTGGGTGTGTGGGATAGAGGAGGATCACCAGTAATTGATTAAAGTGCCAAAGTGCAGGAAACAGAGACCAAAGGGTCCCCCCTAAAGCAGGTAACGCGCGTTTCACGTGTTTACGGTGTAACGCTTCGTCAGACCAAGGAGGGGTGGTGACTCATTGATTCCAAGGACCTTTAAAAGGAGCATGTGATGAATCATGTGGACGGAAAGAAACCAGTCAGTGAAGATCTTTCGGCGCGTGCGCAATCATCACTCATCTCCCCAGCTGATGCGAGCGGCGTCAGGCCGAGGAGTGCAGGGGAGGAGGATAGAATCACGCCCCCTCACCGGCACAACTCCGCCCCGAAGACACCGCCAGGCATGCCAGGGAGAGAGCGAGGACCACGCACGCGCACACAACACATGCTGGAACATAGAAAAATATATATACAAGCTCCCAAGTGGCAGCAGCACATGGAGATTTACAGGATAAGAGGGGACAAATGACGAACTAACAGTAATTCATAAATAACAATGATCGTCCCCCATCCAAAGTCCAAAGCATATTTCAGATTGTCATAGAGGAAGCCTTCATGTAAGCGCAGTCCAGATGAACGATGTGCTCAGGCAGTCATATGGTGGAAACAAAAAAGGTCCCAAGGAAACAAGAGAAAGGGCTGCAAAAAAGAAGAAGCACACATGGCATAAAAACACATGCAGCAATAAGTAAGACAGGTTAAAATAGGTATATCATACAAAAAAATACCCCCACAAAAATTGTGGTAAAAAAAACCCTCTGAAAAAGAAAAAAGGGGGGGGGGGGGAGGGGGGAAAAAACAGGGATCTAGAGGAAGGAAGCGAAGCTAAGGGACTCATTCAATCCAGACGGGACCATAGTACCCAACATAACAATCCATTTAATTTCTTTTTGGGCAAGAATTTTTTTAAAATTCCCGCCCCTATTACCACAATGTACGACGTCTATCCCTGTGACTCTCAAAGATCTCGCATTACATCCGTGGTGATGCAAAAAATGTCTTGGGAGAGTTTTCAGAGTGGAAGTGTCCGTCACCGTCTTCCCCGCACCAATGTCTCTCACATGTTCCCGCACTCTCACTCGCAGCTCCCTGGAGGTTAGACCTATATATATCTTGGGACAGCTGCACATCGCGTAATAGATGACATAGGAGGTAGCACATGAGATGAAGCTCCTAATATCAAAGGTCCGGCTACCATCTGCGGTGGAAAAGGTCTTGCTGCAAGAGACATTGGTGCATGCGAGACAGTGACCACACGGAAAACACCCACGGACAGGATTAGCAGAACCGAATGGGTGAGGGGTCACAGGGACATAATGGCTATGTACGAGAAGATCTCGTAAATTTCTTGAGCGTCGTGCCGTCATTAGAGGGTAGTCTGGGACCAAATCCTTAAGAGAAGGGTCAGATTTTAGTATTGGCCAATATTTGTTCAAAATGGCACGCATATTATGCCATTCATGGTTAAAGACAGATATGAATCGAGCCTCTCCTGCCCCCGTATTCGCCCGATTGGATGGTTGCAGGAGCTCCAATCGCTGTGTGTTTTTTGCCCTATTATACCCTTTCTTAATAACCCGGCGGCTGTATCCCCTATCACCCAATCTGGATGTTAGGTCATTGGCCTGGGACTGAAAATTCTCAGATGTCGAGCAGATCCGCTTCATCCTGAGAAATTGTCCAACCGGGATGGCTTGGATGGTACTAAAAAGGTGAGATGATGAAGCATGTAGAAGGGAGTTGACCGAGGTGGGCTTCCTAAAGACATCCATCTGTAGTTGCTGACCACGGTCAACCCCGATCATAATGTCCAAAAAATCAATAGACTGTAAATTATATCTAAAGGTGAGCTTGAGGTTCAAGGAATTATGATTTAAAGTACCCATAAAATCCGAGAGCTGCTCCACCGTACCCTGCCACAAAATAAAAACATCGTCGATGTACCTTAACCAGCACTGCGCATGGACAGCGGCCGGCACGCCACCGTCGCCAAAAATGTCCCTCTCCCAATGGCCAAGGAACAGATTAGCGTACGAAGGCGCACAGGCCGTGCCCATCGCAGTGCCTCTAGTCTGTAAATAAAACCGGTCTTTGAAAATAAAAAAGTTGTGTGTCAGGATAAAGCGGAGCAGCTCAATGATCAGCTCACATAAATGGCCATCACGGTTGGTATTGCCCAGGAAGAAGCGGACTGCCTCCAGGCCATCATCATGGTTAATATTAGTATACAGGGACTCAATGTCCGCCGTAACCAAAAGGGTATCAGGATCCACAAAAATCCCGTTAACCCTGTTCAGGACGTCTGTCGTATCCTTTACATAAGATGGCAATGTTTCCACAAGGGGTTTTAGATAGTAATCAATAAAGCGACAAACAGGGTCGCATAAGCCATCTATGCCGGATACGATAGGACGTCCTGGGGGGTGTTCGGGACTCTTGTGAATCTTGGGCAGAAGATAAAAGGTGGGAATTTTCGGAGATGTAACGAAGAGGCCATCAAACACCTTCTTAGTTATGATTCCTTCATCAAAGGCCCCCTGCAAAATCCGGTAGAGCGAATCTGAGAAGGGAGCAAGAGGGCTCGAGTCAAGTCTGCGATATGTGTTTATGTCCCTCAATTGGCGGTAGGCCTCCCTTTCAGAGGGGTTTTTTTACCACAATTTTATTGGGGGTATTTTTTTGTATGATATACCTATTTTAACCTGTCTTACTTATTGCTGCATGTGTTTTTATGCCATGTGTGCTTCTTCTTTTTTGCAGCCCTTTCTCTTGTTTCCTTGGGACCTTTTTTGTTTCCACCATATGATTGCCTGAGCAGCACATCGTTCATCTGGACTGCGCTTACATGAAGGCTTCCTCTATGACAATCTGGAATATGCTTTGGACTTTGGATGGGGGACGATCATTGTTATTTATGAATTACTGTTAGTTCGTCATTTGTCCCCTCTTATCCTGTAAATCTGACTCGCCCACCCCAGGGCTATGGGACACCCGGTGCCGGGCCGGACTAGTCCGGTGGTAGTCAGTGGTGGCTGGGCCCGGCTCCGTGGCCCTGGTGGGTGTCAGTAGAATATGTGGCTTGATGAATACAGTTTGTGTTCATGACGCCACCTGTGGTCTGCGGCTATTAAGCCGCCGCTGCTGTGTGAGGCCTCCGGGGTGATGTTATAGCAGCAATGGTGGTACTGCTCCCCACAGGTGGAGCGGAGCCCCGGGGACACTGTTAGTGCTCGTGGAAGTCTATGGGGTTGTGTGGCTAACACGGTGCAGGGCCGACAGGCAATGAAAGAACCAGGCACAAACAACAGTCTCTTTACCTTTTCCTCTTTTACTTGGGAAACAGTCCAGTCCTGGGAGACCGTTACAGGTGGTGATGGGGATCCGGTCGGCCTGGAAGTACTTGGGGTGATCTTTCTGGCCAGCTGAGTATGAGGCCTACTCCTGTACTTTTCTTTGTTATGATAGGACCCTGCGTCTCTGAATCCAGCAATGGCCCTCTTTGCTGCTGGGACTGATGGTACGTCCCTTTCCCTCTGTAGGAGGCTGCGCAGGCCCTCTCTCTGGTGCTTCTCTGCTGGAGTCCACACCGGGCCTTGATGCTGCAGCTGTGCCTTCGGGATGTTTATGGGCCAGATGCTTGCAGCTCTCCTGCCCTTCGGATTCGGCTACCAGGGAGTATGTTTAAGCCCTGGTGGCCACAGACTCCGATGTCCGAGTCTCTCCGCTGCCTCTCAGCTACTCCTGCTTCTCTGGGCCAAGCTACTCTAGCTCTAGGCCCCAGATTCACAGGACAGCTCACTCTGCGTCTGTTCACTTCTACTGCTCTCTACAGACTGAACACTACTTCCTCCCTCAGATCAGACTTAAGGGATGCTCCCTGGAATCCCAGGTTCAGAGCTCCCCCTGCTGGCCGGAGGGAGAACTGCGTTGGATGTTAAACTTGCTGGCCAATGGACCTCCCAATTACCTCCAGGCTCAGCATTAACCCTTTGGGAGGGCAAAGCTGTTGTGGCGACCAGGTCCTGGGGCGCCACACTCCCCCTTAGTTAAATTCAGTACTCCCGGACTGTGGAAACAAACATAACATGTTACAACATTTCATCCCATTATGATCCCATCCAGCACAATAGGAAGGGACCGGTCGTCCTCCCACATACTTGCTGCGGCTGGGGGTTGAGCCGGGCTTCCTTACACCTGGGGGTCGGCTCCTGGCCCCAGGCTCGGCCCATTTAAAGGACAGTGTCGTGCAATGTGGCCCGCCTGGCTGCAGCGGCGGCAGATCGGTTGTCCCGTTGAATCATACCGGTCTGTGTCTCTGCCTCGGGTCGGCGGAACCCTCCTCTGTCGCATCCATGGGACGTCATCTGGGCTGGAGGCCAACTCGATTCTTGCAGGTGATGGGGTCACTTGTAGAGACTGCACGGTCTTGGCAAGGGCAGCTACAGTCTTGGTCAGCTCCCAGACCTGCTGTCTGAGCTCTGCAGTGGGATCCTTTTCCAGGGACTGCGCCTCGGCCCCTGCAGCAGCTGGTGTTGCAGGCACCACCCCGGGGTACGTGATAGCAAGAGGCCGGAGGGATACTGGGTCATTCGGTGTAGATTCTCTCAGTACCCGGATGGCCTAGTCCTTAAACTTTGCAAAGTCCAGAGCAGGGTTCTGCAGGACCATGATACGCAGCTGGGTCCTGTGGGCATCTGACAGGAGCCCTTCTATGAACTGCTCAGTTAGGAGTTTGTGTTCTTCACGTACACTCTCTGGGTCCACCTGTTTAACTGCTTTCAGGGCCTCCTGCAAGTTTAAGGCATAGTCCCTTATGCTGTCTGTGGCCCGTTGTTTGCACCCAAAGAATCTCATCTTTATTTCTGCTGCGGTGCGGGTGTCAAAAGTACTCTTTAGCTTGGCCAGTATCTGGGTTGCTGTCCCTTTATCTGTATCAGGCCAGGACTTCACTTCACGCTGGGCCGCGCCGGCTAGCTGCCCCATTAATATGCCCACCTTCTGGCTCTCAGTCAGAGGATACACCCGGAACAAGCTGTGCAGACTTTCTCTGAAGTCGCTCAAGGTATGGGACTCCCCGGAGTACTGCGGCAGCCACTCCGCTCCCGGGATGTACGGCATTGTGATCGGCATTACCGGCGCTACAGCGGGGGCTGGGGCGACGGCGACTGGGATTGCGTCGGCTGGTGCTGCGGCGTCTCGGGCTATGGCAGCCACCTGCCCTCCCTCCGAGTCGGACATCTTCCTCCCCCTTAGTGAACCTTACCAGGCTCCGTTCACTTTTCAAATTCCCTTCTGGGTCGCGCGGGGTTAACTGCGCTCTGCTCGGATGGTGCGCTCCCTTCGCGCTCTTTGTCAGGCACGCCCCCTTCTTCCTGCGCTCAGCGGGGCTAATGGCGGCGGCAGTTTGCAAACAGTAACACAGTCTTTTAAGCACAGTTTCTGCAGGCGCACAGTACCCGGTGGGACCGGGCACGAAATCCTGTTCGTGACGCCAAAGTTGACTCGCCCACCCCAGGGCTATGGGACACCCGGTGCCGGGCCGGACTAGTCCGGTGGTAGTCAGTGGTGGCTGGGCCCGGCTCCGTGGCCCTGGTGGGTGTCAGTAGAATATGTGGCTTGATGAATACAGTTTGTGTTCGTGACGCCACTTGTGGTCTGCGGCTATTAAGCCGCCGCTGCTGTGTGAGGCCTCCGGGGTGATGTTATAGCAGCAATGGTGCTACTGCTTCCCACAGGTGGAGCGGAGCCCCGGGGACACTGTTAGTGCTCGTGGAAGTCTATGGGGTTGTGTGGCTAACACGGTGCAGGGCCGACAGGCAATGAAAGAACCAGGCACAAACAACAGTCTCTTTACCTTTTCCTCTTTTACTTGGGAAACAGTCCAGTCCTGGGAGACCGTTACAGGTGGTGATGGGGATCCGGTCGGCCTGGAAGTACTTGGGGTGATCTTTCTGGCCAGCTGAATATGAGGCCTACTCCTGTACTTTTCTTTGTTATGATAGGACCCTGCGTCTCTGAATCCAGCAATGGCCCTCTTTGCTGCTGGGACTGATGGTACGTCCCTTTCCCTCTGTAGCAGGCTGCGCAGGCCCTCTCTCTGGTGCTTCTCTGCTGGAGTCCACACCGGGCCTTGATGCTGCAGCTGTGCCTTCGGGATGTTTATGGGCCAGATGCTTGCAGCTCTCTTGCCCTTCGGATTCGGCTACCAGGGAGTATGTTTAAGCCCTGGTGGCCACAGACTCCGATGTCCGAGTCTCTCCGCTGCCTCTCAGCTACTCCTGCTTCTCTGGGCCAAGCTACTCTAGCTCTAGGCCCCAGATTCACAGGACAGCTCACTCTGCGTCTGTTCACTTCTACTGCTCTCTACAGACTGAACACTACTTCCTCCCTCAGATCAGACTTAAGGGATGCTCCCTGGAATCCCAGGTTCAGAGCTCCCCCTGCTGGCCGGAGGGAGAACTGCGTTGGATGTTAAACTTGCTGGCCAATGGACCTCCCAATTACCTCCAGGCTCAGCATTAACCCTTTGGGAGGGCAATGCTGTTGTGGCGACCAGGTCCTGGGGCGCCACAAATCTCCATGTGCTGCTGCCGCTTGGGAGCTTGTATATATATTTTTCTATGTTCCAGCATGTGTTGTGTGCGCGTGCGCGGTCCTCGCTCTCTCCCTGGCATGCCTGGCGGTGTCTCCGGGGCGGAGTTGTGCCGGTGAGGGGGCGTGATTCTATCCTCCTCCCCTGCACTCCTCGGCCTGACGCCGCTCGCATCAGCTGGGGAGATGAGTGATGATTGCGCACGCGCTGAAAGATCTTCACTGACTGGTTTCTTTCCGTCCACATGATTCATCACATGCTCCTTTTAAAGGTCCTTGGAATCAATGAGTCACCACCCCTCCTTGGTCTGACGAAGCGTTACACCGTAAACACGTGAAACGCGCGTTACCTGCTTTAGGGGGGACCCTTTGGTCTCTGTTTCCTGCACTTTGGCACTTTAATCAATTACTGGTGATCCTCCTCTATCCCACACAGCCACTGGTATGTAACGCTGCCTGGATGTATTGATATATCTAGTGTGCTGTTCAATTCATCTTTTGGTTTGGACACCAGCTATTGCTCTCTGGTTTCACATGGCACAAAACTTTGTAATTTGTATTTAATGATATGTACATGTGTTGCCATTATATCTGCCATGTGAGCTTTTGACTAATTTTGCTCTGTGCCATGGTGCCCTCTGTTTTTTGTACTTTAACTGTATAAACTTGTGCTGCATCTAATAATAGATGTTTTATGATACATACATATATATATATATATATATATATATATATATATATATATATATGTGTGTGTGTCGCCCTGGGCAAGCCAGGGGACACAGGTCACACACCACCACACCCCACACTCCAGGTAGGCACATCACAGCTAACCACAAATCCTTGTTGCCTTCCTCCAGGAGTCTGATGATGCACACCAGGGGGTGGGCCAGGCGGTTGGCTCCGCCCACCGAGGAGCTCACAACTCTGGAGGCAGGAAGAAACCAGGCAATTGAGTCCAGTGAGGGACATGAGAGAGTGAACAGCAGATTAGCCCAGGCAGGGCTTGAGGCAGTCAGCTCAGGGAGGAGTAGGAGTGAGGAGCTAAGTGGAGGAGTTAAGAAAGTGAAAGTAGAGAAGTGGAAAGGAGGAAAAAGCAAGTAAAGTGACAGAAGAGAAAGACAGCCTGAAGGGTCCAGCTTTGTGAGGGCCAGAACAGCAAGGTCAGCAACGGCGGTGACTGTCTGGAGGGGGGCCGTTTGGAAGTTCCTGGAAGGACCCCGTTGGCTGTGTGCCCGGTGGTCTGGAGCAGTGTTCCGAAGGACAGTCAGCACCAGGGCAGGGGCCTCTCAGACCCCGGCAAGGCCAGGAGTCGCCAGATTTGCCAAATCCGTCAGTGACGGGGACGCAGATCCCCCAACAACTAAGTCCCGATTGAAGGCAACAGCCCAACCCGTATTGGAGAGACACCGCCACCACCACGGCACCAGTTTCTCAGGGCCAGCGCCTGCGGGCAAAGTCTAGAGCTCCTCAGGCCCAGATTGCAGCCGGGGAGCGGGTAACCGGAGGGAATCCACCGCTACCATCAGTCAACACAGGTGCAAGGAAGAGGGACATCACCGTCACCTACCGGGAGTGCAGGTGCAGCCGTCTGTGGGACCGTCCTACCAGCCGTTGGTTTACCGTACAAACTGTGTCCGTGTGTCAGGCTGAGTGAGTACCATAGTGCCGCAAGGCACAGCGCTGCCCCCGCGTCCCTGCGCCCTCCAGGCCCTACACTTCACATCTCATCACCGGGCCCCGGGATCACCAACCCCTACCCACGGAGGGGCAACACAACACCTGGCTGCTCCGCATCACCATCCCCGGGACCCCCACACTGAGCAGCGGTGGTGCAATCACCACAACCGTGGGTGGCGTCACGAACTATAACAATCCCCACACCCAACAAACACCCCCTTTCACTCACGGGCGAGGAGTGTCGCTCGAGAAACCCCGGGATCCGGCCCACAGCTCGAGCCACCAGGAGCAGCTGCCGGACCCGAGCAGAAGGGGTGAGCGCGGTGTGCTAACACCCTCCTCCCCGCCCGCGACATGTGTATATGTATTTGTCGCGCCCCTGAAGGCATCAGGGCACTACAAGGAGCTGCACCCCTTTCTAGGATGCAGTGCCTACCCCCTGGGTCCCCTGAGTACCAATGCTGGCAACACCAACACCTTTAAATCCCAGTTTTCCTTGGTCCCATTGGGTAGGTTGCCCCGGGAGGGGGACTTAGGGGATGGCCCCAGGAAGGGCAGAGCGATCCCGGTCATGCCAAGTGGGAGGGGACGGTGAGTGTCTGATGTACAAGACTCGGAGGTACACAAGGGCTCAGACAGTTTGGACAGACCCAGAAAATGTAAGGGTCGGGTGTGCCACTAGCTGCGTCGGGTACCCAGTAATCTGGGGCTCGGAGAGTGAGGCACAGATCGTGCACAGGGCCCTAGAGTAGGTGACAGCTGCAAGCAACCTGCTAAAATCCTGCAGAGTAGGAAACCTTCAAGGACCTGACTCACCTACAAAACTCCGAGGTACGAGCAGCACGACTGAGCCAGGGAAAGTAGCTCCACGCATTCCGACAGAATTCAGGCTGCCGCCGATCGGACCAGAAACTGCCAAGGTCAGTTGAGGGACTCACAGACGCTTCAGGCCATGAGGGTCCCAACCTTTAACCACGGTGCCACGAAGTAAGAGAGAGCCCTGGATACTGAACCAGCATTGGGAAAGGGGGGATCGGAACCAGCCGTCCCCCGGATGCATTAGTGAGTAGTGGAGAATTGGTTTACAAGTACTGTGTCGTTCCCTTCTTCCAGCGTGATTCAACCTCATCCAGCACCAAAAGGGACACTGGGGTTCTCCCTACCTGGGGTTAACATACTAGCTGCTGATTGCACCAACCCCAGCCCCTAACAAACAGCAGCCGCGGCATCCATTCCCTTTTGCCGCATCACCGTAGGTGGCGTCATGTACACTAACTTTCATCCCTACTTTAAATAATTACCCTTTTATAAGAGAAGCCCCAGGAGACGGCACCGGGCAGCAGCCACCAGAGTGACACTTCCATTTGCAACCGCTCGGGATCGAGTACCCCCTTACCTGGACGACACATATAATGCAAACAACTACGCAACTATACAACAATCTGCTATGTGTATTATAAGGAAATATTTCTGCTCATGCTTTGTGTGGAAAAAAGTTATAAGCGAAAAACCTTAGAGACGCTTTGAGCAAGAACGAGGGAATGCTCCGCCTTTCTGCTAGACATTACAGCCGACTTTCTACTTCTTGATAAAAATATTAATGTCCCTAGTGAAGATGCAAAAACAATAAGATGCAATAACAATAATAATAATGTTTTATGATTCTGGGTGCACACATTCAGGGTAGTTTATGGAAATCCTTCTGGGTCTGCTCTGATTAGCACCGTACACGCGGAATTCAGGGTAAACAGAAGGTCATTGTTGACTGCTTGGCTTTTGACCCTAACATGGCTCATCACTCATGGATTGCTCACGGTTAAGGTGGATTTGGCACTACAATAAAATTGAGTTTTGCCCCAGAGGTTGCACATAGCTTTATGATTACATACAATGAATGTTTACTAGTAGTAATTATGGCCCTGCCTTACATACAACTCTCACCTCCACTAATCCTCCGAGACACTTATAGGAGGGGAGGACCACCGCATCACATCTGGTCGATATACTTGTTTATGCTACATTCACATGTCTGTGTCAATTTTTTTGGGGGGACAAACGTACCTTTTTTCCAATGAGTAATGCATATGGCTCCTGTGTTATCTCCATGATGCATTCATTTTTTTTTCTCATCAGTTTTTAAATACTGCAGCATGTTGACTGTCCGAACCTTTGCTTATCCTTTGACTCTTAAACGGAACCTGTCAGGTGGAATATGTGTGGCGCCCCTGACCTGGTCAGGCACCACTGAGTACTGCACCTATGCCGGGTCAGTACAAACAGGTAATTCCAAAAGGCTGACTAGGGTGTGTACACACAGACACATAGTATCCAGGACACACACACTGCTAGAGGGGACCCCTGGGCATACCCAGGGAGAGGACATAGCCCTCGCATCCCAGCTAGTGGTGGGTAGTGGGACTGGAGACAGAGGGAGTGTGCAGTGGCAGTCAAAGGAGTGGGAGTGGAGCAGCCGCGTCTGGAGGGTAGAGCTGAAGAGCAGGACCCTGTCAGACCCTGCACCTGTAGTGGCTGCTGACGGGGGAGAACATTACCACTGGGTCAGACTGAAATACACCCGAAGAGAGAGAGCAGTAAGGAGTCAAGTACGGGGACTCCTGGCAGGGCCGGCGTCAGCACGCGGCATACCCGGGCAAATGCCGGGGCCCTGGAGAGCTGGGGGGGCCCACTCGGCCTCGTCAGTTCTGCTGCCCCCGGGCCGAGTTCCAGGGACCGCAGTCCTTGGCACTGGAAACTGTGGCTGCCGGCCCTTTAAGGCCCGCAGACCACAGCGTTCACTGTGTTCTCCTGCATTGAGCATCATCTGCAGGCGGAGCTACCGCCCGGCATCCTGCTCGGTCCCACAGATGAAGGAGTCACAGTGCCAGCCAGCCAGCGACCCCCAGCACATCGCTTCCCTCCGGCGCTGTGTGGGCCCCATCTGCACCGTGACCTGATCAGTATGTGGGACATCACTCCCTCCCCGCTCCTCCCTGTCCCCCCGTGCGTGTGTGGGCCCCGCAGAGCCGCGTGTGTGTTTGTATGCATGTATGTATGCATGCAGCAGAGCAGTATGCGTGTCTGTCTATATGTATGTATGTATATATGCAGCAGAGCAGTATGCGTGTCTGTATGTATGTATGTATATATGCAGCAGAGCAGTATGCGTGTCTGTCTGTATGTATGCATGTATGTATGCAGCAGAGCAGTATGCGTGTCTGTATGTATGCATGCAGAGCAGTATGCGTGTATGTATGCATGTATGTATGCAGCAGAGCAGTATGCATGTCTGTATGTATGCATGCATGTATGTATGCAGCAGAGCAGTATGCGTGTCTGTATGTATGCATGTATGTATGCAGCAGAGCAGTATGCGTGTCTGTATGTATGCATGCAGAGCAGTATGCGTGTCTGTATGTATGCATGTATGTATGCAGCAGAGCAGTATGCGTGTCTGTATGTATGTATGTATATATGCAGCAGAGCAGTATGCGTGTCTGTCTGTATGTATGCATGCAGCAGAGCAGTATGCGTGTCTGTCTGTATGCATGCAGAGCAGTATGTGTGTGTCTGTCTATATGTATGTATGTATGCAGCAGAGCAGTATGTGTGTGTCTGTATGTATGCATGCAGCAGAGCAGTATATGTGTGTCTGTCTGTATGTATGTATGCAGCAGAGCAGTGTGTGTGTATGTGTGTCTGTCTATATGTATGTATGCAGCAGAGCAGTGTGTGTGTCTGTATGTATGTATGCATGCAGCAGAGCAGTATGTGTGTGTCTGTCTATATGTATGTATGTAGCATAGCAGTGTGTGTGTGTGTCTGTCTATATGTATGTATGCATGCAGAGCAGTATGTGTGTGTCTGTCTATATGTATGTATGCAGCATAGCAGTGTGTGTCTCTGTATGTATGCATGTATGATGTGTATCTATGTATGTCAGTGTATATGACTGTATAGATTTGTCTGTTTATATGTATTTTTGTGAGTTTGTCTTTAAATATGTATATGTACGTGTATGTATCTGTGTATGTGTGTGTGTCTGCGTGTTTATGGGGCCCACTGGGACTCTTCCGCCCAGGGCCCACAAAAACCTGGAGCCGGCCCTGACTCCTGGTAATGAATGCACACACGGGGGACAGGCCCCCAGAGCAGAAGTCTAATTAATAGAGCTGCTAAATCCTGAAGGTGGGGTGGACTCGAGGTCCCACACCAACCAACACAGAGCCCGCAGCATCAACAGCAACGAGGGGGCCCATAAGGAGGATCAAGCCTAGAGCCATCTTATCCTTGGTCCGCGCTGTCAGCAAACGGGTCAGAAAGGGGAGAACGGCAGCAGCGACTTCCCTGGGCATATCCCGCAGTACTTTAAGTCAGGGGTGGTCTGAAACAAGGTGCGAGGAAGGCGAGTCAGCAGTCACCCCTATATCAGCCTAAAGGATACCTGCTTCCACCTGGCTCATCATAGCATCACCCCGGCTATCTCGCTTCACCAGCAAAAAGTGAGTAAAAACCCTGAAAGACATCTCTGGACTGTGTGTGAGTTCTTCTGCGACCTGTGGTACTACACACTCTCGGGAGGCCACAACATCAAATTGCATTTACCATCAGGCCCAGGCGCTCTCTAAACTGCAGTGGCGGTCGCCTCCTGACTGCAAATACCGAGAGTGGCGTCACGATTCCCATTGAAGTTAACCTGACATACATGTTGCCAGAAAATTCCTAGCACGTGAAGTCTCTGGAGACCCCGAAGCGACCCAAAGGTAATGAGGCTTCACATATGCACCCAGAACCACGAGTAGTTCTTGAGGTATATTGCTAATCTGTGGCTCCCTGGACAAGCCAGGACGTCACAGGTACTGCAACAACACACCCCACACCCCGGTTAGGAACACCAAAGTCAGACACAAATCCTTGTTGCCTCCCTCCAGGGGCTGATGTCCACACCAGGTGGGTGGAGCCAAGCGGTTGGCTCCTCCCACTGAGGAGTTCACAGCCCTGGAGGCGGAAAAAGCGAGTGAGTTGAAGTTCCGTGAGGGAAAGTGAAGGGTGGAAGTAGTAGTTGAGGAGCTGGAGCAGACTGACCGTGTCCGGGTACGTGGCCCGGGCACCGGAGAGCAAGGTTGGCAGACGGTGGCGACTGTCTGCAGGAGAGGCCGATTGACGCACAACCGTAAGGACCGGGGACGGGCGGTGGCCCGCCGGTACTGGAGATCGAGGAGCAAAGAGAAGTCAGCACCATCTGGCAGGGCCTACGGACCCCGACCCGGCTTTGAGTCGCCGTTAAACCGATCAAATCTGTCAGCGACGGGAACCTCTGGGGTTTCTCAGCAGTAAAGACCCGACTGAAGGCAACCGCTCAACCGTGAAGGGAAATACAGCTACCACCACAGCTAGGGTTCCCAGGGCCAGCGCCTGCGGGGAAAAAGAGGCTCCTCTGGCAAACACACCGCTGGGGAGCGGGCTACCTGTGGGAAGCCATCGGGGCCGAAAACACAACAAAGGTGCAGGGAGAGACAGTCACCGTCAACCTACCGGGGGTGATCACCGCAGCCGCCTGTGGGACCCGTCCATCCAGCCGTCTGTTTTACCAGAGACTCCGTGTACGTTACTGGCTGAGTGAGTACCACCGTGCCGTCTGGCACCGCGCTGCCCCCGCGACCCTGCACCTCACCAAACCCCGCCATCCACCTTCCAGTCAACATCACCGGGTCCCGGGACCAGCAAAATTCCCCCTACCCACGGAGGGGAGAGAACCATCCCAGCTGCTCCCTGTCATCGCTCCCGGGATCCCCGTACAGAGCAGCGGTGGTGTCCCAACCTCACCACATACCATGGGTGGCGTCACAAACCGACATCCCAAACCCCAACAAACCACCCCTTTCACTCACGGGCGAGGAGCGCCGCTCGAGTCCCCGGGATCCGGCCCACCGCTCGAGCCACCGAGCAGCAGTAGCAGCAGCGCCAGACCCGAGCGTGGTGAGCGCAGCGCCCTCCCCGCCCGCGACAACTCCCTGCCTAACTTTCCTTGTATACACTGGCATAGATAAAGAGACCTTTAGAAAAAGTATTTCTAAAGATCTTTTACCGTATGCTAATGAGCGCAGGGACTAGTGTCAATGGCATTAGTTCCCTTGGCTAGACGGCCCCCTTAGAATATAAGTATTCCCTTGTGGGCATGTTAACATGCTAATGAATGCGCAGCATCACAGGATGGTCACACTCACCTCTGCTGCCACTGTGCCCAATGCTGGATTTCGACTCAGTGCGCATGATCCCCGCACTTCCAGTCATGCACACTATGAACCCCGATGTATGTGTCCCGACTTCAAACTGATGTAGTGTGCATGACCAGACGTCTGGGGACTTCTTATCATGAGCACTGACCCTATATCCATTCTGAGGTGGTGTAACAGGTATGTGAATTGTGCTGCCCCTGCAGTGGTCGAACCGCCCGGATCCGGGATCTGCTGTGGCTCGAGGGTCTCCAGACTAGAGTTGAGCGCGGTTCGTGGTTCGAGGTTCGCCAGTTCGCGGTTCGAGTGATTTTGGGGGCTGTTCTAGATCAACTAGAACTCGAGCTTTTTGCTAAAGCTCGATAGTTCTACTTACGTTCGAGAACGGTTCTAGCAGCAAAAAGCCAAGCTAATTACTAGCTGGCTTTCCGCTGTAATAGTGTAAGTCAATCTGTGACTCACACTATTATGAAATTTCAGCGTATAGTGTGCGGGAACAGCGCATTCAGATCACTGCTGCTGCGATCGCCATTTTATTTTTTTTTCTGATCTTCCTTCCCTCCCTAAGCGCGCGTGTAGAGGGGCAGGCCAGAATGTCAGCCAATCCTAGACACACACACAGCTAAGTGGACTTTTGCCAGACAAGCAAGGGCATGTGTCATAGGCTGTCCATGTCACATGCCCTTGCATTATAAAAGCGGACATTTTTTGGACGCCATTATCTGCCTTCTGCGTCTGGGTGTCAGTCACCGCTGGCGCAGCTCCTGTCTCCGATACTGCTGTGTACGCTCTACACACAGCGCTATATAGAATAGGGATAGAAGTTTCTATCAGTCCTTGTAAGGGCTAATTCCATCAGGCTCAGAGCCATAGGTGACAGACAGGTCCGTGGAAAGAGGTTTTAACAGCTACACAAGATGACAGCGTCTGTGTAGCTAAGGTCAGGGAGTTCCTTGCTGCATTTCACCATTAGGAGGGATAGAAAGTGAGGCTTCCTTCCCTGTCCACTGACCCACAACCAGCCACTGTACCCTCCTGCCCTTTGCACACTCATTGTAACTAAGCCATTATACTAGCGAACACTGAGGAAAGTTAGTGGCATCCTAAAAGTGGCAGTTGGACTTCCATTAGTGTCCCACTGGTGCAAATCTATTTGCAGCACCTCTGCATTGCACACTCAAGCTCACTTTTACTAAGCTATTATACTAGCAAACAGTGAGGAAAGTTAGTGGCATCCTAAAAGTGGCAGTTGGACTTCCATTAGTGTCCCACTGGTGCAAATCTATTTGCAGCACCTCTGCATTGCACATTCAAGCTCATTGTTACTAAGCCATTATACTAGCAAACACTGAGGAAAGTTAGTGGCATCCTAAAAGTGGCTGTTGGACTTCCATTAGTGTCCCACTGGTGCAAATCTATTTGCAGTACCTCTGCATTGCACACTCAAGCTCACTTTTACTAAGCTATTATACTAGCAAACTGTGCTGCCATTTTAAGGGCCATAGTTTCATTGTCCGTGATAGTTATTGTTGTTTATTCTGCTGTCAATAAAGGTAGACCACCGCTGCAATCTACACCACCTCTCAATTTTTACTACCACATTTTAAGTGGATATTCTTGTCGCTAGCAAAATGAGTGGCAAAATGACAGATGCTGGTGGAAAGGGGAACAGGCGTGTTGGAAAAAGAAAAAAAGTTTGTGTCCGTGGGGAAGGTGGCAAAGCTCCATTAACATCTGCTGAAGATAGGCCATCTACCAGCAAAAGTAAGATGTCTACTACTTACCGTGGACAATCCGATGTGCTCCCTTTTTTATGAACACGAACAACCGGAACTGTGACGCCCTGGGCAAGCCAGGGGTCACAGGTCACAACACCACCACACCCTACACCCCAGTTAGGAACACTTAGGTTACCAAAATCCTTGTTGCCTTCCTCCAGGGGCTGATGTTCACACCAGGGGGTGGGCCAGGTAATTGGCTCCGCCCACAGAGGGGTTCACAGCCCTGGAGGCGGGAGATCCAGGCAGTTCAGCTTAGGAGGAGGAAGTAGAAGGAAGTGGTAGAGAAGCTGGAGTAAAGGAGTAAAAGTGACAGTAAGAGAGCCTGAAGTTGGTCCGGGTGTGTGCCCCGGACAGTGACAGCAAGGTCAGCAGATGGCGGTGATAGTCTGCAGGGGGACTGCTCGGAGGTTGCTGGAAGGACCGCGGACGGGTGGTGGCCCGGCGGTCTGGAGCAGTATACGAAGAACAGTCAGCACCAGGGCAGGGGCCTTTCGGATCCCGGCAAGGCTAGGAGTCACCATAATTTGCCAAATCCGTCAGTGAAGGGGACGTCTGTCTCCTAACAACCAAGTCCCGATTGAAGGCAACAGTCCAACCGTAACAGAGAGACACCGCCACCGTCAGGGCACCAGTTTCTCAGGGCCAGCGCCTGCGGGCAAAGTAGGGCTCCTCCGGCCCATATCCAAGCCGGGGAGCGGGTTACCTTTGGGAACCCATCGCAACCATCATCAACTTAGGTGCAGGAAAAGGGACCGTCACCGTCACCTACTGGGGAAAGCAAGTGCAGCCGTCCGTGGGAACCGTCTTTCCAGCCGTGTGTTTTACCGAGAACTGTGTCATCGTCTCAGGCTGAGTGAGTACCACAGTGCCGCAAAGCACAGAGCTGCCCCCGCGTCCCTGCACCCCACCGAGCCCTGCATCACCCACCTCATCACTGGGCCCCGGGACAACAACCCCCTACCCACGGAGGGGAGAACCGACAACTTTGCTGCTCCCTGTCATCAGTGCCCGGGATCCCCATACAGAGCAGCGGTGGTGTCAACAAATCACCACAACCGTGGGTGGCGTCACGGACACTAAACAATCCCCACACCCAAAAACCCCCTTTCACTCACGGGCGAGGAGCGCCGCTCGAGTCCCCAGGATCCGGCCCATCGCTCGAGCCACCGAGCAGCAGCAGCAGGCCGCAGCAGCCGCAGCAGCAGCCGGACCCGAGCAGTGGGAGAGCGCGGCGTCCCCTCCTCCGCCCGCGACAGAACAAAGGTAGATGTTGCCCCAAAAAAAAAATGCTTGAATGGATCTCAAGTGGTCCCACAAGTGCCCTCTCCTCCACCTCAACTACCGCATCCAAAAAACACCAGTCCTCTGAGTTGTCATCCCAATCACACTTGCTTTCTCCCAGCTCTCAAGATTCCATCTGCCCTGTACAGTATGGTGGAGCAGAGATGGCTGAGTCTGCAGACCTGTTCAGTCACACTATAGCATGGGAATCAGAGGTCTGCTCCCAAGCTACAGTGAGTACAGACCAGGAAATGGTCTGCAGTGATGCCCAGAACCTTTGTGACTCAGATTCAGGCCGTGAGAAACAACTTTCTGAGCATAATGTTGACCCTTATTCACCAACTGTAACACCTGTTGTTATAGACAATGAGGAACATACTGATAACGGTGAGACGCAGATACCAGATTGGGATGACAACTTAAATATTCGGTCAGGGCAGGAAAAGGCTCGGTCTGAGGGTGAGGGGAGTGCAAACACAACAATTGATGAGGAAGTTCTAGATCCCACCTACTGTCAACCCACAGTCAGGCACTCGAGTAGGTCAACAGAGGCGGTGGAGGAGGATGCAACTGACGACGAAGTTACCTTGCGCCTTCCTGGACAGAGGAGGAGTACTGGTAGCACGTCTACAACTGCATCCTCAGCCACCACTCTGCCTCTGAGCACTAGTCGGGGGGGCTCAGCAGGTCGCATGCCCTCTAAGCCTTGCCTAGCCTGGTCCTTTTTTGACCTTGCAAAGGATCGCCCAAATCATGTGATCTGTAAAATTTGTCGGGAATCTGTTATTAGAGGAAAAAAACCTCAGCAGTTTGACAACTTCTTCCATGAATCGTCACATGAATAAATATCATATGTCCCAGTGGGAAGCTCACCATTCTGCAATGCGGCCTAGCGGAGCGGACCATCCACCGCCTGCATTTTCCAGTGCATCCGCGCGCTCTTCATCTTCTAGGACTGTGGGGATAGCTGTCACACCTGGTTTTCCACGCACAACTTCCACCACTGTAACTGCAACAGGCATTTTGCTTCGTAGGTCGTCAGTTGGTTTGGAAGGGGAAACAAGTACGTGTGTACAGCTCTCTCAGACATCAATAGCACCAACGTTGGATGAAGGCATGCATTTTTCCAGGGACACCCTACTCACCACCGTCTCCACACAGCAGCCAGATCTCTGTCCCTCAGATGTGGACAAATAAAAGGCCATTTCCTGCGACTCATGAAAAAGCTAAGAGGTTGACATTATCCCTCTGTAAGCTCTTGGCTACCAAAATGCTGCCTTTCCGCCTGGTGGACACACAGGATTTTAGAGACCTTATTTCTGTCACTGTGCCCCAGTACCAGATGCCCAGTAGCCACTACTTCTCTAAGAAAGGTGTGCCTGCGCTACACCAGCATATCGCACACAACATCACTCCTTCCTTGAGAAACTCTGTGTGAGAACGTGTGCATTTCACCACAGATACTTGGACCAGTAAGCATGGACAGTGACGTTACATGTCGCTGACTGGGCACTGGGTAACTATGGTGATAGATGGTGAAGGGTCTGCTGCACAAGTCTTGCCGTCCCCACGACTTGTGCGTCAATCCTCTGTCTGTCCAAGTTCCTCCACTGCTTCTGCCTCCTCAACCTCGTCTGGGTCCTCCACCTCCATCCCAAGCCTGCCTGGTCAGGCCACCAGCGTTGTAACTGCGCAGAAGGAATCACGCACACCTCATTACTATGCTGGCAGCAGAGCGCAACGGCATCAGGCAGTCTTTGTCTTGAAATGTCTTGGAACTAAGAGTCACACAGCGACTGAGTTGTGGTCAGCTCTGGAGACTGAGTTTGGTAAATGGTTGTCTCCACTCAACCTGCAGCCTGGTAAGGCCGTGTGCGACAATGCTGCAAACCTGGGTGCGGCCCTTCGCCTGGACAAGGTGACACACGTGCCTTGTATGGCTCACGTGTTGAACCTTGTTGTCCAGCAATTTTTAAGACACTATCCCAGCCTAGATGACCTTCTGACCAGGGCACGAAAACTGTCTGCTCACTTCCGTCGTTCAACCACCGCAGCTGAGCGAATTGCATTGCTCCAGAAGTCTTTCGGCCTGCCGGTTCATCGCCTGAAATGCGATGTGGCGACACGTTGGAATTCGACTTTCCACATGTTACAGCGACTGTGGCAGCACCGCCGAGCCCTGGTGCAATACGTCATGACGTATAGCCTGGGCCAACGAGATGCAGAGGTGGGGCAGATCACCCTGATGGAGTAGTCTCAGATCAAGGACCTATGCACCCTTCTGCACAGTTTCGACATGGCGACCAATATGTTTAGCGCTGACAATGCCATTATCAGCATGACAATTCCAGTCATTTACATGCTGGAGCACCCGCTAAACACTATTTGGAGTCAGGGGGTGGGACAACAGGAAGGGGAGGAAGTACAGGAGGAGTCATAGACGCAAGGGACAACAACATCACCAAGGTCCAGACGTTCATCATCACCAAGGCGGCAGGCATGGGACCATGGGGGACAGGGATCAACAAGGGCGCATGGTAGCAGGCAAAATGTTGAGGAAGGTGCAGGAGAACATGAAGAACTGGAGGACGAACTGTCCATGGACATGGAAGACTCAGCGGATGAGGAAGACCTTGGTCAAATTTCAGTTGAAAGAGGTTGGGGGGAGATGTCAGAGGAAGAAAGAACGGTTAGCACCTCTATGCCACAAACACAGCGTGGACTTGGTCCGCATGGCTGCGCCAGATACATGAGCGCCTTCTTGCTGCACTACCTCCAACATGACCCTCGTATTGTCAAAATTAGAAGTGATGATGACTACTGGCTTGCCACACTATTAGATCCCCGGTACAAGTCCAAATTTTGTGACATAATTCCAGCCATAGAAAGGGACGCACGTATGCAGGAGTATCAGCAGAAGCTGTTACTCGATCTTAGCTTGGCTTTTCCACCAAACAACTGTGCAGGTGCAGGGAGTGATTCTCCCAGTTGTAACTTGACAAACATGGGACGGTCTCGTCATCTTCAACAGTCTACCCGTACCAGTAGCACCGTATCTGGTGCTGGTAACAGCAATTTTATTGAATCTTTTCATATTTTTTTTAGACCATCCTTTGCAAGGCCACCAGAGACAACAAGTCTGACACATAGTCAACGGCTGGAGAGGATGATACAGGAGTATCTCCAAATGAACATCGATGCCATGACTTTGCAAATGGAGCCTTGCTCCTTTTGGGCTTCATATCTAGAAAAATGGCCAGAGCTCTCCAGTTACGCCTTGGAGATTTTGTCGTGTCCAGCTGCCAGCGTTGTCTCTGAACGTGTCTTCAGTGCTGCTGGGTGTGTGCTGACAGATAAGCGCACGCGTCTGTCCAGTGACAATGTGGATAGACTGACGTTCATCAAAATGAACAAGTCATGGATCCACAAGGAATTTACTACTCTTGTGTCATCCTGGGGAAAGTAAATGCTTGTGTATTTTGAATGTTGTTGATGCAAATCTACCTGTGAAGTGTACAACTAGGGCACAAGTGCTGCCACTGATGGGGTGGTTGTCTGTGTGGCCCAATTTTTGGAAAAAAGGGAGACTCCGCTTGGAGTAACCCTTGCTTGCTGTGTTTTTAAAAAGGAGCCGAGATGAACAAGTCATGGTTCAGCAAAGACTTTGCTACCTACCCCGGGGTCATCCTGGGAAGGGTTAAGGATGGCGTAATTTTGAATGTTGTTGATGCAAATCTACCTGTGAAGTGTACAACTAGGGCACAAGTGCTGCCACTGATGGGGTGGGTGTCTGTGCGGCCCAATTTTTGGAAAAAATGGAGACTCTGCTTGGAGTCCCCTTGCGGTGTTATACATGATTTTAGAAGGGCATGCCATGCCTATATCTGTGTCTCGTCCTCTTTTTCCTCGTTAAGCTGTTTTGTTTTCGCATGAGAATTTGTTCTTGTCACTTTCCCATGTATTTGTGTTGTGAGTTGTTTGTCACCTTTTGGACACCTTTGAGGGTGTTTTCTAGGTGTTTTTATGTGTTTGTGATTGCCTCCCATTGTTTCCTATGCGGTTCGAGTGGTTCGCCGAACTCGAACGAGACCTCCGTTCGCGAACCGAACTCGAGCCGAACCGCGGCCGGTTCGCTCATCTCTACTCCAGAGCCGGGGGCTCGCGGCCACTTCAAATGCAAAGAGGGGTATTTACAGGGGATAAGAGTTTGTGACGCCACCCGTGGTTCGCGGTAAGGGGACTACCGCTGCTGCCGATGGGAGTATCCAGGGAAAGATGGAGTGGGGCAGCCTAATGACGTTCCTTCCACGGGTAGGGGAGGACCCGGGACTCCGGATGATGGAGGTGGGGTAGGGGAGCATAGTGCAGGTTGGAAACAGGGGAGGACAGCGTACTTACTCAGGCAGTGTTGGTAGTGATGCAACCACAAAACAGACTCTGACACAAAGGTGAACCAAGTCTCTGGGTGCCGCTGCCACTTCAGGGGAGCTCGTCCGGGCGTCCGCTCCCTTTGGTATTGCTGATGGTCTGTACCTTGCCTCCATGCACTGTATTTTAGATGTTCTGAATGACCCCTATGCTTGAAGCTGTCCGGGTCCTGCTCCCCACTGTTGAGTTGGGAAGCTGTGCTCTCGATGGCTGACACTTGGGATTTCAGTGGGCCGCATAAGCTGGAAAGCCCTATCTTCCTTGTTGTGTTGATGCTTTTGATCTCTGAGCTCTTGGGGAAAGTTCATAAAGATACTATCCTCCACAGGTTAATTATCAGGTTGTGTGAAGCTACTCCCTGATCTAGGGTCCAGTACCCCGCCATGCTCGGTACCGGTTTGGTTACTAGGTACTCCGGTGCCGACCGTTCCCCAAAACTAAGCCTGGCACCTTTCTCCAATACCCTGCGACCGGGTCTCCGACTCCTTCAGTCCCAGACCAACGTCTGCAACTTAGCCAACGTCTCCCAGGGAGCTCCAACTCCCCCTAGCTCCTCACTCTCTGAGGGCTACCACTCAACTCCAGGGAGCTGCTACTTTCAGCTCCTCAATCTTTGGGGGCTACTACTGAACTAACTCTGCCCCTCTCATCAGTCTGTCTGACCCCTAGGCGGGTGGTCCTGTTCCAGCTAGACCTCCCACTGGTGTGCCTGACAGGGTGTGGTGTGTGGGGTGATTAGGATTTGCATACTGATGGAGAAATAGCAAAAGTTAGGATCCCAAAACTATGAGGGGTTGAGTTTTGCACCAGACAAGAAAGACGTGCAGTACCCTGTGACACCCTGACTAGTTCAGGGGCGTCACACACATCACCTGCCGATAACGCTGGCAATGGGCATTGAATAGCCCCTGTGGGTGTGGTAACATGCTAATAGGGCAGAATGAGTACAGGAACTTACGCCCTTGTGACCAGTTCTTGCGCTTTTTAGCATATCATAAAGGATCTTGATAAATACATTTTCTATAGATCCCTTTATCTATGCTACTAGATATGTGGCGCCCCTGAGGTATCCATCTCAGGTAAAGGGGGGGGGGTTAATCACCAGTGTTCCACATTCACACTTTACATATAGCTTAGGAGCCTTCTCACAGGGTGGGAAGGCTCTGGTTAGGCAGGGTGGTGGCCATCACAATATATGGAACTTTCTCCGGTCATTGAAGCCAGCCACCTGGGGGGAGGGGTCCACTTGGCGGTAGAGGTTGGCACAACACACGCATACACTCAGGTCAGTCGGGAGCATAGTTCTGACAAGACACCTCTGGAACTCTTGGACTTCATTAGGCCTGGGGCTTGGAGCGGGAGCTCAGCCCGGGTACCTAACCACTGAGGGGAACATCCTAGGAAAAGGACATTTTCTCTCTTTCTCCCTTCAAACACTGGTGGTGGCCCCTTTAATTGCTTGGGATTGACCAGAAGCCACGACAGCAGAGACCAGCACCTGGATGTAGCTTTAAATCAGTGAGTAAAAGAACCTGGAACCACAGTTGCTGACTTAAGGCCGCTTTACACGCTGCAATATCGTGACCAATATCGCTAGCGTGGGTACCCGCCCCCATCGGTTGTGCGACATGGGCAAATCGCTGCCCGTGGCGCACAACATCGCGCGGACCCATCACACTACTTACCTGCCTAGCGACATCGCTGTGACCGGCAAACCGCCTCCTTTCTAAGGGGGCGGTTCATTCAGCGTCACAGCGATGTCACAGCAGCGTCACTGAACCGCCGCTTTTGCACGTTTTTGCGACGAAGCAAAATCGCTCATAGGTGTCACACGCAACGGCATCGCTAAAGCGACCGGATGTGCGTCACTAATTCCGTGACTCCAACGAGATCGCTTGAGCGATGTCGCAGTGTGTAAAGCGGCCTTTAGACTCTGATTAGCGACGCCGTCGCCCCACGCTCCGGCATTTCCAAGGGACAGCCAACCCCTTTCACCCCACCCGAGGCCATAACACCTACCCCGGTTAGGAATACTGCAGCGGCGCCTACTCAATGCTCTTCATATTCCACAGCTATAAACTGGGTTTCCAAATTTAAAACGGGCCTTTCCAGCACCAATGAGGAGGAACGTCCTGGATGACCGAGAGTGGTTGCTGTTCTGGAGATCGTCGATGCTGTGCACAACCTCATACTGGAGAATCGACGAATTTCAGCTAAAGCAATAGCAGACATCATGGGGATTTCCCGTGAACGTATTTGTGTCATTATCCATGCACATTTGGACATGAGGAAGCGATCTGCAAAGTGGATCCTCAAATGTTTGACAACAGATCAGAGAAGCATGCGAGTGACAACTTCCCGTTCCATTTGTCAGCGTTTCCAGACTGATAAGAACTTCCTGGATCGACTGGTCACTATGGATAATAATAATAATAATAATAATTTTATTCATTTATATAGCGCTATTAATTCCACAGCGCTTTACATACATTTGAAACACTGTCCCCATTGGGGCTCACAATCTAGAGTCCCTATCTGTATGTCTTTGGAGTGTGGGAGGAAACCGGAGTACCCGGAGGAAACCCACGCAAACACGGGGAGAACATACAAACTCCTTGCAGATGGTGTCCTTGGTGGGATTTGAACCCAGGACCCCAGCGCTGCAAGGCTGCAGTGCTAACCACTGAGCCACCGTGCCGCCCATGAGACCTGGATTTATTTGTATGACCCTGTAAACAAGGAGCAGTCAAAAGAGTGGAGGCACGGTGGTTCTCCTCGTCCAAAGAAGTTCAGGGTGCAAAAATCAGCCACTAAGGTGAAGACGTCTGTGTTCTGGGATGACGGGCGTTCTGCTTGTGGACTACCTTCAAAAGGGTTCCACCATCAATACAATGTATTGGGATCTTTCCTGTGGTGTCCAGTCCATGACTGTTATTCATAGTACACTGTGAATTTTTACTATATACAGCAATACTGTAGCATTGCTGTATATAGTACAAGCAATCACACAATCTCAGGTTCAAGTCTCCAAAGGATTTATCAAAAAAATGTTTTAAAAACATGAACAAATATAAAAATATGACTCACCTCCCTTTCATTCAGTTAACAATAAAGAAATGTAAAATATAGACATATTTGGCATCGCTACGGCCAGAAAAATCAAATCAATCAAAATGAAAAAATAGTTACACTGATCAGTAAGGAGGAAAAGAAATCAAAACAGAGTTGTGATTTTTTGTTCGCCACAATATAGCAAATAACAAGAGATGAAAGTATAGTATGCACCCCAAAAAGATATCAATAAACACACCAGATCACCATATAAAAAAACAAGACCCACACTGCTCCATTGATGGTATTTTATATATATTTTTTTTCACAAAAATTGTTTTTTTAAAGGCAATAAAATAGTAAGATAAAAATGATACGTTTGGTATCACCTGGAGAATCATGTTCCCGGACAATGAAAACTGTAGAAATGAAACCCAGAATACAATGGTGTAATTGCGCTTTTTTCACCATATCACCCCATTTGGATTTTTTTTTGTCATTTTCCCTAACTGTACAAGGGAAAATGAATGGTGTAATTCCAAAATACATCTTGTCCGTCCTCATATATCTAAGACAGTGCAAAATAAAAAAGTTTTAGCTATTTCAAAAGAGAGAGAAAAAAGTTAAAGTGCAAAAAAACAGAAACAAAATTGGCTGATGAAGGAGGGGTTAATGGCCGAGTCTGATAAACAAAATGTATGAGAAGAGGACCCGCTCTTAACCACAAGAGACCAGATACACCGATCCATTTGTAAAACTGATGTGTGCGTGGATCAGTGAAAAAAACCGGCCGTCACATAGATATGTCTCACAGATGTGTAAATGTAGCTGTCAGAAGTCCGGAATACTGTTGAAGGTTGTTCATAGCACTGATAAAATAAAAGTCTATAATTGTGTGAGGGAATGGAGAGATAAAGCAAGAAAATCTATAATGTGTGGTATATACCATATTTTCTGGATTGTAAAACGCACTTTTTTTTCCTCAAAACTGGGGGTAAAATATGGGTGCATCTTAAAAAACAGACAGATAGGAGACAGGGTCACAGGACGCGCTCGGGGGTGTTGCGGCGGGAGCCATTGACCTGCGGGCAGGCGAGCTGCAGGGGTGTCATTGGATGGGGTGTCTTGGCAGCGGGTGCATTGAGCTGACTGCAGGATCCATTGATTTGCACACAGTTGACGCGATGAAAGAAAATGGCCATGGACTCCTATCTGCACACGCAACGCCCCCGCAGCCAGTTTCTTTAAGTCCATCTCGTCAACCACGGGTGATTCAATGGATCCTGCAGTCAACTCAATGCACCCGCCACTGAGCCACCTCATCCTGTGACACCTCTGCAGCCCTCCCGCCCGCCGATCAATGGCACTCGCCGCGACAACCCAGAGCGAGTCTTATGACCCTGCCTCCTATGACCCCGCTCCACCACCGCTACTCTGGTAAGCCATTTCTAAGGGATTCAACATAGCCTGTAGTTAGATCAATGCCACCCGCCTTCAAGACACCCCACCCTGTGATCCTACTGAGTCGCTCCACTGAAGTGTAACCCAAGCAGCCCACCGGCAGGTCAATGCTACCTGCCGCCACGACACTCCCGCAACCCGCCGGCAGATCAATGGCGCTCACCGCTGCGACACCCCCAAGTCTGCAGTTGCCAAACCTTCTGACCCGCAAAACTCCCTCCTCAGAGCCCCCAACATCACTGACCCTGCCTCCTGTGACCTTCCTGAGCCGCTCAACCACCTCCACTCCCCCTGGTGAGCATTAGTATTAAGATGCACTAGGATTGTAAGATGGACCCTCATTTTAACATTGAAAATTATTTTTTCTTATTTTCCTCCTCTAAATTTGGGGTGCGTCAATTTTTTTATTTTTCAGTCAGTCTGGTTAGATGAGGGCTTGTTTTTTGCGGAACGAGCTGTACTTTTAAATGAAATCATGAGTTTTACCATATTTTGTACTGAAAAACAGGAAAAAAAATCCAAATGCGGAAAAATTACAAAAAAAGTGTGATTGCACTATTGTTTTTGAGAAAGAGCACTGATAAGTGCTCCACTGTGGAGCTGAAGACATGGACAGAGGAACATTATGTGGTGAGGGGGGAGGTATCTATGCACACGGAATGGGGGGACAGAGGGTGGGGAGAGGGAACTATTAGTGGACACATTATGAGGGGATAGAGGTTGGGGAGGGGCCAGTATCTAAAGACAGTATGGAGGAGAGAGGATGGGAAGGGATCAGTATCTATAGACACAGTAGGGTGAGGGGGAATGATCTTTTAACAGTATGGTGGGAAGAGAGGTTGGGGAGGTTGGGGAGCATCTTTGGGCATAGTATGGGGAGAGAAATGATGAGGGATGATGTATGGGGAGAGAAATGATGAGGGATGATGTATGGGGAGAGAAATGATGAGGGATGATGTATGGGGAGAGAAATGATGAGGGGTGATGTATGGGGAGAGAAATGATGATGGATGATGTATGGGGAGAGAAATGATGAGGGGTGATGTATGGGGAGAGAAATGATGAGGGGTGATGTATGGAAGAGAGGGAGGATGAGGGGTGATGTATGGGGAGAGGGAGGATGCGGGGTGATGCATGGGAAGAGAGAGGATGCGGGTGATGTATGTGGAGAGGGAGGATGCGGGGTGATGTATGGGAAGAGAGAGGATGCAGTGATGTATGTGGAGAGGGAGGATGCGGGGTGATGTATGGGGAGAGGGAGGATGCTGGGTGATGTATGGGGAGAGGGAGGATACGGGGTGATGAATGGGGAGAGGGAGGATGCGGGGTGATGTATGGGGAGAGGGAGGATGCTGGGTGATGTATGGGGAGAGGGAGGATACAGGGTGATGTATGGGGAGAGCGAGGATGCGGGGTGATGTATGGGGAGAGGGAGGATGCGGGGTGATGTATGGGGAGAGGGAGGATGTGGGGTGTTGTATGGGGAGAGGGAGGATGCAGGGTGATGTATGGGGAGAGGGAGGATGTGGGGTGTTGTATGGGGAGAGGGAGAATGCGGGGTGATGTATGGGGAGAGGGTGGATGCGGGGTGATGTATGGGGAGAGGGAGGATGCGGGGTGATGTATGGGGAGAGGGAGGGTGAGGGGTGATGTATGGGGAGAGGGAGGGGTGACGTATACAGACATGGTATGGGGAGAAACTGGAAAGAAATTTTGTGGACACAGAATAAAGAGTGACATGGTATGAGGAGCAAGTGGGCAGGATGGAGAGTGAGGTGGAAAAGTATATGGACACGCAGGAGGTAGTGAGGAAGACAGTAAGGGATGAGAAGAATGTGAGGGGGCACAGAATAGAGACTGGTTAGTGGAGGGATGTGGTATGTAGAGGGGGCAGAATTGGAGGACAGTGTGAGGCCATAGCGAGGAGGGGGTGGGATGAGAGGGCACAGTATGAAGACTGGGCAGTATAGGGTGATACAATGAGAGCACAGTGTGAAGAGTAGTATGGAAAGGAGAGGGAGTATGTGTGGCATGTAAGATAAGAGGGGCAGTGTGTGGGTCATATTTTGTGCAGAGAATACTGTGAGAGGCCATTATTTATTCTGGGGCACTGCGTAGAGCAGATATTTTTAAATAGAAGTATTAAAATCATTCTGCTATTTTAGGGGCATCGTGTCGGGATGTGTTACAGAAGACCGGAGAAGATGGAAATCTGCAGAGACGAGATGTGAATGTGAAAAAAGTCATCATGGTGTCAGGACAAGATGAAGAATAGAAAGAAATGACTAGAGACAACATCATCTATAAGGTACCTGAATGTAAATGTGTATTTGTGATACTGACTCTGTCCCATCATTAGGCCTTGGTCCCAAGTGTGCATTGTTTCTGATGTGAGCACAATGGGACCCCCACTGATCAGCTGTTCTTGGTGCGGGCAGCCGGAAATGCTTATTTCTGGATCTGCTCTGTCCTCTGATGGTGTCTGCGGCCGGGTACTGCACATCAGCCTCATTGATTTTAATAGGAAACTGCTGCCACTATCAGAAGATGGAGCAGATCCAGAACTGAGTACTTCCGGCCACCTGCCACCACCAGCACGGCACCTAGAACAGGCGATTGGCGGGGATGCCAGGTGTCGGATCCCGACCAATCAGACATTGGTGATCTATCCTAAGGAAAGGTCTTCAGTGTTAAAGTAGTGGACAATCTCTTTAATAAAGTCTTGTTCCGTCTGACAAGTTAAGGGTTACTATGTTTTTATTTATATTGTTAGGAGCATTAAAGGGGTTGTCCAATTTGTGATGAGTCTCCAGTCACTCCTTGTGTCACTCTGTCACTGCAGCCTTCTGAATTCTCACAGTGTGCACACTGCACGCTGTCAGGATTCTCTGATGCCGGCAGTGACAGTGGGAGGTTATGAAGCTGCAAGTATGCGATTTACATAGATATGGTCACTTGCTGAAAAGACATGCTCAATGAAAATGAATTGACTGAGGCTGGACACATCAAATCAGAATGTGGCCAGAAATGTACAAATCTAAGGGGCACTTTGCACACTGCGACATTGCAGGTGCGATGTCGGTGGGGTCAAATTGAAAGTGACGCACATCCGGCATCGCATGTGACATCGCAGTGTGTAAAGCCTGGATGATACGATTAACGAGCGCAAAAGCGTCGTAATCGTATCATCGGTACAGCGTCGGCGTAATCCATAATTACGCTGACGCAATGGTCCGATGTTGTTCCTCGCTCCTGCGGCAGCACACATCGCTGTGTGTGAAGTCGCAGGAGCGAGGAACATCTCCTACCGGCGTCACTGCGGCTTCCGTAGGATATGCGGAAGGAAGGAGGTGGGCAGGATGTTTACATCCTGCTCATCTCCGCCCCTCCGCTCTGATTGGCCGCCTACCATGTGACGTCGCAGTGACGCCGCACGACCCGCCCCCTTAACAAGGAGGCGGGTCGCCGGCCACAGGGACGTCGCACGGCAGGTGAGTGTGTGTGTGAAGCTAGCGTAGCGATAACTTTCGCTACGCCAGCTATCACCACATATCGCTGCTGCGACGGGGGCGGGCACTATCGCACTCGGCATCGCAGCATCGGCCTGCGATGTCGTAGTGTGCAAAGTGCCCCTAATACTTGTGCTCACATGATTGTCCATTCTCATCACTGGCACCGGAGAATCCTAAAAGTTTGCAGAGAATGCATTGTTAGAATTTAGAAGCCTGAAGTCACAAATAGAGTCACTGCAGATTTTCATCTCTAATCTGGACAATCCCTTTAATTACAAAATTAAGTAGTGTAGTATCCTCAGTTCTAACAGCGTGTAATATACCCACTGTCACAATTCAGCTCTGCTCGCTGGTCACCACATGGCCACTCCACTCATATGTGATTTTCATACTTGCATGTGACAATTAGTTTTTCTTCATACGTTTCTCATTGAACATTGAGACAATTATTAAGAGAAGCTCGTTACCACATGACTGTAAGTGTGCAAATCATATATGAGTGACTGGTCACATGACGACCACCCAAATTGCTTGGTGTCTGGGGGGGGGGGCAAACTGAATTCTTGCCCCGGGTGCTGGAAAGCCTAGATACACCTCTGCATAAACTCAAAGCCATAGTGAAGAAGGCAAAGGCTGAACAACGGAAAATGGAAATGCATCTTGTGTGCCATCTCCACTATGACTTTATATAGGTAATTGAGTTTATATTTCTTCTTATGCCTGCTCTTAGGGGCACTTTGCACACTACGACATCGCAAGTGCGATGTCGGTGGGGTCAAATTGAAAGTGACGCACATCCGGCGTCGCACGCGATATCATAGTGTGTAAAGCCTTTTTCATACGATTAACGAGCATAAAAACGTCATAATCGTATCATCGGTGTAGCGTCTGTCATTTCTATAATTTGGAAATGACCGATGTTACGATATTGTTCCTCGTTCCTGCAACAGCACACATCGCTGTGTGTGAAGCCGCAGGAGCGAGGAACATCTCCTACCTGCGTCCTGCGGCTCACGCCGGCTCTGCGGAAGGAAGGAGGTGGGTGGGATGTTTACGTCCCACTCATCTCCGCCCCTCCACTTCTATTGGCCGCCTGCCGTGTGACGTCGCTATGACGCTGCACGACCCACCCCCTTAATAAGGAGGCGGGTCGCCGGCCAGAGCGACATCGCAGGGCAGGTGAGTGCATGTGAAGCTGCCGTAGCGATAATGTTCACTGTGGCAGCTATCACCATGATATCGCAGCTGCGACGGGGGCGGGGACTATCGCGCTCGGCATCGGCTTGCGATGTCGTAGTGTGCAAAGTGCCCCTAACTGTTTATCTGATATCCTTGGTATCTCATTTGTTTCTCGTTTTCTCCTTATTTCCCTGAAGATTTGCTTTCAACATGATCATTTTGATCCCTGTGACCTACACTCTATTTGATAATACACTAGGAGACTGATATCTATATAACATATCTTTGCTGCATCACCCAGTGAGATGATTCACCCATACTTGTATTTTTCTTTGTGTTTGTTATTGTATATCAACGTTTTGAAAAAAGAAAAAAGTAAAAAAAAAATAATATATATATATATATATATATATATATATATATACATATACATATATATATATATATATATATATATATATATATATATATATATATATATATATATATATATATATATATATATATATATATATATACCATGCCTACAAGTAGTAGTCAACCCCCTGCAGATTTAGCAGGTTTACACATTCGGAATTAACTTGGCATTGTGACATTTGGACTGTAGATCAGCCTGGAAGTGTGAAATGCACTGCAGCAGAAAAGAATGTTATTTCTTTTTTTATTTTTTTTTTTAAATTGTGAAAAGTTTATTCAGAGGGTCATGTATTATTCAACCCCTCAAACCACCAGAATTCTATTTGGTTCCCCTAAAGTATTAAGAAGTATTTCAGGCACAAAGAACAATGAGCTTCACATGTTTGGATTATTTATCTCTTTTTCCAGCCTTTTTTGACTAATTAAGACCCTCCCCAAACTTGTGAACAGCACTCATACATGGTCAACATGGGAAAGACAAAGGAGCATTCCAAGGCCATCAGAGACAAGATCGTGGAGGGTCATAAGGCTGGCAAGTGGTACAAAACCCTTTCCAAGGAGTTGGGCCTACCTGTCTCCACTGTTGGGAGCATCATCCGGAAGTGGAAGGCTTATGGAACTACTGTTAGCCTTCCACGGCCTGGACAGTCTTTGAAAGTTTCCACCCGTGCCGAGGCCAGGCTTGTCCGAAGAGTCAAGGCTAACCCAAGGACAACAAGGAAGGAGCTCCGGGAAGATCTCATGGCAGTGGGGACATTGGTTTCAGTCAATGCCATAAGTAATGTACTCCACCGCAATGGTCTCCGTTCCAGACGAGCTTGTAAGGTACCTTTACTTTCAAAGCGTCATGTCAAGGCTCGTCTATAGTTTGCTCATGATCACTTGGAGGACTCTGAGACAGACTGGTTCAAGGTTCTTTGGTCTGCTGAGACCAAGATCGAGATCTTTGGTGCCAACCACACATGTGACGTTTGGAGACTGGATGGCACTGCATACGACCCCAAGAATACCATCTCTACAGTCAAGCATGGTGGTGGCAGCATCATCCTGTGGGGCTGTTTCTCAGCCAAGGGGCCTGGCCATCTGGTCTGCATCCATGGGAAGATGGATAGCACGGCCTACCTGGAGATTTTGGCCAAGAACCTCCGCTCCTCCATCAAGGATCTTAAGATGGGTCGTCATTTCATCTTCCAACAATACAACGACCCAAAGCACACAGCCAAGAAAACCAAGGCCTGGTTCAAGAGGGAAAAAATCAAAGTGTTGCAGTGGCCTAGTCAGTCTCCTGACCTTAACCCAATTGAAAACTTGTGGAAGGAGCTCAAGATTAAAGTCCACATGAGACACCCAAAGAACCTAGATAACTTGGAGAAGATCTGCATGGAGGAGTGGGCCAAGATAACTCCAGAGACCTGTACCGGCCTGATCAGGTCTTATAAAAGACGATTATTAGCTGTAATTGCAAACAAGGGTTATTCTGTAAAATATTAAACCTAGGGGTTGAATAATAATTGACCCACACTTTTATGTTGAAAATTTATTAAAATTTAACTGAGCAACATAACTTGTTGGTTTGTAAGATTTATGCATCTGTTAATAAATCCTGCTCCTGTTTGAAGTTTGCAGGCTCTAACTTATTTGCATCTTATCAAACCTGCTAAATCTGCAGGGGGTTGAATACTACTTGTAGGCACTGTATATATATATATATATATATATATATATATAAAAAAGTATTCAGGCCTCGTGAACTTTTCCACTATTTTTCATGTTACACCCATAATCTTAAATGTATTTTATTGGGATTTTATGTAATATACCAACACAAAGTATGCAAATATTTGTGAGGTGTAGAATAATTACTTGCTTTTTTCCATATTTTTTGAAAATACATATTCATTCCATCTGAGTCAATACTTTATAGAATCATATTTACTGTTGAAAGTCTTTTGGGGACCAGCATTACCCATCTACAGGCAGGATTTTTTTCCCCATTCTTTTTGGAAAATAGCTTTCAGTGATATTGGATGGAGACGTCTGTGAACAGCAATAGTGATGGGAGGACCCGGATTGTAAAAGTCCGGATCCACGTGGTTTTAAAAGTGCCCAGGTGCCAGACCCAGGCCCAGGACTCCAGATATTGATCTTGATCCGGCCCTCATGAGATTTAAAAAAAAATAAAGGAAAAATAATGAAAATAAGAATGAAGCGAGCACCTCATACTTACCAAGGATTCGTCGTGGCCGTATGCTGCTTCCATGGCCTCTCCACTTCCTAGGCCACTCATCATTGCTCATACATATGCACTGCTTTCCCTGCCCACTGGCCGTCCTGGCGTCTGTGATTGGTTGCAGTCAGACGCACCTCCAGCCTGTGTGACAGCATCTGACTGTAACCAATCACCGACGCCAGGATGGCCGGTGGGCAAGGAAAGCAGTGCAACAGTCTGCGGGTCTATATTGTGGTATAAAAATAAATAAATAAAAAATCGGCATAGGGTCTCCCCATATTATGATACTCAGCACAGCTAAAGCCTACAGCGACAGGCTGCAGCTCCCAGCCATGCACCTATTTTGGCTATGTATCAAAATAAAATGAACCGCATGCAGCTTTTCATTTTATAATTATTTAAATAAATAATTTAAAAAAATGGTGTGCGGTCTCCCCCAATTTTGATTCTCAGCCTGAGAAGTCCCTTGGTTATTGGACCCCGCAGGCTAAAAAGAGCATCCTGCAACTGCCAAAAATTGTTGCATCCATTAGATGACAATTTTGCTCTTCTTGCTTGTGATGTCAGCTTAGGTGAACGGCCATGTTTTGGTAGGTTTGTATGTTCACATAAAATAGATTTGTTTATGGATATAAGGTGAAAAAATGTGGAAAAATGTATGGGGTATGAATACTTTTTCAAGGCACTGTATATATATTGTGTGTGTGTGTACATGGCCCTGGATTTTTTTTAATCCCTAAGATACAATTACATGAATAGGAATACCAAGTTGAAAAAAGTGGATATTACTTTTTTTATATAGCTCTCTAATGGAACCAAATAAATATGTAAAACGATGAAGAATAAAAAATTATGCAACCTATTGAGACTTCAAGAATACTTCTCATGAAACACTGTAAAATGAACCTGTCACCTGCCACAAGCCTCCAAAACTAGTCACAACAATATATTCTATTCTTCCAGTATTCTTAACCTATCCTTTAAGTGCCAGAAAGGTTGTGGTTTGGGGCAAAGTCAAGTTGCGTACATACGGCATATGGTAATTTCCGTCTTTGTGTCCTCTGGGCAACGCTTCAACCTGGATCAGTTCTGTCATAGAAGCTGTAATCTCATCCTTTGGAAGATGTCACCTTTACTAGCCTTCATCATTCTGACAGAATCTCATCCTTGGTGCTATAAGATCTTATCTTGGATAAGTGCATACCCAACTGCTTGTGCATACCCGCCAAGAATGAATCTTACACATATGTATAAAATGCCATGTACTGCCAGCCAGGATGATGTAGGACAGTGAGGAGGATATCAACAACACCCAGGTAGTAACAGGCCGGAACCTCAACCTCAACCCTGGTTGTGGGTGGAGGTTGGCATGATTTTGGTTAGGAGGGAGGGGACAGTGTCCAAGGGTGGGATTTTAGGCCTTGGAGGGTTTACATAGGGCAGGTGGGGCCCCCTTTTGGTCCATATTTTCCTGGATAGTCCTGCTCGTGGTTGTAGCAGGGTCATGGTGGCTTATGGCGATTGGGGTGGGTTCTCGAAGTTGGTTTAAAGTGTACTAGGCATTCATGGAAATATTAGTCCTAATTAGTCTGGTTGCGTTGATGGTCTGGCGACTTGGGGGCACCACCAGCAATGGAATGTCGAGTTGTTGCCTATTTGTTAGTTAATTATACCCTTCCACCCCTTTTTGTATTAGTGCTCCCGAGTGGATGTTTATGGCTGGAAGTAAGTGGGGGTAAGGGGGAGGTTACTGTAATTATTGTTGGTAATCACCATATTTATGAGCTTTGAAGACCCGACCCAATATCTGCCATACTGAAGGCAAAGTAAAGTACTGTAATGCGCAGGCGTGAGAAAAGGTCAAAGATCGCTCCCGTATGCGCACTACAGTACTTTGATCTGGCCTCATAAAGGTAGATCAAAAAGCGCCTACGCAGGAGCACAATGGAGGCCTCTTTGTGGATGCCGACGATCACACAAAATAGAGGAGGCGCCGGACCGAGAGCAGTGACACCTATCAGACCGGATCGCCCCTAAGGTGAGTATTATAAAGGTGATTTCTATATTCTACAGAATGGCCTGGGCTCTTGTATACACCATCCTGGAATGCTGTATATAAGATCTCACTGGTGGTGGCCGCAGCTCATAAGGGAAAAGCCTGGTGGCAGGTACTGCTTCTCTGTTCTCCCCCTGCCTTTTCTTAGTGTTTTACAGTAGTTTGTACAAAGATCTTCACAATGTGGACAGGGGAGAAGCATGTGCAGTTCAGGGAGGGTAGAGCAAACATGCTATAGAAAAAGAGGAAAGCAGGCAAAGATGAAATACTGTAAGTGCAGCATTGTAGTTGTGCGGATACAAGAGCACTAGTAAAGCCAGCAGCACCCTGGATATACACAAACCTCAGAACTAGCCTGTTTTACGAGAAAGAACTCAACCACTGGAGATAGGACAGACATTGGGATCAGGCTACAATATGCACACCAGGGGTCCAAAAATGAATGAAGGAATATAGATTGCACACTGAAGTTTAGTGCAACTTTGTGATGGTGGAATATTGTGGGTTATGTACCATTTTGTGTGGGTTAATGTTTAGGTGTGGTTCACTGACCATTCTGTATTCCTTGTGTGTACATTGTCCTGTTTGCAGGTTTAATCTCTCCCAAGCTAGGCTTTTGTTCCTAAATCGGGTTAGGGGGCGTGAGATCCACCTGCTGTAAACTCTCTGCTTACCTGGGGGATGAAGCAGTCTGCTTGAGAACTTAAAGAGAGAAGGATGAAGATTGAACCTCTGAGGGAAAAGCTGCGGCTCCACACAGAGATCTGGACATTTACCGCTTATTGGATTATATCCATATTTCTGGACTAATTTTACCCTCTGTATGGTGGATTATGTTATGGACCATTTGATTTGCTTGGAATAAATGCTTATTGGATTGTACAGCCATCTCTCGCTCTGTTGATTGTGTGATATGGGAGAAGGACCCCATCACAAAAAGTATTAAGGAAGGTGTTACGGTTGCTGTGGCACTGGAGACTATGTTCAGATTTCTTGCTACTGCACATGTGCGAGCACTGGAGACTATGTTCGGATTTCTTGCTACTGCACATGTGCGAGCGCTGGAGACTAAGTCCTATCTTGGAGCCATTGCACATGTGTGGGTGACATCATTGCTGACACGAGGTCACATGTCTCTGACACCTTCTAAGCTGATTGGCCGCTGGTCTTGTGCTTGTGACACGTGGTCACATGTCTCTGACACCTTCTATGCCGATTGATCGCTGGTCATGTGCTTGTGACGCTTTGCTCGGTGATAGGCCAGCGTGACGTCATTGCTGTCGTTCTGGCAGCGGATTGGCTCTGGTGTCCTCCATCTTGGATGAGGCACAGAGTCTAAATAAGACCCTGACGCACGCCGCCCGGCGCTCAGTCCGCTTGGTTCATGCATGAGAGTAGACGCTCTGTGCACGTCCCTCTAGGCATCTCTCTGTCTATGCTAGGTGAGCGCTACCGGCAGAGTAGCGTTCTTATACCTTACAGCTTCGGCTGTGGTCTGTATCCTTACATCTTAGTGGAGCGGACATAGGCAGGTGCCTGAGGCACATAGTCCGGCTGGACCTTGTGATTCTACTCGTAGGTGGACGTTGCCGCTAGGGTAACGTTCCTTATACTGCGTCTGGCAGTTGTTCGTATCCTCGCACACTAGGGTAGCGAACATAGGTAGGAGCTTTGTGCGGCTTATGCTGCTGTCCGTCTCTTTTGCACCACTAGAAGAGCGGACCTAGGCAGGTGCCATATCTAGTGGTTCGTGTCCTCGCACACTAGTGGAGCGAACGCAGGTAGGAGCTTTGTGCGGCTTACGCTGCTGTCCGTCTCCTGGCACCGCTAGAGGAACGGACCTAGGTAGGTGCCATTTCACACTCACTGCTTTTGTCTCTGTGACCATTAACAGAGACCATACCACACACCCTCCGAGTAAGGGAGGAATTGCTTTATTTCCTAACTATATTCCTCTGTGAGTTTAACAGAGGTATTGCACTCTGCACTTGTGCTATTACTATTTACAGTGGCACACTTATATACCCCTTATCCTCTGCCATAGTCTGCAGCAGAGTCTTTGCACGGTGGACCCTGACTGTCTGATATTCCTTTAGGTTTTATTATCAGACAGCCCCCCGTAACAGAAGGGTTACCTATTAGCAAGTAAAAAAAAATAAAAAATCTCAGACACCAGCGTGATGTTCACCATTACGTCCGTGCTCCCTATTTACATCTCTAATCCTTGGCTTATAAATAGCTGCATATGTGTATAATAAATATAAAAGACCTCTCAAGTCGCGACCATTGATTTAACAATCATTGGCTGTAAATTATTTTCTCAGCTATAATACAGAAAATGATATAATACCCAATAAACTGTATCCAGAGTAAACCAGCTTCGCTTTTCAATCTAGAATATAAATTAAATGTTTACCGCGGAATCTCGTAAAGTAGAAAGTTATTGTCTTAGCCTCAGCCTGTGTCTGTACATATCTCGGAGGTTATATACCCTACCTATTTCATCTACTCATAAATTCACTGATGTGTGCCTGCTGCATCATCCATGTCAGCGGATGAACTGAGTGAACCGCTATCTGAGCTGTCAGCTGTCGGCTTTTACGCTCCCTGACAAGCACAATCTGCAGAAATGAGGGATGGAAAATGGAACAGTTATATCCCTTTATTTCTTCCATTTTCCCCTCATTATTACAATTTCTGCAATGTAATCATTTACTACATGTAAAGAACTGAATGAAGAAGACGTCTTCTCCTTCAGAGCTGTCATTTTATAATGCTACCTTGGCTTAGTTTTAATAAATACAAATTATTAGTTCCAATGACTGCTTGTTTAGCAAAGATATTGCAGAGTTTGTAAATAATAGATATGAAAAAGTCAACAAAATAAAAGATAATGAGCCATAATTAATACATGAAGTGGTTAGGGCCAATCGTAGAACCCTTATTGACCCACATAAGCCATGTCCGGGTGGCTAACGGGGGTCTGTGTAGTCGCTGCAGAGGTTCTCTGGCCTCGGCGTGGCCTGCCATCAACTCCTCGCACCCCGGTCGCCACACCAGTGCAACCCAACCACAAAAGTCCATTCATCCGCTAAGACAAAAGCTTTGACACAAGAGGGTTTCGTTCAATCACTGGAACTTTACTGGTTAGCTTCATACAGATATCTTCATCTCGCTTATTGCGAGCACCAACTCCTACCCCAATGGGGTTCCATCTAGTTTCAATCACAAAGTCCAATTTCGAGGCCAACTGCTTCCCTGGCACTTGGATCTTTGAGAGAACCATTAATCTCCTCTAAGGATGTCACAATATGTGACAGGCTCATCTTCTGCTCAGCCTCACGTTTGGTTCCGACCCTCACTTTAGGGTCACATTAACCGTCAGTCTTTTGAGGGGGTTCTTTGGGTAGTTCTTCCAGGTAACGGACACTACTCAGACTGTCTGGACTAAACCCGCTTCCAGGGGACATAGTTACAGTAAGTCCCTCCACTTGCAGGACCCTAAGCTCCCAGTGTCCAAGGTTGACCCCTAGGGTCTTGCCAAGTCACCACTATGGGCTTCTTATCCATCTCTCCTCACTAGGGACTCTCCTAGTCTCTTCCTAGTGCTTGCCCTTTTTGTAAAGTACACGCCTCCCTGCCTGTAACCCCTTCCTAGCCAAAGGGTACCAGGGAAGCGGTCACTTGAACAACATTGTCACCTGGTGGCCACACAACGCAAAGCACTCAAATTTATTATACATTTATACAATGTCTGTTACCTCTGCGGGGGTGGCAGAGACATAGATTCCCTTACACACCACATAACATCTTAAAGGAAATCTGTCAGTAGGACCATCCCTCCTAAGTCGTCTATATGGGCATGTAGGTTATAGGAATCTGAATAAAATGATACCTTGATATCAGTGATCTGATGTCTTATTCCAGAGAAATCCACATTTTTCTCTATGTAAATGAGCTGTTAAAATCTCTGGGACAGACCTAGATCTCCTCGAGAATCTGCCTCCACAGCTTAATTTAAATGAGAATGGGGGTTACCAGTGTGAGACATGTAGATCAGGAGAGTAGACTGTCAGTCATTACATGCCTAACAATTAAAGATGAGTGGTTCCATCGAGGCTCGGTTCACCGGCAGCAAACAAGCCTAGCTGCACAGGCTCGAGCTTGACCGGAACCCCGAATCAAGTCACTGATTGGCAAATTGAGTCTTAACCCACTTACAGAAAGCCATAAGCAGGATACTTACGGGGCAGGGTGGACGGGCTTTGTCAAACTTTGTTCTTGTTGCATACCGCATCTGAGCTTGCTGTTGTTACCCCCAGTGTGCGCCATTCAAACACTGCAAGTGGCTTGCACAGGGCGTAGCACCAAGTGTACCTGAGCACAGCGTTGCTCGCATGAGTTTTGTTCGCATGTACAGACCCGAACCTTGATTTCTAAATTTGGTGCTCGGTTTGAAAACCGAACCTCAGGTTCACTCATCTCTACTGATAATTCCCCCTTTCATATAAAATAATCTGGAGGAGATTCTTGGGGAGATCTATGACCGGCCCATAGATCTTAACAGCTCATTGACTTGTTAAGAAAAATGTGTATTTCTCTGTGATAAGACATTGGATCACAGCAAAGTATCATTTTATACAACTTTCTATGAGCTACGTGCCCATAAGTTGGCTTAGAAGGGTGGAGCCACCTGACAGATTGATTTTAATGCATGAGACTTGTTATTCACTCACTAGGATGGGATTTGGCTCTAAATACAGTAGAAAGGAGGCTCTTGACACCAAACACAGCTCCTCATGATGGTCTAGTAATGTACACAGCTGGAACAGGATTTACTCAACGTAAATCAGCATAAAGATTACAATCTCTCAAACAGAGCCAAAACTTGGTGGTTATACATTAAATAAAGGCATAGCACTTGTTGGTTACACATAAATGGTGATCTATAGCTCTGCAGTTACATTTTAGAATTGAGAGACAAAAAAAAATAAAAGCATCTGTCTCTTTTATTGAAGTATTTGGTAACGAGTAATTTATATTTTACTGCAAATATAGCACCCCATGGAGCATTCATCTTGACATCAAGACCTCTCCAGATACTTGATTGACTCTATTAGAAGTAAATGGAATGTATTGGTCTCTTACTGGATTTAACTTATGATGGATCAGACACATTTCATTATAAACATTAGCAATTAAGCCCATGTGAACATAGCCTGATTTCATTTTATTCTGGCTGCAATTACCTATTTGTAAATATGTTAAAGGAGTTATCCAGGTTTGGGATGAAAATCTACAGTCACACTTTTTGATTGAAAAGAGCAAGGACCAATCATAGATCGCATGATCAATAAAAAGCAACAACTCCCTATAATAAATACATAAGGCAAGAAATGGAGTCTTTGATTTTGCAAAATAACAAAAACATACCCAAACGAGCAAAAATATTGTGAAATACGTATTGAAGTAAAGTGCTCAAGGATATATTATACAATAATAGTAGTAGGTTCAAGTAAAAAAGAGGAAAGGAGGGGGTGTGCTGAAGGGGAAAGAACCCCACGTGTCCCGGAATGAAATGAGGAGAAAAAGAATCTCCAATACAGGGTAACTATGAGTAGATTATGGCATAGTGCCCAGGGAAAAAGCGGTGCTATATCAGTAGCAGTAGTAAACTCATAAGGAATCATATTATGTTCCTAAGTCAAAAACAAAGAGGTAAAGCCACTTATCCAAATCAAGTTACCGTGGGGTACCGGGTTAACACGTGGTGACCAGCGTCCCGACACGTGTTTCGCGTAGATGTGCTTTGTCGGGGGACAGATAAAAGTATGCAAGAGTACCAACCTTATAAAGCCAAGGAAAAGCCCCCGAACCGGCCATAACCACTACGCTCTGAGCAGGTGTTCTGCATCCAGAGGCATGCCGTGGATCGACCCCCACAGCGGGGACTGGAAGGAAGAATACTTCCTGTGACGTCATTACTGTTTCCAGATCACCACTGTCACGGACGCCGCCACGGTCATGCATAGAGAACAGACACTCCCCGCAGCACGTCATGGGCCCCGCCCCCTCAGAGTGAGGAAATCGCGAGCAGCATAATAGGTACCAGGAAAAATCTAAATAGTGCCTCCACTTACATAGAGCAAGGCCGTACAATGAGAAGGAGGGTGCTAGAAAACAAACACTCCCCGCAGCACTTCATGGGCCCCGCCCCCTCAGAGTGAGAGAATCGCGAGAAGCATAAAAGCTACCGGAAGAGACCTAAATAATACCTCTGCTTACATAGAGCGAGACCGTGCCATGAGCAGGAGGGTGCTAGAGAACAGACACTCCCCGCAGCGCGTCATGGGCCCCGCCCCCTCAGAGTGAGGGAATCGCAAGCAGCATAATAGGTACCGAGAAAGATCTAAATAGTACCTCCGTTTACATAAAGCGAGACCATACCATGAGAAGGAGGGTGCCACAGGATAATACACATAAACTCCTCCACCTCACATATGTTAATCTTATAAAGAAAAAGAGAAAGGGGCAGAGAAGAAGAAAAAGAAACAGAATCACCACAAGGACCATGGATATAGATTGTGGATACAGATCAGGGATAAGGCAGAACAGGGATGGGGAGAGGTGCATCCAGATATACATTGCATAAATACATAGAAATAGATAATTATTCCATTATAGTGCAGATGCACTCTCTTCACAAATCGTTTTATGCCGAAACCCCTGATATTCAAATAGTCCATGGTCTGTGGTCATCATGGTTGCTTTCCTCTTCTCTTGTGATTCCCAAGGGGGAAGGGATGGGGGAAGAGGGGTGAATGGTTTGGGCCAAATAGGATACTAAACAAGAAGAAACAAAAGAGATACACTGTTAAAATTGAGAACCATAAAATAAAGCCACAACTTGAAGCGAAAGAACAGTCAAAATTCGCAGAGCAGAAGTGCATATATTGGCACCAACACATGTGCGCATGCACACCAGACTGTATATGCATGCGCACACGTGCATGCCCCGACATTTTGGTGGAACCAGAGATCAGTACTACGATCCAAGGAGAGGAAAATGATGAAGGGTTACCCAAGGAGGAAAATTAGGGCATGATATATAGAGATATCTCATACTAGAGAAATGGGGAGAAGCTAAAACGTTCATTGAGACCATGGGGAGAAATAGACCCTAGGGTAAAAATCCAGCCACACTCAACCTGTGTCAGTCGTTTCTTGATATCACCATCGCGAATGCCCAGATGTATCCTGTCAATACCGCGAATTTGTAAATAATAATAATAATGTTTTATTTCTATAGCGCCAACATATTCCGCAGTGCTTTACAATTCAGAGGTGACATGTACAGACAATATGAAACAATACAAAATAACAAAATTAAAATATCAGGAGGAGTGAGGGCCCTGCTCGTAAGCTTACAGTCTATGAGGAAATAGGGGAGGCACAAAAGGGGAATGGGGGGAGAAAAGCTTGTCTGCACCGTCTATTTATTCTGCCACCATTTTATGCATTTTCAGTGTTTCTTCTATAAAGATTGTACTATTTTTTGAGATCACCAAACATTTTCTGGTTTCAGTCTCTGGTAACAGCCCCTGGGATAGTTTATGTTATAATTTAGGACAAGAACAAGTGAACAGCTCGATAACAGATGGAAGATAACTGGATATGGACCTCCCTAAAGTGACGAGGTATTGTCTTCAGTGTCCAAGTCTGTGGCTTCCCTGGCCGCCAGGATGTCACGAACATAATCTCTCGTGCGGATACGGAGCTCCCGAGAGGTCAATCCGATATATATTTTCCCGGAGCCACATATGGCGTAATAGATCACGCCGGATGTGCCGCAGGAGATGTGATCCCGAATACGGAATTCACTCTTTCCGTCCGCCGAGCAAAAGGTAGTAGCACGAACAATGTTCTGATATCCCCGACACAAGCCACAGGGATAGCAGCCAACGCATTGGGGGCCACAGCCAAAAAGGGGAGGAGTCTCCGCCACATAGTGGCTATGCACCAAGATGCCTCTCAGACTCCTACCACTCTTTGCCGTCATCAAGGGGCGTTCGGGTAAATAGCCAGCCATGGATGGCTCTGTTTTAAGTATGTCCCAATGTTTATTCAACACTCCCCTAATCTGGTCCCATTGTCGACAGTAGGTTGATACAGTTAGGTCCAGAAATATTTGGACAGTGACACAATTTTCGCGAGTTGGGCTCTGCATGCCACCACATTGGATTTGAAATGAAACCTCTACAACAGAATTCAAGTGCAGATTGTAACGTTTAATTTGAAGGTTTGAACAAAAATATCTGATAGAAATTGTAGGAATTGTACACATTTCTTTACAAACACTCCACATTTTAGGAGGTTAAAAGTAATTGGACAAATAAACCAAACCCAAACAAAATATTTTCATTTTCAATATTTTGTTGCGAATCCTTTGGAGGCAATCACTGCCTTAAGTCTGGAACCCATGGACATCACCAAACGCTGGGTTTCCTCCTTCTTAATGCTTTGCCAGGCCTTTACAGCCGCAGCCTTCAGGTCTTGCTTGTTTGTGGGTCTTTCCGTCTTAAGTCTGGATTTGAGCAAGTGAAATGCATGCTCAATTGGGTTAAGATCTGGTGATTGACTTGGCCATTGCAGAATGTTCCACTTTTTTGCACTCATGAACTCCTGGGTAGCTTTGGCTGTATGCTTGGGGTCATTGTCCATCTGTACTATGAAGCGCCGTCCGATCAACTTTGCGACATTTGGCTGAATCTGGGCTGAAAGTATATCCCGGTACACTTCAGAATTCATCCGGCTACTCTTGTCTGCTGTTATGTCATCAATAAACACAAGTGACCCAGTGCCATTGAAAGCCATGCATGCCCATGCCATCACGTTGCCTCCACCATGTTTTACAGAGGATGTGGTGTGCCTTGGATCATGTGCCGTTCCCTTTCTTCTCCAAACTTTTTTCTTCCCATCATTCTGGTACAGGTTGATCTTTGTCTCATCTGTCCATAGAATACTTTTCCAGAACTGAGCTGGCTTCATGAGGTGTTTTTCAGCAAATTTAACTCTGGCCTGTCTATTTTTGGAATTGATGAATGGTTTGCATCTAGATGTGAACCCTTTGTATTTACTTTCATGGAGTCTTCTCTTTACTGTTGACTTAGAGACAGATACACCTACTTCACAGAGAGTGTTCTGGACTTCAGTTGATGTTGTGAACGGGTTCTTCTTCACCAAAGAAAGTATGCGGCGATCATCCACCACTGTTGTCATCCGTGGACGCCCAGGCCTTTTTGAGTTCCCAAGCTCACCAGTCAATTCCTTTTTTCTCAGAATGTACCCGACTGTTGATTTTGCTACTCCAAGCATGTCTGCTATCTCTCTGATGGATTTTTTCTTTTTTTTCAGCCTCAGTATGTTCTGCTTCACCTCAATTGAGAGTTCCTTAGACCGCATGTTGTCTGGTCACAGCAACAGCTTCCAAATGCAAAACCACACACCTGTAATCAACCCCAGACCTTTTAACTACTTCATTGATTACAGGTTAACGAGGGAGATGCCTTCAGAGTTAATTGCAGCCCTTAGAGTCCCTTGTCCAATTACTTTTGGTCCCTTGAAAAAGAGGAGGCTATGCATTACAGAGCTACGATTCCTAAACCCTTTCTCCGATTTGGATGTGAAAACTCTCATATTGCAGCTGGGAGTGTGCACTTTCAGCCCATATATATAATTGTATTTCTGAACATGTTTTTGTAAACAGCTAAAATAACAAAACTTGTGTCACTGTCCAAATATTTCTGGACCTAACTGTATAAATCTGGCCACGGGTCTAGGTGATGGCTCTATTGTTTTCCCTCTGCCAGTCAAAAGTTGGTCACGTCGGGAGTGTTTTGCCCGCTGGTACCCCCGCTTTATGGATCTCCCACTGTATCCCCTATTCACAAACCTCTCCTGCATATCCACCGATTCGTCCTCAAAAGTGTGATCTGAAGAACACAATCTGCGTAACCGCAGAAATTGGCCAGTGTTAATCGCAATAACTGTTGACCGTGGATTTCCCGAAGTGGCATGAAGGAGGGAATTTACTGCAGTGGATTTGCGGAAGATGTTAATGGATACCATGCCGCTAGGTTCAATAGAAATCTGGATGTCAAAAAAATCAATAGTCTGTAAACCAATACGATCTGTAAGTCTGATATAAAGATTGTTAGAGTTGAGTTGACGCACAAAATCCTCCAGTCCAGAAACGGTTCCCCCCCAGATGACTAAAATGTCGTCAATATAGTGGAGCCAGCACTGCGCATGGGAGCTCGCCGGCACGCTGTCCCCGAAAACCTCCCTCTCCAAATAGCCGAGAAAGAGGTTTGCGTAGGATGGTGTGCAAGCCGCCCCCATCGCAGTGCCGCACCGCTGGAGGAAGAACCGGTCCCGGAAAACGAAGAAATTGTGCGTCAACACAAACTGCAACAATTCCATAATTAGCTGGGATAAAGATTTGTCCAGGTTACTCATGTCTAGATAGAATCGTGTGGCTTTTAGCCCCTCCTAATGGCCAATGCTGTAATAGAGGGCCTCCACGTCCATAGTTGTCACGTCCTCCTCTAATGCCAATTCCTACAGCCGCTTCAGTGCGTCAGAAGTGTCTCTGACAAAAGAGGGCATTGTCTCCACTAATGGGTGCAGATAGTGTTCAATAAATTTGCAAGTGACGTCATAAAGCCCTCCCATGCCAGAGACTATTGGACGTCCTGGGGGCACGGTAGGATTTTTGTGAATTTTTGGCAAGAGGTAAAAGGTCGATGTTACTGGCGACTTCACAAGGAGACCCTCATATTTTTTTGGGGGATAGTCCCCACCTCAAAGGCTCTCATCAGAATCATCTCCAAATCATGTGTATATCCCCTGACTGGATTGTAATGGAGGAGTTCATAGGATTCTTTATCCTTTAATTGTCTCCATGCCTCCTTCTCATAGTGGTCCACTGGCCACAAAATTACGTTTCTTCCCTTGTCCGCGGGTTTAAACACAACGCCCTCCAAGGCCTGTAGTTCCCTCAGTGCCTTTTCCTGTTGTTTAGAGAGGTTGTTAGTCCCACTCCATTGGGATAATTCCTGTAGATCCCTGGTGACTAAGTCACCAAAGATCTGCATTGGAGGGCAAAGTAACAAGGGGGAAAAGTAGTTGACTTCGGCATAATGTGTCAAGGAAAATTACCTTGTGGGTGACCCGTGGACTCCTCCTCCAACTCCTCAAGTGCCTTTAAGGCTTCCTGTTCCGAAACGGACATACTGGGCTCTCCAGAGTGTTTATTGGCATGTAGTTTATGCAGTACCAGCTTCCACAGGAACAGGTTGAGGTCCTTGGTTACTAAAAACAGATTAAAGTTAGACGGGGGGACAAAGGTTACTCCCAGCTTAAGAACCTCTATCTGTGAAGAGGTCAGCTGGTGTTTAGTTAAATTAATTACCTCGAGATTTGTGTCCCCGCCTCTCCTGTTTAGAGATGGAAGGGGAGTCCCGCGTTCCCCACCAGGAATTATAGGGTGTTTATTTCTAGCTCGGGTGGCTCGGGTGTTGGGACTGATATTTCTTGTCCTCTCTGATGTAGACTCTTTGTCCAGTGAAGAGATAGATGATGCCAAGATAGATGCTGATGAGGCATTATGTTTCTTTTTATTGTGGGGCGCACCCAGCCAACGAAAAACCTGGCCATTTTTGCAGTCTGACACATCCCGCTGATATTTTTTGGTTTCCATACTCAGAATCTCCCTCTCCCATTTGGAGAAATCTTTATCCAGAGATTCATTAAACCTAGCCAATTCCTCAGGAGTCAGTTCCGAGGATAACTGGGCCTGGGTATCAGTGAGTCCCGTTTCTATCTCCCGAATAGATATTTTGTTCATCTCAATCAGGAGTCAGACACATTTCATTATAAACTTTAGCAATTAAGCCCATGTGAACATAGCCTGATTTCATTTTATTATGGCTGCAATTACCTATTTGCAAATATGTTAAAGGTGTTATCCAGGTTTGGGATGAAAATCTACAGTCACACTATTTGATTGCAACTATAAATGTAAACAGTTGCACACTGAAAAAAGCCAAAAATTTACCAGGGAAAATATGGCACTGCATTACTGCAAAAGAGAGATATTTAGTTTATGTATTGGCCAATGCATGTAAGCCCGGAGACCAACGGCAAGGTATATCTCTGTAATCCGGGAACCTAACTTAAATGCCACTATCTAGGTTAAAAACATCCTTATCTGGGCAAAATGCCACTATTTGGACTACAAACCTCCATGTATGGGCTGCTAGGCTCCTGCTACAATGGTTATGAACACAGCCAGGTCTTAGGGCGGAGTGCTAAGTCAGAAAAAGACTCACTAGAAATATCAAAAAACTGACCCGCACATCCAACAAATGTGAACAGGTGCTAACTGAAAAAACATAGTAACTATAAATGCAAACAGTTGCACACTGAAAAAAGCCAAACATTTACCAGGGAAAATATGGCACTGCATTACTGCAAAAGAGAGATATTTAGTTTACGTATTGGCCAATGCATGTAAGCCCGGAGACCAACGGCAAGGTATATCTCTGTAATCCGGGAACCTAACTTAAATGCCACTATCTAGGTTAAAAACATCCTTATCTGGGCAAAATGCCACTATTTGGACTACAAACCTCCATGTATGGGCTGCTAGGCTCCTGCTACAATGGTTATGAACACAGCCAGGTCTTAGGGCGGAGTGCTCAGTCAGAAAAAGACTAACTAGAAATATCAAAAAACTGACCCGCACATCCAACAAATGTGAACAGGTGCTAACTGAAAAAACATAGTAACTATAAATGCAAACAGTTGCACACTGAAAAAAGCCAAAAATTTACCAGGGAAAATATGGCACTGCATTACTGCAAAAGAGAGATATTTAGTTTATGTATTGGCCAATGCATGTAAGCCCGGAGACCAACGGCAAGGTATATCTCTGTAATGTCTCTCTGTTTTTAACCTAGATAGTGGCATTTAAGTTAGGTTCCCGGATTACAGAGATATACCTTGCCGTTGGTCTCCGGGCTTACATGCATTGGCCAATACATAAACTAAATATCTCTCTTTTGCAGTAATGCAGTGCCATATTTTCCCTGGTAAATTTTTGGCTTTTTTCAGTGTGCAACTGTTTGCATTTATAGTTACTATGTTTTTTCAGTTAGCACCTGTTCACATTTGTTGGATGTGCGGGTCAGTTTTTTGATATTTCTAGTGAGTCTTTTTCTGACTGGGCACTCCGCCCTAAGACCTGGCTGTGTTCATAACCATTGTAGCAGGAGCCTAGCAGCCCATACATGGAGGTTTGTAGTCCAAATAGTGGCATTTTGCCCAGATAAGGATGTTTTTAACCTAGATAATGGCATTTAAGTTAGGTTCCCGGATTAGAGAGATATGCCTTGCCGTTGGTTTCCGGGCTTACATGCATTGGCCAATACATAAACTAAATATCTCTCTTTTGCAGTAATGCAGTGCCATATTTTCCCTGGTAAATTTTTGGCTTTTTTCAGTGTGCAACTGTTTGCATTTATAGTTACTATGTTTTTTCAGTTAGCACCTGTTCACATTTGTTGGATGTGCGGGTCAGTTTTTTGATATTACTATTTGATTGCAGACTTCTGTATCCTCACAGATGGTTAATCGCATGCTTTCAGGATTTTAAGGTGCTGGCAGACACATGACCACAAGTATACAATTTGAATACTTTAGGCAACATTCTAACTAGACTTTCACAAACTTGTTCAATACAAGTTAATTGAGCTGGGCTGTGCACATCTAGTTTGTGTGTGACCGTGTTATGTAAATTTTACACTTACGGGCACATCACTTCTCACTCTAATCTCCAGCACTGGAGAATCCTGACTGTGTGCAATGAGTGCGCTATGAGGATTCACAAGTCTACAGTTACATAGAGTGTTTGCAGACATTTATACCAAACCCGGACAACGCCTATATACTTTTCACTTCATAAATATGAAAAAAGCCATTTTGTAATATAGTTTGTAATATATTTTATCAAAGAAATCTGTGCTTTATTTAATTGATATTTCCCTCAGAATTTATGGATAAAATCTGTAAAATTTATATCCAGGGAAGATAGATTTTCCCAATAATGAGATAGAAGATGGCAGTTGTTGCTTATAAGATTCTATGGAAAGGGAGAAGAAGGAAGGAGCTAAACCCAGACACAAACAGCTCACACCAAACTAACTGCAGAAAAGAGCGGAAATATAAGACAAAAGAAAAGATTTTTTTTATGAAGAAGCAGCAAAGTCTGTAAGGCTAGATTCCCTGCCTACATGCATGTGAGAACCTATAATTTCTTCAGCAGCATGCCCTACACTAAATGTAGATAAGAGTGGTATTTTCATAGTATAGAATTGATTTTTTAGGTAGTAGCATCGATGTCTGTAAGGGTAGAATCCCTGCCTACATGCCTCTAATACACTATCCCTTCTCCAGCAGCTTGCCTTATACTAAATGCAGATATGAGGAGTATTTTAATAGTATAGAATTGATTTTTTTTTAGGAAGTAGTATCGAGGTCTGTAAGGGTAGAATCCATGCCTACATGCTTCTAATGCACTATCCTTTCTCCAGCAGCTTGCCCTACACTAATTGCAGCTAAGAACATTACTGTTAGAAAAAAGAATAGATTTGAATTAACCATTGATATAGAAGGGTTAATAGTTTCTCTATTTCTTCATTAAAGATTTATTGTTATTAGTAAGTATATCTGGTGGTAGTTCATAGTCATGGAGCCTACGGAATAAGAGACAGGCTCAAGGATTATTATGATCTCTAAATGTTCTTCTTATCTTCTTCTTATCTCATATGCATGACTCTACATTTTTGTTTTGCTAAAACTTAAAGGTCATATGAGCAACTAGTAAAGTTCAGCTAGAAGTTTTTTTCTTTTTCTTTTGCAATATCACATTGATCTTTAAATGGTATAAATAAACTGTACTTTGATTAAATAAACAGAAGAAATTGATCATGCCCACATGGATGCTGGTCTTTTCTCTCCGAGCGCTCGATCTGGATTAAGGTCTGAAGAGGCCTAATTCAGAGGACCTCACTGGTGATCCCATAAGCTGACTTGTGACAAAACAGAACAGCTACAACAGTTTTTGGTGTCAAACGTGGAGCCGTGGCCAACCAGCCGATTCGGAAGAAGTTTTGGGGACTCTTGAGACAGTGAAATTTCAGCTGCAGCAAGGTGAGAAGCTTTATTCTTACACTTCATTTCACTCTCTCTGATTTCCCGAATATTCTGGGTAAGGCTGTACACACGGTTCAAGAACTCTGGCATCACCAGTGAGTATTGTTTTTTTCATGCATGTCTGAATGAGGGTTGAAATATAGAGTAATAAGATAATCTGTTGTCCGTCCATTAACTGATTGCATAGATTGCATAGCACGGAATTTGGGACAGTCTCTGTATAATTGCATTTGCTGTGTTGCTGTGTTTTGTGTTTTGCTTTGGCCATCTTTGCATCTTTGATGGGCAATACACTGGTCTAGGGATATGTGTTCATAAGTGGTTTCATATTAATGCCTAGATAAAGTAGGCAGGCAATAGGTTGTTATATATTGATGAGAAGCCTCTGAATAACAAAGTGATGAGAAATTGAGATAAGAGACTTGGTGAAATAATATGTATGTATAAGTCTAATGGTTATAGGTCATACTGTGGACTGTGAAAAGATGTTCCGGTTGTGAAATGTCACAGGGCATAGCCATATAGAGTATTTGAGTGGATACCTGACATATGTATTTTTTTTCCCCATCAGTGTCAAGAGCGGTTTAGATAATTTTATTTGCATGTGAGGTTAACCCTTGGAAGGTGTATTGTTACATATGTTTCTGGAATCAATGAATGAGTAAGACAAGTGGTCCTGGGATCTGTCCTTATAGTGAGATATTGTGTGTTTCTTCCCCTCAAAATGGGGATGAAGGTTTTATAGCAAAGTAGAATATTAGTGCTGTGAAGGTATATTAGTAGTCTCAATTTTCTGCTAGGATTGTGTATTATACCAGTGGGTATTAGGATTGCGTTTTGGAAAGCTGAACGAGATAACACTCTTGCTAAACAAACTGTGAGCTGACATTCTGTTGGGAGGGGTCAAGTGAACAGCTGCGCGATTTTCTGCCCTCTGTGAGAAGTCAGCTCTGTTAATTGTATTGGTTTAACTCTAGTTTACGTTCGTTGCTGGAATACTTTGTAAAGGACCAGCATGGGGTACCCAACTGCACATCAGGTCTAAGTGGGTTAGAGAGCCGTGTGGCCTTCCCACTTACATGGAGGTGGTCTAGCAGGTGAGAGGACTATCACACCTGGTCCTTCCTGCTTCAGTCATCTGGTCTATTGGGTGAGAGGTGTTTTTAACCCTTCCCAATACGCCCTACAAGTGTAGCAGGTGAGAGTGAATGCTGATTGAGCCTTCTTGCTACCACTTGAGAGCCCATTCTGACTTGCCAGGAGACGTGTGGCCTGTTAACAAGGTTCAGGGACACTGAGAGGGCATTTGCAGAAAGGTGGGCTGTGTGGGAATAAATTGAAGCCATGGGCAACTTGTTCAGTGTGCAGCGTGGGGCTCCAGCAGGATCCAAAACAGCCAAACAGATAGTGCAAGAAAGGGAAGGCAAAGAAGCAGTGAAAAATGTCAGACCGATACTCAAAAAGGCAGACATGCCAGAGTACGGATGTTTGGATGTTGAGATATGGCACAGATTCAGGGAAGAAAAGAGAGGTTGGATAAAAGATAAGAGGGTAGAGCAACAAGTAAATAAATGGTGTCGTGTGGCTGAAGAGGTGCAGCATTGGGGATATAAAGAGACCACAGCGGGAGATAAGGTGTATTATGAATGTTTTAATGCACCAAAAGCAGGAATTGTGACTGCTACCGCCCCCCCTTCACATAAGCAGAAACCCAGACCAGATGAATGGACTTGTAAACATTGTAGTCAGAAAAACCCAGACTGGAGAGGTACTTGTGCTACATGTAATGTTACTCGCCCTAAGCAGATTGCACTAAATCCTGTTCGAACCAGGTCACATGTGATGACAGAGGACGCTGACACTGAGACAGAGGTAGCGAAGGAATTGAGTTTTGGGGAGGAAGCTGACGGTGAGGAAAGGAAAGAACGCCCTGGGACCAGTACAAAAAAATCTGATACATCCCGACCGAGGAAGGTCACAAGAATCAGACAGACACAGGAATATTACCCCTGGAGCCCCTCTGACCAGCTAGCTATGTTGAAACAGTTACCTGACCCTGAAAACCAACCTTTCCCATTTTACAGGCAAATAGAGACAATACAGGTGACTTATAAATGCACTTGGGCAGACCTCGAGAGTTTGGTGACTGCAAAGGCAGGTGACGTGCTGGGACACATAATTAAATCACATACTGACATGATGAAGGAGCAATCATGGGTCATGGATGTTCAGTCTGAGAGGTCTGGAATGACGTACTGTGAGGCATTGAAAGGATGGGCTACCAAGAAACAAACAGAGCAGTCTGTACTGATGACTGACGTGACACAGCAAAAAGGGGAGAGTATAGAGACGTACTTTGGGAGGTTACAGCTGAAGTGGACAGACATGGGGTACAGTGCAAGAAACGACCTTGATATCAAAATATTGGTGAATGCATTCATTGACGGCATGAATAAGTTTTTACGAGAAGCAGTACAGACGGCCAGACCTGAGTGGAGAAACATGGACCCAACAGACCTTCTACAAGTAGCTAAGGGGGTTGAACTGACAAAATGCAAGCGACCAGTTATGTATGCTAGAGCACAAGGAAGACAGTGGAAGCAGAGAGGGGGGGCACCAGGTGACCGAGCGACCGTACAGTGCTGGAATTGTGGACAGAATGGACATTATGCCAGACAGTGCAAAAACTCCAAAAAGGAGAGTGAGCAGACTGATTTCCCTCCTCCCTTGCCTCTGACCTAGGAAACTGGCAACCCAGTGACAAATGTGTACCCTGTTTTCATTCCCTCAGGACCTGGTCCCACCTTACTTACGACCATAACAATGCCAGGGGGGAAAGAGGCAGAATTTTTAATTGACACTGGGGCAGCCGGCACTGTGGTACATAAAGACCTGATAAAGCCAGATATGATTACTGACGAGACTGTGGAGTGTGTCGGGGTGGAGGGATTGGTGTCTGAAACTCCCTTGACAAAACAGATGAAGCTGAGATTACAAGATAGCCAGGAAATTCTCACAAAGCTTATTGTTAGTGAAAACACTCCTATGAATTTGCTGGGGGCTGATGTGTTAAGTGCTATCCAGGCTACCATACAATACACCCCAGAAGGTTTTACAGTCACAAGTCCCCTCTCTGACAAACACTTGTGCAAGATTGCAGCAATGGTGTACATGTCCAAATCTGCGAGAGTGTCCGATACCAGAACTAGTGAAGACATAGCAATGCAACAAGTTCCAGACATTGTATGGGCAAAGGGAAAAACTGATGTTGGTCGGCTTCCTATTCCCCCAGTCATGATAAAATTAAAAGAAGGCTCCACTCCTCCTTGTTTAAAACAGTATCCCTTAAGCCCAGCCAAATCAATGGCCCTGACCAGAGATATAAGAGAATATGTGCAAGCAGGGGCTCTAGTACAAAGGTCCTCCCCCTGTAACACTCCCTTGTATCCAATCAAGAAAAAAGGGCCCAAAGGTTCCCCTGACACGTACAGAATGGTGCATGATTTGAGAGCTGTCAATACTGTCACTGAGAGTGTAACACCAATTGTTCCAAACCCACATACCTTACTGTCACAAATCCCAGGGACCTCCAAATGTTTTACAGTAATTGATTTGGCAAATGCCTTTTTCTCTGTGCCTCTACACCCTGACTGTCAGTATCTTTTTGCCTTCACACATGAGGGGAAACAGTACATGTGGACAGTCCTCCCGCAAGGAGGAATGAATTCACCTACCATTTATTCTACAGCTATGGCAGGAATTCTGGAGCAACCGCCTCATCCACAGGTTACGCTATTGCAGGACGTGGATGACCTTTTGCTCTGCTGTCCAGACCAGACGTCCTGCAAGGAAGCCACAATTTCTTTGCTGTGTTTTCTGGCAGAGAATGGTTGCAAAGTTTCACGTGAAAAATTACAGTACTGTAAGCAAAAGGTAACATTTTTGGGTCACTGTATCTCTGAAGGTACGAGACACCTGACTGAGGAGAGAAAACAAGCAGTCCAAAATCTCTCCTTACCCAGGTCCCACCGGCAACTGCGCACCTTTTTGGGCTTAGTGTCATACTGCAGGCCTTGGATAAGGTCTGCCTCGCAAATGATGCAACCCCTCTATGATTGTCTGGCATCTGACCCCTTTGACCTCACTCAGGAAGCTATTGATTCCTTTCATTCCCTTAAACTACTCATTGTATCTGCCCCGGCCCTGGGTATTCCAAATTACGATCAACCATTTTTCTTGTTTTGCACAGAACAGGGAGGGCATGCGACAGCCGTCCTCACACAGCAACATGGTGACAAACAAAGACCAATAGCTTACTACTCAGCGCGATTGGACCCAGTTGTCAGAGGGTCTCCCACGTGTGTCCGTGCTGTAGCGGCTGCTGCAGTACTGCTAGGGAAAGCTTGCGAGATCACATTGACATTTCCCTTAACAATTTACTCCCCGCATGACATCCATGCTATACTTGTGCAAGTCCAACCGAAACACCTGTCTATGGCCAGACAGCTCAGACTTGAATGTGCCCTTCTGATTCCTGAGTATGTCACCCTCAAGAGGTGTAATGTTCTGAATCCAGCCACCCTTTTGCCAGTAGATTCAGAAAAGGGGGAATTGGTGACAATGGTAGCAAGTGAGGATGAATATTTTGACATGACGCACGAGCATGACTGCATAGAGCTGATGAGTCAGGAGACAGCAGGTTTTCCACATGTCTATGATACACCTATTCCTAATGCAGATTTTGAGTTTTTTGTAGATGGCTCCAGATACCACCTGGATGGGAGATTCTACACTGGATATGCAGTAGTATCCTCACATGAGGTAATCCGAGCTGAACCACTCCCGCCGCACATGTCCGCGCAGGAGGCGGAGCTAACAGCGCTCATTGAGGCGTGTAGAGCGGGGTCAGGTAGGAAAATTAATGTTTATTCAGACTCAAAGTATGGATTTGGGATCTGTCATGATTTTGGCCCTATCTGGAGAAGTAGAGCTTTTCTTACGTCAGCTGGTAAGCCTATTAAAAATGCAGAATTGGTAAAACGGTTAATGGAGGCACTAATGTTACCAGTCCAGGTTGGCATCATTAAGGTGAAAGCACACACAAAAGGTGACTCACTGGAGGTAGCGGGCAATAGAAGGGCGGATGCAGCTGCGAAAGCAGCGGCAAAGAGGCCTAGGGATCAGAGGATAGTGGCAGGGAGCCAGCAAGTCCCAGCCAAAGTGAGTCTGGATGTCCTGAAATCCCTCCAGCATCAGGCTGCCCAAACAGAGAAGGAACACTGGGAGAAAATGGGAGCTGGGCTGAACTCGAATGGAGTATGGGAAAGTAAGGACAGGTTGTGTTTACCAAGGTCCCTGTTCCCTATGATGGCACAAGCAACACATGGCCCCACTCACGCCTCAAAAAGTCACATGTGTAACCAGGTGAATGCCTTCTGGATCGCTCCTGGCTTCAGTTACGTAGCCTCCAAACACGTACAATCCTGCATTATCTGCGCACAACACAACCCAGGTAAAACAGTAAAAGTCCCTAAGAAAGCAACACCCAGACCGCTCTACCCGTTTCAACGACTGCAAATAGACTACATACAACTACCCAAGGTAGGAGTGTATGAATACGTCCTGGTATGTGTAGATCTCTTCTCAGGATGGGTTGAGGCCTATCCAGTAAAATGTGCAAATGCTAAAACAACTGCAGAAAAACTGATGAAGGAACTAGTCTGTCGGTATGGCATCCCAGAAGCCATAGAAAGTGACAGGGGTACACACTTCACTGGAGAAATAATGAGGGACATTATGCAGGCCCTGGGAATAGAGCAGGCATTCCATACCCCTTATCATCCACAGAGCAGTGGAAAAGTAGAGAGATTAAACGGGACACTTAAACTAAAAATTCAAAAGGCCATGGCAGAGACAGGAAAGAATTGGGTAGAGTGCTTATCCCTGGCACTCTTTTCAGTCAGACACACTCCAAATAGAAAGACAGGCTTGTCTCCTTTTGAAGTCCTTTTTGGTAGTGCCCCAAAAACAGGTCTCTACTTTCCACAAGTGTTACAGATGCAACACGGCCCTATGACAGCCTACGTCCAGGCCTTACAGGAAAGACTTAATGTGGTGCATAAACATGTCTTTTCATCCATTCCAGATCCCAATGCAAGTGCAGATGTGCATCAGCTGAATCCAGGTGATTGGGTGGTCGTGCGCAGACACGTGAGAAGGAGCCTAGATCCACGCTTTGATGGCCCATTCCAAGTCCAGCTGACCACATCCACCTCAGTGAAACTTGAGGGAAAACCCACCTGGATCCACGCCAGTCACTGTAAAAAGGTCACTCCACCGGCAGAATGACAGTTTTGCTAATTATCCTGCTAGGTGTAGCAGGGTTGCTGCGCCAAACAAAGACACTGAGCGAACTTTTAACTACGGACTGGGATAATAAACTCATTCGCCACCATATTTCTCTTACTGAGGACATGGAAGGAGAAAAGCCAAAAGACTGTTGGATCTGCACACACAGTCCTATTTCTTCAAAGACTATGCCATATTTAGCCTTACCTCTGGAACCACAGGAGGTATTGGTACCAGACTGTATACACAATGAAACCTGGACTCAATCTAGATTTTTGGGAGAAGATGTACCTCGTGATGTATCTGCTACATTGACTATAGTTGGATGGGTCACTAAACCCTGGTTCCAGCTAAATATCACACGACCCGATGGATACTCGTGGTGGATGGAATACGATTCAGACAAGGGCATAATTGCCAAAATAAAGACTAAGATTCCTCATTCGGGCCCCATTCCTCATGATGGATTATGGTTCAGTCTTCAATACAATGGTGTTGGAAATTGTGGAAAAGACAATAACTGTTTCTATATACATACACATGACTTAACCAAGGACAATGAGACAGTATATCAGAAGGGTATTGAGGGCTGTACATCATCATTTATTAGACGGACTTTTAGGAGGGAGCGGGGTAGCTGTATCTCGGGTATGACCGGAAAACAAATGAACAATACATGGTGTGCTCATAAAGTCATGAAGGGGCTTCTGAATCTGCTTTATTGTGTTCAAAGTCAAACTCACTTTTGTACTTTCCCAGAGGGAGTGTTTTTGGTTTGTGGGAATCGTGCTCACAAGTGGGTGAGCCCTGACATGAGAGGGGTTTGCACACTTGCCAGACTAACACCAGCCACTTTCATAGTCCCTCATAGTGAAGTAGATGTAGCAGCTGTCCCAATTCATACCTTGTATAAACGAGCAGCAGATAATAAACCCCGGCCAAATGGTAGGCCTCATGTAGTAGAAATGGGAAAAGAAAATAAAGTATTTAGTGCTATTTTCATACACCCTTTCTTAATGCAAATGTGGGACAAGCTAGTAGAGTCCACTGACTACCTGGATGATCAAATTTTTCGGGTTCTTGAGATTCTAAATGCTACCAATGCTATACAAAAACAATTAATTGTAGTCACTAACCAGCATACCATAGTGCTAGACTTTGTGACAGCAAAAGACGGCGGAATGTGTCAAATAATTGGTCCTGCCTGTTGCCATTACATTGACCCTGCAGGCAACCTCCAGGTTAGAGCAGATATACAGAAAACAAGTGAACTTAGGGATAAATGGTTAAAAGAGCACGATGCCAACAAGGACTCCTGGTGGGGAAATACATTTTCTTTTATGAATCCAGCCAATTGGTTTAAGGGCCTAGCAGGTTGGGTTTCTGACATTTTACAAACCTGTATGCAAATATTGTTGTTCTGTCTACTGCTTTATATAGCTGTAAAAACATTGATATATGCATTACCTAAACTAATGAATAATGTATGTGCTAAGAGTCCCAGCATTGAACCCTCTGTAGTTTACTACGGACCCCAAATGGCCTCTGCTGACCGGGAGTAGGTGTCCACACTGAGGGTGGATGGGTGAAGTGGTAGGAAGACCCCTCATGGGTACTAGGCCCATGAGCCAGCAGCTCCTGTTTGGACGCCTACTGACCCTGTAGTGAAGGTTATACCATTTACAAAAGGGGGAAATTGATATAGAAGGGTTAATAGTTTCTCTATTTCTTCATTAAAGATTTATTGTTATTAGTAAGTATATCTGATGGTAGTTCATAGTCATGGAGCCTACGGAATAAGAGACAGGCTCAAGGATTATTATGATCTCTAAATGTTCTTCTTATCTTCTTCTTATCTCATATGCATGACTCTACATTTTTGTTTTGCTAAAACTTAAAGGTCATATGAGCAACTAGTAAAGTTCAGCTAGAAGTTTTTTTCTTTTTCTTTTGCAATATCACATTGATCTTTAAATGGTATAAATAAACTGTACTTTGATTAAATAAACAGAAGAAATTGATCATGCCCACATGGATGCTGGTCTTTTCTCTCCGAGCGCTCGATCTGGATTAAGGTCTGAAGAGGCCTAATTCAGAGGACCTCACTTGTGACAAAACAGAACAGCTACAACACCATGAAAAGGTCTTTTGGTTTTATGTTGCAACAGCAAGGTCTGTAATGTTAGAATCTCTGCCTACATGCCTCCAATACACACCATCTTTTCAACAAGAGCTTGCCCTACACTAAGTAGAGATAAGAGTGGTATTATTATTTTGAATTGACAGCTGGCATCAAGCTCAGGGGTTAATAATGGAGAGGCATCTATCTGATACCTCCATTACTAACTCGGCCAGTAAAGGAGTTCAGAAAAAGACAGACACAGGAGAACAAAAGTTTATTTGAATCAAGACTGCCCCACACACCATCGTTCACCAATGTATTGCTTAAAAATAAATCCTGTAAATTCTGACGTAATCCAAAGTCTATTGTCCCACAACGTCCATCGATTCCTATGGAGCTGTGTTCTGAGAACTTTCTTAGAACGAAGCTGTATAGGTCACTGCCAGTCAGTGCCAGCCTGGAATTCCTGATAAGCAGTGACATCAGTAGTCTCGTTTTGCTCCAGAGAAATCGATGAACATCATGGGACATTACACTTTGGATTATGTCAGAACATCTAGGATTTATTTTGAAGTAATAAATTGATGAACAATGGAGTGTGGGGGAGTGTTTATTCAAAACATTTTTTTCCCTGTGTCTGTATCTTTTTTAACCCTACACTTCTAATGGGGTGTTGTGTAGACACTTATTCATTGCTAATCCCTAGGCTTGATGACAGCTGTCAATTCACAGCTGACATCAACCCCTATTGCACCAGGGCAATTGGGGAGAGCCGTTCACAGTGCCTGAATTGGCACATCTAATGGATGTGCCACTTCTGGGATGGCTATGGGTTGCTACTTTTAGACTGGGAAGGGCCAAATAACCATGGGCCCTCTCAGCCTGAAAGTACCAACCCCCAGCTGTCTGCTTTATCTTGGCTGGTTTTCAAAAATAAGGCAGAACACATGCTGTCTTTTTAAATTATTTATTTAAAAAAATGTAAAAAGAAATGGCTTGGGATACCCTCAATTTTTGATAACCAGCCATGTTAAGCTTATCCTTGCTGGTTATCAAAAATAGGCAGCAGCCTACTTTTCTTTTTTTTTTTTTATTTATTCTCTATTCACATTTATTTGTAGGGCAATTGACCCTGTTTTGCTTCTTTGCTTCCTTTTGTAGCACCCTAGTCCTTACTATGACCATTTTACAGCACAGACGTTCGGGTCTCTATTGATTTGTATGGGGTTTGAAGTTTGGGTTCCGAACTTGACCATGAAAAAGTCCAGACCGAACCATCCACGGGTTCGATCATCACAAGTCATAATTCTTTTTTACTGAATTCATGTTTTGGGGTCAGATCATACTAATCTTTTCAACTCTCTGGTTTTGCAGCAGAAAAATGTGCTGCAAATACTAAAGGCTGGTTTACGTGCAACAACATCGCTAACGAGATGTCGTCGGGGTCATGGAATTCGTAAAGCACATCCGGCGTCATTAGCGACGTTGTTGTGTAACAGCTACGAGCAAATGTTAACGATCAAAAATACTCACCTAATCGTTGACAGTTGACACGTCGTTTATTTTCAAAATCTCGTTGGTTGTTGTGGACGTAGGTTGTTCGTCGTTCCTGAGGCAGCACACAGTGCTACGTGTGACACCCCAGAAACAACAAACAACAACGTACCTGCATCCTCCGGCAACGAGGTGGGCGTGTCGTTAATGCAGCTGCTCTCCGCCCCTCTGCTTCTATTGGTCAGCTGCTGTGTGGTGTCGCTGTGACGGTACACAAACCTCCCCCTTAACAAAGAGGTTGTTCGCCGCCCTCTGTGACAACGCTAGGAAGGTAAGTATGTGTGACGGGTCTTAGCGATATCGTGCGCCACGGACAGCGCCCATGACGCACAAATGACGGGGGCTAGTGCTTTCACGAACGACATCGCTAACGATGTCGCTGCGTGGAAAGCAGCCTTTAATGTGCACATATAACCTTAACGCTATATAAATGGAAAGAAGCTATGTGGGTTTAGAGCTGTTTGCTTTCATTTCCTGGAAAATATAGTAGTCTTTGGACATTTTTCTGCCCATTTACTCCCACTCATTGCAGCTGCCATGAAGCACAGAAATCCTGATGCACTATATGTACAGACAATTCACGAAGGATCTGTGTGCTTCTAAAATGACAAACCCTGAAAATCATCGTACAGCATCTACATGGCTACAGTAGACTATACATTCCTTTAATTAGATTATATTAAAAATGTTTGGCCCTCGGATGCCATTTGCCTCATTTTTTCCGTAACTAAGAATAAAACATTATTTTGTCCTATTTAGTAAAAAAAAACAAACAAAACATACCCAACAAATCTCATAAAAGATTTATAATACAGACTCCTCGACACATAAACTACAGAAAGGAGTTATTGTATAGATAGATGCAAATGGGAAATACAGCTATCCTCTGGCAGAAGAACAAAGGAAGCATAAATAAAAAGTATGTGCGCCCATGTAAAGGACTGACAAAAAAGCAGACATCTAAAGTCGTATGATAAATATTTATACCGTTATACAAAATACATCGTAAATATTATATGACTGAAGATACAAAATGTAAAGGATTCTCTGCAATACATGGAGCTGAAAGAAAACAGAGCTGAATATAAAGCTGACGTGCTGACTTGCTTTCAGGGCCATCTATGATATGCCTTAAAGAGTCAGGTCTTATGTCATTAAACCTTTGAAAATGTTGTAACTTTTTCTCATTTGAGAGTTATATTTTTGTTACCTTTTTACCTAATGAAGATTCCCAGGAGGTAAAAGGCAAAGCTCCCAACCATTCCGACTTCAGTAGGACTGTCCCGATCTGAAAGCTCAGTCCCGCTGTCCCGGCAGTCAGGGCTTTGTACCGACTTCCTCAAACCTCTCCTCACTGGCTGTTTCCTCTTCAGGGAGGGGTGAGGGGAAAACTGGCATCTCTCTGCATCATTATAAATTCAATTAAAAAAAATTGTCTCCCCAATACTCAAATTCATGATCTTCTATTTCACAGGCAGCAGCTCTAACAATGAGAGATGTAGGAGCAATTTGTTATCTTGAAGCTTCAGTGCAAGCTCTGACTCAAGTAGATTATACAGGTACATAGAGATACTGTCACGCTGTACAAAGGCGCAGTACAGCGTAATCCCCACTAGGTGGAAGCAGAGTAGTGAAGGAGAGACAAAGAAACACTGTAACGGAAAGGCAGCTGAAGTACAGCAGAGTTAATGTTAACAGGCGAATCACCAGAGGGCAAAAGAGTAGTCAAACAGTCAGGGTCTAGCCAGGAAAGTCGAGTCACTGCAAAGGGAGGCTCAATATCAAAGTCAGAAAACAGAACCGAGTCAGAAGCCGGGAGATCAGGAATGCGGAGGGAAACACAAACAGACAGGAGCGGGAAGTCAGGGACTGGGACAGGCAGGCAAACGGGGGAGGGTCAAAGTCAGGACACAGTAGCAGGGAGGCAGGAGAGATCGGGAACACTCACCAAAGCCAGTATACACCCTGCAAGGCAGATATATCACTGGCGCTAAGCCATAGGTAGAGAGGCAATATATAGCGTCCTGGGATCCAGAACGAGGCAAGGAAAGTTAACCCCTGACATGACCAGGCCAGATCTGGGTGTCACCAGCAGCAGGGAAAAGCCGGCCTGGATTATAACAGATACATTCTACATAGCAATATATTTCCATTTCCCTGTATTCTAAAGGGTGTATAAAAGAAAGATTTTTTTTTCTTCCTATATAATAAGTAAAAAATAATTTAAAAAAAATTGCAATATATTGCAATTTTTATTGCACTTTTAAAAAAATACTAAGCATCACAAATCCGCAAATAACATGGACATATTTGTATCTCTGTAATCATAACGACCCAGACAACACAGCAATCAGATTGTTTATGGTGACCGGTAAATGGTGTGAAAACATGGCAAGATTGATAATTTTTCTCTAATAAATGCATAAAAAAAGTAATAAAAATGTAGCGTAGATGCTTGTTTTTTTTCTGAACGTTTTCTGCAGGTGTCTGCACCCCAAGACACAGTAGCAGTCTTCTCTTATTATTGCATGGTCGATGTGTTTTTTTTAACGTGTTTTCCCCCTTGATTGATGCATTTTAGTGCAAATGCGAATCTGGCTTTTTAATACTTTCTTAATACTATGTTTCTCTGTTTCTCCGAAAATAAGCCATACCCCATAAATAAGCCCTAGCAAAAATTTTCGTGCTTTTGGGAGTATGCCTAAAATATAGCTCTAGTTGCAGTTCATTTTTGCGTACCATATTAATACTATCCTGGAATAGGGCTTGGGCAGTGCTTTCAGTATATTTAACTTTAATTACTGTACGTTGCCCTGTTGTTTTGCTGTAAGCCCTGGAAAATTTATAGTCACTGATAAGGCAAAATGAATATTCACTCATTTCCCCCCCATAATCCACCCACTCCTCTGCGCCAGCGTCAGTGATTGAATGCAGTCAGACTGCTTGCTTTACTACTCACTTGAGCATCTCAATCCTTGGACTCTCTATCTGTAAAGTCCTACATCTGGGTAAAAGAAATGTTAAAAGCCTATTTAGTATGGGAGAAATAGAACTAGGGGATAGCATCGGTGAAAAGGACTTGGGCATAATAGAGGATCCCAGATTCAACATGAGCCAACAATGCGAAGCTGCAGCTAAAAAGGCCAACGCAATTCTGGGATGTATCAAGACAAGCATTGAATCTAGATGAAAAGAGGTAACTATTCTCCTATACTCTGCCCTGGTCAGACCCCACCTGGAATACTGTGTACAGTTCTGGGCGCCCCAATTCAAGAAAGACATTGATATATTGGATCAAGTCCAGAGAAGAGCCACCAAGATGGTGGAAGTTCCGCAAACCATGTCATATGAAGAACGGCTAAAAGAACTAGGGATGTTTAGTTTGCAAAAGAGAATATTCATTTTTCACTAATTGGTGGCTCATGACTATAAATTTTCCAGGTCTCACGGCAACACAATGGGGCAATATACAGCAATAAAAGTTATATATTATGAAAGGGTTGGCCAAGCTCTATTTCAGGATACTAGGTAATAATATGGAAGGAAGAGAAAGTTCAGCTCACCCAATCTGATGGAGACCCAATTGCAGGACAGGTGTATGGGAAGAAAAGCCGTCCAGGCTGTGGATTCCAAGGAGGGAAGGAAGATTCCAGCATCCACGTCCAAAGGTTATATAAAAAGTATTTCTTTATTGAAAAAACATTAAAAATGAAGATGGAGAATCACATCCTGAGAAATAAAATCCCTATGAGGACAAGGGTATGGAGATGGTACGGACGCTCTTAGGGCGGCTTTGCACGTTGCGACATCGCACGTGCGATGTCGGTGGGGTCAAATCGAAAGTGACGCACATCCGGCGTCACTTTCGACATCGTACTGTGTAAATGCTAGATGATACGATGAACGAGCGCAAAAATGTCGTTATCGTATCATCGTTGCATTCACCAACATTTCCATAATGCCGGTGCAGCGACAGGTATGATGTTGTTCCTCGTTCCTGCGGCAGCACACATCGCTGTGTATGAAGCCGCAGGAGCGAGGAACATCTCCTTACCTGCCGCCGGTGGCTATGCGGAAGGAAGGAGGTGGGCGGGATGTTTACATCCTGCTCATCTCCGCCACTCCGCCGCTATTGGCCACCTGCCGCGTGACGTCGCTATGACGCCGCACGACCCGCCCCCTTAGGAAGGAGGCGGGACGCCGGCCAGAGCGACGGTCGCAGGGCAGGTGAGTGCATGTGAAGCTGGCATAGCGATAATTTTCGCTACGCCAGCTTTCACAAGATATTGTACCTGCGACGGGGGCGGGGACTATCGTGTGCGACATCGCAGCATCGGCTTGCAATGTCGCAACGTGCAAAGCCCGCCATAGTCCTGATCCATAATGTTACAACACATGTCAGGGATTTAAAGGAAAAAGGGGGTGTGTAAAAAGGATATGACATCACAGAAAAAAGTCAGACAAATAATGCATGGGCGGTTGTCCATATAAGGGAATACGTAATAAAGCAAACCACATCTGAAGGAGATGATATAAGGAATAACACAAAAAATATACAAAAAGTACCAAAAATATGCAAGATATGCAAAAAATATATATTTTTCCAATAGACATGTTATTGAAATTTAAAGAGGAAAAAAAATCACCAAAAAAAAGTGTCTTTAGACGCATCTAGGGTAGAGATTTCATGAAATCACATCCACTCTCCTTGGACATTTAGGCCATGTTCACATATAGCGTAAATGCTGCATTTGTTCTGCTGCTTATTTTGTAGACATTTTCCCTTTTTTAACTGTCCAAGAAAAGTGGATGTGATTTAATGAAAGCTTCACTCTCTGTGGTTCTAAAGACGCCGCTGAACTGAGTGGTTTTGATGCTTTTTTTTCTGTAGAGGCTTCTATTTGGAGCTTTAAAAAAACGCATGGAAAAAACTTCAGTTACTTTTAAGTGCAAAATCCAAGCTTTTCTGTACTATTAACCCTAGAACGCATACCTGGCCCCTCGCAGGCCTGCTAGGTCACCTGTTTTCTATGATAGATTTCTATGGTTGCGCGTTCTAGGGTTAAAGCAACAATAAAAATGTGGCTTCACATCTGCACCAAAAATGCATCAAATCAGGAGGAAAAGGCATAAAAAAATGCAGCAAAAATGGAATTTCCAGAGTTATTGTGTAATTTGGTGTGGACACCTACAGAAAACAAAAACACAGTATTTTTGCAACATGTGAACAAGACCTTATGGACACAAAAAAACAGATGTCATATAGTCAAGGTGCTAAACAAGAGTAGGACGAACAGATGATATTGCACCGGCTTGGACAATCAAATGCCGCACTGGGATACCAGAAGATAAAAGAATCATAGAATCTGGTCCAGTCGCTGGATAGCACTGACCTGGACTCCGCTCATCTCTAGTCCCAACTGTCCCGGGCATCTCAGACATCTAATGAGTTTCCCTCAGTGCCACTGCACCTATGAAATCCCCTCCAGCCGAGGTACGAGTAGTATTAAATGTCAATTGGGGGTGGCTTGGGTTGCGGTTAGGAGCGTGGTCAAATTCAGCCATGGTCTCGATGTAGCTTCATCCTGACTCTCATAGAAATGGATTGAGAGCTTGTGTTGTAACTTCGGTCTCTTGAAAAGGCATAAGTTACAGGCAAAAGATAGTGCCACGGGACCGGAGCGATGCCGAAAAGGGATGAAAACATCAGAAGTAGTGATGAGCGAGCATGCTTGTCACTACTCGGTACTCGCACGAGTATCACTGTACTCGGGCTGCTCGGCGGGGACCGAGTAATCTCGCGATACTCGTGCTTTACTCGTGGTCTTCATTTCTGCATGTTGGCGCTCTTTTGAGAGCCAGCCCTCATGCAGGGATTGGCTGGCAGACCACTGCAATGCCACAGCCCTGTTAGTTGTGGAATTGCAGTGATTGGCCGGCCTGCACAGCGTCACCGAGCCTTTATATCGGCCGGCGCGCTGTGCTCTGCTCACAGCTATTCTGACAGTGAGTGTAGGGAGAGTGTCGCTGATTCAGGGAAAGCTTTGCGGCCCTTTATAGCTTTTTCAGTTGCAGGGCTGCAAACAGTGTGACCAAAAGTCCTTCTCAGGACTATTCTAGTTGTATACAGGCAGGCAGGGTATAGCCAGGTCGGAGTACAGTAGCAGAGTCCTTCTCAGGACTATTGTTGCTATATACAGGCAGGGTATAGCCAGGTCTGAATACAGGCTAGTGACCAAAAGAGTCCTTGTCAGGACTATTGTAGCAGTATACAGGCAGGCAGGCAGGCAGGGTAGTGGTGACCGTATACCAGCCTTCATATCTGGGGCTGGTGTACACAGTGTAAAACAGTCCAGATAGTGTCTGACTTGTCTGTACTGTAATTGTCGCTCCCCAAAAAAACCTGTTAGTAGGTTATTATTGCGTCCGTGCTTGGTTTTTAAAACCGCACGTGTGTGCCTGTTGGTGGCAGCGTACAGGTGCACTGGTGTGCGTTTACCAAACTATTATATAACGCACAAGTGTAGTGTATAATACACGTCAGTCAGCAGTGGCTGATAGTGTCAGAGTTCTTAATTTTTGCTCCTAAAACCTGTGTTAGGTTATTATTGCGTCCGTGCTTGGTTTTTAAAACCGCACGTGTGTGCCTGTTGGTGGCAGCGTACAGGTGCACTGGTGTGCGTTTACCAAACTATTATATAACGCACAAGTGTAGTGTATAATACACGTCAGTCAGCAGTGGCTGATAGTGTCAGAGTTCTTAATTTTTGCTCCTAAAACCTGTGTTAGGTTATTATTGCGTCCGTGCTTGGTTTTTAAAACCGCACGTGTGTGCCTGTTGGTGGCAGCGTACAGGTGCACTGGTGTGCGTTTACCAAACTATTATATAACGCACAAGTGTAGTGTATAATACACGTCAGTCAGCAGTGGCTGATAGTGTCAGAGTTCTTAATTTTTGCTCCTAAAACCTGTGTTAGGTTATTATTGCGTCCGTGCTTGGTTTTTAAAACCGCACGTGTGTGCCTGTTGGTGGCAGCGTACAGGTGCACTGGTGTGCGTTTACCAAACTATTATATAACGCACAAGTGTAGTGTATAATACACGTCAGTCAGCAGTGGCTGATAGTGTCAGAGTTCTTAATTTTTGCTCCTAAAACCTGTGTTAGGTTATTATTGCGTCCGTGCTTGGTTTTTAAAACCGCACGTGTGTGCCTGTTGGTGGCAGCGTACAGGTGCACTGGTGTGCGTTTACCAAACTATTATATAACGCACAAGTGTAGTGTATAATACACGTCAGTCAGCAGTGGCTGATAGTGTCAGAGTTCTTAATTTTTGCTCCTAAAACCTGTGTTAGGTTATTATTGCGTCCGTGCTTGGTTTTTAAAACCGCACGTGTGTGCCTGTTGGTGGCAGCGTACAGGTGCACTGGTGTGCGTTTACCAAACTATTATATAACGCACAAGTGTAGTGTATAATACACGTCAGTCAGCAGTGGCTGATAGTGTCAGAGTTCTTAATTTTTGCTCCTAAAACCTGTGTTAGGTTATTATTGCGTCCGTGCTTGGTTTTTAAAACCGCACGTGTGTGCCTGTTGGTGGCAGCGTACAGGTGCACTGGTGTGCGTTTACCAAACTATTATATAACGCACAAGTGTAGTGTATAATACACGTCAGTCAGCAGTGGCTGATAGTGTCAGAGTTCTTAATTTTTGCTCCTAAAACCTGTGTTAGGTTATTATTGCGTCCGTGCTTGGTTTTTAAAACCGCACGTGTGTGCCTGTTGGTGGCAGCGTACAGGTGCACTGGTGTGCGTTTACCAAACTATTATATAACGCACAAGTGTAGTGTATAATACACGTCAGTCAGCAGTGGCTGATAGTGTCAGAGTTCTTAATTTTTGCTCCTAAAACCTGTGTTAGGTTATTATTGCGTCCGTGCTTGGTTTTTAAAACCGCACGTGTGTGCCTGTTGGTGGCAGCGTACAGGTGCACTGGTGTGCAATTTCCAGAAACTTTGATATAACGCACAAGTAGTGAATATACACGTCAGCAGTGCACAGCATTGCAAAATGCGCAAGGGCATTGGCAAGGAACAAGGAAGTGGACGTGATGGTGGTGCAGGCAGAGGCCGAGGTCGTGGGCAAGCTCTAATTTCGCCACAACAAAGGGCCACATCTAGTCGCTCGCACGTCCTGTCCCAAATTCTTGGGGACCGCAGCAGTACACCGCTCTTGAACCAAGACCAGTGTCAACAGGTTGTTAGTTGGATAGCGGATAATGCTTCCAGTCAGATTGGCACCACCACAAACACTCTGTCTTCCACACGGTCAAGTGTCAGTAGCCGTGATACTGCACCGCACATTTCTGAACCTGATCCTCCTTCCTACCACCAGGCTGAGTACACGTCCTCCTCGGACATTAATGATCCCACACTTGGACACTCGGAAGAGCTGTTCACGTTTCCATTCACACATTCTGGCCTCTCGCCAGCTCATATTGAAGTGGGTCATGAGGAGATCGTCTGTACAGATAGCCAAATATTTGAGCAGCCACGTTCTCACGAAGTTGGCAACGTGTCTCAACAAGTGGTGGACGATGATGAGACACAATTGTCAGCAAGTCAGGAGGAGGAGCAGGGTGCGGAAGAGGAAGACGACGTGGTGGATGATCCAGTAACTGACCCAACCTGGCAGGAGGATATGCAGAGCGAGGACAGCAGTGCACAGGGGGAGGGAGGCGTAGCATCACAACAGGCAGTAAGAAGCAGGGTGGTGGTCCCAGGCAGAAGTCAGGCAACCGTTCCCCGTAACAACACGACGACACAAGGTGCCTGTACAAATGTTAGGTCTTCACGAGTCTGGCAGTTTTTTAAGTTGGATCCAGATGATTCAAAAAAGGCCATTTGCAACACCTGCCGTGCCAGCATCAGCAGGGGTACCAAAACTAGCAGCCTGACCACCACCAGCATGATCAGGCACATGTCAGCCAAGCACCCGACTTTGTGGGAAGTACAACAGAGTCGAGGAGCAGTGCTTGCTGATGTCACTGCTACGTCTTCGCTGGTTGTGCATGCGAGCCAATCCTCTGTCCATGCTGCCTGCGAACAAGCCTCCTCCACTCCTGCACCTGCAGTTGCCTACGCAGAAAGAACACCATCATCAAGCACGTCCTTGTCCCAGCGCAGCGTTCAGTTATCCATTCAGCAAACCTTTGAACGCAGGCGCAAATACACTGCCAACACCCCACATGCCACAGTTCTAAATGCTAACATTTCGCGACTGCTTGCGCTGGAAATGTTGCCTTTTAGGCTGGTGGAGACAGAAGCATTCCGTGACCTGATGGCGGCAGCTGTCCCACGTTACTCGGTCCCCAGCCGCCACTATTTCTCCCGGTGTGCCGTCCCCGCGTTGCATAACCACGTGTCACAAAACATCACACGTGCCCTGAACAACGCTGTTTCACCCAAAGTCCACCTAACCACAGACACGTGGACAAGTGCTTGTGGGCAAGGCCGCTACATCTCGTTGACGGCACACTGGGTTAATATTGTGGAAGCTGGGACCCAGTCTGAGCGAGGGACGGAACACGTCCTTCCCACACCAAGGTTTGCAGGCCCTACCTCAGTCAGTGTTTCACCCACACTCTACAGCTCCGGAATGTCATGCTCTTCAGCCTCCTCCTCCTCCTGCGCATCCTCATCCACTGTGCCCTCCACACCAGTCACAAGCTGGAAGCACTGCAGCACTGCCTCGGCGAAGCGGCAACAGGCTGTGCTGAAGCTAATCTGCATAGGTGACAAACCCCACAATGCAGAAGAGCTGTGGACAGCTCTGAAACAGCAGGCAGATCACTGGCTCACACCTCTGAACCTAAAGCCAGGAAAGGTCGTTTGTGACAATGGCCGGAACCTGGTGGCGGCTTTGAGGCGAGGCCAGCTGACACATGTTCCATGCGTGGCCCATGTGCTCAACCTCGTTGTTCAGCGGTTTATAAAGTCATACCCAGAGCTGTCTGATCTGCTGGTAAAAGTTCGCCGCCTGTCTGCACATTTTCGAAAGTCACCTACTGCTTCAGCCGGCCTTGCCGGCTTTCAGCGCCGTTTGCATCTTCCGGCTCACAGACTGGTGTGTGATGTCCCCACGCGTTGGAATTCAACTCTGCACATGTTGGTCAGGATATGTGAGCAGAAGAGGGCAGTTGTTGAGTACCTGCATCACCTAAGCCGTCGGGAAATGGGTCAAACTCCACACATAACACCTGAGGAGTGGAGATGGATGTCAGACCTATGTACCATCCTCCAAAACTTTGAGGACTCCACCAAGATGGTGAGTGGTGATGACGCCATTATTAGCGTCACCATACCGCTACTCTGCCTTCTAAAACGGTCCCTTTTGAAAAACAAACATGATGCATTGCAGGCGGAGCGCGATGAGTTGCAGCAAGAAACAGTAGTGGGTGTGGGTGATAACACACAGCCCAGCCTCGTCTCATCACAACGTGCAGTGGAGGACTATGACGAGGAGGAGGATGAAGACATGGAGCAACTCTCCGGCCAAATTGAGGATATGACATGCACACCAGTCATATCCTCGATTCAGCGTGGCTGGCCAGAGGACAGGGTAGATGAGGAGGAGGAGGAGGAGGAGGAGGAGGAGGACAGCATGTTCAGTCATCTTGTTGGTCAGGCTACTGAAGTCCTGGCTGTTAAGAGTCTGGCGCACATGGCTGACTTTATGGTAAGCTGCCTGTCTCGTGACCCTCGCGTTAAGAACATCTTGGCCGACAATCATTACTGGTTGGTAACACTGTTAGACCCACGCTACAAGGAGAACTTTTTGTCTCTTATTCCCGTGGATGAGAGGTCAACCAAAATGCAGCAGTTTCGGAAGGCCATACTCACGGAAGTAGGCAAAGCATTCCCCTCACAAAACGCTAGCGGCATAGGTCAGGAATCAGTGGACAACCGAGGCGTACAGCCGAGAGAGGCACAAGTCCAATCCGCCAGAGGTAGGGGAACAGTCTTTAAGATGTGGGACAGTTTTCTCAGCCCCTCACGTACCACAGCCCCTGAGGTGCGGGGTAGTGCCACAAGAAATCCTAAGTTTGCCCAGATGCTGAAGGAGTACCTTGCAGATCGAACAACTGTACTCCGACATTCCTCTGTGCCTTACAATTATTGGGTATCCAAGCTGGACACGTGGCATGAATTGGCTCTCTACGCCTTGGAAGTCCTGGCCTGCCCTGCTGCTAGCGTTTTGTCAGAGCGTGTTTTTAGTGCCGCAGGTGGAATCATTACAGATAAACGCACCCGCCTGTCAACTGAAAATGCTGACAGGCTGACTCTGATAAAGATGAACAAGGGTTGGATTGGGCCAGACTTCACCACACCACCAGCAAATGAGAGCGGAATTTAAAGTTTGCCATGTACCTCCACTCACCCATGGGTACACTTCTCGACTTTGGATAATCGCTGGACTGCTCCTCCTTCTCCTCATGCGCCATCATGATGACCGTTACAATAGTTAGGTCTTTGTTTCAGGTATACCCCCAGTGGTAAATTTTTTCGCCCATTCTTTGCAGAATGGACATTACAACGACAGGAGACCCGCTCCTTTGCAATGGGAACAATGTTTTGAGGCCCTCATGCACGTCTCTACCCAGGGACAACGTGTAGCCTCCCAATTTTTGGCTGCCCTGCCTAAGGGCTATACTGAAATACACCCACTTCCTTAAAATGGACACTTAATGTTTTGAGGCCCTCATGCACGTCTCTACCCAGGGACAATGTGGAGCCTCCCAATTTTTGGCTGCCCTGGCAAAGGGCTATACTGAAATAGACCCACTTCCTTACAATGGGCACTTCAGGTTTAAAGGCCATCATGCACGTCTCTACCCAGGGACAATGTGGAGCCTCCCAATTTTTGGCTGCCCTGCCTAAGGGCTATACTATAATACACCCACTTCCTGACAATGGACACTTAATGTTTTGAGGCCCTCATGCACGTCTCTACCCAGGGACAATGTGGAGCCTCCCAATTTTTGGCTGCCCTGGCAAAGGGCTATACTGAAATAGACCCACTTCCTTACAATGGGCACTTCAGGTTTAAAGGCCATCATGCACGTCTCTACCCAGGGACAATGTGGAGCCTCCCAATTTTTGGCTGCCCTGCCTAAGGGCTATACTATAATACACCCACTTCCTGACAATGGACACTTAATGTTTTGAGGCCCTCATGCACGTCTCTACCCAGGGACAATGTGGAGCCTCCCAATTTTTGGCTGCCCTGGCAAAGGGCTATACTGAAATAGACCCACTTCCTTACAATGGGCACTTCAGGTTTAAAGGCCATCATGCACGTCTCTACCCAGGGACAATGTGGAGCCTCCCAATTTTTGGCTGCCCTGCCTAAGGGCTATACTGAAATACACCCACTTCCTTAAAATGGACACTTAATGTTTTGAGGCCCTCATGCACGTCTCTACCCAGGGACAATGTGGAGCCTCCCAATTTTTGGCTGCCCTGGCAAAGGGCTATACTGAAATAGACCCACTTCCTTACAATGGGCACTTCAGGTTTAAAGGCCATCATGCACGTCTCTACCCAGGGACAATGTGGAGCCTCCCAATTTTTGGCTGCCCTGCCTAAGGGCTATACTATAATACACCCACTTCCTTAAAATGGACACTTAATGTTTTGAGGCCCTCATGCACGTCTCTACCCAGGGACAATGTGGAGCCTCCCAATTTTTGGCTGCCCTGGCAAAGGGCTATACTGAAATAGACCCACTTCCTTACAATGGGCACTTCAGGTTTAAAGGCCATCATGCACGTCTCTACCCAGGGACAATGTGGAGCCTCCCAATTTTTGGCTGCCCTGCCTAAGGGCTATACTATAATACACCCACTTCCTGACAATGGACACTTAATGTTTTGAGGCCCTCATGCACGTCTCTACCCAGGGACAATGTGGAGCCTCCCAATTTTTGGCTGCCCTGGCAAAGGGCTATACTGAAATAGACCCACTTCCTTACAATGGGCACTTCAGGTTTAAAGGCCATCATGCACGTCTCTATCCAGGGACAATGTGGAGCCTCCCAATTTTTGGCTGCCCTGCCTAAGGGCTATACTGAAATACACCCACTTCCTTAAAATGGACACTTAATGTTTTGAGGCCCTCATGCACGTCTCTACCCAGGGACAATGTGGAGCCTCCCAATTTTTGGCTGCCCTGGCAAAGGGCTATACTGAAATAGACCCACTTCCTTACAATGGGCACTTCAGGTTTAAAGGCCATCATGCACGTCTCTACCCAGGGACAATGTGGAGCCTCCCAATTTTTGGCTGCCCTGCCTAAGGGCTATACTATAATACACCCACTTCCTTAAAATGGACACTTAATGTTTTGAGGCCCTCATGCACGTCTCTACCCAGGGACAATGTGGAGCCTCCCAATTTTTGGCTGCCCTGGCAAAGGGCTATACTGAAATAGACCCACTTCCTTACAATGGGCACTTCAGGTTTAAAGGCCATCATGCACGTCTCTACCCAGGGACAATGTGGAGCCTCCCAATTTTTGGCTGCCCTGCCTAAGGGCTATACTATAATACACCCACTTCCTGACAATGGACACTTAATGTTTTGAGGCCCTCATGCACGTCTGTATGCAGGGGCATTGGTGAACCTCACAATTTAGGACTGCCCTGGCAAAGGAAAATACTACAAAGACTCACTTCCTCAAAATGGGCACATTAGACTCAAGAGGCCTTCATGTACGTCTCTTCTCAGGGACATCGGAGTGCCACACAATGTTTTCACGTAAAATCTTTCATGTATTGATCTCAAAAAGTAACATACACCAGATCTATCTCACTATTGGGTATGTGCCCTTAACATTTCCGCCATGAAAAATCATTTTGGGGTCATTTTGGAAGGTTTTCTGGTGAGTCCGTAAAAATGGCGTAAAACGCGGACAAAATTGTTCACAGCTGTGACTTTTGAGTGATAAATGCTTCAAGGGGTCTTCCCCATGCTGTTGCCATGTCATTTGAGCACTCTTCTGAGACTTTTGTGACATTTTTAGGGTTTCTCCATGCTGCCGGGAGGTCATTTCACAAAAATACTCGGGTCTCCCATAGGATAACATTGGGCTCGTTGCTCGGGCCGAGTACACGAGTATCTTGGGAGGCTCGGCCCGAGCTTCGAGCACCCGAGCTTTTTAGTACTCGCTCATCACTAATCAGAAGGTAAGTATAAGATAGAGGATGGGGATTTAGATTGAAAGCACCATTCCAGCGCTGATTTTTTTTCTGGAGTGGTGATTTAACAGCCATATTCTTCAGATGACATGGTGTTTGACTGCTGTAACACCCACTGATAACTTGATGAATTGGGAATGACAATTTGATTAAAACAATATCTAAAATATTAATCTTTATTAAAGGGAACCTGTCACGTAAAATATGCGTTCTGACCTATCAGCAGACGCATGTGTGCCCTTATTACACCTCCCTACCCATCCCTGTGTTATAAAATTGTATAATATGAAAGTAATAAAAAACATTTTATTACCTTCATATTTCCTATGTAAATAACAGGGAATAAGGTCACAGGGGCAGCGCCTTGCCCCTGCATACTTTCAGGGGCGTGATACCATAGAGTCACATGAGCGACGTCACCGTCGCTCATTCTAACCTGCGCACATTTACACTTACTATTGTGGCAGGCTTCTTTTCTGGGTTCTCCTTGTCAGTTTCAGACGCGCACTGCGCATGCGCAGTGCGCATCTGAAGCCGGCGCATGAACACCCGGAAACTAAGCCTTCCACAATGCACACAGGATAGAATTAGTGACGGTGACGTTGCTCATGTGACTCCATGGTATCACGCCCACAGGGGCGTGATACCACGGAAAGTATGCAGGGCAAGGAGCCGCCCCTGTGACCATATTCCCTGCTATTTACATAGGAAATATGAAGGTAATAAAACGCTTTTTATTACTTTCATATTATGCAATTTTATAACACAAAGATGGGTAGGAAGGTGTAATTAGGGCACACATGCGTCTGCTGATAGGTCAGAACGCATATTTTAGGTGACAGGATCCCTTTAAATATCATTTAAAGAGGACTTGTCTTTTCCCCAAATGCTATTAATCGGAATACATAGTGTTAATAGGCAACTCAATAGCATTCCAATGCTCTCCAGATGTATGCTACAAGGAAAAAAAGGTCTTCATTCCTCCCAAGAGTCCCTGGTATATATGTACACGACAGTTCAAAAGTTTAGGGTCACTTAGATATTTCCTTATTTTTGAAAGGAAAGCACATTTTTTGTTCAATGAAGCTAACATTACACCGTGTGCAGAATTATTAGGCAAATGAGTATTTTGATCACATGATACTTTTTATACATGTTGTCCTACTCCAAGCTGTATAGGCTGAGAGCCAACTACCAATTAAGTAAATCAAGTGATGTGCATCTCTGTAATGAGGAGGGGTGCGGTGTAATGACATCAACACCCTATATAAGGGGGGCTTAATTATTAGGCAACTTCCTTTCCTTTGGCAAAATGGGTCAGAAAAAAGATTTGACGGGCTCTGAAAAGTCCAAAATTGTGACATGTCTTACAGAGGGACGCAGCAGTCTTGAAATTGCCAAACTTTTTTTGAAGCGTGATCACTGAACAATCAAGTGTTTCATGGCAAATAGCCAACAGGGTTGCAAGAAGTGTGTTGGGAAAAAAAGGCACTAAATAACTGCCCACGAATTGAGGAAAATCAAGCGTGAAGCTGCCAAGATGCCATTTGCCACCAGTTTGGCCATATTTCAGAGCTGCAACGCTACTGGAGTATCAAAAAGCACAAGGTGTGCCATACTCAGATAAGGCCAAGGCCAAGGTAAGGAAGGCTGAAAAACGACCACCTTTGAACAAGAAACATAAGATAAAACTTAAAGACTGGGCCAAGAAATATCTTAAGACTGATTTTTCAAAGGTTTTATGGACTGATGAAATGAGACTGACTCTTGATGGGCGAGATGGATGGGCCAGAGGCTGATCAGTAAAGGGCAGAGAGCTCCACTCCAACTCAGACGCCAGCAAGGTGGAGGTGGGGTACTGGTATGGGCTGGTATCACCAAAGATGAACTTGTGGGACCTTTTCGGGTTGAGGATGGAGTGAAGCTCAACTCCCAGACCTACTGCCAGTTTCTGGAAGACAACTTTTTCAAGCAGTTTTACAGGAAGAAGTCAGTATCGTTCAATAAAAACATGATTTTCATGCAGGACAATGCTCCATCACATGCATCCAACTACTCCACAGCGTGGCTGGCCAGTAAAGGTCTAAAAGATGAAAAAATAAGGACATGGCCCCCTTGTTCACCTGATCTGAACCCCATAGAGAACCTGTGGTCCCTCATAAAATGTGAGATCTACAGGGATGGAAAACAGTACACCTCTTGGAACAGTGTGGGAGGCTGTGGTGGCTGCTGCACGCAATGTTGATCTCAAACAGATCAAGCAACTGACAGAATCTATGGATGGTAGGCCATTGAGTGTCATCATAAAGAAAGATGGCTATATTGGTCACTAATTTTTTGTGGTTTTTTTTGCAAGTCAGAAATGTTTACTTCTAAATGTTGTGCAGTTATATTGCTTTACCTGGTGAAAATAAACAAGTGAGATGTAAATATATTTGGTTTTTATTAAGTTGCCTAATAATTCTGCACAGTAATATTTACCTGCACAAACAAATATCCTCCTAAGATAGCCAAATCTAAAAAAACCTCACTCCTACCTCCAAAAATATTAACTTTTGAAATGTATGAATCTTTTGGGTTGATTGAGCACATAATTGTTGATCAATAAGAAAAAAATCCTCTAAAATACAATTTGCCTAATAATTCTGCACACTATGTAAATTAAATAGAAATACACTCTATACATTGTTAATGTGGTAAATGACTATTCTAGCTGCAAACATCTGGTTTTTAATGCAATATCTACATAGGTGTATAGAGGCCCATTTCCAACAACCACCACTCAAGTGTTCTAATGATACATTGTGTTTGTTAACTGTGTTAGAAGGCTAATGGATGTTTAGAATTTCCTTGAAAACCCTTGTGTAAGTATGTTAGCACAGCTGAAAACAGCTTTGCTGATTAGAGAAGCTATAAAACTGACCTTCCTTTGAGCTAATTGAAAATCTGGAGCATTACATTTGTTGGTTTTATTAAACTCTCAAAATGGCCAGAAAAAGAGAACTTTCATGTGAAACTCGACAGTCTTTTTTTGTTCTTAGAAATGAAGGATATTCCATGCAAGAAATTGCCATGAAACGGAATATTTCCTAAAACAGTGACAACTACTCCCTTCAGAGGAGAGCACAAACAGGCTCTAACCAGAGTAGAAAGAGAAGTGGGAGGCCGCGCTGCACAACTGAGCAACAAGACAAGTACATTAGAGTCTCTAGTTTGAGAAATCGACTCCTCACAGGTCCTCAACTGGCAGCTTCATTATATAGTACCTGCAAAATGTCAGTGTCAACGTCTACAGTGAAGAGGTGACTCCGGGATGCTGACCTTCAGGGCAGAATGGCAAAGAAAAAGCCATATCTGAGTCTGGCTTATAAAAGGAAAAGATTAATATGGTCAAAAAAACAGAGACATTGGACAGAGGAAGATTGGAAAAAAGTGTTATGGGCAGGCAAATCGAAGTTAAAGGTGTTTGGATCACACAGAAGAACATTTGTGAGATGAAAAACTACTGAAAAGATGCTGGAAGAGTGCCTGATGCCATCAGTAAAGCATGGTGGAGGTAATTGGTCTGGGGTTGCTTTGGTGCTGGTAAAGTGGGAGATTTGTACAAGGTAAAGGAGATTTCGAATAAGGAAGGAAATATATATATATATATATATATATATATATATATATATATATATATATATATATATATATATATATCCGTGTGTAATATTGTTTAAGCATTGCATCATGCAAGGCAGAACTTCCTAAGATGGACACAGACTAGTTGTCCCTAAAACATATAAATACAGTTAGGTCCAGAAATATTTGGACAGTGACACAATTTTCGCGAGTTGGGCTCTGCATGCCACCACATTGGATTTGAAATGAAACCTCTACAACAGAATTCAAGTGCAGATTGTAACGTTTAAGTTGAAGGTTTGAACAAAAATATCTGATAGAAATTGTAGGAATTGTACACATTTCTTTACAAACACTCCACATTTTAGGAGGTCAAAAGTAATTGGACAAATAAACCAAACCCAAACAAAATATTTTTATTTTCAATATTTTGTTGCGAATCCTTTGGAGGCAATCACTGCCTTAAGTCTGGAACCCATGGACATCACCAAACGCTGGGTTTCCTCCTTCTTAATGCTTTGCCAGGCCTTTACAGCCGCAGCCTTCAGGTCTTGCTTGTTTGTGGGTCTTTCCGTCTTAAGTCTGGATTTGAGCAAGTGAAATGCATGCTCAATTGGGTTAAGATCTGGTGATTGACTTGGCCATTGCAGAATGTTCCACTTTTTTGCACTCATGAACTCCTGGGTAGCTTTGGCTGTATGCTTGGGGTCATTGTCCATCTGTACTATGAAGCGCCGTCCGATCAACTTTGCGGCATTTGGCTGAATCTGGGCTGAAAGTATATCCCGGTACACTTCAGAATTCATCCGGCTACTCTTGTCTGCTGGTATGTCATCAATAAACACAAGTGACCCAGTGCCATTGAAAGCCATGCATGCCCATGCCATCACGTTGCCTCCACCATGTTTTACAGAGGATGTGGTGTGCCTTGGATCATGTGCCGTTCCCTTTCTTCTCCAAACTTTTTTCTTCCCATCATTCTGGTACAGGTTGATTTTTGTCTCATCTGTCCATAGAATTCTTTTCCAGATCTGAGCTGGCTTCATGAGGTGTTTTTCAGCAAATTTAAATCTGGCCTATCTATTTTTGGAATTGATGAATGGTTTGCATCTAGATGTGAACCCTTTGTATTTACTTTCATGGAGTATTCTCTTTACTGTTGACTTAGAGACAGATACACCTACTTCACTGAGAGTGCAGTAGTAACAAGAAGGATTTGCGGGGCACTACTTTCACTGAGGACTGTCCACATCAAACAATCAGCAGCTAGTTATAGAAAGCACATGCGGTGCTATTGATCTCTGCTCGACCAGAGGAGACTTCCAGGTCGGACTATACTGAATACAGCTGCGGGGTGCTTGTTCCAAAAGCATCAGAGCATAGAACATTAAGCAAAGGAAGAAAAAAGGAACGGCACTCACCGGTAATTGCTGTGAAGTGTTCAGGTTTATTTCATGGTCAGAGGATACATGCTTCGGCGTTACAGGGAGGGAATGAGGATGGTTAGCACAAAAAGACTACGGCCGTTTCGCCCCTGTAGGAGGTGTAGTAAGACCTGTTGAAGCCCCACCTACAGGGGCGAAACGGCCGTAGTCTTTTTGTGCTAACCATCCTCATTCCCTCCCTGTAACGCCGAAGCATGTATCCTCTGACCATGAAATAAACCTGAACACTTCACAGCAATTACCGGTGAGTGCCGTTCCTTTTTTCTTCCTTTGCTTAATTTACTTCACTGAGAGTGTTCTGGACTTCAGTTGATGTTGTGAACGGGTTCTTCTTCACCAAAGAAAGTATGCGGCGATCATCCACCACTGTTGTCATCCGTGGATGCCCAGGCCTTTTTGAGTTCCCAAGCTCACCAGTCAATTCCTTTTTTCTCAGAATGTACCCGACTGTTGATTTTGCTACTCCAAGCATGTCTGCTATCTCTCTGATGGATTTTTTCTTTTTTTTCAGCCTCAGGATGTTCTGCTTCACCTCAATTGAGAGTTCCTTAGACCACATGTTGTCTGGTCACAGCAACAGCTTCCAAATGCAAAACCACACACCTGTAATCAACCCCAGACCTTTTCACTACTTCATTGATTACAGGTTAACGAGGGAGATGCCTTCAGAGTTAATTGCAGCCCTTAGAGTCACTTGTCCAATTACTTTTGGTCCCTTGAAAAAGAGGAAGCTATGCATTACAGAGCTATGATTCCTAAACCCTTTCTCCGATTTGGATGTGAAAACTCTCATATCAGAGCTGCAGTGTGAGACACTATGGCCTAGACAATCCAGGATCCAAGCATGGATGAAGAAGAGAGAAACACACTTTTACAGATTTAGTAAAGAAATGGGCTATTAACCACTAGAACTTCAAAGACTTCATCACATAAGATAATGGACAATACCACTTTTTCTTTTCTGTAATTGAGCAACATACAGTTTCAGCGCCCCACGGGGCCTAAGGGGTTACTTGCCACTGGGCCAGTGGTTTTGTGGGGTTGCTGTGACTGGCCTGACTCGGCTCCGTGGCCCCGTTGGCTACATGTAAAGGACAAACAAGCTGGTGCAAGATGTAAAGGGGGAATGGAAGGAGGGTGAAAGATCCCTGGGAAGCGTGTCACCGCTTGCAGCAGTGACTGGGGTCTCGGCCTCCTCCGCCGCAGACCCTTCCTGCGACTTTTCCTCTTTCAGGAGCGGTGTTGGATGGGAATGGGGGATGCTTTGCAGCGCCACCCATCTTGTGCAGCCAGGGATTAGCTGCCGCTGCGAGATGTTGCTCTCCTCCGGGGCTGATGTTAACGCAGCCCAGATAGTCCAGCTCCCCACAGGTGCAGCGAGCTCCAGGGAGGATGAGGGTGATGGGGACAGCTGATGTCGCCGAAGCACGGGGCGGCGGCGCCGGTAATGACAAGATTGACACTGGGTCTGCGGTTCGAAGTTCCTTTTACTCACAGTTCTTAAAGCTCCCTGGAGGTGCCGCTTTCCGCCACCAAGGATGGACTCTAGCCAATCCCAGGGTTAATTGGAGGCGATCACTGGTTTCTGTGGAAATGTGGGAGACCTTCCTCCTTGTGCTTGGTTGTGGTTCCCCGTGGCTTGAAGCACCTTGGGGACCCCGTTGTCCGTTGTCCATGCTAAGTGTCTCGTCCCGTGTGCAGATGACGAGGGTCCTTGCCATGAGGCCTGGCTGTAAACCCGACCCCGGATCCTATGTCACTGTACTCCGGAAAAGTGGGTGGTGGACGATGGGACATGAAATCCCCATCCCCTGCAGATTTGTTAGAATCCATGAAGGTTTCCCCAACCAAGGGCTCTGCACCCCGACTGCGCTGGCACTGTGGGAATGATTAGGCTCGACCTCAGCTACCATGTCTCCTCTGTCTCACCATTTCCACTGGTCACCTCTCGCCCTATTCCAGTCTCATTCCTGCAGACTCCATGCAGTGTTGTGGCCCCTGGTCCTGGGACAACACCCAGCAGTCTCCCGTCCCCAGGACCAGCCTTTCTCTCCTTCCTCTCTTAAGGCTGTCTGCTCTCTCCTGGTCCCAGACTAAACTGAAGTGAAAAAGGTTTGTGTGTCTCTTACTCACTCAGTGCCCCCCTTGGGATGACTCTTAGGGGTACTTTGCACGCTGCGACTTCGCTAGCCGATGCTTGAGATGCCGAGCGCGATAGTACCCGCCCCCGTCGCACATGTGATATCTTGTGATAGCTGCCGTAGCGAACATCATCGCTACAGCAGCTTCACACACACTTACCTGCCCTGCGATGTCGCTCTAGCCGTCGACCCACCTCCTTCCTAAGGGGGCGGGTCGTGCGGCGTCACAGCGACGTCACATGGTAGTCGGCCAATAGAACCGGAGGGGCGGAGATGAGCGGGACGTAAACATCCTGCCCACCTCCTGTCTTCCACATAGCCGGTGGAGGCAGGTAAGGAGATGTTCCTCGCTCCTGTGGCTTCATACACAGCGATGTGTGCTGCCGCAGGAACAAGAAACAACATCGTATCTCCTATTGGTGCGACATTATGACAATGTCCGATGCTACACAGATCACCGATTTACGATGCTTTTGCGATCGTTTATCGCCGCATCTAGGCTTTACGCGTTGCGACGTCGTTAATGGCGCCAGATGTGCGTCACTTTCGATTTGACCCGGATGATATCGCAGTAGTGATGTCGCAGCGTGCAATGTACCCCTTAGTGGCTGTTGCCCTGTGGCGACTGAAGCTTCAGGGGCGCCACACAATGAACTCTTATTTTTGTCAATCATTTTATTCTATATAAAATGCATTTATTTATTGCCACACTTTCAGTATGGAGTCTGAACAACATTGGAGCACTATTAACATTCAGATTAATGTTAAATCAACTAAATCAATAATTGACAATAAAATAGCTTCCTTTTCCTCACTGAATCAAAGCGTCATCAGTGAGCCATCATGCGGTCACTTACCTTTTTACACTGCAGTCTTCTTATGGCGTTATCAAGGTAAGGTAACAAAGGAGTAATTGCTATCAATCATCAAGATAGTGGGGAAAATAAAAACATGTATCCTACGTGATGTACTGGGTGCAATCTAAATGCAGTGCACCATTACCCCATTATTGTGTCTCTTAATTGTCAATTAGCTTCATTACCTGTGTTATAAAAGAACGCACATTTAATGTAACCCTTAATTAGATCTGTGCTACTAATGTATTCTTTGATTGCGGATTCTGCTGGGTAACCAGAGATCGCTGTCTTTAAATATTTAAGATCCTGACTTCTCCTAATGTCATTGAACCTCTTTTTTTATCTGTGCAGTAAAACCAGCAGATATGGATATTATCACTATTTGTGCTCTTTGTGCTTTTTAGGTGGCTTTGTCTTATCGAAACATCCTTCTAGCTAAATGACCTTTTTCCTCCTTCACATTTTACATTCCCTGGGGGACGGATCCAACTGAAGAACTCACAACATCTGCAATTATATTTTCACCCATTCAGCTTAACAATGAAATCTCCTTTTTTCTCTGAGAAATATTTTTTCAAAGAACCAGCTAGCAGATAGAGAAAACTCTTGTCTTTCTCTTTGGTTTAGATTCTTTCTGCCATGTCACCTTTTGAATGATTCACTTACCGTACCTTATAACTTCATTAAATGTTAATGTGTAAGTGTAAAGTACTTTTAGACATGTTTTGCTTAAAATACTAGTCTTATGTTATTAAATTGCTTTACTTAGTTAAACAACATGGAAATAAACAAGTTTTCAATTGACTTTCTTTTCTCATCTGTTTTGGTTTTAATATGACAGCTTTTATCTTACATAGTGCAAAGCTTGTTTTTCCACTTGTGCCTGGCTAATTGTGCACAGTAGTTACATTTTTTGATCAAAAAACAGTGTTTACTAAGTACTCACTATATGCTTTTATCTAGTTACAGCTAGGTATACGTCCATATTATTTTCATCTTGGATTTTCTTTATCTTGTGGCCAGTGTGAACATGTGCTTATAAGTTGCATGTATAACAACTCATGCTCTGGCTTATTTTTTTTATGGAAATAAGCACATTTTCAATTGACTTGCTTTTTGTATCTGACAGCTTTTATCTTATATAGTGCAAAGCTTGTTTTTCCACTTATGCCAGGCTAATTGTGCACAGTAGTTACATTTTTTGCTAAAAAAAAAAATGTTTACTATTTACTCTATGTCTATTTATATTTAACTTAGTTACAGCAAGAGAGAATCAACAAAAAGTTCAAAATGGTTACAATAATCACCGACTGCACTAAGTGCTCAACATTTTTAACCCAAGGGATCAACCACAGTAGGGTTAAAAAAGAGTGACACAAGGTTCAACTAGATCAATTAAAATTTAAATTTCATTGCAAAAATATATTTAAAATAGATACAGCAATAAGGTGTTTCAAGGATGGTAATAAAATAAAACACTAGGGACAATTGGACACGTGGCAGGAGGATGCTTTGGGCGAAACACGTGTCAGGGTTGGGACGTGGACGTTGCACCAGAAGGGGGCAGACAGTGGAGAGTCAGTAGTTATTCGGTGACAGTGAAAGAGTGTGGAAGCACTAACAGCAGTGTGACAGTGACCTGAGGGTCCAGGCGTGTGGTTGCCGCTTGAGTACGATGGAGTACTCCCGGAACCATAGAAAAACGAGGTACAGAATGCTAGGTCAGGCAAACGCACCAGGCAGACCTGATAAAATCAGCACAGTGAGGGGACCATCAAGGACCTCACTAACCTTGAAGTTCGGGACACAGTAGCAACGGGAGAACCGGAGACTAGGACCAGAGACTCCAACCCACAGGGTGCACGCTACCGTCATACGGACTACTGTTGAGAGAAGGGGACCCCCAGACGCGTCAAGCCATGGGGACCCACCAACCAGAGACAGGTGAAGGGGAAAGAAAACACTAGATCACTACATCGGTACTGGGACTAAGGGGACCAGCGGTCAAGACCAGCCTTCCTCGGGTGACCAGTTTTCCACCTACTGTGTGTAAAGGCACCAGTTACACTGCAAACCCTTGTGTGGCCTACCTTCTTTCTGCACCCATCAAAATGACCTATCCTCTGGGGCCTGGCCCTGCTTGCAGAAGGCCTATCAACCAGGTTGCCACTAACATCAGCCCCAGTAGTGAGAACTGTGCAGCGGCGGCTCCATCTACATAGCCGCAACCAACGTCACGTATGAACTTTCATCTAACCTCCCTTGTAAATATACCCCTTTTAAAAAGCGTCATGGAACAGGGCAACAGCCACCCAGTGACATCTCCCCAGCAGTGCACCAAGTACCCCATAGCTCTGGGTGACACAGGAGCATTGAAGCTGCACCCTGTTCGCAGGTAATGTAAAGTTTGCTCTAGGTGTTGAAGACTGCAAGAAAATGATACCATTAAAAAGGTGATGGTTTCTATAATGACAGGGAGTTTGTTGGCAAACTATAAAAAAAGTCTCTGTTTCTGAATACCTGTAACAACTGAAAATAAATTATTTAGTGAAGGCAAACTATATTAACATGGCCTCCACTCCTTTTGTTACCCCATCCTCTTAAAGGGAACTGTTCATATCTGATAATGCTAATAGACTTGAGTCACACTTGCGTTTGACTCGCGGAAAAATCACATCGGACGGCCACTGGGTCTCCTAACAGAAGCAGGTCAGCTGCATAGAGATACATGGAGCTGACCTGCTCCTGTCAGGAGAGCCAGTAGCCGGTCCAGGCAATGTGATGCTATCCATGCAATTCTGATTCCAGTAGCCTTAACCTGTAGAGGTTGGATTGAACTGCAGGCTAAGGGGCATTTTGCACACTACGACATCGCAAGCTGATGCTGCGATGCCAAGTGCGATAGTCCCCGCCCCCGTCACAGCAGCGATATGTGGTGATAGCTGGCGTAGCGAAAATTATCGCTACGCCAGCTTCACATGCACTCACCTTGCCCTGTGACGTCGCTCTGGCCGGCGACCCGCCTCCTCATTAAGGAGGCGGGCCGTGCGGCGTCATAGTGACGTCACACGGCAGGCGGCCAATAGGAGCGGAGGGGCGGAGCTGAGCGGGATGTAAACATCCCGCCCACCTTCTTCCTTCCGCATATCCAACGGGAGCCGCGGTGACGCCGGTAGGAGATGTTCCTCGCTCCTGCGACTTCACACACAGCGATGTGTGCTGCCGCAGGAGCGATGAACAACATTGGACCGTCGCGTCGGCGTAATTCTGGTTTTCGCCGACGCTGCACCGATGATACGATTACGATGCTTTTGTGCTCGTTAATCGTATCATCTAGGCTTTACACACTTTACACACTACGATGTCGAGAGCGACGCAGGAAGTGCGTCACTTTCGACATGACCCCACCGACATCACACCTGCAATGTCGTAGTGTGCAAAGTACCCCTAACAGCGTTTTTGCCGCCTAATCTGAGCGCAGCATAACATAGGGGCAGAGTCCCTGATTCCAACGATGTGTCACTTGGCAGCTTAGTGTAGCTTTAATAAAACCACTGTTTAATTAGCAGTAGATTATCATTATAGGACTACTTGGCGTGCTGCAAGTAGTCCAGCAAATTAATGAGCTATGTATAACTGCTAGATCTGCAGCAGAGAAAACAGTGATTTTATCAACATCACAGCAAACAGCTCAGTAAGTGACACATCACTGGAATCAGGGTGTCTGTCTCTACATTATGCTGCTCTCAGATGGGGGAGCAAAAACCTGGTGACAGATTCCCTTTAACCCCATATCTGCAGGATAATAGTATTTTCAGACCTGACAGGTTCCCTTTAAAGTGCACTGCTTGAATTTCTCATTTATGGATAATTTTGCACTGTAGACAGGCTGACCATCACGCAACAAATGAGCAAAATGCTTGTTCGTTGGGTGAAAAGATCTTTTGGCCGAAATAAAAGATCATCATTCTCAACAGCCCAAAATGCATAAAAATTGACATGTGCTACCAAGAACAATGGCAGCCTATGCAGTCCAGTATACAATTTGCACGCACCATGGATGAGTATGAGCTACTTGGCAGGAACTTCGACCAGGTCCAAAAGCAGCAGCAAATCCAAAGATATAAGAGGCATAATAAAAAACCTTGTAAAAACCCAATCTTTACTCCAAAATATCTATAAATCACGACAGTGAGGAGACAAAAATAGAGCAACGTTTTGGCCAAATGGCCTTTCTCAAGCCTAAAGTACAGGCACAGTGACCTTTATGGTAACTTCCAACTTAAAATATCTTTTTTTTTTACATTTAGTACCAGTTTTTGCATTTAGTCCTATTTGATGTGTGGATTGATAACACAAACATATGGTCAGCTCATCCTGCTGATCTTTATTGCTTATTTACAAGGTTGTTAATGAGACGAGTAAAGCAGCTGTTGCTTAATATGGATGGTAGTCGCCATGCATGAAAATGAGGACAAACTATGACATTTTTATCCCTCATGACTGGGAAACAAATACATAAATCAATGCATTGCAGGTATCATGTTTTATTAACAAGTCTATAAACCATCCTATGTCTTGGCTTCTACATTTTTTGTGACCTTAAATAAATCACTAAACATCATGTTTAACCTGGTATCTGTAAATCTGACCAAAATTCTGTTCTTACTATTTTTTTAATACATCATGGCTTTCAGAGCGAGTTTTTCTGATCAGGGCCATCTCTAAGAAATTCAGGCCCAAATACTGGCAATAATTTTGGGCTCCTTGAGACTCCACCCAGGCTCCACCCAAGCATCGCCTCCGACTCCACCCCTCAAACCTTACACTGTCCACCAACACTCTTGGAGAAGCATATAGACATACACACACACACACACACACACACACACACACTTATATGTACACACGCGCACACATGGCCAAAATTTTTAGCACCCTTAAAGTTCTAGAAAATGAAGTATTTCCCTCAGAAAATTAATAACACACCCCATACACCACCCCTCTCCATAATACCCCCTCTACACCGCCCTTCTCTGTTAGACACCATCTACACAATACACTCTCTACATCGCACCTCTCCATAATCTTTCACCCACACTGCCATATGCATACTATCCCCCACACACTGCCCCTTTGTACAATATCCCTCACACACGCTGTCCCACTATCCTCTTTGTATACTATCCCCCACACAAGCTTCCCCTCTTTATATTATCCTCCCACAGATAAATAATATAATGCCAAAAAACCCAATGCCTTGCTGTAAAGCCTAACCTTAAACGTAATGTGGCAGTAAGTCAATAAAGGGTAGTTTTCAACCTTTGTTTTTGTCAGCCTTATATGTGTTGTATCAATATGTATATGTTCCCCTCCTGGTATATATTCCCAACCAGGACCCCTCCAGGTAAATATATCCTTCTCCTGGCATATATGTCCCTTCCCTGATATATATGTCCCCCTCCTGGTATATACTGTATGTCCCCATGCTGGGCTCTTCCTGATATGTATGTCCCCCTCCTGGTATATATCCCCAACCTGGAGCCCTCACGGTATATATATCCTACTCCTGGTATATATATATATATATATATATATATATCCCTTTCCTGGTATATATGTCCACTTCCTAGTAAATATGTCCCCTTCCTGGTATATACTGTATGTCCCCATACTGGGCTCTTACTGATATGTATGTCCCCCTCCTAGTATGCATGGCTCATAGAGTAGTAATGCAGAGCAGCCTAAAGAAACGTCACCAAATAACACTGTGAGCCACACCCTGTTGATAAAAAACATAACAATTTGCATTGATAAATATAAGACATAATCTTTGGAATGAACTATATGGTGGATATAAAAAAATACATAGCGCAGCAGTGGAAATAAAATAAAGGCATAAAGTGGACAATTTTCATTGGTGGCAGGTCCTCTTTAAAGGGAACCTAACAGGTGATACATGCTGTACAATCTGATCAGGACACCTTCTTCCACATGCTTGCTGTGTCCCCTACATGACTTTTTACAAACTGCAAAACTGAGTTCTTATGGCTTGTTTTCAAAAATAGTTTTCTAAGAGCTGTTTGACTCTAAAATACTGCAGCATTCCAAAGAAGAACTTACTTTAAAAAGTGCAGGAGATCAAGCCGCAGCCGCATAGGAAACTAGCCGGGCAGGCTGGTCCCTTGTGACTTCTCCCCATCTACTCCCAGTGACTGACAGTTCTCTCCCTATTAGAGTTGAGCGATGTTTGAGTCGAACGGTTCGCCCATTTCAAATTCGAGTGATTTTGGGCGACGTTCGAGACGTTCGAAGAGCTCGAACGTTTTGCTTCAAGTTCGTCAATTTGAGTTACGTTCGAGAACGGTTCGATCACCAAAAGCGTGGCTTTTCACAGTAAGTATGGGCACACGTTGCGTATCTGCATGCGTACTGCATCCCCAGCACAATCCCTCTCTCTTTCCTACTCACCGATCACGGGCGCCTCGCTGCACAGCTGTCACAAATCTCCGGCGACTTTTCCTCTTTTGAAAATGGCTGCCGCTTCATTTTTCAATCAGGTATTCCCTTCCTTCCCCACCCAGTGGTGCCCATGATTGGTTGCAGTCAGACACGCCCCCACGATGAGTGACAGCTGTCTCACTGCAACCAATCACAGCCGCTGGTGGGCGGGTCTATATCGTGCAGTAAAATAAATAAATAAATAATTAAAAAAAAAAAATGCGGTTACCCCCAATTTTGATATCAACCAGGATAAAGCCACACGGCTGGAGGCTGGTATTGTCAGGATGGAGAGCACCACATTATGGGGAGCTCACCACCCTAACAATATCAGCAGGCAGCCGCCTGGAATTGCCGCATCCATTAGATGCGGCAGTCCCGGGACTCTACCCAGCTCATCCCGAATTGCCCTGGTGCGGTGGCAATTGAGGTAATAACGGGGTTAATCATTGCAGGCGTCTCCCCGAGATACCTTCCTTGATTAACCTGTAAGTGAAAGTAAAGAAACAAACATAGCAAAAAATCCTTTATTTGGTATAAAAGACAAAAAAAACACCTCATTTACCTCTTTGTTAATCCCCAAACAACAATCCAGGTCCGAAGTAATCCACACGACGCTTTCAGCTCTGCTACATGAAGATGACAGGGAGCCCCGTGGAACACGAGCACTCTGTGTCCTCTCCTCGCAGCACCTGAAGTGAGCCGCGCTGTCACCGGAGACTTCACTCTGCAATGCAGAGGTCAACACTACCAAATCTTCCTATGTTTCTCAGAGGCAGTGGCTCAATGAATAGAGCTACTGGCTAGAGAGCATTAGTTCACGAGTTCAAGTCCCGGCTGCCCTGGTAAAGAATTTAAATTATAATTATTATTTATTTAGAATTATAATTTAATTTAATTATGTACTGAAGGGAGGAGCTGGACATCAGCTGTGAGCCACGGGCAACAGCTCTAAAATCGGAGCAGTTCACGGAATGAGGCTGCATTGCTCTCTCCTCTCTCTTCTCTCTTCTCTCTCTCTCATCTCTCTCTCTTTTTCTCTCTCTCTCTTTCTTTCTCTCTTTCTCCCTCTTTCTCTCTCTCTCCTCTCTCTTTTCTCTCTCTCTCTTCTCTCTCTCTTCTCTCTCTCTCTTCTCTCCTCTGCTCTCTCTCTTCTCTCTCCTCTCTCCTCTTCTCTCTCTCCCTCTCCACTTCTCTCCTCTCTCTCCTCTATCTCTCCCTTTCTTCTCTCATCTTCTCTCCTCTTCTCTCTCTCTTCTTTCTCCTCTCTCTCTTCTCTCTCTTCTCTCTCTTCCTCCCTCTCTCTTCTCTTTTCCCTCTCTTTTCCCTCTCTTTTCTCTCTCTTTTCCCTCTCCTTTCCCTCTTTTTTCCTTCTCTTTTCTCTGTCTTCTCTCTCTTCTCTCTCTCTTTTCTCTCTCTTCTCTCTCTTCTCTCTCTCTTCTCTCTCTCTTCTCTCTCTCTTCTCTCTCTCTTCTCTCTCCTCTTCTCTCTCTCCCTCTCCACTTCTCTCCTCTCTCTCCTCTATCTCTCCCTTTCTTCTCTCATCTTCTCTACTCTTCTCTCTCTCTTCTTTCTCCTCTCTCTCTTCTCTCTCTTCTCTCTCTTCCTCCCTCTCTCTTCTCTTTTCCCTCTCTTTTCCCTCTCTTTTCTCTCTCTTTTCCCTCTTTTTTCCTTCTCTTTTCTCTGTCTTCTCTCTCTTCTCTCTCTCTTTTCTCTCTCTTCTCTCTCTTCTCTCTCTCTTCTCTCTCTCTTTTCTCTCTCTTCTCTCTCTTCTCTCTCTCTTCTCTCTCTCTCAGACCTGGCGATGATCAGCTGATGCAGTCACCTGACAGAATCAGAGAATCAGTTGACACTATAAGTCGAGTGGTGAGGCCGGCTTTTTACCACCCGGCTGGCTAAACTATCAGCTGCTGCTGTCGGACAGGAGTCTGCACAGAAGTGTGTAGTTTGTTTTGTTTTGCACTGATGCATCAGCTGATTGTATAAAAGCCGTTTGTACAATCAGCTGCTGTGTCATGTGATTCAGGCCCTTGAACCTGGCACATCATCTGATCGCTTTGCCTTCAAGCAAACTGATCAGATGATATTGGATCCGGATTGGACGACGTGGGACCCTTGACCCAGGATTACTGCGGAGGGGGTTCTTTATTTCAATAAAGATGGAGTCACTAATTGTGTTGTGTTTTATTTCTAGGGTACAGCAATCCCAATAACAAATATATATAGCAGCAATAAAAATTGATCCTTTATTAATAATGATCTAAAAAGAAGAACCCAAGTTCCTCTGATCCACAAATCATTAACTCAATAAGCCATCACCATGTATAGTTGGATATATAAATACCCAATCCGTTGGTCATCAGACCATATAGTGTTGAGATATACAAAGTGGTGGCCACTAGATCAGAAAAAAAAATAAACAAAAAAACACAACAAACATAAATGAAGTGATAATGCCAAGATCAAGGACATTAGTCCAAATTGATAGAAAAACTTAGCAGAAAAAAATAATATACCTAAATAAATGTCATAATTCCACAATAATTGCTGACAGTGGTCAGATACAAAAGTGAATCAACATTAGAGTTGAGCGCGGTTCGTGGTTCGTGGTTCTCCAGTTCTAGGCTCGAGTGATTTTGGGGCATGTTCTAGATCGAACTAGAACTCGAGCTTTTTGCAAAAGCTCGATAGTTCTAGAAACGTTCGAGAACGGTTCTAGCAGCCAAAAAACAGCTAAATCATAGCTTGGTTTCTGCTGTAATAGTGTAAGTCACTCTGTGAATCAAACTATTATCACATTTCAGTGTATAGTGTGCGTGAACAGCGCCTTCAGATCACTGCTGTTTCTATAATGGCGATCGCCATTTTTTTTTTTTTTTTCTTGTCTTCCTTCCCTAAGCGCGCGCGTCTTGTGGGGCGGGCCAGCATGTCAGCCAATCCCAGACACACACACAGCTAAGTGGACTTTGAGCCAGAGAAGCAACGGCATGTGTGATAGGATCTGCATGTCACATGTCCCTGCATTATAAAACCGGACATTTTCTTCACGAACGCCATTATCTGCCTTCTGCGTCTTTGGTGTCAGACATCAGTGTCGCAGCTCCGTCCTCCTGAGTCCTATAGCCGATACAGCTGTATGCGCTGCATACACAGCGTTAGACAGCTTAGGGAGAGCACATTCTAGCAGTCCTTTTAAGGGCTCAAACCGGCAGGGTCAGAGAGCCATAAGTGACAGGTCCTGCAAACAGCAACAGCGTCTGTGTAGCCCAGGTCAGGGATTTCCTCCCTGCATTTCACCATTAGGAGGGAATAGAAAGGCAGGCTTCCATTCCTCTACCCAGAGCACCACAATCCTGCCACTGTACCCTCTTGTCCTCTGCACACTCCAACTCATTCTAACTAAGCCATTATACTAGCAAACACTCAGTGTACCTAGTGGCATCCTATCTGTGGCTATTGGACTTTGCTATAGTCCCACTAGTGCAAAGACATTTGCAGAGCACGTCTGCCTGCATTGCACACTACAACTCATTGTTACTAAGCCATTATACTAGCAAACACTCAGTGTACCTAGTGGCATCCTATACGTGGCTATTGTACTTTTGTCAATTCACAGTATTGGAACGTTATTTGCAGGACGTCTGCCTGCATTGCACACTCAAACTTTTTTAAACTCAGCCATTATACTAGCAAACACACAGTGTACCTAGTTGTATCGTAAACGTGGCTTTTGTACTTTTGTCTATTCACAGTATTGGAACGTTATTTGCAGCACGTCTGCCTGCATTGCACACTCTAACTTTTTTAAACTCAGCCATTATACTAGCAAACACTCACTGTACCTAGTTGTATCCTAAACGTGGCTATTGTACTTTTGTCTATTCATACTACTGCAAATCTATGTGCAGCACCTCTGCATGACAACCTCGTGCTCTGTTTTTAATAAGCTATAATGATAGCACAAAATACTGCCATTTTGTGGCATCATAGAACTGGCTGTTGTATTCCATTAGTGCCCCACTGGTGACAAGCTATTTCTAGCACCTCTACATCACACCCTCATGCACATTTTGCTATGCTAATGTTATAGCAAACTCATGGAATTCATTGCTGCATTTCATAATTCGGAGGGATAGAAAGTCAGGCTTCCTTTAGCTTTTCCTTCTGTTCATAGACAGCATCTCCAAGACAAATTTCCCCTCCACGTCTAAGTGTGGAGAGGCAGCTAGTGCGCATGCGTGTGCCGATGTACCCCAGCTGCAGCATAATTACAGTGTTTCGCCTAGTGAGTATGCTCAGCCTGACTGTGCCATTCCTGACGCTAAGTCTTCATTTCGGGATCCAGCGCATGCTCCCACACTAAGTGTGAAAAGCCTCTTTGCACAGGTGCTTGCATTCCGTGCCGGGTCTAAGTCCTGTTTTGTGCCTAGACACCATGCTAAAGCTGATAGTCTTTTTTCAGAGACTGTATTTCATGCTACTGAGCATGCTCAGGCACTTCCTGCATCAGAGACTAGGTCCGGTAATGAACTCTTTGGCCCTGGCCCTGATGTGGGGGTCCCATATAGACCACAGGGCATCAGGTGTCCTCCCAAATGGCTTGCAGAGGCCCACACCTATGACTTGTCATCGCATTATTGATGGTCAGACGATGACTGGTGAGGTGTTTGGGTCATGGCAGCCATGAGGTCATCATTGAAGTTGCGTTTCCAAATAGGACGCTAGTTATGCCACTCATGACGTGTCACTCTACTTTTGTCTATAGGAGGTGCATTGTGGTTCACCATGGTTTGGGGCGGACCCAGATTATCAAAGGGGCTGGAGCCAACAAGGAGGTGCACAGTCTTCTATTATGCTCCGAAAGAGCACACCTCCATGTGTTGAACCCATTGCGGCTTTAGGCCAGAGGTAGGCAGGGATAGGGTGGTGGATGCAGGCCACCACCACAGTTGGTAACGCAGAACGGTTAAGACCAGCTCCTGTCCTAACAGTCCTGCTTGTGCAGCCCAGTGGCATTAACAGGCCTGCTGCTGCTGATGCGCCTGCTGTCCACAGGTGTGGCCCCTACGCACACGGTCAGCGTACTCAATGGCCCCTGTGTTGTTAACAGGGAGTTCCTGGGCTGGGTGGGCATGTGGACCCTGTGACGCTAACAGGGCTCACAGTCTCCAGATCCGAATGGCGTCTAACTCGGTTCAGGCTACTATTAGTTTCATAGCCACACAGCTCTGTATCCTCCACCAAACCTTCCAGTTGCCAACCTCTCCTTTTCCAACTGGGAGCACGGTGGACACTGACTGCTGATGGGGATATATACCTTTCTCTTTCTTTTCTTATTAATTTTCGTTATATAGCGGTCACAGATTATATACCACTTTATCCAAATCTGCCAGTCCCACTGTAACAGATGTTGTTTCTTCAGCAAATGTTACAGTTGCTTAACCACCAAATCCACGGACCAAAATTTTTTTCCCCTTTCCAACACACCTGTTCCCCTTTCCAACAGCATCTGTCCTTTTCCAACTCATTTTGGGATATGACCAAAAGTGCAACTGTGCAGGGACACCGTACTCAACGGCATCTCAGCACAGCAGCCATCCCTCGGTCCCTCCGATGTGGACAAGTAAAAGACCATTTCCTCCTATCCATGACAAAGCGTTGAGATTCACTCTGTGCAGCACTGGTGTTTAGTGGAAAAGTAGATCTAAGATTGCGTACCACATTCTGCAGATACTCCTGTATACGTGCGTCTATTTCTATGGCAGGAATTAGTTCGGCAAATTTTGTCTTGTACCGGGGATCTAACAGTGTGGCAACCCAGTATTCTGGATTACTTTGAATTCGTACAATCCGAGGGTCATGTTGTAGGTAGTGCAGCAAGAATCCGCTCATGTGTCTTGTGCATCCAGGAGGACCAAGTCCTTGGTGTGTTGGTGGCAGAGAGGTGAGAATCGTGCATACTTCCTCTGTCCTCTACCCACAACCTCGCACAACCGAAATGTGAGCAAGCTCTCACTCATCTGCTGAGTCTTCCATGCCGATCGCCAGTTCGTCCTCCATTTCTTCATGGGCTCCTGCACTTTCATCAACACTTTTTGCTGATACTATGCGCCCTTGTTAATCCCTCTCCCTCACCATGACTGCCGCATAGGTGCCGCTGACCATCTGGACCTCGTAGATCTTGTTATCCCTTCCGCATATGACTCCTCCTGTACTTCCTCCCCTTCCTCTTGTCCCAACACCTGACTCTGAATAATAATTACAGTGTGCTCCATCATGTAGATGACCAGAATTGTCACCCTGAGAATGACATTGCCAGTGCTAAACATCTTCGTCAACATTTCAAAACTGTGTAGCAGGGTGCATAGGTCCTTGATCTGACACCACTCCAGCAGCGTGATCTGCACCACCTCTGGATCAAGTTATCCCAGGCTATATGTCTTACCGTATTTCAGCAGGGCTCTGCGGTGCTGCCACACACGCTGCAACATGTGCAGATTCCAATTCCTGCGTGTCGGAACATCGCATTTCCGGCGTTTAACTGCCAGACCCTAAGACTTCCGGAGTGATGAAAGTTGTTGAGCTGTTGTGTGCTCACGATGGAAGTGAGCACATAGTGAGCGTGCCCGCTGCACAAGTCCATGTAGGCCGTGATGGTGTTTTAAAAATTGCTGGAGAATTCGGTTCAACACGTGAGCCATACAAGGCACGTGTGTCACATTGCCCTGACGATGGCCCACAGCCAGGTTTGCATCATTGCCGCACACGGCTGTTAAGTTACCAACGTACTCCGCTCCGTCAATTTGTACTCCGGTTGCCAGGTGACAACGTGTTCCTTTCAGGAATAGTGCTGATGATGGGAGAGTAGTCGATGCCAGCGGCGCAGGTGGACGCAGGTTATGCTCACCCACTGGGCTGCATTACCTTGACAGATGCAGAATCTCTGGCTGAATGTAGCTGGTGGGTATCTCACAGATGAAATACCATCATTCAGCTACAACCAATGGGAAGACACCACACCCTTTTTTATGCCCATCCTGTCTGCAGACCACTGCCAGACATAGCTATGAACCTCTGGTTAATTTTACCCCCAGTTCAGTTTTATGATTTTGTGTGCTTGTTACCTGACTACTTTTCCTGCTTGCTGTTTATGTACCTTGTTGGCCGATACGCATTTCACCTCTGCTTGTTTTCTGATTCTTTCCTGGCCGTCCCATTCTGTTCCTGTTCCTCAATTAATGTTTTGACCCTGCCTGACTACTATTCTCTGGAATAGCGGTGTGACTCACATTTCCCATACATTTCAAAGTAAAACTTTGACTGCCTGATGGCATTGAGCTCTGCTGCCAGCATAGTAAGGAGGTGTGTGGTAGTCCTTGTGCGCAGTTGCAAGGAAGGGTGGCCTGACCACACAGGGTTTGCGCCAAGGTAGAGGACCCACACGAGGTTGAAGAGGCAGAAGCAGTGTATTAACTTCTACATACAGAACAAGGATTGAAACAACTCGTGGGGACGGCAAGACTTGTACAGCAGACCCTTCTCCATCTCTCACCATAGTTTGCCAGTGCCCAGTCAGTGACATGTAATGACCCTGTCTATGCTTACTGGTCCAAGTATCTGTGTTGAAATGCACCCTGTCGCACACAGATTTTCTCAAGGAAGTGGTGATGATGTTGTGTGCGACATGCTGGTGTAGCGCGGGCATGCTTTTCTTGGAGAAGCAGTGGTGATTGGGCATCTGGTACTGGGGCACAGCGACAGACATAAGGTCTGTAAAATCCTGTGTGTCCACTACGCGTAAAGGCAGCATTTCGGTAGCCAACAGCTTACAGAGGGATAGAGTCAACCACTTAGCTTTGTCATGGGTCGCAGTAAGTGGCCTTTTATTTGACCACATCTGAGGGACAGAGATCTGGCTGCTGTCTGTAGACGGTGTTGAGTAGGGTGTCCCTGGAAAAATGCAGGTTTGTGAGAAAAGTGCAGGCGGAGACATGATGTTGCCTTCATCTTGCCTTCAGATATGTTCATCTTGTATCATTTTTAAAAAACACAGCAAGCAAGGGTTACTCCAAGCGGAGTCTACCTTTTTTCCCAAAATTGGGCACACAGACACCCCATCAGTGGCAGCACTTGTGCCCTAGTTGCAAACAGGATGTTTTGATTTGCATCAAGCACATTCCAAATCCACAAGCATTTACTCTCCCCAGGATGACACAGGGGTAGTAAATTCCTTCTGGATCCATGACTTGTTCATTTTGATGAACGTCAGTCTGTCCACATTGTCACTGGACAGACGCGTGCGCTTATCTGTCAGCACACACCCAGCAGCACTGAAGACACGTTCAGAGACAACGCTGGCAGCTGGACACGACAAAATCTCCAAGGCGTAACTGGAGAGCTCTGTCAATTTTTCTAGATTTGAAGCCCAAAAGGAGCAAGGCTCCATTTGCAAAGTCATTGCATCGATGTTCATTTGGAGATACTCCTGTATCATCCTCTCCATCCGTTGACTATGTGTCAGACTTGTTGTCTCTGGTGGCCTTGCAAAGGAGGGTCTAAAAAAATTATGAAAAGACTCCATAAAATTGCTGTTACCAGCACCAGATACGGTCCTACTGGTACGGGTAGACTGTTGAAGATGACGAGGCCGTCCCATGTTTGTCAAGTTACAACTGGGAGAATCACTCCCTTCACCTGCACGGTTGTTTGGTGGAAAAGCCGAGCTAAGATCGAGTAACAGCTTATGCTGATACTCCTGCATACGTGCGTCCCTTTCTATGGGTGGAATTATGTCACAAAATTTGGACTTGTCCCGGGGATCTAATAGTGTGGCAAGCCAGTAGTCATCATCACTTCTAATTTTGACAATACGAGGGTCATGTTGGAGGTAGTGCAACAAGAAGGCACTCATGTGTCTTGCGCAGCCATGCGGACCAAGTCCACGCTGTGTTTGTGGCATAGAGGTGCTAACCGTTCTTTCTTCCTCTGTCATCTCCCCCCAACCTCTTTCAACTGAAATTTGACCAAGGTCCCCCTCATCTGCTGAGTCTTCCATGTCCATGGACAGTTCGTCCTCCATATCTTCATGTCCTCCTGCACCTTCCTCAACATGTCGCCTGCTACCATGCGCCCTTGTTGATCCCTGTCCCCCATGGTCCCATGCCTGCCGCGTTGGTGATGATGAACGTCTGGACCTTGGTGATGTTGTTGTCCCTTGCGCATATGAATCCTCCTGTAGTTCCTCCCCTTCCTGTTGTCCCACCCCCTGACTACGAATAGTGTTTAGCGTGTGCTCCAGCATGTAAATGACTGTAATCGTCATGCTGATAATGGCATTGTCAGCGCTAAACATATTCGTCGCCATGTCGAAACTGTGCAGAAGGGTGCATAGGTCCTTGATCTGAGATCACTCCATCAGGGTGATCTGCCCCACTTCTGCATCTCGTTGGCCCAGGCTATACATCATGACGTATTGCACCAGGGCTCGCCGGTGCTGCCACAGTCGCTGTAACATGTGGAGAGTTGAATTCCAGCGTGTCGCCACATCGCATTTCAGGCAATGAACCGGCAGGCCGAAAGACTTCTGGAGCGATGCAAGTCGCTCTGCTGCGGCGCTTGAACGGCGGAAGTGAGCTGACAGTTTTCGTGCCCTGTTCAGAAGGCCATCTAGGCCGGGATAGTGTGTTAAAAATTGCTGGACGACAAGGTTCAACACGTGAGCCATACAAGGTACGTGTGTCACCTTGCCCAGGCGAAGGGCCGCACCCAGGTTTGCAGCATTGTCGCACACGGCCTTACCAGGCTGCAGGTTGAGTGGAGACAACCATTTATTAAACTCGGACCGCAGAGCTGACCACAACTCCTCAGCTGTGTGACTCTTATTCCCAAGACATGTCAAGCTAAAGACCGCCTGATGCCGTTGCGCTCTGCTGCAAGCATAGTAATGAGGGGTGCGTGATTCCTTCTGCGCAGTGAGAACGCTGGTGGCCTGACCAGGCAGGCTTGGGGCGGAGGTGGAGGACACAGATGAGGTGGAGGATGCAGAAGCTGTGGCGGAACTTGGACAGACATAGAATTGACACACAAGTCGTGGGGACGGCAAGACTTGTGCAGCAGACCCTTCACCATCTATCACCATAGTTACCCAGTGCCCAGTCAGCGACATGTAACGTCCCTGTCCATGCTTACTGGTCCAAGTATCGGTGGTGAAATGCACCCGTTCACACACAGAGTTTCTCAAGGAAGCGGTGATGTTGTGTGCGACATGCTGGTGTAGCGCGGGCACACGTTTCTTAGAGAAGTAGTGGCGACTAGGCATCTGGTACTGGGGCACAGCGACAGATATAAGGTCTCTAAAATCCTGTGTGTCCACTAGGCGGAAAGGCAGCATTTCTGTAGCCAACAGCTTACAGAGGGATAGAGTCAACCTCTTCGCTTTGTCATGGGTCGCAGGAAGTGGCCTTTTATTTGACCACATCTGAGGGACAGAGATCTGGCTGCTGTGTGTAGACGGTGTTGAGTAGGGTGTCCCTGGAAAAATGCAGCTTTGTGAGGAAAGTGCAGGCGGAGACATGATGTTGCCTTCATCCAAAGTTGGTGCTATCGATGTCTGAGAGAGCTGTACACACTCACTTGTTTCCCCTTCCAAACCAACTGACGACCTACCAAGCAAACTGCCTGTTGCGGTTACAGTGGTGGAAGTTGTGGGTGGAAAAACAGGTGTGACAGCTGTCCCCACAGTCCTAGAAGATGACGAGCGCGCGGATGCCCTGGAAGGGGCAGGCGGTGGATGGTTGGCTCCACTAGGCCGCATTGCAGCACGGTGAGCTTCCCACCAGGCCATATGATATTTATTCATGTGACAATTCATGGAAGAAGTTGTCAAACTGCTGAGGTTTTGACCTCTACTAAGATAACCATGCCAAATGTTACAGATCACATAATTTGGCCGATCTTTTTTTATGTCAAAAAAGGACCAGGCTAGGCAAGGCTTAGAGGCCATGCGACCTGTTGATCCACCCCGAATAATGCTCAGAGGCAGAGTGGTGGCTGAGGATGCAGTTGTAGACGTGCTACCAGTGCTCCGACTGTGTCCAGGAAGGCGCCAGGTTACTTCGACGTCGGTTGCATCCTCCTCCACCGCCTCTATTGACCTCCTCGAGTGTCTGACTGTGGGTTGACAGTAGGTGGGATCTAGAACTTCATCATCAATTGTTGTGTTTGCACTCCCCTCCCCCTCAGACCGAGTTTCTTCTTGCCCTGACCGAATATTTAAGTTGTCATCCCAATCGGGTATCTGCGTCTCATCTTCATCAGTATGTTCCTCATTGCCTATAACCACAGTTGTTGGAAAGGCAGCATTTTGGTAGCCAACAGTTTGCATATGATGAAAGTCAACCTCCAAGCCATGTCATGCCCTTCTAAAAGCATGTAAAACACAGCGAGGGGACTCCAACCACAGTCTCCCTCGTTGCCACTAACTGGGCCACACACACCCCACTTGACTGGCATCGGTTGAGCCCCCTTTTGAAAAAGAAAAAGATGCTTTGCATGAAGCACTCTCAAAAATACGCGTGCCTTTCCCGTCCCCTGGCTGACCCAGGGGAAGAAAAGTCCTCTGAGAGCCATGACTTGTTCATCTTGGTTCTTTTAGAAACACAGCGAGGGGACTCCAACCACAGTCTCCCTCGTTGCCACTAACTGGGCCACACACACCCCACTTGACTGGCATCGGTTGAGCCCCCTTTTGAAAAAGAAAAAGATGCTTTGCATGAAGCACTCTCAAAAATACGCGTGCCTTTCCCGTCCCCTGGCTGACTTAGGGGAAGAAAAGTCCTCTGAGAGCCATGACTTGTTCATCTTGGTTCTTTTAGAAACACAGCGAGGGGACTCCAACCACAGTCTCCCTCGTTGCCACTAACTGGGCCACACACACCCCACTTGACTGGCATCGGTTGAGCCCCCTTTTGAAAAAGAAAAAGATGCTTTGCATGAAGCACTCTCAAAAATACGCGTGCCTTTCCCGTCCCCTGGCTGACCCAGGGGAAGAAAAGTCCTCTGAGAGCCATGACTTGTTCATCTTGGTTCTTTTAGAAACACAGCGAGGGGACTCCAACCACAGTCTCCCTCGTTGCCACTAACTGGGCCACACACACCCCACTTGACTGGCATCGGTTGAGCCCCCTTTTGAAAAAGAAAAAGATGCTTTGCATGAAGCACTCTCAAAAATACGCGTGCCTTTCCCGTCCCCTGGCTGACCCAGGGGAAGAAAAGTCCTCTGAGAGCCATGACTTGTTCATCTTGGTTCTTTTAGAAACACAGCGAGGGGACTCCAACCACAGTCTCCCTCGTTGCCACTAACTGGGCCACACACACCCCACTTGACTGGCATCGGTTGAGCCCCCTTTTGAAAAAGAAAAAGATGCTTTGCATGAAGCACTCTCAAAAATACGCGTGCCTTTCCCGTCCCCTGGCTGACCCCGGGGAAGAAAAGTCCTCTGAGAGCCATGACTTGTTCATCTTGGTTCTTTTAGAAACACAGCGAGGGGACTCCAACCACAGTCTCCCTCGTTGCCACTAACTGGGCCACACACACCCCACTTGACTGGCATCGGTTGAGCCCCCTTTTGAAAAAGAAAAAGATGCTTTGCATGAAGCACTCTCAAAAATACACGTGCCTTTCCCGTCCCCTGGCTGACCCAGGGGAAGAAAAGTCCTCTGAGAGCCATGACTTGTTCATCTTGGTTCTTTTAGAAACACAGCGAGGGGACTCCAACCACAGTCTCCCTCGTTGCCACTAACTGGGCCACACACACCCCACTTGACTGGCATCGGTTGAGCCCCCTTTTGAAAAAGAAAAAGATGCTTTGCATGAAGCACTCTCAAAAATACGCGTGCCTTTCCCGTCCCCTGGCTGACCCAGGGGAAGAAAAGTCCTCTGAGAGCCATGACTTGTTCATCTTGGTTCTTTTAGAAACACAGCGAGGGGACTCCAACCACAGTCTCCCTCGTTGCCACTAACTGGGCCACACACACCCCACTTGACTGGCATCGGTTGAGCCCCCTTTTGAAAAAGAAAAAGATGCTTTGCATGAAGCACTCTCAAAAATACGCGTGCCTTTCCCGTCCCCTGGCTGACCCAGGGGAAGAAAAGTCCTCTGAGAGCCATGACTTGTTCATCTTGGTTCTTTTAGAAACACAGCGAGGGGACTCCAACCACAGTCTCCCTCGTTGCCACTAACTGGACCACACACACCCCACTTGACTGGCATCGGTTGAGCCCCCTTTTGAAAAAGAAAAAGATGCTTTGCATGAAGCACTCTCAAAAATACGCGTGCCTTTCCCGTCCCCTGGCTGACCCAGGGGAAGAAAAGTCCTCTGAGAGCCATGACTTGTTCATCTTGGTTCTTTTAGAAACACAGCGAGGGGACTCCAATCACAGTCTCCCTCGTTGCCACTAACTGGGCCACACACACCCCACTTGACTGGCATCGGTTGAGCCCCCTTTTGAAAAAGAAAAAGATGCTTTGCATGAAGCACTCTCAAAAATACGCGTGCCTTTCCCGTCCCCTGGCTGACCCAGGGGAAGAAAAGTCCTCTGAGAGCCATGACTTGTTCATCTTGGTTCTTTTAGAAACACAGCGAGGGGACTCCAACCACAGTCTCCCTCGTTGCCACTAACTGGGCCACACACACCCCACTTGACTGGCATCGGTTGAGCCCCCTTTTGAAAAAGAAAAAGATGCTTTGCATGAAGCACTCTCAAAAATACGCGTGCCTTTCCCGTCCCCTGGCTGACCCAGGGGAAGAAAAGTCCTCTGAGAGCCATGACTTGTTCATCTTGGTTCTTTTAGAAACACAGCGAGGGGACTCCAACCACAGTCTCCCTCGTTGCCACTAACTGGGCCACACACACCCCACTTGACTGGCATCGGTTGAGCCCCCTTTTGAAAAAGAAAAAGATGCTTTGCATGAAGCACTCTCAAAAATACGCGTGCCTTTCCCGTCCCCTGGCTGACCCAGGGGAAGAAAAGTCCTCTGAGAGCCATGACTTGTTCATCTTGGTTCTTTTAGAAACACAGCGAGGGGACTCCAACCACAGTCTCCCTCGTTGCCACTAACTGGGCCACACACACCCCACTTGACTGGCATCGGTTGAGCCCCCTTTTGAAAAAGAAAAAGATGCTTTGCATGAAGCACTCTCAAAAATACGCGTGCCTTTCCCGTCCCCTGGCTGACCCAGGGGAAGAAAAGTCCTCTGAGAGCCATGACTTGTTCATCTTGGTTCTTTTAGAAACACAGCGAGGGGACTCCAACCACAGTCTCCCTCGTTGCCACTAACTGGGCCACACACACCCCACTTGACTGGCATCGGTTGAGCCCCCTTTTGAAAAAGAAAAAGATGCTTTGCATGAAGCACTCTCAAAAATACGCGTGCCTTTCCCGTCCCCTGGCTGACCCAGGGGAAGAAAAGTCCTCTGAGAGCCATGACTTGTTCATCTTGGTTCTTTTAGAAACACAGCGAGGGGACTCCAACCACAGTCTCCCTCGTTGCCACTAACTGGGCCACACACACCCCACTTGACTGGCATCGGTTGAGCCCCCTTTTGAAAAAGAAAAAGATGCTTTGCATGAAGCACTCTCAAAAATACGCGTGCCTTTCCCGTCCCCTGGCTGACCCAGGGGAAGAAAAGTCCTCTGAGAGCCATGACTTGTTCATCTTGGTTCTTTTAGAAACACAGCGAGGGGACTCCAATCACAGTCTCCCTCGTTGCCACTAACTGGGCCACACACACCCCACTTGACTGGCATCGGTTGAGCCCCCTTTTGAAAAAGAAAAAGATGCTTTGCATGAAGCACTCTCAAAAATACGCGTGCCTTTCCCGTCCCCTGGCTGACCCAGGGGAAGAAAAGTCCTCTGAGAGCCATGACTTGTTCATCTTGGTTCTTTTAGAAACACAGCGAGGGGACTCCAACCACAGTCTCCCTCGTTGCCACTAACTGGGCCACACACACCCCACTTGACTGGCATCGGTTGAGCCCCCTTTTGAAAAAGAAAAAGATGCTTTGCATGAAGCACTCTCAAAAATACGCGTGCCTTTCCCGTCCCCTGGCTGACCCAGGGGAAGAAAAGTCCTCTGAGAGCCATGACTTGTTCATCTTGGTTCTTTTAGAAACACAGCGAGGGGACTCCAACCACAGTCTCCCTCGTTGCCACTAACTGGGCCACACACACCCCACTTGACTGGCATCGGTTGAGCCACCTTTTGAAAAAGAAAAAGATGCTTTGCATGAAGCACTCTCAAAAATACGCGTGCCTTTCCCGTCCCCTGGCTGACCCAGGGGAAGAAAAGTCCTCTGAGAGCCATGACTTGTTCATCTTGGTTCTTTTAGAAACACAGCGAGGGGACTCCAACCACAGTCTCCCTCGTTGCCACTAACTGGGCCACACACACCCCACTTGACTGGCATCGGTTGAGCCCCCTTTTGAAAAAGAAAAAGATGCTTTGCATGAAGCACTCTCAAAAATACGCGTGCCTTTCCCGTCCCCTGGCTGACCCAGGGGAAGAAAAGTCCTCTGAGAGCCATGTCCACATTGTCAGTGGACAGACACGTGTGCTTATCTGCCAGCAGACCCACAGCAGCACTGAAGACATGTTCCGAGAGAACGCTGGCTGCAGGACACGACAAGATCCCCAAGACGTACGTGGCGAGCTCAGGCAATTTATCAACATTGGAAGCCTAAAATGAGCAGGGCTCAAGTTGCACAATAATGGAATCGATGTTTCCTTGCATATACTCATATATCTGTGTGTCCTACTCTTTTTCCTTGTCCAGCTCTTTTGTTTTCGCATGAGTATATGTCCTTGTCACTTTCCCATGTGTTGTGAGTTGTTTGTGACCTTTTGGACACCTTTGAGGGTGTTTTCTAGGTGTTTTTCTGTGTTTGTGATTGCCTGCCATTGTTTCCTATGCAGTTCGAGTTCGGTTCGTCGAACGTTCGACGAACCGAACTCGAACGGGAGGTCCGTTCGGCGAACCAACCTCGAGCCGAACCGCGACCGGTTCGCTCATCTCTAATCAACATATGTTAAGGCATATATAAAAGGAATGGTCTCACCACATCCTTTCACAAGAGGGCAGGCAGTCTCTCCATCAGGATCCCGGGTTCAGTATGCCAATTCAGCATTCACTCTCCCTACCTGAACTGGAGACAAAATAACAAAATTGCCTGCTGCCCCAAACTTCCATCCTAACAAGGATGGACCACATCTAATAGTGCAAAGCTGGACCCCCTAAGCTGACCCAATTGGCGTCCCGACGCGTTTCGTCCACAGTGACTCCTCACGGGACATAGTGCTACATATATATTAGGTCCTTATTGCCAGCCCTCACATGCCGAAGATGTCAAAGGAACTTGGTCAGCTTAGGGGGTCCAGCTTTGCACTATTAGATGTGGTCCGTCCTTGTTAGGACGGAAGTTTGGGGCAGCAGGCAATTTTGTTATTTTGTCTCCAGTTCAGGTAGGGAGAGTGAATGCTGAATTGGCATACTGAACCCGGAATCCTGATGGAGAGACTGCCTGCCCTCTTGTGAAAGGATGTGGTGAGACCACTCCTTTTATATATGCCTTAACATATGTTGATTCACTTTTGTATCTGACCACTGTCAGCAATTATTGTGGAATTATGACATATTTATTTAGGTATATTATTTTTTTCTGCTAAGTTTTTCTATCAATTTGGACTAATGTCCTTGATCTTGGCATTATCACTTCATTTATGTTTGTTGTGTTTTTCTGTTTATTTTTTTTCTGATCTAGTGGCCACCACTGTGTATATCTCAACACTATATGGTCTGATGACCAACGGATTGGGTATTTATATATCCAACTATACATGGTGATGGCTTATTGAGTTAATGATTTGTGGATCAGAGGAACTCGGGTTCTTCTTTTTAGATCATTATTAATCAATAAAGGATCAATTTTTATTGCTGCTATATATATGTGTTTTATTTCTAATAAAAATATTTTTCTGTGTTGTCTTTTTTTTTTATATCTGTAATAGAAATTCATGGTGGCCATGTCTAATATTGGCGTGGCACCATGAATTTCGGGCTTAGGGCCAGATGATAATATACAGCTAGCCCTAACCCCATTATTACCCAGCGAGCCACCCGTCACCAGGGCAGCTGGAAGAGTTGGATACAGCGCCAGAAGGTGGCGCTTCTATGAAAGCGCCATTTTCTGGGGCGGCTGCGGACTGCAATTCGCAGCAGGGGTGCCCAGAAAGCTTGGGCGCCCTGCGCTGAGGATTCCAATCCCCAGCTGCCTAGTTGTACCTGGCTGGACACAAAAGTTGGGCGAAGCCCACGTCATTTTTTTTTTTTAATTATTTCTTCAAATTCATGAAATAATTAAAAAAAAAAAGGGCTTCCCTATATTTTTTGGTTCCCAGCCGGGTACAAATAGGCATCTGGGGGTTGGGGGCAGCCCGTAGCTGCTTGCTGTACTTGGCTAGCATAGAAAAACATGGCGAAGCCCACGTAATTTTTTTGGTGGGGCAAAAAACTCCTGCATACAGTCCTGGATGGAGTATGCTGAGCCTTGTAGTTCTGCAGCTGCTGTCTGTATGGAGGAGAGCAGACAGCAGCTGCAGAACTACAAGGCTCAGCATGCTCAATTCACTAGTGTATGCAGGAGAGCAGACAGCAGCTGCAGAAATACAAGGCTCAGCATGCTCAATTCACTAGTGTATGCAGGAGAGCAGACAGCAGCTGCAGAACTACAAGGCTCAGCATGCTCAATTCACTAGTGTATGCAGGAGAGCAGACAGCAGCTGCAGAAATGCAAGGCTCAGCATGCTCAATTCACTAGTGTATGCAGGAGAGCAGACAGCAGCTGCAGAACTACAAGGCTCAGCATGCTCCATTCACTAGTGTATGCAGGAGAGCAGACAGCAGCTGCAGAACTTTAAGGCTCAGCATACTCCATCCAGGACTGTATGCAGGAGTTTTTTGCCCCCCAAAAATATGATGTGGGCTTCGCCATATTTTTGTATGCTAGCCAGGTACAGCAGGCAGGTATGGCTGCCCCCAACCCCCAGCTGCCTATTTGTACCCGGCTGGGAACTATAAAAAATAGGGAAGCCATTTTTTTAATTATTTCATGAATTTCATGAAATAATTAAAAAAAAAAAATCGACATTAGCTTCGCCCCATTTTTGTGTCCAGCCAGGTACAACTAGGCCGCTGGGGATTGGAATCCGCAGCACAGGTTGGTCCGAGATTTCTGGGCCCCTCTGCTGCGAATTGCAGTCTGCAGCCGCCGCAGAAAATGGCGCTTTCATGAAAGCGCCATCATCTGGCGCTGTATCCAACTCTTCCAGCTGCCCTGAAGCCGGGTGGCTTGCTGGGTAATAATGGGTTAATTCTAGCTTTGTTTTACTAGCTAGTATTAAGCCAGAGATTCTTAATGTCAGGCAAGTTTGACCCGGCCATTAAGAATCTCCAATAAAGGGTAAAAAAAAGACACCACACAGAGAAAAAATACAAATACATACACAGACACACTTAGAGACTCCATATTTCTTACTCCCTCTCATCCCTCCACGATCCTGGTCTTCTGTCTTCTTTCTCCTTCAACCCATGCAGCTCTGCAACATCAGACAGCACTACATGGGAGGAAGACGCTGCTGCTCCCGTACAGTCTAATCACTCAGGGAGAGTGAGCAGAGGCTGCGGGCTGTAAGCGGTGACGTCATCGCTGACAGGCGGGTTACTATAGCAATGGTGCTCCGATCACGTGATTCCCAGTCCCGCAATTCTCCAGCTGTGGCAGCCAGTCTTTTGCATTTGGGCTGACTCTGTAAAGAGCGCCCACATGCAGGAACGGGTAAGCCGACCATGTGCCAGAGCATCTCGCCGGTACATGGAGATGCACAAACGAGCACCGCGTACCGGAGAGATGCACTGACAGGACCTAGCATGACATCTAGCCATGTGATCAGTCTGTAGCCAATGAGATAATACACACGTGACTGGTCACATGCTATTTTGACATCACGGAAGGTCCTATCATCAGTGCTGGTTACCGGGAGGACGCAGAGATTATCGGAAGGAAAAGCGGTGGGAGACAGAGTGCAGGACGCGTTGCATGTAAAGGCAATGTTTATTAACTGTATGTGTACATGTATAATGTGTTTTTATGTGTTTGTGTTTGCCTGCCAATGTTTTCAATGGCGTTCGAATGCCCGCCGTTCGACGAACCGAACCGAACTCGAACGCTAGGGGGGTGGCTCATCTCTACTCCCTATACACGCATGCAGGTCTCTACCTTTCACTCAAGGGGAACATGAGTAGCACCAGGTATCCACCTGTTCGAATAGACCCCATATGGCTTGGTCCCTGGCAGCTTTTAAAGTATGTTCTTCTCTGAAACATTGCAGCATTTTAGAGTCAAACATAACTGGCGGACATCACACAGACACTGTCTGATACAAGCTGCCCGTGGATCGAAGAGCATGTAACCGCTGTCAGGTTTCCTTTATATAATGAAATTTTGGCTTCCTGAAGCCACCACTTGATGGAGCCTAAGAACTTAGGAACAGTATGTAGTAATCCTCTAAACTCACCCTAGTGTCTCAATTTTGTCAGTAAGGAATTTGTTCCCCTAATAAGGCGCCTACCGTCTGCCTAATGGGGGGTTTTTTGCCTTCCTCTGGAATAACATGTTAGGTTAGGTCATGGGTTGAACTCGACGGATTTAAGTCTACCTACAACCTTAAACACTATGAAACTATGAAACTTTATTTTTAAACTCTGACTCTGCTGGTGATTTGGTCCTCTATGATAGGAAGACTGAGGTCTGAGATATATGAAAAAACTAATCAAATTAGAATGCTCTTATGGCGTCATAGTAGATATTCACGTTGCCCGCTCCCCGACATACATCTCGGCATCACCCTCCTTCCTTCTCGGCGTCCATTATATATATGAAACTAGCTCAGGAGCTGAGTCTGTACCTTAGAAGGCTGGTGTCTGCTCTATTATATAACTCCAACCTTCTCTAACTTCAGAGGCTGGAGCTAATGCCGATCAAGAACAATCATTTAAGTTGTCAGATACATTTGCTGATGAGTATTTATGCCAGAAGAGAGCCTAAGGAATCAGTGTCTCCAATCTTTGTTCTGCTATGAAACACTGCTATATTGTATAGAGGGGTTTATAAGACACTGGTATAGTATAAAATAGTAAAAGCTGCAATCATTCAGTGACATAAAAATGTCACATGATTGCCAGGAGACACTGCACCAACATTCCAGGAAAGGCGCTGGTCTGGTAGGTACCATATTTTTTAAGTTTTTTAAAACACACCCCACATTTAGAGGGAAAAAAAGGAAAAAAAATGGGGTCTGTCTTCTAATTCGGTGGTGTCTTACTGGTTGGGGGGTGGCAGTGTTGGTGGAGTGGGGGCACAGGAGGCAGGGACAGTTTTAGAGCAGGGCGATGCTGCGGACCATGCAGCGGGTGTTCCAGATGCTCAGCAGTGCTGTGAGGCAGAGAAAACACCTAGGAACTGTCAGAGGTGTGGGCTTCAAAGAAATGGCACCCGGAGTCAGCGCATGTGCAGATTGAGTTATGAGTTCACTGACAAGCCAAGATCTCATCTGCGCACACGCCACCTCCGGGCGCCATTTTCCTTAAGTCCGGTGCTGGGACATCAACTGGCCAGAGGCGGCGTGTGCACAGATGAGATCTTAAGCCGAGAACTCCATTGGCGCACGCACTGACTCCTACTGCCATTATTTGAAGCCAGTATCTTCAGGAGGGCCTCTGTCTCACCACTCACACAACCTACAGCACAGTGTAGCAGCACCTGCCTGCAGCACAGAGCACCACCACCCGCCCGCAGCACAGAGCAGCACCACCCACCCGCAGCACAGAGCAGCACCACCCGCCCGCAGCACAGAGCAGCACCATCTGCCCGCAACACAGAGCAGCACCACCCGCCTGCAGCACAGAGCAGCGACACTCGCTTGCAGCACAGAGCAGCGACACCCACCTACATCACCAAACAGTGCCACCCGCTATACAAAGCAGTGCCATACAGAGCAGCGCTGCCTGCCGCCCAGCCCCAGCGCACCCCCAGAATTACCCCTGCCTCCTTTCACCATTCTCCACCACCCCCCGGTAAGCTACATTCGGATTATAAAATGCACCCTCATTTTATCACAAATTTTTGGGAGGAAAAGTGCGTCTTATAATCCGAAAAATGGGGTAAGTATTTTTGTTTTATGTTGTGCAATAAAGCTACCAAGAAGGACAATTCCTTTAAGGCCTCTTTCACACGTCAGTATTTTGCATCAGTGTTTCATCAGTATTTCATCAGTATTTGGATGCCAAAATCAGGAGTGTCTCCAAAACACAGAAAAGGTGTCAGTCTTTCAATTATAGCTCTTCTCTTAAAGTTCCACTCCTGGTTTTGGCGTACAAACATTGATGACACACTGACGAAACACTGATGCAAAATACTGACGTGTGAAATAGGCCTAAGATGGTTTCAGTAGAGTGGTGAGGTCAGAAGTCAGATCATGGCAGGGCACGTAGAGAGTGGGAGAACAGCTAAACCACATGGAGTGAATGTAAAGGAGTAAGAAATGTAGAAACGAGGAAATAAAATATTTAAAAAGAGTAAAAATTCAAATTACAAGTTATCCACATTTTCTAATACCTTTAAAAAAATATTCCAAGTCTCAAATTTAAAACATCTACAGGAAAAGAACAAAAACATGCCTTCAAAATAAAGTTACCCGGTCATTTTTACAACACAGTGAGTATCGTAAAAAAAGACAAAATCCCACTACAATAGTGAAATTACATTTATGGTGGATTTTTTTTCTTTAATTTATTCAGTACAATATATGGTAATTTAAATGGTGGCATTCACAACGGGAACTGATTCTGTGAGTAAAAAAAAATGATATACAGCTATGGAAAAGGAAGAAAAGTGGATTCTTCGGGAAGGGGTTAAATTCTTCTCTTCTAAACCACTACATTAAATTCTATATTATTTTGAATAAATTAACACCTTTGTCGTATTTTTTGCTGTTCGTGTAGGTGGAAAATTACTCTGTCTACAAAGATGTCGAGCCCATGCACATTTGTAAAGTCAGAGCATCTTCTCGTTAGACAGTCTGTACGCACCGCCGCCGCATGATACAATCAAGGCTGCATCTTGCCAAAGTTTTCCAGTTTCTTGACCTTGACGGGTCAGCGCTCATCTTCTGTGTGTGACCTCTAGAGGTTTTTAGACCAAATCAAATAAATTGGTTGGAGCTCAGCTGTCAATAAAAACCCAGGAGGATGCAACGCCGTTCTCATATTTCCTTAGCTATAAACCTAATATCCAGTTTAAGTTGCCTGTCCTTGTGCTGTAGGATGACTAATAGATCAGCGGTATACGGCTCCGCAAATTGAGAGTTTTCTTGTTTCCTTTCAATTTAATATATTTATGCAGTTCTAGGAGAATAAAACAGTTCACCAGGGACCACACGCTGCAGATGTCTAACACTGTATCATCCGCCTGCCAAACCATTGTACTGAATGCTTTTTATATAAAGGCTTTAATTTACTAGTTCGGTGATTATACAATTTTTTAAAATTATGATGCCATGTAAATCAATATGCATGTGCTGGTCCATCCGCCATGTCAATTGTCTGTGGATCTTAAATGGTAGCATTGAGAACCACATCCATGGCTCTTCTTTTGACTAGCTGACCTGGCACACCGTCACAGGTGTGTTACACTACAATGATGACATTGTGCCAGGCTGACTAATCAAAAGACAAGCTGAACATACTGTAAAGTACAAGGTATGAGCAGTAGAGTTACTAGAGTCCAACGGGCCAAGTGCAAGATTCGGACCTAGGCTACCTACCCTGCATGTTGGTCTTACGTATGAGCCATAATAGCATTCTAAATCCTATGAAAGCAAATGTGTGCCCCCCTATTATGGGGTGTGCCGCACCCGTGTCAGCAGCCGGTGCTGCTCGGATCCGGGCCTTCTGGGGTGGTGAGGGTCTCCGGACCCGGGGGTCTCGTGGACACGCCGAATAAATGGGGGGACGTAGATGTACGGGCTAGGCCGTAGTGAGTTTTTGATGCCACTCACGGTGTGTCGTGAGGTGGGACACCACCGCTGCTGTTATGGGGCACCCGGGGGAGATGTTGTGCAGCAAGTTGTTAACCCCTCCGTGGGTAGGGATGGTGGCCCCGGGACCCAGTGGCTCGGTGCAGGGAATGGCGACCGCAGGGGGTGCTGGAGACCTCAATGTTAGTGAAACACACAAGTCTCTGGTAAACCAAGATGGTGGTGGCCGGTGCCGCAGCCAGTTGCGTTCGGGGTCCCCCCCACCCGGCTGGTGGTCTCTATCCTTTTCCATGCAGTGTTGTGTAAGGTGGACGTTCCTTGTGTGAAACTCAGGAGTCTGCTCCCGGCTGAATGTGGCCTAAGGAGCCGTTCCCGCAGACGCTGGCCCATAGGATCTATGAGCCTTGGCGGTGACCTCTTATCCCCAATCGGTGGGCTGTTGTCTTCTATGATGGACTTTGGGTGGGACAGGACCTCTAGTCCTGGCCTCAATCAGTTAATTAACCAGTTCCAGTAGGTTCTGGTACTGGCTTCAGGGTCCGAGTACCCCCCTTTGTGCACGGATTCCGGTCGGGTCCCCGGTGTAGGTACCGGCGGGCTACAACCCTGTCCCGGTCCACCTCGGTTCTGCCGAGCCATCTTCCCGTCTCCTGCTGACAGAGACCACCGTCTGCCTCCTAGCCAGTGGCACCAGGGCTCCTACCCTGGTACTGTTCAACTTGAACTTCACTGCTGGCGCTACACCTAGCTTCAGCCCACACTCCTCTCCAAACTGAACTACAAACTAGACTGTCTGTTTTCCCACCCCGGGCTGTCTAGACCCCTGGGTGGGCGTGTTCCAACTGCCTGGTCACACCCACTGGTGTGTCTATCTGTCCCTAAGGGGGATGACTAGGGTTTCTGGTCGGCTGTATGTTTCCTAGTGAGGGAACGGTGTAATGCGGGGGCCTAACTGTAACTACCTGGTTTTGCCAGGGCATCACAGTAGTAATGTCTTCCATCCTGTACTAATGTCCTCCATCCTGGGCCCCTTTCAGGTATATATGTTCCCCATCCTGAGCCCCTTTCTGGCATGTGTCTCCCATCCTGATATATATGTCCCCCATCCTGAGCCCCTTTCTGGCATGTGTCCCCCATCCTGATATATATGTCCCCAATCCTGAGCCCCTTTCTGGCATTTGTGTACGCATCCTGATATATATTCCCCCCTTCCTGGTATAACCTCTCTTTTTTTCCTGACATCTTTGAGACTTTCTGATGGAATCTAACAATGCTAGTATAAACAATAGAAGAGGCGTTCCCTGTGTCCATATGATAAAAATAGAAAAGAAAAATCAACCGCACTCAGTTGTTTTATGTGTTTCACCAGAAAATATTTTATTTGTGTATCAAATGCAAAATCAATGAGACATTTCAACCTGTCTCTATTGCTCAGTTGCTGTAGAGGTAAGAGCAATGTATCAAAGTGCTGTACATATAAAAGTGTCAGGGCTGGTGTTGGGGGAGAAGGTGCAGACTGGTCACTTGCCCAGGCTATCCTATCCACAAAGTGGCCCCTTGCTGTGAGCTTACTCATCTATTGTTTTCTGGGATAGATGTGCCTACCTCCCATTCTCTTGTATTGCTGAATGCCTCACTATCCAGTGTTATCAGCACCCGCATCACAGGCAGACAGATGGAGTAGAGATGGAAAAACCTTCAGATGTTCAGGTTTGGCGGGTGCAGCCGGATTTAAAAAAAAATCCTATTTGGGAGCGGATTTGAACATGAACATCTGCTCGGGTGCCAAACCCCATATAAGTCTATAGGGAGCTGAACATTTTGCTGTAAAATGGTGGTAGAAAGGACTATGTGGATTAGAGCACAAGTGTTATACTTACCGAATCTCTCGCAAGGCTCTAACACTACTTCTGGGTCCACTCATTAACATTCATACATAGTTCTTGCTTCCTCCATCCACCGTCGGTCCCGCCGTGTGATTGGTTGCAGTCAGACTGCACCCCCACCCTGTGTGACAGCGTCTGTGATTGTTTCGTATCACACAGGCTGTCTGTGTCCCTATAGTGTAAAATAAATAAATAATTAAATTGTCATAGGGTCCCCCCATATTGTGATACCCAGCACAGATAAAGCATATGCCTACAGGCTGCAGCCCTCAGTCGTGTGCTGATTGTGACGCCACCCACGGGTTGTGGTGATGGTGGACACCACTGCTGCGGTGAAGGAACGGGGACTCCCGGGAGCGGTGTAGGGGCGCAGCTAGGTGTTGACCCCTCCGTGGGTAGGGCATGTTGGTCCCAGGGCCCGCTTGGCGAGGGGCCGGGGTGCAGGGAGCAGGGTGGCGGTGCAGCGCGGTGCAGTGCCTGAGGGCACTGGTGTACTCACGATTAAACCACACAAAGTCACTGGTAAACCAAACGGGGTGACGAACGGGGCCCGCAGACGGCTGCAGTTTCTCCAGATAGGTTGTTAATGTCTGCCTTTCTCCTGCACCTGTATATGATCTTGGCTACTGTGCCTGGGCACAGGTAGCCCGCTCCCCGGCGTACATATGTCGTAGGAGCCCGGTTGCCCGCAGACGCTGGCTCCTTGGATCTCTGTCTTCTGGCGGTGGCTCCTATCCGGACGGGTTGGGCTGTTGCCTTCAATCGGGAGACTTAGGTGGGAATGAACCCCTGAGGTCCAGACAGCAATCAGTTGATTTGACTATGGTAGTGGCTTATAGCCTAGTTCGGGGTCTGAGTACCCTGCCTGGTGCTCTGGTATCCAGTTGGCTCCCCGGTTTGATTCCGGCGGGCCACTACCCTGTCCCGGTCCCTTACGGTTCCACCGGTCATATTCCCGGTCTCCTGCAGGCGGCCACTACTATCTGCCTGCCTGACTGATCAGGGGCCCCAGGCTCCAACCCAGGCCCCACACAGAACTGCACTCCTCTCTCTTCCAAACCTAATCTTCAACTCTTGTGTTTTCCTGCCTCAGGTCAGCAGACTCCTCGGAGGGCGTGTCTATCCATCTGACTCCGCTCACCTGGTGTGCCTGTCTGACTCTGAGGGAGGCAATCAGGTCTTTTGGTTGACTGATGGTACCTTACTGGGGTGGGGGTCTATGTGGTGCGTGTAATGACCTGTGACCCCTGGGGTGTCCAGGGCGTCACACTGATCGTGGCGGTGTATCAAAATAAAAGGGACCATATGCTGTTTTTTTTGTTGTTTTTTTAATTATTTAAATAAATAATTAAAAAAAAAAGTGTGTGGTCCCCCCCAATTTTGATACCTAGCCATGATAAAGCTGACAGCTGGGCACTGGTATTCTCAGGATGACCAAGCCAATGGTTATTGCCCCCCCCCCCCCCAAGCTTAAAAATAGCAGCCTGCAGTCACCCAGAGTTGTTGCATTGACTAGATATGACAATTCTGGCTCACCCCATGGTACCCCACCTATGACATGTAGTCAGACAGTCTGGCACCGAGTTCACCTGAGGTCACATTTGACAGCTCCCACACTACTCACAGTGTGTCCGTCCCAGAGCCTGCAGTGAGAGGTCACATAGTTTAATGTCACCTCTCACCATTGCCTCCAGATTGGTGAAAGTGATGATCATGTTACAGTAAATGACAGCGCCGTTAAAAAATGATTTATCTCCCATCTGGCATGAACAAACATGTCAGATGGGAGATGAATCTCCTCCCTGGTCCCCTCCAGTCCCCCGGTGTCGCCAAAGTGCCGCCCCCGAACCCCAAACCCCTCACGGAAATCCAAGACAGCCACGCGCACAGCAGAGCGCAGGCCGCATTTGTACCGCCCCCGTGCCTGCAGCTGAGTCGCTCAGATCCGGAGCCGCGGTGGCTCGAGGGGTCTCCGGATTCGGGGGGTCCGTGTGGACACTCGAAGTAAAAGAAGAGTGGGGGGAAGTATGTACAGGGGGAATGAAAGTCCGTGACGCCAACCACGGTGCGTGGTAATGTAGGAAACCACTGCTGCTGTTGGGGGAGCCCGGTGGCGATGGTGTGGCAGCAGGATGTTTAACCCCTCCGTGGGTAGGGGGTTTGTGCACCGGGGCCCATTGGGGAGATGGTGATTGGGGTGCCGTTGGGTGTAGAAAAAGGGGTTTTTCAGTGTACTCACTTAGTCCAGTACTAAGTAATAATAAGTAATGACACCGACAGCTTGTAAACCAGAGTTCTGATCACCACTGCAGCTTGAAGGGAGCACGCTGAGATCCGTGCCCTTGGTGTTGCTGTTAGCCTGTGGCCTTTTCCGCGGCACCTTCTTACTAATTGGACCCTTGATCTTAAAACTTTTCCGGTCCCGCTCACCCGTATGGCTAACGGAGTGAGCTTGTTCTCAGAGTTCATACGTAGGATTTCTTTGGATTCTATTGGGAAAGTCCTATCCCATGGTGCGCTAGTACCCCGATTTTGGAGCGGGTTGGGGATGAATCTTGAAGTCTTCACCCACGTCGGGTAAATTACCGGGACGCATGAAGCTACTTCCCGGCTTAGGGCGCACGTACCCAGTCGGGCCCTGGCCCCTGCCCGGTGATGTTTCAAGGCCGCCGGCTGCCCTCTTCGGTAGACCGTGCCCCTTGACGCGATCCCCTGCGACCGGTGTTCCAGCTCCTACCAGGCCCAGACTAACGTCTGTCACCTTTTAGACTCCAGGAGCCCAGCTCCTAACCTGTGACCTGTCCTCTTGAGAGTCACCACACGACTCACTTCACTTTCCCCTACCAACCCCCATATGGGCAGCCCTATTCTCTGCAGGCCCCCAAATGGTATGTCTGGTGAGTTCAGTGTCAAGTGTTTCTAGGATTTTGACTGGCTAAGCTGTTAGCAACACCAAAGGACCAGGATCCGTAACCAAGGAGGAGTGGATAATGTGCAGAAGGGTAGGTTGCACAGTACCCTGTGAAGACCTGATAGGCCAGGGTGTCACACATTCACCCTATTCCTCTGATTTCTGTTGCATGTACCATGACACATGCAACAGAAAACTCCTCCCGTGGCCCTGCCAGGTCACCCCCTATAACTCCCCCGGTGTTCCCCGGTGTCCCACGGTACCTGTGCAGCATTGATCCCCGTGTCCCTCCTCCTTCACAATAGACGTTGCCACATGCACAGAGCAGCTGTTAGCTCACCCTCCTGTGTTCAGTCACAATGAGACGCTAAGCTTACAGCACGCACACTGGACCCAGGGAGAGTGGGTGCAGATTCTTTGCACCCACACTCCTCGCATGGAGGGTCTGCACTCCTAGAAAATGGCGGATACGTTCACTGAGCTTGCCCCCCCCATATTCTAGAAGGTACAGAGTCGTCGTGGGACCCCCTTATTGGATTACTGTGGACCAGATTTTTTTTTCCTTACAATAAATTGGTGAAAGAGAGAATGTGTTGTGGAGTGTTTTTTCAAGTTTATTTTTTTTTGTCGTCTACTTTTTTTTGTTAGCACTTACAGTTGTAATGTCGGGTATCTGATAGACTCCATGACCTCACCAACTGCTGGGCTTGATTTCAAGTGACATAACAGCTGGTATCAAACCCATTTATTACCCCGTTTGCCACCGGACCTGGACACGGGATGAGCTGGGGCAAAGCGCCAGGATTGGCACATCTAATAGATGCACAATTTCTGGGGCAGCTGCGGCCTGCTTTTTTTAGGCTGGGAAGGGCCAATAACTATGGACCTTCCCATCCTGAGAATACCAGACCACAGCTGTTCGCTTTACCTTGGCTGGTGATCCAATTTGGGGGGCACCCTACTTTTTTTTATTTTTTTTTGTAATTATTATTATTTATAAATAATTATAAAAAAGAGCCTGGGGTGACCTCCAAATTGGATCACCAACCACGGTAAAGCTGCCAGCTGTGGTTTGCAGGCTACAGCCGTCTGCTTTACCCTAGCTGGCTATCAAAAATGGGGGGACCCTATGTCATTTTTTTTTTCAATTATTTATTTTTTTGGCTAAATACAAGGCTAGGCACCCTTTAGTGCCACATGAAAGTCACTAAAGGGTACCAGCTTAGAATATGTAGGGTGGTGGAACATTATATATGTGTTTGACATCTGTCTGTCTATCTATCCATCCTTCCTAGCTTTTTTGGCTGCGTGCCTGCGATTAGAGTATCAAGCATTTTGGATCTGTGTTTTCACTGTGTTGTACAGTACAATCACAGTGGAAGAATTTTTAGAAATCTCCTCCCACTGTGCTTATTTTCTCCACAGCATAAACTGACATCTGGGGCTGCAAAATGTCAATTTATGCTGCAGAGAGGAGAGTTCTCCATGGAGAGAATAGAGCTAAAGTCAGCAGCAGCCCGCAACTGGATCGAGGTCATGGGCAGCTGCGTTCTTCCGTGGACAACACTCACATCTCCGTAGGCTTAGTGTTGCCAGATCGTGGGCACATATCCTAAAAGTTAGACTTTTGCTGCTAGAGCAACATTTTTGTGATGCCCCTGGGGGTTCAAAATGCTCACTATACCCTGAATAAATCCTTGAGGGGGTCTACTTTCCAAATTGAGGTCACTTGTGGGGGATTTCTGCTGTATAGGTACCTTTAGGGGCCCTGCAAATATGACATGGTGTCCGCAATCTATTTCAGTTTTTCCAAAATGCAAATATTGATCCTTCAATTCCAAGCCCTCCCATTTGTACAAACAGAGGTTTCTGACTACATATGGGGTATCACCGTGATCATAAGAAAATGGATAACAAACTGTAAGGTCCACTTTTTGGTGTTACCTCTTAAAAAGTGAAAAATTTGGTGCTAAAACAATATTTTTGTGAAAAAAAAATGAAAATTTTCAATATGACGGCCTAATGTTATCAAATACTGTAAAGTATCTGTGGGTTCAAAATGCTCACTATATCTCTAGATAAAATCCTTAAGGGGTCTAATTTCCAAAATGAGGTCACTTGTGGGAGTTTCTGTTGTTTAGGTACCTTAGGGGCCCTGCTAATGGAACATGGTACCCGCAATCTATTTCAGCCAAATTTGCTTTCCAAAATTCAAATATTGCTCCTTCTGTTCCGGGCACTCCCATTTGTCCAAACAAAGGTTTCTGACCACATGTGGGGTATCAGCGCGCTCAGGAGAAACTAGGGAACACATTTTGGGGTCCATTTTGTTCTGTTACTTCTTCTAAAATAAATAAATTGGCACTAAAGCAACATTTTTTAGGTAAAATAATTTCATTCCACATTGCTTTATTCCTGTGAGGCACCTGAAGGGTTAATAAACTTCTTGGATGTGGTTCTCAGCACTTTGAGGGGTGCAATTTTTAGAATGGTGTCCCTTTGGGGTATTTTCTGTCACCTAGACTTCTCAAAGTCACTTCAAATGTGATGTGGTCCATAAAAGAATGGTTTTGTAAATTTTGCTGAAAAAATGGGATATTGCTGATGAACTTTGACCCCTTCTAACTTCCAAACCCCAAACAAATATTTTTCAAAAATTGTGCTCATGTAAAGAAGACATGTGGGAAATGTAATTTATTAACTATTTTGTGTGACATAACTCTCTGGTTTAAGGGCATAAAAATTAAAAGTTTGAAAATTGCAAAATTTTAAAAATTCGTCAAATTTCAGATTTTTTCACGAATAAACGCAAAATATATAGTCCTAAATTTATAACTATCCTGAGCTACAATATGTCACAAAAAAACATTGTCAGAATCACCGGGATTTACTGAAGCGTTCCAGAGTTATAACCTGTAAAAGTGACAGTGATCAGAATTGCAAAAAATGGCCTGGGCATTAGGGACAAAACTGGCTTCGTCCTCAAGGGGTTAAAAAAAGACGTGCGGTCCCCCTCAATTTTGATACCAGCAAAAATAAAGCCACACGGCTGGAGGCTGGTATTGTCAGTATGGGGAGCGCCACGTTATGGGGAGCCCGCCACCCTAACAATATCAGCCAGTAGCCGCCTAGAATTGCCGCATACATTAGATGCGACAGTCCCGGGACTCTACCCGGCTCATCCCGAATTGCCCTGGTGCGGTGGCAATCGGGATAATAAGGAGTTAAATGGCAGCTTATAGTTGCCACTAAAGGCCGCTTACATGCAGCGACATCGCTAAAGCGATGTCGTTGGGGTCATGGAATTCGTGACGCACATCCGGCGCCGTTAGCGATGTCATTCTGTGTGACACCTATGAGCGATTGAAAAAGGTCGCAAAATCGTACCAAATCGCTAATCGTTGACATGCTCCCCTATTCCCAATTATCGTTGCTGCTGCAGGTACGATGTTGTTCGTCGTTCCTGCGGCAGCACAAATCACTATGTGTGACACCGCAGGAATGACGAACATCTCCTTACCTGCAATGAGGAAGGAAGGAGCTGGGCGGGATGTTCGTCCCGCTCATCTCCGCCCCTCCACTGCTATTGGGCGCCCGCTTAGTAACATCGCTGTGACACCGAACGAACCGCTCTTAGAAAGGAGGCGGTTCGCCAGTCACAGCGATGTCGCTAGACAAGTAAGTAGTGTGACGGGGACTAGCGATGTTGTGCGGCTGTGCACCATGGGCAGCGATTTGCCCGTGACGCACAACCGACGGGGGCGGGTATGCACGCTAGCGATATCGATAGCGATATCGCAGCGAGTAAAGTGGCCTTAAGTCCTAGGTTAGTCATGGCAGACGTCTCCCCGAGTTACCTTCCATGATTAATCTGTAGTGAAAGTAAATAAACACACACATAAAAACCCCCTCATTTACCACTTTATTAATCCCCAAACACCCATCCAAAGTAATCCACACAACGCTTTCAGCTCTGCTACATGAAGCTGACAGGGAGCGCCGTAGAACACGACCGCTTTGTGTCAGCTCCACGCAGCAACTGAAGTGAGCCGCGCTGTCACCGGAGACATCACTCAGGTAGTATCGGTGTGTGCGGTGATGATGGGTGAAAAAGTGCCTGCGTGTCAGCGGTGATGATGGGGGTGGTAGTGCTGGTGTATGTGGGGATGATGGAGGCCGGTGTGTGCGGGGATGATGGAGGCCGGTGTGTGCGGGGATGATGGAGGCCGGTGTGTGCGGGGATGATGGAGGCCGGTGTGTGCAGGGATGATGGAGGCCGGTGGGTGCGGGGATGATGGAGGCCGATGTGTGCGGGGATGATGGGGCCGATGTGTGCGGGGATGATGGAGGCCGGTGTGTGCGGGAATGATGAAGGCCGGTGTGTGTGGGGATGACGGAGGCCGGTATGTGCGGGACTGATGGAAGTCGGTGTGTGCGGGGATGATGGAAGCCGGTGTGTGCGGGAATGATGAAGGCCGGTGTGTGTGGCGATGACGGAGGCCGGTGTGTGTGGGGATGACGGAGGCCGGTATGTGCGGGACTGATGGAAGTCGGTGTGTGCGGGGATGATGGAAGCCGGTATGTGCTGGGATAATGGGGGCTGGTGTGTGCGAGAATGATGGGGGCCGATGTGTGGGGGGATGACGGGGCTGGTGTGTGCGGGGATGATGGAGGCCGGTAACTGCAGTGATGGCACCACTGATCGCATGGCTCACTTCAGTCACTCCGGGGATTTGCGGTCACCGGTGCGTTCTTCACTGGTGACCGCAAATCAGGCTGAGACACAGACAGAGCCGCAGGATGACAATGAAGTTGGTGAAGTTCATCCGAGTTCATTCTCATCACACGACTGACTATGTCTGCTGTCAGGGGGCATGGAGCCAAGCTGAATGGCAGAACAAGCATCCAGCATGCATACATTCTGCATCAATTCTGCAGTCACAATACATTCACATGTGCTGCCAAATTGCTGCAGAATTATACGCATGGACACTACGCAATGTTAATAATAATATCCAAATTCAGTGTATAATGTGCAGGGGGGCGGGGGTTCCTGAAATAATGGCAATCTCCATTTTTTATTTTCCTAACCGCACGAACAGTGGGGCGGTGCAGGCTGTCAGCCAATCACACACACACACACACACACACACAGCAAAGTGCATTTTTTGCACACAAGCAAGGGCATGTGTCATTGGCTGTGTATGTCACATGTCCTTGCCCTATAAGGACTTCTGAGTAGTTTCACTTTTGGACACCATAGAAGGAGTTTATTCTGTGTATACGTACTTCATACCAGAATCACTCATCTGGATCGATCCATGCACCTCCTGATTTGTCCTGTGGCTTCTACGCTGGTAAGCTGAACCTTTTTTTGTGTTTTCTATGTGTTTGTATGTGTTTGCCTGCCATTGTTTTCAATGGGGTTCAAAGGTTCGAACGTTCGACGAACACACCCGCCATTCGGCGAACCGAACCGAACTCGAACATTAGGGGGTAGGCTCATCTCTAGTCATGTAGATAAATGGTGTGACCAAAAGAGGTCTAGTTAGCATGACCAATGACCAATTTTAAGACACTTCCGAAGCGTACAGAAGACCTGCAGGGGCACAACAGGTGAAAAAGTAGGCCTAGGACACGTGAGTATAATTTTATATTGGGTTCATGCAGACTGAATGTCAAAAAATTCTCGAAAAAATTTGAGGGAAATTTCCAGTCAATTTTTTTATGAATAGATTTGCTTATCTCTATTATGACCAATAAGTTTATTTTTGTATTTTTTTTCTACATTTCACATGTGAGGTCCATGTCTGCTTTAATAATTGTGTTTTAAGTTTTTAGTAAATTTATAAATGAGTCCAAGAGAAATCAAGATAAGAGACCTGAGAACATTTTCATCTACCACCAATATCTTCGAAGAATTGCCGACCCAGAATGGAGTCAGTTTCAAACTCAGTCTCATTTATTGAAGTTGCCTAAAATAAAAGCCATAATAGCCAATGTGATCCACTTTTCATTTTTTAAACAATGTTCTTGGGAAAATTAAAGCTTCTTGTGTGATTGGCAAAAATATACGTTTTTCTCTAACACGGTTATAATAAATCTGCCACAATTAATCGTGAGTATCTTGACGTACAATTTATATTCTACAGTTAAATATTTAGATTTAAATGAAAAGAACAAATATAATTTCACGCTTGTGTGTCGCACAAAATGGAAAATCACTGGGCATTAAATATGCAAATCCTTTGTAAAGGAATTAACTAAAAAGCATATCAGTGAAATATCTCGTCCTTCTTAGTGCCACCCAACCTAACCTAAAGCAAATTCGAGAAAACTGCTGTATCAACATGCTCCGTTTTAATGAAGATGAGGTTGATCAAATTATCTGTAAACCAAGCATGTCCCCCTCACATGGAGCATTACTAACTCAATTTAGTATGGTTCCATACATTACTAGAGTATACCGTAATATCTCTTCACTGACATGGCTGCTTGCAAAACTAATCCCAAGGAACACTGATTGACCATTGCCACAATAAAGAGATTGCTTGAGACTTTAACATTGGTGACCTCTCCTTCGATGTTTGATCAAAGGGGGTGCGACACCTGGCATCTCCACTGATAAGCTATTACTGACACTGGTCGGAACTACTATTTCGGAACTGAGTGGGAAGAGTCTTTTATTTTTTGTACTATTAACCCATTTTTGTCAAACATTAAATCGTATGGACTTTTTGGATGATTTATTATTTATATGGGAAGGTCCGGTTGATCTAATTCCAAATTTTGTAAAATATATCAATAATAACTAAATGAATCTTGGTTTTACCCATAATGTACAGATGAATGCTATTGATTGGATGTCTCCTTGACAAGGAATGTGAGATACAATCTCATTCACACTTTTCAGGAAAAGAATGGGCACTAATTCGACCTTATTAGCCACATCAAGAAACACAGGAAACACAGCAGAGTCGGAGAGTTCAGCACCACGGACAGCAGGAGCGGGAACAGGTGTGTTTATCTCCATGTGCTATCACTGATCACGGATGACACATCACGGATAGCAAATAGCAACCCATGTGTGCTGTGAATCACGGCACACGGAGGGACATATGCGTTTTGAACATGTCAGTGAAAAAAAGACGTTTTTTACTGACGTGTAAAACAGGCCTAACAAAGACAGGGAGGATATATTGAAGGAAAAAGATGGCCAGAATTGGAATAAAAATACTAAATATACAAAAAATAAAAACAATAATGTGACTTTTGTGACACAATTCAATCCTCAATTTAACAGGATCAAAGGAATAATTTCTAAACACCTGCCTATTCTTTATTAGGATAAGAACTTAAAACATATTTGGTTAGATTTGTTCCTACTATATCCTCGGCCCTACAGAATATGTTGTCCCCTAGTTTGTTCATATATGAGGATGAGATAAAAATGGATAATTGACTGCAGACTGTTGGTTTTTACAAGTGTGGTCACAGCAAAATGGATTTTTTGCGCTCACGCTATTGAGGGTACGGTTCCACTTGCGAATAGTTTCCCATGCGAAAGCATCAAAACCAATATACTAATAACTAGGGATGATTGAATATCACAAATATTCGGCAATATTCGGCTTCGCGAATATCCGATGAATAGGTCGCTGCTATGAGAATATTCGATGCACAATGTAAGTCTATGGGAAGCCCGAATAGTTGCTATTCGGCAACTATTCGGGTTTCCCATAGACTTACATTGTGCATCGAATATTCGCAAATAGTTGAATAGCGGCGACCTATTCGGCGAGTATGGGCGTTGCCGAATATTTGAGGAACTTGATCATCCCAACTAATAACCTCTGGTGCGAGCATCAGCCAAGGGTCATGTGACTGTGATGCGATCTTGTGATTGTATCACAGCTGCAGAGAAGAGGGAGGGAGCACTTTCTCCCCATCCCCTCCACTGCCTGTCTCTGTATATATGTCGGGTGACATGGGAGTGCAGTGCAATGTTTCACACACTCCCATAGACTTGTATGGGGGTGCGTGAGCTGAGACTTGTTGTCAAATGCAGCATGCCGTGATTCATTCCGCATGCCACTATGACATGAAAAGTCAATGGCAGATGGACACTGCCCCATAGTTTTGCACTGATGCGAGTGTATTCCGATGTTTTATCAGAATGCACTCGTCCGTGCAAAACGCAAGTGAAACCGTACCCTAAAGCTGATTCTTTCCTTTCTACCTCTACTGGTGATAGATTCAAAATGAGGAGTTATATTAACTGCAATATCCAAGACTTAATTTACTTTATGATTTCAGAGATTTGCAATCTCCAATATGTGGCTTGCACTTAAAATTAAAATTTGCAGACATTTATCGGATGTGGCAAAAAACTCACAGTCAAATGTTCTGCCATACCTAGACATTTCTCTACATGCATGGTGGTGATACTAGCATGTGTAAAATCCAGGGAATTGAAAAAGTCAAATTACCTGTATGGGGTGGACCACAGGGTTTGAATAAAAGACATGATGTTATACTCCATAATGATTGAATTTATAATTATATGGTATGTCTGAAATTTTGGGATATATATATATGTGTGTTTAAGATTGTGGTCTAAGGGGAGAACTTTTCTCCTTGCAGAGACTGACAAACCAATCTGGCTGTCAGTGGTGAGGAGTAGAGATGAGCAAACCGGTCGCGGTTCGGCTCGAGGTCGGTTCGCCGAACGGAGCTCCCGTTCGAGTTCGGTTCGTCGAACGTTCGACGAACCGAACTCGAACTGCATAGGAAACAATGGCAGGCAATCACAAACACATAAAAACACCTAGAAAACACCCTCAAAGGTGTCCAAAAGGTGACAAACAACTCACAACACAACACAAACACATGGGAAAGTGACAAGGACAAATTCTCATGTGAAAACAAAACAGCGTTACGAGGAAAAAGAGGACGAGACACAGATAAAGGCATGGCATGCCCTTCTAAAATCATGTAAAACACCGCAAGGTGACTCCAAGCGGAGTCTTCGTTTTTTCCAAAAATTGGGCCACACACACCCACCCCTTCAGTGGCAGCAGTTGTGCCTCAGTTGTACACTTCACAGCTAGATTTGCATCAAGCACATTCAAAAATACGCCAACCTTAACCGTCCCCAGGATGACACCGGGGTAGGTAGCAAAGTCTTTGCTGAACCATGACTTGTTCATCTTGGCTTCTTTTAAAAACAATGTAAGCAAGGGTTACTCCAAGCGGAGTCTCCCTTTTTTCCAAAAATTGGGCCCCACACACACCCACCCCTTCAGTGGCAACAGTTGTGCCCCAGTTGTACACTTCACAGCTAGATTTGCATCAAGCACATTCAAAAATACGCCATACTTAACCGTCCCCAGGATGACACCGGGGTAGGTAGCAAAGTCTTTGCTGAACCAATGACTTGTTCATCTTGGCTTCTTTTAAAAACAATGTAAGCAAGGGTTACTCCAAGCGGAGTCTCCCTTTTTTCCAAAAATTGGGCCCCACAGACACCCCATCAGTGGCAGCACTTGTGCCCTAGTTGCAAACAGGATGTTTTGATTTGCATCAAGCACATTCCAAATCCACAAGCATTTACTCTCCCCAGGATGACACAGGGGTAGTATATTCCTGGTGGATCCATGACTTGTTCATTTTGATGAACGTTAGTCTGTCCACATTGTCACTGGACAGACGCGTGCGCTTATCTGTCAGCACACACCCAGCAGCACTGAAGACACGTTCAGAGACAACGCTGGCAGCTGGACACGACAAAATCTCTAAGGTGTAACTGGAGAGCTCTGGCCATTTTTCTAGATTTGAAGCCCAAAATGAGCAAGGCTCCATTTGCAAAGTCATGGCATCGATGTTCATTTGGAGATACTCCTGTATCATCCTCTCCAGCCGTTAACTATGTGTCAAACTTGTTGTCTCTGGTGGCCTTGCAAAGGAGGGTCTAAAAAAATTATGAAAAGATTCCATAAAATTGCTGTTACCAGCACCAGATATGGTGCTAATGGTACGGGTAGACTGTTGAAGATGACGAGACCGTCCCTTGTTTGTCAAGTTACAACTAGGAGATTCACTCCCTGCACCTGCACGGTTGTTTGGTGGAAAAGCCGAGCTAAGATCGAGTAACAGCTTCTGCTGATACTCCTGCATACGTGCGTCCCTTTCTATGGCTGGAATTATGTCACAAAATGTGGACTTGTACCGGGGATCTAATAGTGTGGCAATCCAGTAGTCATCATCACTTCTAATTTTGACAATACAAGGGTCATGTTGGAGGTAGTGCAACAAGAAGGCACTCATGTGTCTTGCGCAGCCATGCGGACCAAGTCCACGCTGTGTTTGTGGCATAGAGGTGCTACCCGATCTTTCTTCCTCTGACATCTCCCCCCAACCTCTTTCAACTGAAATTTGACCAAGGTCTCCCTCATCCGCTGAGTCTTCCATGTCCATGGACAGTTCGTCCTCCGTTTCTTCATGTTCTCCTGCACCTTCCTCAACATTTCGCCTGCTACTATGCGCCCTGGTTGATCCCTGTCCACCATGGTCCCATGTCTGCTGCGTTGGTGATGATGAACGTCTGGACCTTGGTGATGTCGTTGTCCCTTGCGCATATGAATCCTCCTGTAGTTCCTCCCCTTCCTGTTGTCCCACCCCCTGACTCCGAATAGTGTTTAGCATGTGCTCCAGCATGTAAATGACTGGAATTGTCATGCTGAAAATGGCATTGTCAGCGCTAAACATATTCGTCGCCATGTCGAAACTGTGCAGAAGGGTGCATAGGTCCTTGATCTGAGACCACTCCATCAGGGTGATCTGCCCCACCTCTGCATCTCATTGGCCCAGGCAATACGTCATGACGTATTGCACCAGGGCTCGGCGGTGCTGCCACAGTCGCTGTAATATGTGGAGAGTAGAATTCCAGCGTGTCGCCACATCGCATTTCAGGCGATGAACCGGCAGGCCGAAAGACTTCTGGAGCGATGCAAGTCGCTCAGCTGCGGCGGTTGAACGGCGGAAGTGAGCGGACAGTTTTCGTGCCCTGGTCAGAAGGCGATCTAGGCCGGGATAGTGTGTTAAAAATTGCTGGACAACAAGGTTCAACACGTGAGCCATACAAGGCAAGTGTGTCACCTTGCCCAGGCGAAGGGCCGCACCCAGGTTTGCAGCATTGTCGCACACGGCCTTACCAGGCTGCAGGTTGAGTGGAGACAACCATTTATTAAACTCGGACCGCAGAGCTGACCACAACTCCTCAGCTGTGTGACTCCTATTCCCAAGACATGTCAAGCTAAAGACCGCCTGATGCCGTTGCGCTCTGTTGCCAGCATAGTAATGAGGGGTGCGTGATTCATTCTGCGCAGTGAGAACGCTGGTGGCCTGACCAGGTAGACTTGGGGCGGAGGTGGAGGACACAGATGAGGTGGAGGAGGCAGAAGCAGTGGCGGAACTTGGACAGACAGAGGATTGACACACAAGTCGTGGGGACGGCAAGACTTGTGCAGCAGACCCTTCACCATCTATCACCATAGTTACCCAGTGCCCAGTCAGCGACATGTAACGTCCCTGTCCATGCTTACTCGTCCAAGTATCGGTGGTGAAATGCACCCGTTCACACACAGAGTTTCTCAAGGAAGCGGTGATGTTGTGTGCGACATGCTGGTGTAGCGCGGGCACACCTTTCTTAGAGAAGTAGTGGCGACTAGGCATCTGGTACTGGGGCACAGCGACAGACATAAGGTCTCTAAAATCCTGTGTGTCCACTAGGCGGAAAGGCAGCATTTCGGTAGCCAAGAGCTTACAGCGGGATAGAGTCAACCTCTTAGCTTTGTCATGGGTCGCAGGAAATGGCCTTTTATTTGACCACATCTGAGGGACAGAGATCTGGCTGCTGTGTGTAGACGGTGTTGAGTAGGGTGTCCCTGGAAAAATGCAGGTTTGTGAGGAAAGTGCAGGCGGAGACATGATGTTGCCTTCATCCAACGTTGGTGCTATCGATGTCTGAGAGAGCTGTACACACTCACTTGTTTCCCCTTCCAAACCAACTGACGACCTACCAAGCAAACTGCCTGTTGCGGTTACAGTGGTTGAAGTTGTGCGTGGAAAACCAGGTGTGACAGCTGTCCCCACAGTCCTAGAAGATGAAGAGCGCGCGGATGCACTGGACGGGGCAGGCCGTGGATGGTTCACTCCGCTAGGCCGCATTGAAGCACGGTGAGCATCTCACCGGGACCTATGATGTTTATTCATGTGACGATTCATGGAAGAAGTTGTCAAACTGCTGAGGTTTTGACCTCTACTAACAGAATCACGACAAATTTTACACATCACATAATTTGGGCGATCTTTTTCTATGTCAAAAAAGGACCAGGCTAGGCAAGGATTAGAGGGCATGCGACCTGCTGAGCCCCCCTGACTAGTGCTCAGAGGCAGAGTGGTGGCTGATGATGCAGGTGTAGACGTGCTACCAGTGCTCCGACTCTGTCCAGGAAGGCGCAAGGTAACTTCGTCGTCGATTGCATTCTCCTCCACCGCCTCCGTTGACCTCCTCAAGTGCCTGACTGGGGGTTGACAGTAGGTGGGATCTAGAACTTCATCATCAATTGTTGTGTTTGCACTCCCCTCCCCCTCAGACCGAGCCTCTTCTTGCCCTGACCGAATATTTAAGTTGTCATCCCAATCTGGTATCTGCGTCTCATCGTCATCAGTATGTTCCTCATTGTCTATAACCACAGGTGATACAGTTTGTGACAAAGGGTCAACATTATGCTCAGAAACTTGGTCCTCACGGCCTGAATCAGAGTCACAAAGGTTCTGGGCATCACTGCAGACCATTTCCTGGTCTGTACTCACTGTAGCTTGGGAGCAGACCTCTGACTCCCAGGCTATAGTGTGACTGAACAGCTCTGCAGACTCAGCCATATCAGTTCCACCATACTGTGCAGGGCTGATGGAGACTTCAGAGCTGGGAGAAAGCAAGTTTGATTGGGATGACAACTCAGAGGACTGGTGTTTTTTGGATGCGGTACTTGAAGTGGCTGAGAGGGTACTTGTTGGACCACTTGAGATCCATTCAAGCATTTTCCTTTTTTAGCCATCATCTACCTTTGTTCATGTTGTTCGTGTCCGTAAAAAAGGGAGCACATCGGATTGTCCACGGTAAGTAGTAGACATCTTACTTTTGCTGGTAGATGGTCTATCTTCAGCAGATGATAGACCACGGACAAACCCTTTTTTTCCTTTTCCACCACGCCTCTTCCCCTTTCCACCAGCATCTGTCATTTTGCCACTCATGTTGATTGCGACAAGATTGTGCACTGAAAATGTGGTAGTAAAAATTGAGAGGTGGTGTAGATTGCAGCGGTGGTCTAGCTTTATTAACAGCAGAATAATAAAGAATAAATATCCCTGACAATGCAACTACGGCCCTTAAACTGGCAGCATAAATTGCTAGTATAATGGCTTAGTTATAATGAGTTGGAGTGTGCAATGCAGGCAGACGTGCTGCAAATATCTGTGCACTAGTGGGACTATACAGAAGTCCAATAGCCACGTTTAGGATGCCACTAAGTTTCCTCAGTGTTTGCTAGTATAATGGCTTAGTAACAATGAGTTGGAGTGTGCAAAGGGCAGGAGGGTACAGTGGCAGGGTTGTGGGTCTGGGTAGAGGAAAGGAAGCCTGCCTTTCTATCCCTCATAATGGGGAAATGCAGAGAGGAAATCCCTGACCTTAGCTACACAGACGCTGTCATCTTGTGTAGCTGTTAAACTCTGTTTTCAGGACCTGTCACCTATGGCTCTGACCCTGCCGGTATGAGCCCTTAAAAGGACTGATAGAAAGTGCTATCCCTAAGCTGTCCAGCGTTGTGTATGGAGCATAATACAGCTGTATCGGCGATAGGAGCTGCGCCAGTGATGTCTGACACCAAGGATGCAGAAGAGATAATGGCGTCCGGACGAGCAGATACTCGTTTTTATAATGCAGGGACATGTGACATGGACATCCTATCACACATGCCGTTGCTTCTCTGGCTAAAAGTCCACTTAGCTGTGTGTGTGTCTGGGATTGGCTGACATGCTGGCCCTCCCCACTACACGCGCGCGCTTAGGGAAAGGGGAAAAAAAAAATGGCGATTGCCATTATACATACAGCAGTGATCTGAATGCGCTGTTCCCGCACACTATACACTGAAATGTCATAATAGTGTGAGTCACAGAGTGACTTACACTATTACAGCGGAAAGCCAGCTAGGAATTAGCTGTTTTTTTTGCTGCTAGAACCGTTCTCGAACGTATAGAACTATCGAGCTTTTGCAAAAAAGCTCGAGTTCTAGTTCGATCTAGAACAGCCCCCAAAATCACTCGAGCCGTGAACTGGAGAACCACGAACCACGAAACGCGCTCAACTCTAGTGAGGAGTCTTATAGCTGCAATGCTCCTCTGGGATATATTCAAATTGTCTCTTCAGGGAGGATGGAGACAAACTGTAGTGCCATCTATTGGAAGTAGCAATCCTAAAAGTCAAAAGTTCTCCCCTTAGAACCCATGATAGCTTCTCATACAGCCAGATCAGATCTAATACTTTGCACTGACGTGGAACCGAAACACCATGTCTGCAAATTGAGGTTCTGATCTGGCATAAATCCTAGGTCATATAACAAGGTTTGTTAAAGAGCCACTTTTGACTTTTAGGATTGCTACTTCCAAAAGGTGGTGTCACGGGGTTCTTCTCCGATATCACACATCAACAGAGCGAGAGATGATTGGACAATCCAAAGAAAATTTATTACAAGCAAGTCAGAAGGTCCATCTATGGCACCCCTGAGGCTTCAGTCACCACAGAGTATTGCATCTGTCTTAAGGTGTAATGCTTATCCTGGGTATGAGGAGGTTAACCGCTGGTGCTTGGAGCTAACACAATACACTTACATAAACACTCAGTTAGTGAGCCAGCACTTACATTACTCAGGAAGCAAGGCTGGGAAACTCCCGGGCAGGATGAGTCATCAAAAGGTGGGGGCTGCCTAGGAAGTGAGCGAATACACTTAGTTTCACTTTAGAAGGAGTTTTACCTGAGAACAGTTTGGACGCAGGAGAGAGGACAGCTTGAGGCAGAAAAGAGCAAAGCCTCTGGGGGGATGCTACGACTCCCCCAAGAGGGGCTAACTAGGTACCAAGCAGACTGAGAGAGAAGCAGGAGATGACAGAGTGGAGCTGTGAGACAGAGGAGGTCATACGGTAGCCGGAGGATGAGCCCCAACAGCCCTTTCAGGACCTGCACCAGTCATGGTGCAGAGCCCTCAGTTAGGGGAACCTTCATAGACTGTAATGAATCTGCAGGGAAAGGGGATTTCATGTACCATTGCCCATCACAAAAAGTTCCGGGGCACAGCAGCAGATAGAGACAGCAGCCACGGCCATGGTCCGGTCGATAACAAGTTTCACGCTGCCTGCGTACGGGACAGCAAATAAAGCCAAGGACACTGGGGTCTCCAAGTAGCTTCACGCCATGGGGATTCACACTACAAGGCGCAAGGAGGAAGGTCTCACATGCTTCACAACACCGGTGGTGACCTCTGCTTCATCCGGGATTGGCTGGGGCTCATCACGGCAATGACCGGTACTCTGCAGGCGCAGCACACGAACTGTGAGTAAAAACACCTGGAAGTGCAGCCCCTGTGTCAGACTCTGATTTGCCGGTGCCGCTGCCCCGCGCTTCGGCACCAACGGCCCTTCACCCGTCAACATCGTCCTCCCTAGGGCTCGCTCCACCAGTGGGGAGCTGGACTATCTGAGCTGCGGTAACATCAGCCCTGGGGGAGGGCGACATCTCTCAATGGCGGCTTATCTCTGGCCACGCACCATGGGTGGCGCTGCAAAGCAAACCCCTTATTCACCCTTTTTGACTCTCTCTTTGCCAGTAGCCAACGGGGCCATGGAGCCAGGTCAGGCCATTCACAGCAATCCCACAAAACCACTGGCCTGGTGAGGAGTAAGCCCTGCAGAACCCATGGGGTGCTATACATCAAATAATCCACCCCACATATGGTAAAGTAGTCCAGTAATGGGATAAATGTCCCAAGAGGTTAGTCATAATCCTCCAGCAGTCCTTTTCCAGGGAAATCAGGGTTTCTCACAGTATCTCTGGGGGGTCAGCTTCTCCCTCAGAGGATCAATCTTACTACTTCTCTCTTGTCTTTCTTAGCCAGAATGAATAATCTTCCAGGTAAGGAAAGAGTTTAGGTGGATCCCAGGGCCCTCTCCCCAAGACTTAGGGACAAAAGCCCGGCAAGGGGTGATTAACCTGTAAATAGGGCAATGTACACACAATGAATACACAGAATGACAGAGCACCACACCTAGAATACGAACCTACAATAATTTATACACAACCCTGCATATTCCACCATCACAGGTGGCGCTAGACTTCATCTTTTTCCTCCCTGAAGAGACAATTTGAATATGTTTAAAATTTAAATTTATATGTGGGGAATATTGCCAGGACCTTTGGTGGGATCTAATTTGATTGGCTATTGATTGACATGTGACAGACAGGATATGATGTAAAACGCGGACGACACATGGTTTTACTCATACAATGAATAAGGACATGTAGGTCTGAAACGCATTTGTGAGAACTGGGATATTCCTGATCATTGTGTTTTCCTGTTTTTATATTGATTGGAAGCTTTCTAAAGATTATCTAATAAGTTTTCATTTTATGGAATCTGGATGTTGGTTTATTCCTATAGACTTATATGGGGACCAGAATCTGGCCTGGAACTGGATTTTGGACACCTGATCACCGGGACCTCCTGGTTTCGGTTATCTGTGAATCTGCTCATCACTATTCCTGACCATTTTCAGAATCATCTTTATCCCTCAAGACAAGATTTGCATGGATCCCCGCAATAAGATTGACAGTCATCTTGTGTTTCCTCCATTTTCTAATAATTGCATCAACAGTTGTTGCCTTCTCACCAAGCTGCTTGCCTCTTGTCATCCTATCTTGTGCAGGTCAACAATTTTGTCCCCGGTGTCCTTAGACAGCTCTTTATTTTTGGAGAGGTTGGAGTGAGATTGAGTTTGTGGATAGGTAATGTTGTACTCACAGTAGGAAGACTTCTTAAAGAATACAAAACAGCTATGTGAGAGCCAGAATTCTTGCTGGTTGGTAGATGATCAAATACTTATTTCATGCAATAAAATGAAAATTAATTATTTATAAATTATGCAATGTGATTTTCTGGATTTTTTGCGGGGATGCTATCTGTCACAGTTGAAGTGTACCTACAATAAAAATTACAGACCTCCTCACTTTTTGTAGGTGTGAAACTTGCTAGATCATCAGTGTATCAAATACTTATTTTCCCCAGCGTACCTGTGGTATTGTGTTAGTAGCTTTCATTAAAAAAAAAAAAAAAAAAAATGATATATATATATATATATATATATTAGAAATCACTCAAGAAAAATCGGAGTGCCAATTCGATGCGGCATATTGTAAAAGTAAGAAAAAACACAAATGTAGTTTCCTGTGGATCCTGGCGGGCGATATGGAGGGAGCGTAACAGGAGCTTACGGTTTAGGTGAGTTAATGAGAATATATGGTTATAAATTGCTCCATGCAAACTGCTGCTTCGAGTCATTACTTCTAAATTGCTGTTTTTTACTGTTTACTGAATTATAATTACTACACTATTAATTCTCCTCCTCTACAATTTGTAAGATATATTTTCAGATGTAATGCAAAATCTGCTCCATTGTACGCATACTAATAAGATTAAACCTTTTCAGACAGCGCTAAAAAGACAATATTTAACCCTCTCAGTGCAGCCCATGGTGATATTATACCCAACATAGATTTCACCATTGTTAATTGCTATGGGGCTCGTGGAGAACAATACTGAATTGGATCTCCTGCTTACCTTGATACTGTTAGGCTATGTGCCCACGTTGCGTACTGGCCCTGCAGAAATTTCTGCAGCGATTTGAATAGCACACGTGCGCTTCAAATCGCTGCAGAAACAAAAGCACACGGACCGGTGTAGCAAAAGCTATTGTCGACATGGTAAGACAGATTCCTCCATCTTAAAAAGGCAGGTAGTAGGTGTGATAGGTCTTGCAACAACATGTGATCTAACAGGTAAGCATCAGGCAAGTAGAAATTAACTCCTGGCTACAGCCATGAGGTTGCTGTTGTTATCCTTTTTCCCCTGTCTGTCTTTCCTTCCTTTTGTGTTTATTAGTGCAGTGGTGAAAGAATCCATATTGGGAATGATAGGGAGCTCAGGGTACAGCTGCAGCTGTGTGCAGGAGGTGTCCCATCACCGTTCATCCTAGAGCCAAGGCCCACCATTGTTAAAAAGGTTGTCTGACCATAAACTTCAACATTTCTTTTAAGCTAACCTATGCTGTATTGTCATCTAAAACATCCCTACAATTTTTGTTGTTTCTAATTTTTGTTCCTCTTGAATTATCAGTAATTCTCTGCACACACTTTATTTACCTGCAGCTCAAACAAACTTGACATCTTCCTGTGCTTGATTGCCGAACTTCAAAGTCGGAGCTGGTGAGGGCCTCACTGTCCAGTCTTACCCTTTACCCGCCCACATTGCTTTTCAGTATTCTGCTCCAGCACTGACCTCTCATCACTCCAGCATTGGAAAAACCATGAGAGATCCTGCTTCTCTCATTTGTGACAGTGCAATCACCTCACATCACATCCACAATGGTAACACATAGAGTTATTACATGTTCCCCTTATAGATAAATGAATACTGTGTAATGAAAACTATATATAGACCTAATGTGAGTCTGTAGTACATACAGTCAGGGCCAGAAATATTTGGACAGTGACACAAATTTTGTTATTTTAGCTGTTTACAAAAACATGTTCAGAAATACAATTATATATATAATACTAGAAGATGGCCTGATTCTACGCATCGGGTATTCTAGAATTTACGTATTGTGTAGTTCATGTATGATTTTTGTTATATATATATATAGATGTTGTTGTGTGTAGTTACCAAGTGTTTGTGTACGGCGCTGTACATGTTCTGGGTGTGGCGGGGGGTGAGAGCAGTGTTGTATGTGTGTTGCATGTGTTGCGTTGTTTGTGGAGCGCTGTGTGTCTGTAGCGTTGTGTGTGTGTGTTGTGCGGTTTGTGTGTGTGTGGTGTGTTTTGGGGGCAGGTATGTTTTGAGCAATGTGTGTGTTGTGCGGTATGTGCGTATATTTGTGTGTGCTGCGGTGTTTGTGTGTTGGGTGTTGTGTGTGCAGCGTTGTCTGTGTGTGTGGGTGTCTGTGTAGGGCGTTGTTTGTGGTTCCCAGTGTGTGTGTGTTGTGCAGTGCGCGTGTGTGTGTGTTGGGGGGAGGTGTGCACCTCCCATCGTACTCTATCCCCCATGCTGCGCACCCCCCATCGTGCTCCATCCCCCATGCAGCGCACTCCCCATCGTGCTGCATCCCCCATGCTGCGCATTCCCAAACGTGCTCCATCCGCCATGCTGCGCACTCCCAAACGTAGTCCATCCGCCATGCTGCGCACTCCCAAACGTGCTCCATCCGCCATACTGCGCACTCCCCATCGTGCTGCATCCCCCATGCTGCGCACTCCCAAACGTGCTCCATCCGCCATGCTGCGCACTCCCCATCGTGCTCTATCCGCCATGCTGCACACTCCCAAACGTGCTCCATCCGCCATGCTGCGCACTCCCAAACGTGCTCCATCCGCCATGCTGCGCACCCCCCATCATGCTCCATCCGCCATGCTGCGCACTCCCAAACGTGCTCCACCCGCCATGCTGCGCACTCCCAAACGTGCTCCATCCGCCATGCTGCGCACTCCCAAACGTGCTCCATCCGCCATGCTGCGCACTCCCAAACGTGGTCCATCCGCCATGCTGCGCACTCCCAAACGTGCTCCATCCGCCATGCTGCGCACTCCCCAACGTGCTCCATCCGCCATACTGCGCACTCCCAAACGTGCTCCATCCGCCATACTGCGCACTCCCCATCGTGCACCATCCGGCATGCTGCGCACTCCCCAACGTGCTCCATCCGCCATGCTGCGCACTCCCAAACGTGCTCCATTCGTCATGCTGCGCACTCCCAAACATGCTCCATCCGCCATGCTGCGCACTCCCAAACGTGCTCCATCCGCCATGCTGCGCACTCCCAAACGTGGTCCATCCGCCATGCTGCGCACTCCCAAACGTGGTCTATCCGCTATGCTGCGCACTCCCAAACGTGGTCCATCCGCCATGCTGAGCACTCCCAAACGTGCTCCATCCGCCATGCTACGCACTCCCAAGCGTGCTCAATCCGCCATGCTGCGCACTCCCAAACGTGCTCCATCCGCCATGCTGCTCACTCCCAAACGTGCTCCATCCGCCATGCTGCGCACTCCCAAACGTGCTCCATCCTCCATGCTGCGCACTCCCAAACGTGGTCCATCCGCCCAGCATCAGCCTTTTCTGTCCCTAGCATCAGCCTCTCTCCTCCCAGCCTACCCCAGCCTCAGCCTCCCTCAGCATCAGCCTCTCTTCTCTCAGCCTCCCCCTCCCAGCCTTCCCCAGGATCAGCCTCTCTCATCCCAGCATCAGCCTCTCTCCTCCCAGCATCAGCCTCTCCTCTCTGTTCCCAGCATCAGCCTCTCTCCTCCCAGCCTTCCCCAGCATCAGCCTCTCTCCTCCCAGCCTCTCTCTCTTCCCAGCCTCCCCCAGCATCAGCCTCCCCCAGCATCAGCCTCTCTCCTTCCAGCCTCCCCCAGCATCAGCCTCTCTCCTTCCAGCCTCCCCCAGCATCAGCCTCCTTCTCCCAGCCTTCCCCAGGATCAGCCTCTCTCCTCCCAGCCTCCGTCCTCCCAGCCTCCCCCAGCATCAGCCTCTCTCCTTCCAGCCTCCCCCAGCATCAACCTCTCTCCTTCTAGCCTCCCCCAGCATTAGCCTCCCTCTCCCAGCCTTCCCCAGGATCAGCCTCTCTCCTCCCAGCCTCAGCCTCTCTCCTTCCAGCCTCCCCCAGCATCAGCCTCTCTCCTTCCAGCCTCCCTCAGCATCAGCCTCCCCTTCCCAGCCTTCCCCAGGATCAGTCTCTCTCCTCCCAGCCTCCTTCAGCATCAGCCTTCCCCTCCCAGTCTCCCCCAGCATCAGCCTCCCCCTCCCAGCCTTCCCCAAGATCAGCCTCTCTGCTCCCAGCCTCCTCCAGCACGCCGTGCTCCTCTGCCGACACTCACACACCCGATCGCATACACTCACACACACAACCGATCGCATACACTCACACACACAACCGATCGCATACACTCACACACAACCGATCGCCTACACTCACACACACCCGATCGCATACACTCACCCACACCCACCCACCCACACCCGATCGCATACACTTACACACACCCGATCGCATACACTCACACACACCCGATCGCATACACTCACACACACCCGATCGCATACACTCACACACACCCGATCGCATACACTCACACACACCCGATCGCATACACTCACACACACAGACACTGACGAAATCGCACATACGCGCTGATACTCACAACATCCGGAGATACCACATGCTTCTGGCCATGTGATCCTCCGTCAGGTCCTGGAAGGTCACAGCAGCACAGTATCGAGGCCGAGAAGCAAGCGATATCGCCGGATGCTGTGAGTGTGTGGATGCGATGTGTCTGTGAGGTGTTTGTGAGAGTGAGTGTGATCTGATGTGTGTGTATGTGTGTGTGTGTGCTGTTATGTGTGTGCGTGTGGATCTTCCGCCGCTGCAGGACCTTGATGTGCTGGTAACTATGCTACCATGGTTACCAGCGCATCACGTCCCCCACTCGCACGGGAGCCCACACCAGCATACGGCGGCAAGGCCAGCAATGCGAGGGTAAGTGTCGGTTGGGTTGGCGGCATACGCTGATGTGGGCTCCCGTTGGGGGGGGGGGGGTTGTACAGTACTCACCTGGGAGCCGTGACCGTGTCAGTTCGGGGAATGCGCGGGAGGGGGGAGGGGGGCAGAGCTAGCGTCCATTGCGTGAGGGGGGCGGGGCGTGGCGTGGCCGAGTTGCCAATGCCTGCAGGGTGCCGGGGCGAGAGGCCAATCTGTGGGGGGGGGCGGAGCCTGGGCGAGCGGCTGGCCAATCCGTGTGGGGGGGCGGGGCCATGGCGAGCCCAGCGGCCAATCAGCTTTGTTTCACCGTAAGGACACAATGTCACTGGAAGGACATAATTTTGAAGCATGACAGACAGACAGACAGACAGACAGAATAAGGCAATTATATATATAGATGGGCTGAAAGTGCACACTCCCAGCTGCAATATGAGAGTTTTCACATCCAAATCGGAGAAAGGGTTTAGGAATCATAGCTCTGTAATGCATAGCCTCCTCTTTTTCAAGGGACCAAAAGTAATTGGACAAGGGACTCTAAGGGCTGCAATTAACTCTGAAGGCGTCTCCCTCGTTAACCTGTAATCAATGAAGTAGTTAAAAGGTCTGGGGTTGATTACAGGTGTGTGGTTTTGCATTTGGAAGCTGTTGCTGTGACCAGACAACATGCGGTCTAAGGAACTCTCAATTGAGGTGAAGCAGAACATCCTGAGGCTGAAAAAAAAGAAAAAATCCATCAGAGAGATAGCAGACATGCTTGGAGTAGCAAAATCAACAGTCGGGTACATTCTGAGAAAAAAGGAATTGACTGGTGAGCTTGGGAACTCAAAAAGGCCTGGGCGTCCACGGATGACAACAGTGGTGGATGATCGCCGCATACTTTCTTTGGTGAAGAAGAACCCGTTCACAACATCAACTGAAGTCCAGAACACTCTCAGTGAAGTAGGTGTATCTGTCTCTAAGTCAACAGTAAAGAGAAGACTCCATGAAAGTAAATACAAAGGGTTCACATCTAGATGCAAACCATTCATCAATTCCAAAAATAGACAGGCCAGAGTTAAATTTGCTGAAAAACACCTCATGAAGCCAGCTCGGTTCTGGAAAAGTATTCTATGGACAGATGAGACAAAGATCAACCTGTACCAGAATGATGGGAAGAAAAAAGTTTGGAGAAGAAAAGGAACGGCACATGATCCAAGGCACACCACATCCTCTGTAAAACATGGTGGAAGCAACGTGATGGCATGGGCATGCATGGCTTTCAATGGCACTGGGTCACGTGTTTATTGATGACATAACAGCAGACAAGAGTAGCCGGATGAATTCTGAAGTGTACAGGGATATACTTTCAGCCCAGAGTCAGCCAAATTCCGCAAAGTTGATCGGACGGCGCTTCATAGTACAGATGGACAATTACGCCAAGCATACAGCCAAAGCTACCCAGGAGTTCATGAGTGCAAAAAAGTGGAACATTCTGCAATGGCCAAGTCAATCATCAGATCTTAATCCAATTGAGCATGCATTTCATTTGCTCAAATCCAGACTTAAGACGGAAAGACCCACAAACAAGCAAGATCTGAAGGCTGCGGCTGTAAAGGCCGGGCAAAGCATTAAGAAGGAGGAAACCCAGCGTTTGGTGATGTCCATGGGTTCCAGACTTAAGGCAGTGATTGCCTCCAAAGGATTCGCAGCAAAATATTGAAAATAAAAATATTTTGTTTGGGTTTGGTTTATTTGTCCAATTACTTTTGACCTCCTAAAATGTGGAGTGTTTGTAAAGAAATGTGTACAATTCCTACAATTTCTATCAGATATTTTTGTTCAAACCTTCAAATTAAACGTTACAATCTGCACTTGAATTCTGTTGTAGAGGTTTCATCTCAAATCCAATGTGGTGGCATGCAGAGCCCAACTCGCGAAAATTGTGTCACTGTCCAAATATTTCTGGACCTAACTGCATATGTGTGTAGTGTGTATGGTATGTGTGTATGTATGTATATGTGACGCCCTAGCAGCAGTCGGACTGCTCGGCAGACACTTTGATGAAAAACAAAAAGGTTTTTTACGGGGGAGAATATTTGTGACGCCACCTGCGGTGTGCGGTAATAAGGAATACCGCCGCTGCTGTATGGGAGTGCCGGGGCTGATGGTGTTGGGGCAGCCTGGTGGTGATTCCCTCCGCAGGTAGGGGCCCCGGGACTCAGGGTAGGGAATAGGTAGGAACAGCCTATATTGATATAGGGCCGGCAGGGCGCTGGGGAGCCAGGGTACTCACTCAGGTGTGATGACGCATTCAGTGGACACAGACTCTGAGGTAAACAAAGTCTCTTGGTACTGCTGCACTCGGTGACTGCACGTGCGGTGGTCCCTTTCAGTGATTCTGTGGTGGACTGGAGCCTTCCTCCATACACTGTATACTGTGTGTGTCCCTGGCCCCGTTGGCTTGAAACCTTCGGGTCCCGTCCCTCTTTTTAATTGGGACCTGCTCTTAGCAGCTGGCACGTGGGATTTTCTGTGACTGCTCTGTGTGGGAAGTCCTATCCCTCCGCTGTGCTGACGCCGCTAATCTCTGAGCCGTCAAGTACAGGCCACTGTCTGCGACCCAGCCAGGCTCTCCTCAGGGAGCTCTTAATCCCCAGGTCCTCTCTCTTTTTCAGTTACTACCAACTGTCTAACTGACTCCTCCCACCAGCCTGTCTGACTCATAGGTGGGCGGTTCCTTTCCCAGCTGGAACCACGCCCCTGGTGTGCCTGACAAGTGTAGTGTTTGGGTGACTAGGATTTGTGCTGTTAGTACAGAATCACTGTTGCGGACCCCGGAACCAAGGAGGGTGGGCCCTGCACCAAGGATAGAGAATAGTGCAGTTCCCTGTGACACCCTGGACTAGTCCAGGGGCGTCACATTCCCCCTTGGTTAAACGTAGCTCGTCCCCGAGCTACAGTGCACCCAGAGTGTTTATTTTTATCTGCAAAAAGTGAACATTTTAATAAGAAAAACATATCTATCCATCCCACGCAGGGGAGGCACTTGAACCCAACGTTTCGCTTTCCCAATCCTTCATCCCACCCCCAAAGTTCCAAAAGGAGGCAAGCCACCGCTCCTGTTGGTGGCCAGACCTGGGCCATATGTCTCCCAGGTCTCTCCTCCACCTGTGTCTTCTCCTGTAGGTGGGGATGCAGTCCGTGGCTATGAATGGGAAATAACCATTTACAATAGCACCAGTTCGTGCTGGCTACCACCAGTCCTGTAGCCAAAGGTCCATTTTCAATAAAACTTATCATTGGTCGTCAATCAGGTCATGAATCCAGGTAATTAAAATAAATCAACATTCTTCTTATCAACACTCTATATCAACATGTCTTACATGACTATCTTTAGCATGGAAAATAGTAGAATTAAAAGCATGGAAAATACTAAACATTTTTAAATTTACTCTATATTTAGACTATTTACATTAGGGTAGAGTAGCCGGGTTCCGCTACCATTCCTCATCTCTGAACCTATGTGGGGGCTGACCAAAGTTCACACGGGTGGACCTTCTCAGCTCCTGGCTTCCCTCTAACCCTTGTACTGTGGTGTTTGCTACTACCTGTTCCCCACTACTGGTGCTAGGTGTTGTAGGTGGTAATCTACGTGTTCGTGGTGCTGGTATGGGTACTTCTCTAGGTGCAATGATTTCAGGCCTCCTTGGTTCTGGTTCTTCCGCGGGTTGCGGGAATGTGAGTACAGGCACAATCACTGCTCCATTGTACATAGGCCAATCTTCCGGGAAGTCACCTAGGATGGTGTGGATCACTCTCTTCTTTTTCTCAGTCACTTGAGGTTGGGGCTGTTCTTCCTTCTGGATGTTCAGGGGTTCAGGGCACTTTTTCAAGTGGTCACGGGAAATTACAGTTGTGGTTCTTCCTTGGTCCTTGCTGACAAGACAGGTCTTCTGGTTGTTGAAATTGGAAGGCTGGACCACATATGGCTCTCTTTCCCACTGGTCGTCCAGTTTATGCTTCTTTCTTTTTCTTTTTAAGACCACTTCTCCTGGTGAAAATGGAGGGGCTTGGGCTTGCTTGTTAAAGCTTCTTTCTTGCTTTTCCCTACTTTGGTCCAGATTCTCCTCGACATACTCTTGAATTTGCCTGTATTGAGCTCTACGCTTGGTATCCCAATCTGCATTTGGGGAATAAACTTCAGGCATCTCAACTTCCATCTCCAGATCCACTGGCAGTCTCCCAGGTCTAGCCCTCATGAGATAAGCGGGTGTGCATTTAGTGGAACTCACAGGAATACTATTGTACATGTCCACAAGATCTGGCAATTTTTCAGGCCACTCGTTCCGCTCCTCAAGGGGTAGAGTTTTTAGCAGGTTGATGACTACATAGTTCATCTTCTCACACATCCCATTTGTTTGTGCGTGGTAGGGGGCAGTGCGTATCTTCTTACACCCATACAATTTACAAAATTCCTGGAAGATTTCTGCTTCAAAAGCGGGACCTTGATCTGTTAGGACGTGATCTGGGTAACCGTGGGGTCTGCAGAAATGTGCCTGGAAAGCCTTTGCCGCAGTGCTGGCAGTTAGATCTTTGACAGGTACCACCACCAGGAATCTTGAATAGTGATCTACTATGGTGAGTGCATAGGTGTACCCATTCCTGCTTGGTGTGAGCTTGACGTGGTCTAAGGCAACGAGTTCTAGAGGCTGGGTAGTTACTATTGGTTGCAATGGCGCTCGCTGACTGGTGCTATCTTTTCTCCTTAATGTACATGGACCACAGTTCCTGCACCAAGCTTCTATGGTATCTCTCATCCCAGTCCAATAAAAGCGACTTCTCAGCAACATTTCCAACTTCTTCCAACCAAAGTGCCCAGCTCTATCATGATAGGCCTCCAACACCACTGGTGCATATGCTGTGGGTATTACTATCTGGCATATTCTCTCATGCGTTTTTGGATTAATGAGACTTCTGCACAACTTGCCTCCATGGAAACACAGACGACTTCTTTCTTTCCACAATTTCTTAGCTTCTTCTGGAGCATCTGGTTCAAGGTGTGAATCAGCCTCGGATATCAATGCCTTTATCAATCTGATTGCAGGGTCATTATCTTGGGCTTCTTGCCAACCATGGTGGGGCAATGGGTTGAAGGTCGCCTCTTGCTGATCACTATAATATCGGGGTTTCACTCTATCAGTAGGGCGATGGAAAGCAGGTATCTCAATCTCCTCCAGGTCATCTTCATGCCTCCCATCATCACACAACTGGGGCATCCTGGACAACGCATCAGCGTTAGCGTTCTTGCGACCAGCCCTGTACTTTATAGTGAAATCGTAATTTGCCAGTCGTGCTACCCACCGCTGCTCCAAAGCTCCAAGCTTCGCCGTGTCCAGGTGTGTCAACGGGTTATTGTCTGTATATACGGTGAATTTTGCAGAAGCCAGGTAATGCTTAAACTTCTCTGTCACTGCCCAAACAAGTGCTAAGAACTCCAGCTTGAAAGAACTATAGTTCTCAGGATTTCTTTCTGTTGGACGGAGTTTCCTGCTGGCGTATGCAATCACCTTTTCCTTGCCATCCTGTACCTGGGATAGAACAGCTCCCAGTCCCACGTTGCTGGCATCAGTGTACAGCACAAATGGGAGGTTATAGTCAGGATATGCCAGAATCTCATCTCCTGTCAAAGCTGACTTCATCCACTTGAAGGACTTCTCCTGCTCCTCACCCCATGTGAATGGAGAGCCAGAAGTCTTGCCGTGCTTTCTTTGTCCGACTAGGAGATCTTGTAAGGGGGATGCCATCTTGGTATAGCCTTTCACGAACCTCCGGTAGTACCCCATCAATCCCAGGAATTGGCGCACCTCTTTGATGTTCTGAGGCCTGGGCCAGTTCTGGATAGCTGTGATTTTCTCAGGGTCCGGAGCCACACCTTCGGCACTTACCACATGCCCCAGGTATTGGACTTTGGGCTTCAGCAGGTGACATTTGGAGGGTTTTAGTTTCATCCCGTACCTGGAAAGGGCTTCAAATACTTCTGCCAGATGTCCCAGATGCTCCTCATAGGTCTTGGAATATACAATTACGTCGTCCAGGTACAGCAGGACAGTCTCGAAGTTGCAATGGCCCAAACAGCTCTCCATGAGTCGTTGAAACGTACCAGGTGCATTGCACAGCCCGAATGGCATGCTGTTAAATTCACATAATCCCATCGGGGTGGCAAAGGCGGTCTTCTCGCGATCCTCCTCAGCAACGGACACTTGCCAATAACCACTAGTGAGGTCAAGGGTAGAGAAGTAATTTGCAGATCTTAATGCAGTCAAGGACTCTTCAATTCTGGGCAGTGGATAGGCATCCTTATGTGTGATGTTGTTAATTCGCCTATAGTCCACGCACATCCTCATAGTGCCATCTTTCTTCTTCACTAGGACTAGCGGGGCTGCCCAGGGGCTGCAACTATCACGGATGACCCCAGCCTCCTTCATACTTCTCAGCATGTCTTTGGCACACTGGTAGTGAGCAGGTGGTATGGGCCTATACCTTTCCTTTATAGGTGGATGAATGCCTGTGGGTATATGATGCTGAACCCCTTTCACCCTCCCAAAGTCTAATGGGTGTTTACTAAACACTTGCTCATACTCCTGAACCACCCTGTAGACCCCTTGTTTTTGATGTAGTGGAGTGGAGTCAGTACCTACATGTAACTCTTGACACCACTGTTCTTGCTGAATCTGGGAACTGTCTGTGGCTGACTGATCTGGTGTGGCTGAGGACTTTACTGTCTGGATGAAATTCTCACTCACAGTGTACAATTTGGCTATGGTAGCATACCTGGGCAGTCTAACCTCTTCCTCCCCGCAATTCAACACTCGCACGGGCACTCTCCCCTTACGGACATCGACTACCCGTCTGGCTGTCAGTACTGTAGACCAGTGCTCTGAAGGCAGGGCCTCTACCACTGCCTGGTAATTCTGTCCACGGGAGCCTACAGCTGCCCTGCACCATATCATCATCTCACTCCGTGGGGGCACTACCACAGGAGCTGCATCCATTACCCGTACACCGCCAATTTCCCCACCAGACAAATTTACCTGTTGCCTCTGCTGGAGGTCTCGAATCTCTCTTTGCAGGACCCTCTGGCGTCCCGTTCCTGCAGTTTCAGAGAGCTGTTGGAGAAGAAACAATACTTCCCCCATACAATTCTCAATAACATTAGTCCCCAAAATCATCTTAGGGTTCCGGTCACTAGGGTCATTCTGCACTACTATGAGTCCTTGGCGTGCTAACTCCACCCTGCCCACCTTGATGGTTACCTCCTTGAACCCGAGTTGTGTTACTGGTAAACCATTTACAGCATAAATGGTGAGGTCATTGTCCGGTGGGGCGAGTTCCTCAGTTGACCAGAATTTGGTATACAGTACTTGGGGTATAGTTGTTACCTGGGAGCCGGTATCAAGAAGTGCTGAAGTCGGAATCCCATCCAAGGTGATGGAAACGATGGTCCTTCCTCCAACATACCGCTCCCGCCAGTCTGCTGGGCCTTGTTGATTTAGTCCTGGGGAGTGGCCCTTGGCCCCAGGGGTGGCCCGTTTAAAGGACAATAACGGGCGTAGTGACCAGTCTTGTTGCACCTATAACAAACAAGGTTTTCATACCGGTCACGGTTCCTTCCTCTGTATGTCGAGGTCCTCCCTCTCATCCAAGGGACGTCATCTGGGCAGTTAGCAAGCTGGATCTTCTCCGCCGGCTTGGTCTTGGGCTTGAGCTGCATTGCCTCTAGGATCCTTGCAACATCACTGCTCAGCTGCTGCACCTGTAAAGACAAATCACTGGTATCGCCTGCAGGCGCTGCTGGGGTCTTTGGCTCTGGCAGTGCTCTAACAGGAGGTGGCACATGTAGAGGAGAAGTGCCGGCTTGCCAGGACGTAGCAGGAGAATCAGTTGGCTCTGGGGTTTGCAAAGCCTTGATGGCTCGGTCTTTTAAAACAGCAAAGTCCATTGCAGGATATTCCAGAGTCCACAGCCGTAGCTGCTTGCGGTCCTCCACTGACCCCAGGCCTTGCAGAAACTGTTCAACAAGCACCTTGTTTCCTTCAGCTTCACTGATGGGAATGGTTAGTTTGAGAGTCCGTAGCGCTGATTGCAGCCTCAGAGCATAGTCTCTAATGCTTTCTTGTGGGCGCTGCTTGCAGTTGTAAAACTTTATCCGGAGTTCTGCCTCAGTGCGGTTTTCAAAGGAAAGTCGCAGACGTTCAAAAATGGCAGTTACTGAGGCCCGGTCCTGATCTGTCCAGGTCTCCGCCTCCAGCTCTGCGGCGCCTGATAACTGGCCGAGTAGTACAGACGCTTGCTGCCGGTCATTCATCCCAAACATATCCAGGAGTGTGCGGATTTTTCTTTTGAATCCTTGCAGAGTGTCAGGGGAACCATCATATTGTGGTAGCCAGGTAGCGCCTGGCACATACGGTAAAGTCATTGGCATTATCTGCGCGGTCGCTCGTGCGTCCATGTCACCTTGATCTTGAGGGGGAACTGCCGCTGCGCTCGCTTCACCCGGCGCCGACATCTTTCTATGCCCCCTTGGTTTTCAGCAGCAAGATGGCGGCAACTGAATTTTTTTTTTTTTTTTATTGACTTTGGGCTCAACAGTTTTGGAGAAGGCGCACGTCACCCAGGTTAGTGGGTCCAGTCCAATCCTGTTCGTGACGCCAATAATCAATGTGTGACGCCCTAGCAGCAGTCGGACTGCTCGGCAGACACTTTGATGAAAAACAAAAAGTTTTTTTACGGGGGAGAATATTTGTGACGCCACCTGCGGTGTGCGGTAATAAGGAATACCGCCGCTGCTGTATGGGAGTGCCGGGGCTGATGGTGTTGGGGCAGCCTGGTGGTGATTCCCTCCGCAGGTAGGGGCCCCGGGACTCAGGGTAGGGAATAGGTAGGAACAGCCTATATTGATATAGGGCCGGCAGGGCGCTGGGGAGCCAGGGTACTCACTCAGGTGTGATGACGCATTCAGTGGACACAGACTCTGAGGTAAACAAAGTCTCTTGGTACTGCTGCACTCGGTGACTGCACGTGCGGTGGTCCCTTTCAGTGATTCTGTGGTGGACTGGAGCCTTCCTCCATACACTGTATACTGTGTGTGTCCCTGGCCCCGTTGGCTTGAAACCTTCGGGTCCCGTCCCTCTTTTTAATTGGGACCTGCTCTTAGCAGCTGGCACGTGGGATTTTCTGTGACTGCTCTGTGTGGGAAGTCCTATCCCTCCGCTGTGCTGACGCCGCTAATCTCTGAGCCGTCAAGTACAGGCCACTGTCTGCGACCCAGCCAGGCTCTCCTCAGGGAGCTCTTAATCCCCAGGTCCTCTCTCTTTTTCAGTTACTACCAACTGTCTAACTGACTCCTCCCACCAGCCTGTCTGACTCATAGGTGGGCGGTTCCTTTCCCAGCTGGAACCACGCCCCTGGTGTGCCTGACAAGTGTAGTGTTTGGGTGACTAGGATTTGTGCTGTTAGTACAGAATCACTGTTGCGGACCCCGGAACCAAGGAGGGTGGGCCCTGCACCAAGGATAGAGAATAGTGCAGTTCCCTGTGACACCCTGGACTAGTCCAGGGGCGTCACATATACATTATATATTGTGAGACTGTGACCGGGGTTATCTATGACGGCCGGTATGTCTCGCCCCGGTTGTGCTCACTCCATGATAGAAAGTAAATCCACTATAGGGTTAATGCTGTTTCCCTACAGGCTGAAGGAAGGGTTAAGTAGAATTAGGAACAAGGGCAGGTGTGCCGGGTGTGAGGGAGTGAACAGAACTCCCTGAGTTTTCTGCTGGAGAGGCACATGTATTGTGTTATGGACTTTTGTTTGGACATTAAAACCGTGTGCTGTGAACCTTAATGCCTGGATCCCGTGTCTTCTGCTGCGCAGCCGACCATGCTACCTCACATATGGTGGAGAATGCGGGCATGACAGCCGGTGAGGTGTAGCATCCATCCCTGGTGACCCAGCTGCGCATGTCCTGGATTCGAGCGGCTATACTACAGCCCAAACCCGGCGACGCCATGGAGGACATACTAAAGCATTTGGCTCAGGCTAATGCACAGCAACAACAGGCTAATGCACAGCAGCAACAGACCAATGCACACCTGCTCCAATCCTTGCAAGTGCAGGAAAAAAAACTCCAAGAACAGATGGATCAGGCCAATGCACGTCAGCAGCAAGCCTTGCAATTGCAGGAAAAAAGGCACCAAGAACAGATGGTTCTCCTGGCCAAGTCGATCCGTGCCGCACCGGCAGCAACAACCCCGGGACCGGGTGACGACGGCAGCGTCCGGAAAGCGGTGAGACAAGCGTTGCAAAAGATGACCCCGGGTGATGATGTGGAAGCGTTCCTGGCGGTGTTTGAGCGGGTGGCCGAGCGGAAAAAGCTGCCGACCCCGCAGTGGGCTGAGGTATTGTCGCCCTATCTGACGGGGGAACCCCAAAAAGCGTACCTGGACCTCTGTACCGAGGACGCCATTGACTATGTGACCCTGAAAGCCGAAATACTGGCTCGGTTGGGGGTGAATACCTATGTACGGGCTCAGCGGGTAAATCAGTGGTTCTTTGAGGAAGCCAAACCTGTACGCTCCCAGGCCTATGACTTGTTGCATCTTGTAAAAAAGTGGTTGCAGCCTGACACTCTGAGCCCGGCGCAAATGGTGGAAAGGGTAGTAGTGGATCGTTTTGTGCGCACTTTACCCGTCACCGTTCAACGGTGGGTCGGACAGGGTGACCCGAGTACCCTGGACCAATTAGTGTCCCTGGTAGAGCGGCATGTGGCTACGCAGGACTTGATACGGGACACTGAGACTTTGCGTACCGCCCGTCGGTCCGGCCCCTCCAAGCCTAGGGCCAAGGACCCACCGCTGACAACGGTGCAGGAGTCCCCTACCGTCCCGTCTGAGGCCGCGGCCGCCATTCCTGAGGTCCGGAAGGTTCTGTACCCAAAACGACAACCCGTCAAGGGGGTTTCCGTCCCCATTAGATGTTGGCGGTGCCAGCGGGTGGGACATATGGAAGCCCAGTGTCCACTCACCACGGAGCCCATGGATTGTGGGGTTACCCAGCGGGGTTCAATGTATGCTCAGGTGGTGTGTACCGCTGACCTGGTCTCCCCAGAGACGGAGCCCCACTTGTGCCAAATACAGGTGAATGGATGTCCGGTTACAGGATTGTTGGATTCCGGAAGCTTAGTGACCCTTGTGCGATCCACCTTGAGGGCTAAAGTAAAGGCCACAGGACGCACCGTGGGGGTGGTTTGCATACATGGGGACCGCCGCGACTATCCCACGGTGATTGTCACCATCACAGCACCTTGCGGTCAGGTGCAACATGAGGTGGGACTTCTTAACACTCTTCCTTATGACGTGATCCTAGGAAGGGATCTTCCCTATTTTTGGACTTTATGGAGGGGACCCCCTAAGTCCCCTCAGATATTGGTTGGTCCGGGACCTGAGCCCTACAATCCTGAATCCGGGACACCTGCCGTAGGGGTCACCATGATAGGGACAGAGTGTGAACCCGGTAGGTCGCCCCTAGAGGTATTGGCAGGAGAGGCTGAGACAGTCGAGCCCATCCCGGAGTTGGAGGCGTCACCGGATACGTTTGGGACAGCCCAACTCCAGGACCCTACGTTGATACATGCCCGGAGTCGGGTGACAGTAGTTGACGGGGTGGCACAGCTGCCCGGTGCCCAGGTAAGGTACCCCCATTTCGCTCTTAAGCAGGATTTACTCTACCGGGTAGATGAAATACGGGGCGTGGGGGTAGAACAGTTGGTGGTGCCCCAGCCGCATCGCCGGCGGGTCCTCGACTTGGCTCATAAACACCTGATGAGTGGCCACCTAGGGGTCAAGAAAACGCAGGAGCGAATATTGCAAAGGTTCTATTGGCCCGGGGTCTTTGGGGAGGTAAAACGGTTCTGCGAAACCTGCCCGGAGTGTCAGCTTACCGCACCCCTGACCCATTTTCGCAGTCCGTTGGTACCGTTACCCATTATAGAAGTCCCTTTTGAACGGATAGGGATGGATCTGGTGGGGCCCCTCGTAAAGTCCGCTCGAGGGCACCAACACATCCTAGTGATCGTTGACTATGCCACCCGGTATCCCGAGGCGATACCTCTCAGACATACTGCAGCAAAGCTTATAGCTCGGGAGTTGTTTGCTGTGTTCTGCCGGGTGGGGTTGCCCAAGGAGATCCTTACGGATCAGGGGACCCCATTCATGTCTAAAGTGACCAAAGAGCTATGCCGGCTACTCCAGATCAAGCAGTTGCGTACGTCTGTGTATCATCCTCAAACGGACGGTTTAGTCGAGCGTTTCAATAAAACCCTGAAAACCATGCTAAGAAGGGTGATCTCAAAAGACGGGAAAGACTGGGATATGATGCTTCCCTATTTGATGTTTGCCATACGAGAGGTGCCACAGGCATCCACGGGGTTTTCGCCTTTTGAATTGTTATACGGGCGACATCCCCGGGGATTGTTGGACCTGGCAAAAGAAACGTGGGAACAAGAGCCCACCCCCCATAAAAGTGTGATCGAACACATTTTAGGTATGCAGAACCGCCTAAGCGCGGTCATGCCAATTGTGAAGGAGCATTTACAGGAGGCTCAGGCCGCGCAAAGCGGCCGCTACAATAGACAAGCCACTGTGCGGACCTTTAAACCCGGGGATCGGGTGTTGGTATTAATCCCCACGGCGGAGAGTAAATTCCTGGCTCAGTGGCAAGGCCCCTACGAGATAAAGGAAAGAGTCGGGGTGGTTAACTATAAAGTATTGCAGCCCGGTAGGCGGAAACCTGAACAAATATACCATGTCAACCTATTAAAACCTTGGCAGGAACGGGAAAGCCTGATGGCTGTTTTTTCCCCACCTCCCTCCTCTTCGGGTCGTTCACATCCGGCTCCAGCGACCTCCGGAGAGGACGAACTGGAAGTAAGGATTGGAGAAGCCCTCACCAAGCAACAGAGGCGAGAGGCCAGACGGTTGGTTCAGCAGAACCCCGATGTCTTCTCCGAGCTGCCCGGCAGGACCAGTCTGATACGACACGATATTGTCACCGAGCCCCACCTGAAGGTACGCCTGAAGTCATACCGGGTACCGGAGGCTCGACGACAAGCCATATCGGAGGAAGTAAAGACAATATTACGCCTGGGGGTCATCGAAAAATCCCGGAGTGAATGGGCTAGTCCGATTGTCCTAATACCAAAACCCGATGGCTCCTTAAGGTTCTGCAATGACTTTAGGAGATTGAACGAAATATCCAAGTTCGATCTCTACCCCATGCCCTGGGTGGATGAGCTGATTGATAGGCTGGGACAGGCGCGATATTTTACCACGCTTGACTTGACCAAGGGGTACTGGCAGGTGCCACTAACGGAGTCCGCCAAGGAGAAAACCGCTTTTGTTACGCCGGAGGGTCTCTTCCACTATGTTGTCTTGCCTTTTGGGTTACATGGCGCTCCGGCCACGTTCCAGAGGTTGATGGACTTGGTGCTGGAACCCCACCAGGCGTATGCATCAGCGTACCTGGATGACATCATTATTTACAGCTCTGATTGGCAGACCCACTTTGCACAGGTACAAGCGGTGGTGGACGCGCTTCGAACAGCCGGATTGACAGCCAATCCCAAGAAATGTGCATTGGGACTCACGGAAGCCCGCTACTTGGGCTACGTGATAGGCCAAGGAGTGATTAAGCCCCAAATTAACAAGGTTGAGGCGATCCAGAAGTGGCCTAGACCCCTGACCACGAAGCAGGTTAGAGCCTTCCTGGGTATCGTGGGGTACTACAGGAGGTTTGTAAAGGATTTTGCGGGACTATCAGCCCCCTTGACGGACCTTCTCAAAGGCAAGAAGTCCGTCATGGTGCGCTGGACTCCGCAGGCCGAGGACTCCTTCCGGGCCCTGAAGGAGGTCCTGTGCGGACAGCCCGTTCTGGTCAACCCTGATTTCCGGAAGGAGTTCATTGTACAGACTGACGCCTCGGAGGTCGGCCTGGGGGCAGTGCTGTCTCAGGAGGTTCAGGGGGAGGAACACCCCGTCACCTTCTTGAGTAGGAAGCTCACCCCTCCCGAGCGGAATTATAGCGTAGTGGAGAAGGAGTGCCTGGCGATCAAGTGGGCCTTGGAGTCCCTACGCTATTACCTGCTGGGACGGCAGTTTCGCTTGGTGACGGATCACTCTCCACTGGTCTGGATGAGGTCCGCCAAGGAACGGAATGCCCGGGTTACCCGGTGGTTCCTTTCTCTGCAGAACTTCCGGTTTACGGTTGAACACCGGGCCGGTGGGTTGCAGGGCAACGCCGATGCCTTGTCCCGCGGCCCGTGTTTGATGGCTGGAGTTCAACCCCGCACGCTTGAACTGAGGGGGGGGGTATGTGAGACTGTGACCGGGGTTATCTATGACGGCTGGTATGTCTCGCCCCGGTTGTGCTCACTCCATGATAGAAAGTAAATCCACTATAGGGTTAATGCTGTTTCCCTACAGGCTGAAGGAAGGGTTAAGTAGAATCAGGAACAAGGGCAGGTGTGCCGGGTGTGAGGAAGTGAACAGAACTCCCTGAGTTTTCTGCTGGAGAGGCACATGTATTGTGTTATGAACTTTTGTTTGGACATTAAAACCGTGTGCTGTGAACCTTAATGCCTGGATCCCGTGTCTTCTGCTGCGCAGCCGACCGTGCTACCTCACAATATATATATATATATATATATATATTGTGATGTTGCACCTTGCAACCTGGGGGGTACTCACTCAGCATGCGTGCTTCAGGTAGACACGGGAGGCATTTCCTTAATCTCGGGCTGCTTTATTCAACGTGCATAAAGCCGATTGCCAGTATTGCATATAACATGGCATTACAAACAGGCATGTTCTCAAACACTAGGTCTCCAGGGTCAGTCCAGCGATAAAAGTCCCAACATAGCCTTCTCAGACAGCAGGTTTCCACACCTCCACCCACAGACAAACCCGGCTACTTCCTCCACCACAGGAAATTCAGAGCAGGGCCCTGGGTGTGTCCAGAGGCCTGACTTTTACCCCTGGGACCACACCCCGAGGTGGAGATATGGTGAACAGCCATCCCACCCATCTTATTAGCTGGTCACAACAAACCCGGCCCAGGTAACACACATTAACCCTCTCGGCACAGTACCAGTGATTATATCACAATATATACACCAAAAGCCAGGTTTTTCAGCCCATATTTTATGCTGAAATTGCCCCCCTCAATTTATATTCAAGTGAGGGTCCCACAAGAAATTATTCTCACCTGACCTCCGTTCCCGCGATGTCTTCTTACCTGCTTCTTGCAGACCACTGGCACATAGTACCCTCAGTCTCAGTGATAGTGCTTTACTTCACTTGAATGGTTTGTGGCTCCGCATCTCCATAGCGCTAAGGCCCTCCATTGTAGACTTAAGCTGAGCTTTTAAGTAGAACAATCTCAGAGCAGTACATGCCAAGTTACAAAAAAAAAACATACGGTAGTTGTTCAAAATAGAAAAAAAGGGTAGGGAAAGAAGGAAAGAGGAAAGAATGTGCCCCGGTCAGCTGCATAATCAAGTAAAGTGTTCATAGAAATTTAATTGGACCTTTAAATATAGATATAATATCCAAACAGAGACAACCGGTGAAAAAAGGGTTAACAGGGGAGTAGTATTACTTAATACATTGAATCAGTGCAATCTACTATTAAGACTGAACTTAAAGTACAATTTGAAGGCCAATCTGTTAAACACAATTTCAATCCTATGTACTTAGGTGTAACCCTTGATAGAAGCCTAACTTTTAAATCCCATCTGGATAAATTGGCACAGAAACTGAAAGCACGTAATAATATTATTCAGAAACTTTGTGGATCCTCCTGGGGCTCGGCAACATCTGTTTTGAGAACATCTACTCTTGCCCTGGTGTACTCTGCTGCAGAATACTGTGCTCCAGCATGGTTAAATAGTTGTCATGTAAACTTAATTGACACTCAGCTGAACAACTCTTTGCGTATAATATCTGGTGCTATTAGACCTATACTTGTTCACTGGTTACCTGTGCTGAGTCATATCGCACCCGCAAATCTAAGAAGACAAAAACTCCTACTTAAAGAATACACTAAAGTTGTGAATAATAAAAAACTTCCAATACACCAAAATATCAGAGATGTTACAACACAACGATTGAAATCAAGACACCCACCCATCCGAACTGCAATCACCTTGCATGAATAAGACTTCAATTTAGAGGAGAAATGGCGAGAACTTTGGGTCAATGTAGTAGACGGTGATCCCCAAATGTTCCCTAATTTACAAAACCCTCCACCAGGCTTCAATCTACCAAGGAAAACATGGGTAAATCGTATCAGAACAAACTTTGGCGTCTGTGCAGATTTTATGTATAAGTGGGGAAAATATGACTCTCCGACCTGTGACTGTGGAGCAGATCGTCAAACTATCCAGCACATTGTTGAGGAGTGCCCCCTGAGATCCTACCATGGTGACAAGAAGGATTTCTATATTGTAAATGATAACGCTATTGCATATATAGAAAATCTTGATATTCAAATTTGATTTTTATCCTTTTGATATTTTTCAATCACTGTCTATTGTCTGGTGTTTATTTTTATATGATGGTAAGATATACGTTCATACGATTAAATAAACTATTAAGGCTAGGCTAAATAAATGTTATATAGATCTAAGGCCATTCCTGTTCCCTTAAAAAGGTCCATCATACTTACAGCTGACGGTGGTGGCACAAGTAGGAGGGGGAAACCCCAACGTACGTTTCACACAGGAGGTGAAGAGAGTTCACGTTTACATAGGGGTATCATTGGCATTGCAAATGGATTCCTATAGTGAAGAAGGAAGGTTCTATCTGGCACTGTTAACGGGTACTATCAGAATACATAGAGTTCCATTTCTCAAATTCGATAATTTCTTCTTATAAAACTAAAACAAAAGAATTTAGTAAATATAAGGTGTTAACATTGTTAAAGCTAATGCGTTTTTGACTTTGAACCAATGTCTTCATCAGGTAAGTGCTTTTCATTTTGCTTCAAAGTCCAAAACGCTTTTGCTTTAGGACTTTTAATACCTTATATTTACTGGATTTGTTTACTTTAATTTTGTAACAATAAAAAACAAAATTGGAAAAAAGAATTAAGCTCTATGTTTTCTAATAATACCAGCTGACAGCGCTCGATAGAACTATTGGAAATCATCTGCCCCTTACTCAAGCCAGACACAAGCTCCTTCCGGACTGCAAGAAGCTGGCACCATACAAGGGGCATCAAGTGGTGAGGTGACAGGCACTGTTGGGGCACTTTTATTAGTATAAGGAGGCCAGAGAGTGATATTATTATTGTAATTGTGAGGATAGTCATGGGGGCTCCTTTTTTAAATTATATTATGGCACTAATGGTTAACTATTATTATTAGGATCTCAAGGAGGGAGTCTTTTATAAGGCGGTCCTAGGGAAACTAATATTATTAGCATAAAGAGGCCCAGGTGCCTAATATAATAATTATTTTTAGTAGTAGTAGTATTTTTAAAAGGAATCAACTATTAAAATGGCACACTGTTAATATTTTAATGATTTACAGGGGTAATATTTTTAATAGGAGGCAAGGGAGGGAAAGAGGGGCATTATTATGGTTAGGAGGCACAGGGGAGGAATATTATTCTAAGGAGGATCTGGAGTTATTATTATTCTAAGATGCAGAGAGATCATTATTTCTATATAGATGCACAGGAAGATATTATTACTATCGGGGTTCTGTATAACTATAAGGAGACACAAGATGCATTATTATTTAGAAAAGCCACGGGGGGCACTATAATTATGTGGGGACACAAAGGGGCACTATCACTGTGTTGGCTATCGCTTCAGAGCCAGTTAGGGAACCCTGAGGTAAACTTGTGCTGCCCCTGCAGCGGTCGAACCGCTCGGATCCGGGGTTGCTGTAGTGGCTCGAGGGTCTCCGGACCCGGGGGCTTGCGGCCACTCAAATGTAAAGGGGGATCTATTTACAGGGGATGAGAGTTTGTGACACCACCCGTGGTTCGCGGTAAGAGAGTACCGCCGCTGCCGATGGGAGTACCCGGGGGAGATAGAGTGGGGCAGCCAGATGATGTTCCCTCCACGGGTTGGGGAGGCCCTGGGACTCTGTAAAATGGTGTAGCGGGGGTGCGCAGGGTCAGTTGGAAGCAGGGGAGGACCATGTACTCACTCAGGTAGTATCGGTGATGGTGCGGCCGCAAAGCAGACTCTGACAACAAGGTGAACCAAGTCTCTGGGTGCCACTGCCCTCTTGGGGGAGCCTGTCCGGGTATCCATCCCCTGTAGTACTGCCGGGTAATATGGAGCCTGCCTCCTTGCACAAATTTTAAAGTGTCCTGGTGGCCCGTTGGCGTAAAGTTGCTTGGTTGGAAAGCCCTATGCCCCTTGTTGTGCTAGTGTCCCTGATCTCTGAGCTTCTTGGGAACAGTCCATAAAGTCACTATCCTCTGCAGGTTACTTGCCGGGTTGCCTAAAGCTACTCCCCGACCTAGGGTCCTGTACCCCGCCGTGCTTTCGGTCCCGGACCAGTTATTAGACTCAGATGCCTCCCGTCCTCCAAGACTAGGTCTAGCCACCCAGCCTCAATACCCTGCGACCGGGTCTCTGACTCCTCTGGCCCAGAGCACTGTCTGCGACCCAACTTGCCACAAACAAGAGAGCCACCACTCCCCAGCTCCTCACTTCTCGAGGGCTATCACTCAACTTTTCTACTTCCCTCCCACCAGTCTGCCTGACCCCTAGGTGGACAGCCTTATTCCAGCTCAGCAGCCCACTGGTGTACCTAACAGGGTGTGGTGTGAGGTGTGGTTGGGATTTTGATGCTGATGGAGGTAGTACCACAGGTTGGGAACCCAGAACCATGAGGGGTTGAATACTGCACCAAGAATAGGAAGTGCAGTTCCCTGTGACGACCTGAATAGTCCAGGGGTGTCACAACCTCAAGAGGTCCGGACCCTATGGCTCACCCTACGGGCTCAGGGAAGTCAAGCGTCTAGACAGCCATCGGGGCCCAGAACAGTACAATGGTGTAAAGAAGAATGAAGCTGAACCACCCCACGGCCTTATGGTACTCAGTCCCGGGCCTTGTATCAGAGGGACTTGTCGCGGTTACTGGCCAATGCCCGGTTCCGTGACCCTGGGGGTTGCTTAAAAGGGGGATGAGTATAATGGAAATAATGGAAAAATAATGATAACATTTTTCGTTAAGCCACTTGCGGTATGTGGCTAGGTGAGAAAAGCCGACGCTGCAAAGTCTCTTACTACTGGGGCTGGTGGTATTAAGCAACTTGGATGTTATGGCCCTCCGCAAGTAGAGCTGGCCCCCAGGGGAGAATGATGGTGGTTGTAGTATGGCGAAAGTTGGTAAAAGAGATGCAGGAAGAATTCAGACAACATGGAAGTTGCGGTTTAACTTGTTCTTTACTCACTAGTTCAGTGGAGCTGCAACCTAGCTGGTCCTGGTCTCTACCAATCTGGGCCTCAGGTAATCTGGTATTACTTTTGTCCCAGTGCCGGTGTTGTGACCTGGTGAGCTTTACTTCCATGCACCCTTCTGTAGTTGGTGGGTCCCTGTGGCCTGGAGTGTTTTGGGGTCCCCTCCTGTTGTCACAGACCTGGCCCGTATAGCAGGCAACTTGAACCTTTCTTGGGTTGGACCTCTGTCTCAGTGCCTGGGCTCCCTCTTTGCTGCTGTGCTCCGGACACTAACGTTGGGGAGGAACCCTGATGATTCCCTCACCGGGTAGATTTATCAGGTGAGCTTGAAGCGTCTTCCTGAAACTAGGGATCTGCACCCCACCGGTGCTCTGGACCTGTGAGTACTCCCGACGTACTCTCCCGGCGATCGTACTCATTTTAGTTCAACAGACCACTTCACACGTGCTGACGGTCTGACTTCCACTGACTCACTGTCAAGATGTCTGTCTACTGTCATCTATACTCACTAGCCCCTCCCCCTTCCCAGACTTCTGACTAGCGAATTGGATGGTCCCAACTATAGGTGGCCATCCATCAAACCCACCCCTAGTCTATTATCCAGTCTGGGAAAAAGGGTAGGTTTGTGTGTGTTGGTGTGGTGTTTACCGACACTGGTCCTCCAGGAACCCAAGGTTAGCACTGCACCCGTTACTGGGTGCAATACCCTGTGGCACCTAATGCCTCAGGGGCGCTACAGAGACAGAGGCCTGGCAACTAGAGGACGAGATACAAGATAGCAGGGTTAGGTCAAGAGAGAGAACCCCACAATAATAGAAACAGCAGAACGCTGAGAAGTGAGGTCATATCTGTGATAGTGGTGGGAAGAATAAACTGTACAAGTTTGGTTTTCCAAGAGAACTCTGCTGTCTGGTGTTTTACTACTTTGTCTATGATGGGGACTGGCAGCGGGGCCATGGATACCAGCTTGAAGAAAGTAGTAAGTGTCGCATACCCACCCAAAGTCGAAGGAGTGTGGAGCCTTTACGACCCAACATCTGTGCCTTCCTTCAATGATATGGTGGTGATATCAAACTTGGTACATTAATTTTAGTTAGTGATCAGGTATTATGACTAATATATGCTAGTATTATTTAATTATGGCCTGACAGTATTATTAGTTTCTTATTTTTCAGTATTGATTGTAATATTGGACAGGATTTATCCTTATATAGAGACATCATTAGTAATATTGGTCCTTCAGTAAATTGTAATTTCCTCTAATGTCAAGCCGGCTCATATTAGCAATAGAGACTCCTTATTGGCGAAGTGGATGTGGGGGGTAGTATGGGCCAGTGCTAAATTTTACTCTCGGTCCAACCCTGATTGCAGATGATTATGATCTGGATAATATGCAAAATAAGCAATGTAGAAAAAAGGAAGGATGCAATACCCAGATTTCTACAGTTCTCCTTCAGTGGAACCTGTCAGGCGATTCATGCTGCCCAAACCGCAGACAGCATCAATCGAAGCCTGATTGCCCAATTGCAGCTGGGTACATTAGTATCTGAAATATAGCTAGAAGAGCTAGTCAGGGACCATAGCCAGAGACAAGACTAGTCCAGTGCTGTACCTGGCCGGCTCTTCCCAGTGCCTCCGCAGGTGAGTTATAGGTCTTTCCTTGCAGTTACAATAGCTTCCCCTTGTGGTGGCTGCTAGTGATGGGCGAATCCCAAAGTACTATTCCAGTATTCGTCACGAATAACGACCCTAATGCAAGTTAAGGGGAAATCTGAGAATTGTTCTTGACAAATACTGGAATAGTACTTGATATTCGGTGAGCATGATCTGAACACGAATAGTTACTATTTGCCCATCTCTAGTGGCTGCATGTCATCAAAAATATACAATGTAATTTAGCCTTAGCCAGTCCTGTACCAAAGCCACTGGGCACAAGCCCTCTCTTTCTCTGTTTCAAAATTTTCACCTTCCACTTTTGCTGAATCATAAATTCTTTTCATGAAATGCACAGCGTTCTAATGTAATACAGAAAATACTGATACCTGTTGTTTTCTAAAGTTGGTCATACACATTAGATAGTGACAGCTATTTCTCCTGATTCTCCATAGACAAGAACTTCATCTTGCAATTATTTAAAAGGAGTTTGTCACAGGATTTTGGCCTTCTAAACTAAAACTAGCACCTTAAGCAGCACCTGTGCAGCTTTCTATAAAGGTGATGTGGCGCCCCTGACCTGGTCAGGCACCACTGAGTACTGCACCCATGCTGGGGGCAGTACAATACAGGTAATCCAGAAGGCTGACCGAGGTGTGACTACACAGGCGCATAGTAATCAGGTCTCACACATATACCTTTGGGAGGACTCCTGAGAGCTTCCAGGAGGGGGCATGGCCTCCATGTCCACTCAAGGGGTGTGGTAGAGAGCCTGGTTGCTAGGTGGCATAGGCAAGAACAGGAGAGGAGTAGCAGTGTGCCAGTTAGTGAGTGCAGCTCAGGGAGAGCAGTCGCATGCAGCAGACCCTGAAGTCTGTCACAATCTGACAGCGTACGCGCAGTGACTACCGACGGGGGAGATCGGTCACCTGGTAGTGCCACCCGAAATCCACCCAAGGCTAGAGAGAGCAAAAAAGTGGCAGAGTAAGGGGACTACCAGGGAGGTACCAGGCCCGCAAGGGTAACAGGTCCCAGTGCAGAGATAGATTCACCTTTCTTCTGCCAAACCTGCCTGTGTGGGGCCCTTAAAGCCCACACCATACCACCACAGAGTCCGCAGCCACGTAGTAAAGAGAGGGCCCATAGTTCACAGGAGGCAAGCAGCCGGAGTGACCTGGTCCAGGCTACAAGCAAACGGGCCAAAACAAGGGGAGAACAGGCAGCAGCAACTTCCCTGGGTGACCCCTGTAGGGACTTCAAGTCAGGGCCACCACAAAAACACAAAGGGCTAAGGAAGGCGAGTTGGTAGTCACCCTCATCAGCCAGCCAGAAGGATTCCTGGTTCCAGCCTGGTTCATCCCAGCTATGCCCGGGTTACTCACCCTGCCACCCAACATGAGTAAAACCCCTGAAAGACATTCTGCTTGTGTTTGAGTCATTCTGCGCCTTGTGGTTCCACACACTTACACAGGGCCCTGGGGCTTGCCTCACTCTCGGGAGGCCACTACAACTGACTGCACCCACCATCAGTCCCAGGCACCCCTCAATCTGCAGTGGCGGTCACCCTGACCGCAATACCGAGAGCACATTGAAGCCAAGCACCAAGGCAGGGTACTGAGACCCCAACCAGGCTGGGAGCCGCTGAAAAGGTCAAATTATCTGATTACGGTCTGGACCTCAGGGGTTCATTCCCACTTAAGTCCCATCAGAAGACAACAGCCCAACCCGTCTGGATAAGTGCCACCACCAAGGGCCAGAGATCCAAGGGCCAGCGCCTGTGGGCAAACGGGCTCTCCTGACACGTACACGCCGGGGAGAGGACTACCCATGGGAAGCCATAGGAGTCAAATACACTTACACAGGTGCAGGAAAACGACAGCCGCCATCAACCCGTCCATGGAGAGTGAGAACACCGCAGCCAACTGTGGGCCCCGTCCATCCAGCCGTTTGGTTTACCAGAGACTCTGTCCTTCTGTGTCTGAGTGAGTACAACAGTGCCACCCGGCACCGCGCTGCACCGCAACGTTGCACCCGCACCCACGCTGCCTCCCCGCCTCGGCACCTGCACCTACACCTCCTCCCTACTCCCGAACCGGGGCCCCGGGACCAACAGCCCCTACCCAATGAGGGGTCAACACCTTAGCTGCTCTCCGCCATCGCTCCCGGGATCCCCCGTCACCAGCAGCGGTGGTGCCGACCATCACCACAACCTGTGGGTGGCGTCACGTCCGACATCGCAAACTTCCACCAAAAACCTCCCCTTTTCACTTGTGGGCGAGGAGGCGCTGCTCGAGCCCCGGGTCCGGCCCCGTGCTCGAGCCACCGAGGAGTAGAAGCACCGGACCCGAGCGCCAGCGATCACAGACGAGCGGCGTTCCCCCACCCCTCCGCCCGCGACAAGTGAACTAACTACACACATTCACGGGCCCGATAGTCTGTCTGTGTGCAGGGGTCAGGGGCTCGCACGACACACACGACCACAACTACAGCGTCCCCTGTACAACCTGTTTACAGAGCCACCAAGCTAGCCATTTTTATAGCTATAAAGGGAAGTAATTCAGGTCGTTTAATTTTTTAGCTCAGTGACATCTCCCTCATGACTTCCTAATAATATGTGGTGTCACATCTCTCACATCCCACAGTATTGACTCAAGCGTTCGATCATATAAAAACACTATAGATGTTTAATTTCCAAGTTACTGTATGTCAGAAGTGAAAATCCTGAAAGATGTTTTATTAAACTCTAATACCAATCACTTTGAGAAGTGCAAGTCATGTAATCTACGAAAAAACAAAGATTTCCAAACTCAATGCCACCAAAAAATATAACTAAACACCACTGCTATTCTCTTTTCTACTTCCGTTTTTTTTTGGGCATTTGTGCTTTATATTATTATACAATTCAGTCATTTTCTTATATACTTTGGAAAGTATCTTATTTTTAGACAGTGTAAACTTAGACTGCACATTCTAAAAGGGGTTGTCCACTACTAGTGTACCGCCCCGGGGCTCGACCGGCTGCCGAGCCGCTCGGATCCGTGCTCGTCGGTGGGTGGCTCGAGCTCTCCACGGACCCAGGGGTCACGTCGCTCTGAAAGGGCGTTGGCGCTGAGCACCGGTCTGCCCTTTAACTTGACTCCACTGTCAAGACTAGACTCTACTACACTACAGTTTTTCCCGCCTCCGGGTCTGTGAACTCCTCGGTGGCCGGACCCAACTGCCTGGCTCCTCCCCCCTGGTGTGAACATCAAACCCAGAGGGAGGTGACATGGTTTTGTAGTTTGGCTGCTGTCACCTTACTAAGGGGGGGGTGGACTACCTGGGACGACCTGACTAGTCCAGGGCATCACATTCCCCCTTGGTTTAATGCAGATCGTCCACGGGCTGCCCGTCTGTGGCACCCTGGACTAGCCAGGTAGCTACAGACAAAACACACACACACACCCACCCCCCAGACAGTTACATTAGTCAGACAAAAACCCTTGTTGCCTCCCTCCAGGGTCTGATGTCCCCACCAGGTGGGGCGGAGCCAGGCGGTTTGCCCCTACCACCGAGGAGTTCACAGGCCTGGAGGTGGGAAAAGCAGTCAGTTAGAGTTTGGAGTAGATCAGTTGAGGAGGTGAAAGTGAGAGGTCACCAAACTGCAAGTGTCTGGGTCGGAGTCCAGGCACTGAGAGCAAGGTTGGCAGACGGCAGTGGCCATCTGCAGGAGATGGTGGAACTCCGCAGAGCCGTAAGGACCGGGGCTGGGCGGTGGCCCATCGGTACCGGACCGGGGAACGGAGTGTAGCTAAGCACACAGGCAGGGCCATCGGACCATGACCAGGCTTGGAGCCGCCGTCAATAGTCAAATCCGAATGGGACAGGAACCCCCGGGGTTCCCTAACAACCAAGTCCCGATTGAAGGCAACTGCTCACACCGTGAGGATATACAGCCACCGCCACCGGCTAGAAATCCAAGGGCCAGCGCCTGCAGGCAAAACGGGCTCCTCCGGTATCTATACACCGAGGAGCGGATTACCGTTGGGAAGAAGCCATTGGAGTCATCACAGTATACAAAGGTGCAGGGAAAGACAGCCACCATTACCTGTCCGGGGAGAGACACTGCAGCTGGCTGCGGGACCCGTCCATCCAGCCGTTTGGTTTACCGGAGACTTTGTGCATCTATTGCTGAGTGAGTACACCCGTGCCATCCGGCACAGCGCCGCGCTGTCCCTGCAACCCTGCACCTCACCGACCCTGCCTCCCCGTCACACCCCCGGGCCCCGGGAACACCAACCCCTACCCATGGAGGGGGGAAACAACATCCCAGCTGCTCCCTACCATCGCTCCCGGGATCCCCGTCACCAGCAGCGGTGGTGCCCATCTTAACCACAACCCGTGGGTGGCGTCACAGACTAAATCCCCAAACAAACGACCCCCTTTTCACTCACGGGCGAAGAGCGCCGCCGAATCCCCGGATCCGGCCCACCGGATCGAGCCACCGAGCAGCAGCTGCAGCGCCGGACCCAAGCGTTAGCGAGCGCAGCGCCCCGCCGCCCGCGACAACTTGGCGTCACAAACAGGATAGAACCGATCTACTTACCAGTAGAAGTGCACCTTGCAGACCCCGCCGGCGGCATCCGGATTAAAAATTTGAAGCGGCGCCATCTTTGGCGCGAAAATTTCCCGCTCGAGCGTCTTCCACAAGCAGGGAAGGCGCGAAAGCGAAGCCCCGCCCCCAACAAGCGGAAGTGCTAGAAAGAACCAAGGGGGGATGGGAAAAAGATGTCTGCGCCCGACGGAGCCGTTGGAGGAGTGGCGTTCGCAGCCGCAGCAGCACCCGTAGATGGAAACAAGGTAGCCCGTGCTCCGGCCGTACGAGCAGGGGAGGCAGCGGGCCCAGCTGTCGCCCAGGTAATGCCGTTCTCCCTGCCCTATGTGCCCGGTGCTACCTGGCTGCCGCAGTATGATGGGAAGCCTGATGCTTTGCAGGTGTTCCAGAAAAAGATTAGTCCAGTCCTCTACTTATATCTCTTGACTGACAGGCAACGGGCAGCGGTAGTTCTAGGGCAGCTAACCGGCGCGGCTGAGCAGGAGACGGAGACCTGGACCGACGCGGACCGGGCCTCAGTGACTACCATTTTTGAGAAACTCCAAATCGCTTTTGAGACCCGCACGGAAGTGGAATTGCGGATGCAGTTCTATCAGTGTCGACAGTGGCTTGCGGATAATATAAGAGACTATGCCCTGTGCCTGCAAACAGCCCTCCGTACGCTGAAGCAGGTGGACACTATTAATGATGCGAACAGCAATAAGATGCTAGTGGAACAATTCCTGCAAGGGCTGGGGTCCGCGGAAGACCGCAAGCAGCTACGGCTGTGGGCCCTAGAACGCCCCAATCTGGACTTTGCAGTGTTGAAGGAGCGGGCCATCAAGGCCCTGCAGGCCCCAACACCAGACGCTCCTGAGGCGGCCCCATGGCCGGCTGAAACCACTCCCATCACGGTGGCACCTCCTCTCCCGGCTCTACCGGCCCCTGCAGCGCCCGATGATGGAGGAGCTAGCTGCCCAGGTCCACCGCATGGATGGAGACCTAGCCAAGATCCTCGCCGCACTCCAGCTTCTGTCGAGAGTCAAGCCCCCAGGGAGGATCCAGCTCATCGACAGCCCGGAGGATGTCCCTTGGATGCAGCGGAGAAGGACCAATGACTCACGGTATGGGCCTCCTATTTGTTACAGGTGCAGCAAGCCTGGCCACTACTCTAGGCGATGCCCGTTAAACGAGCAACCCCTGGGGCCAAGGGCCAATCCTCAGGAGTAGACACCAACAGCCCCCCCGATTGGCGAGACCGGAACGTCGGAGCTCGCCCCATCATCCCCCTGGCAGTGGACGGCATCCCGCTCATGGCCCTCTTGGACACAGGATCACAGGTAACCACTATACCGTATACACTGTACCAGCAGTATTGGGGTACTGACGAACTTGCCCCCTCTGATGATAGCCTGACCCTTGTTGTAGCCAATGGATTCCCTCTAACCCAAGTGGGATACAAACAAGTGACCCTGACCGTGGGACGTGCGGAGTTAAAGAACCAAGGGATGATTGTGGTGATGAATGAACCCAGTGACCATAACCCAAAAGTAATCCTAGGGACCAATGTGATGGAGCATTGTATGAGTGAGGTGCTGAGTCTGTTGCAGCAGTTGGCCGCCACAGCAGGAGGAGGCCGACAGAGGGCTGTGCAGCATGAGATCCAGGCCCTCCTATATCGGCAACAAGTGAATTCAACTGGTGGAGAGATTGGTGGAGTGAGGGTGATGGATGTGGCCCCCTTGGTAGTGCCACCCGAAGCGAGATAATGATCTGGTACAGGCAGCAGTAGGCACCCAGGGGCGCGACTACCCGGCGATGGTGGAACCCACGCCTTCCGAACACTGGCCCACGGTGATGGCAGTCAGGGGGGTGGTTGACGTCAAGAAGGGGAGAGTGAGAGTGCTGAATTGTGGAGAGGAGGAAGTTAGGCTTCCCCGCTACCCTTGCCAAGTTGCTTACCCTGGACCCTAACACCATTCACGAAGCCGCCCCTCCTACCTCAGCATCCCCTGCCAGTAATCATACACCCCCTGAACAGTTAGGAGAGTGGTGCCAGGAACTACATGTAAACACTGAAACCACACCCCCCCATTATAAAGAAGGAGTATACAGGGTAGTGCAAGAGTAGGAACAGGTTTTCAGCAAGCACCCATTAGATTTCGGGAGGATTAAAGGGGTTCAACTCCATATCCCTACAGGCCTACATCTACCCATTAAAGAAAGGTACAGGCCCATCCCGCCAGCACACTATCAATGCGCCAAAGACATGTTGAGGAACATGAAGGAGGCAGGGGTCATTCGGGATAGTTGTAGTCCCGGGGCAGCCCCACTGGTGCTGGTAAAGAAGAAGGACGGCACCATGAGAATGTGTGTGGATTACCGGAAGATCAACCAGATCACGCATAAAGATGCCTATCCTCTCCCCCGTATCGAAGAGTCGCTGGCTGCACTGAGAACTGCTAACTTCTTCTCTACCCTTGAACTTACTAGCGGGTACTGGCAGGTAGCGGTCGCAGCAGAGGACCATGAGAAGACTGCATTCGCCACTCCCATGGGACTCTGCGAGTTTAACAGCATGCCGTTCGGGCTGTGCAATGCCCCTGGAACCTTCCAACGGCTTATGGAGTGTTGCCTGGGACATCTCAATTTCGAAACGGTCCTACTGTACCTGGACGATGTGATCGTATACTCCCAGACGTATGAGGCCCACCTGGAACATCTGGCTGAAGTGTTCGTTTCCCTAGCCAAGTATGGGATGAAACGGAAGCCCTCCAAGTGCCACCTACTGAAGCCTAGGGTGTTGTACCTCGGACACGTGGTGAGCGCAGAGGGTGTCGCCCCAGATCCCGAGAAGATCACTGCTATCCAGGACTGGCCGAGACTGACCACAGTGAGAGAGGTGAGACAGTTCCTGGGCCTGGTGGGCTACTACCATCGATTCATCAAGGGGTACACGAAGATGGCCGCCCCCATGCAAGACCTCCTCGTGGGACAGACCAAGGGTGGCAGGTCCCCTGGAACTCCCTTTGGGTGGGAGAAGAAGCATGAGGAGTCCTTTCACCAGCTGAAGACGGCCTTGACGGGAGAAGAGATCCTGGCGTACCCCGACTACAGCCTCCCGTTCGTCCTCTACACCGACGCCAGCAATGTGGGCTTGGGAGCAGTCCTGTCTCAGGTCCAGGGCGGGCGAGAGAAGGTGATCGCCTATGCCAGCAGAAAACTCCGGCCCACAGAAAAGAACCCTGAGAATTACAGCTCCTTCAAGCTTGAGTTCCTAGCGCTGGTGTGGGTCATTACCGAGCGGTTCCGCCATTACTTCGCAGCAGCAAAGTTCACCGCCTATACGGACAATAATCCGTTAACCCATCTGGACATGGCCAAGCTTGGTGCGTTGGAATAGCGGTGGGTGGCCAGGCTGTCTAACTAGGACTTCACTATCAAGTACCGAGCCGGCGCAAGAACACCAATGCGGATGCGCTATCCCGGATGCCCCACCTGCCGGATGAGGGGTCGAAAGACGATGGCCTCGAAGAAATCGAGTTGCCCGCGTTCCACCGGCCACTAGTCGAGAAATTGCATGTCAAGCAGCAACAGGTGAGCTTGGACCCACTACCCAGTCAGGGATGGCGGGAAGCCCAAGACCAGGCGCCTGCCGTCTAATTGGTCAAGACCATGATTGAACAAGGCTCTGTTGGAATGGACCCTGCCGCTCCTCCCGAGGCCCAATGGCTGTGGAAAGAACGAGCCCGGCTGCACCTGTGCCAGGGGAAACTGTATCGGGAACTGATCAACCCCGAAGACTCATGAGAAGGTTCGCCAGCTGTTGGTTCCCCAGCCTAACGTGCCCACCGTTCTACAAGCTTACCATGACGGTGCCGGGCATTTTGGGTGGAAGAAGCTAGAGATGCTGTTGAGAGAGCGGTTCTATTGGAGTGGGATGCGTGAGTCTGTAGAGGCCTGGTGCCGAGAGTGTGGTCCCTGTGCACTGAGAAGAAGGGACGAAGCCAGCCAGAAGGCCCCTCGACGACCAATCATTACCCATTAACCGCTGGAGTTGGTCACCCTGGACCACGTCAAGCTCACCCCGAGCCGAAGTGGGTACACCTACGCCCTGACTATCGTAGATCACTATTCAAGATTCATGGTGGTTGTCCCAGTCAAAGATCTGACCGGCCGTACCGCAGCTAGAGCCTTCCAGGCCTACTTTTGCCGACCGCACGGGTACCCGGAGAGGGTGCTCACCAATCAGGGCCCGGCTTTCTAAGCGGAGGTGTTTCAAGAATTCTGCCAGTTATATGGCTGCAAGAAGAGTCGGACCACGCCATACCATGCCCAGACTAATGGCATGTGTGAGAAGTTGAACCATCTGGTCCTGGATCTCCTTAAGACGCTACAGTTAGAAGAGCGGAACCTGTGGCTAGAAAAGCTGCCCGACCTGGTAGACATGTACAATAACATTCCCTGTAGCTCTACCAAATGCACACCAGCGTATCTCATGAGAGCCCGACCGGGCTGGTTGCCGGTGGACCTGGAAATGGACTTGGAAGGTCCAGAGGCCCTTCCTTCGACTGCTGACTGGGATACCCGGCGGAGAGCGCAGTACCGACAGGTCCAGTAGTACGTGGAAAGGAACCTGTGTCAGAGCCGGGAACAGCAAGAACAGTGCTTCAACAGGCGAGCTCCAGCTGGTCCCTTTAAGCCTGGGGATGTAGTGCTAAAACGGAAAAGGAGAACCCATAAGCTTGATGACCAGTGGGAGAAAACCCCGTATGTCATACAACCCACTGAATGGGAGAATGAGAAGGCCTACCAGATTAGTCGTGACCAGGGGAAGACTTCGGCCACAGTTTCCAGGGACCACCTGAAGAGCTGCCCACCTCCACTGAGGGTGGCAGCTGAAGTTCCGGCCCTCAGACCAACCGGGGAGAGAGAAAAAGAGGTGATCCACACAGTGATGGGTGATTTCCCAGCGGACTGGCCTACGCAGAACGGCACGGTGATTATTCCGGTAATAATGTTCCCACAAACCGTGGAGGAAAAGGAGACGGAACTAACCGCCAGTGAGCCAATGCCCAGGGCTGCACCTGTACCTAGTCCTCCTAGGTCTCCGCCTGCCCCACATGATATACGTGAAGAGGAACCGGTTGTCTCCTCTGTCCCCTCACCTGTTACTATTGACATTGGGACCCGAAGGTCCACACGCTCCAACATAGGTAGGCCCCCGCTTAGGTATAGGGAAACCGACATTTAGGGGTGCAACCTGTTGATTGTTACAGATGTGAGTGAAAGGAAATGAATCAATCCAAATCAACCGAGTTTTCATCTAATTACCTACCGTGATTACCCCGGCTGTTGCTAGCAAGTTGTCCCCGGAGGGACCCTATGTGTTTACCACTCACATGAGAAACTGCTCATGGACATGGCCGAGAACTTGCAGGCCACCCACGAACTTGTGGGCTTGTAAATAATGTTGTGGAATGGATACCGTTGCCGCCTCCAGAGAGGCTGATTTGGAGGATGGGCCTGGGGGAAAGTGATGGCCCAGGCCCGCCACTACCGTAACCGGTGGCGATCCTCCGGGGGTCAGAGGTTCCTCCTTGGACGTGGGGTCCCCTGAAGGGTCCCCTGAAGTGACAGTAGGGTGCGAGTTACCGTACCCGTTCCCGCTCGGACAGCCTGAACCTGGACTGGGGTAAAGGGGTGCTGCCCACTTCTTAGGGGCAGCATCAAAGCTAGGTTGCTTGGGTGGGAGAGCGGAAGACATCCGTCCGTCCGTTATTAAAAATGTATATGTGTTGTAACGTTAAAGAAGACCTAAAGTATGCTTATGTTTCATGTTTTATCGTTTTTCCAATGTTATTTATCTTTTTCAGTTTGAAAAAAAAACCCGGTGATGGACGGGCAGCCCGCTGACAGTTTGCATTTTACAAAGGGGGAATGTGGCGCCCTGGACTAGCCAGGTAGCCACAGACAAAACACACACACACCCCCCAGACAGTTACATTAGTCAGACAAAAACCCTTGTTGCCTCCCTCCAGGGTCTGATGTCCACACCAGGTGGGGCGGAGCCAGACGGTTAGTCCCACCCACCAAGGAGTTCACAGGCCTGGAGGCGGGAAAAACAGTCAGTTAGAGTTTGGAGTAGATGAGTTGAGGAGGTGAAAGTGGGAGGTCACCAAACTGCAAGTGTCTGGGTCGGAGCCCAGGCACTGAGAGCAAGGTTGGCAGACGGTGGTGGCAGTCTGCAGGAGTTGCTGGAACTCCGCAGAGCCGTAAGGACCGGGGCTGGGCGGTGGCCCACCGGTACCGGACCAGGGAACGGAGTGAAGCTAAGCACACAGGCAGGGCCATCGGACCCCGACCAGGCTTGGAGCCGCCGTCAATAGTCAAATCCGAATGGGACAGGAACCCCCGGGGTTCCCTAACAACCAAGTCCCGATTGAAGGCAACCGCTCACACCGTGAGGATATACAGCCACCGCCACTGGCTAGAAATCCAAGGGCCAGCGCCTGCGGGCAAAATGGGCTCCTCCAGTATCTATACACCAGGGAGCGGACTACCGTTGGGAAGCCATTGGAGTCATCACTAGAGTTGAGCGCGGTTCGCGGTTCGAGGTTCTCCAGTTCTAGGCTCGAGTGATTTTGGGGGCTGTTCGAGATCGAACTAGAACTCGAACTTTTTGCAAAAGCTCGATAGTTCTAGATACGTTCGAGAACGGTTCTAGCAGCAAAAAGCAGGGCTTTTTACAGCTACAGTGTGCAGGAGCCATCGCTGGCAGCCTGCCAGAAGCTGGTAACCAAGATAAACATCGGGTATCCAACCAAAGCGCTTTGGTTAGTAACCCGATGTTTATCCTAGTTACGTGCAGGAAGCCCACACTTCCCCGCTCAGCTCGCTCCGTCCCCTCCTGCCCGCGGCATGTACACATACATACATACACACACACACAAATGGTCCCGCTCGGCTTACCTGCGGTGATGAAGTCCCGCCATCCCGACCTCAGCGCTGTCACTGTCCTCCATGGCCGCCGCTTGTCACATCACCTTCTCTCGCTTCCGACCCGAGACTGACTAGCGGTGACGTCACGGGCCTCTCGCGATACTTGGTGTGAAGGCGCCGGTCATTGAACTCAGTGACAGGGGCTGTCAGTGTGCTGGAGATCAGCGCAGGTAATGTACCTCGCTGACAGCAGTACTTGTCATGCCCTGCAGTGACCTGGGCTGACCCATTGATGTTAGCTCAGGTCACTGCATTGCTCTCCCAGCCAATGGGGAACATCCTGCTCTTCATTGACTGGGACAGTGTGGATCGTCATGGCAACCCCTTGGATTACACCAGACCTGGATTTGTTTTTCTTTCTAATAAATTGGTTAAAGAGGGAATGTTTTGGGGAGTGTTTTTTCAAATAAAAATTTGTTTGTCGTCTATTTTTTTTTTATTACTGACTGGGTTGGTGATGTCGGGTATCTGATAGACGCCTGACCTCACCAACCCCAGGGCTTGATGCCAGGTGACATTACACATCTGGTATTAACCCCATATATTAACCCATTTGCCACCGCACCAGGGCGCGGGATGAGCTGGGGCGAAGCACCAGGATTGGCGCATCTAATGGATGCGCCACTTCTGGGGCGGCTGCGGCCTGCTATTTTTAGGCTGGGGAGAGTCCAATAACCATGGACCTCCCTAGTCTGAGAATATCAGGCCCCAGCTGTCTGCTTTACCTTGGCTGGTGATCCAATTTTGGGGGACCCCTACGTGTTTTTTTTTTTTAATTATTTATTTAATTTAAAATAACAGCGTGGGGTGCCCTCAGTTTTGGATTACCAGCCAAGGTGAGGTTGCCAGCTGTGGTCTGCAGGCTGCAGCCGTCTGCTTTACCCTAGCTGGCTACAAAACTAGGGGGAACCCTACGTCATTTTTTTTTTTCATTTTTTTGGCTAAATACAAAGCTAAGCACCCCTTTATGCCACATGAAAGGCACCAAAGGGTGCTCCACTTTTTCTCAACTTTTTCTCCATTTTTTCTCCACCTTTTTCTCCACTTTTTCTCCACTATTTCTCCACTTTTTCTCCACTTATTCTCCATTTTTTTCTCCACTTTTTCTCCACTTTTTCTCCACTTTTTCTCCACTTTTTTCCACTTTTTCTCCACTTTTTCTCCACTTTTTCTCCACTTTTTCTCCACTTTTCTCCACTTTTTCTCCACTTTTTCTCCACTTTTTCTCCATTTTTTCTCCACTTTTTCTCCACTTTTTCTCCACTTTTTCTCCATTTTTTTCTCCATTTTTTCTCCATTTTTTCTCCACTTATTCTCCATTTTTTCTCCACTTATTCTCCATTTTTTCTCCATTTTTTCTCCACTTTTTCTCCACTTTTTCTCCACTTTTTCTTCACTTTTTCTCCACTTTTTCTCCACTTTTTCTCCATTTTTTTCTCCACTTTTTCTCCACTTTTTCTCCACTTTTTCTCCACTTATTCTCCATTTTTTTCTCCACTTTTTCTCCACTTTTTCTCCATTTTTTTCTCCACTTTTTCTTCACTTTTTCTCCACTTTTTCTCCATTTTTTTCTCCATTTTTTCTCCACTTATTCTCCATTTTTTCTCCACTTATTCTCCATTTTTTCTCCACTTATTCTCCACTTTTTCTTCTTTTTTTCTCCACTTTTTCTCCACTTTTTCTTCACTTTTTCTCCACTTTTTCTCCACTTTTTCTCCACTTTTTCTCCATTTTTTTCTCCACTTTTTCTCCACTTTTTCTCCACTTTTTCTCCATTTTTTTCTCCATTTTTTTCTCCACTTTTTCTTCACTTTTTCTCCACTTTTTCTCCACTTTTTCTCCACTTTTTCTCCATTTTTTTCTCCATTTTTTCTCCACTTATTCTCCATTTTTTCTCCACTTATTCTCCATTTTTTCTCCACTTTTTCTCCACTTTTTCTCCATTTTTTTCTCCATTTTTCTCCACTTATTCTCCATTTTTTCTCCACTTATTCTCCACTTTTTCTTCTTTTTTTCTCCACTTTTTCTTCACTTTTTCTCCACTTTTTCTCCACTTTCTCTCCACTTTTTCTCCACTTTTTTCCACTTTTTCTCCACTTTTTCTCCACTTTTTCTCCACTTTTTCTCCACTTTTCTCCACTTTTTCTCCACTTTTTCTCCATTTTTTCTCCACTTTTTCTCCACTTTTTCTCCACTTTTTCTCCATTTTTTTCTCCATTTTTTCTCCATTTTTTCTCCACTTATTCTCCATTTTTTCTCCACTTATTCTCCATTTTTTCTCCATTTTTTCTCCACTTTTTCTCCACTTTTTCTCCACTTTTTCTTCACTTTTTCTCCACTTTTTCTCCACTTTTTCTCCATTTTTTTCTCCACTTTTTCTCCACTTTTTCTCCACTTTTTCTCCACTTATTCTCCATTTTTTTCTCCACTTTTTCTCCACTTTTTCTCCATTTTTTTCTCCACTTTTTCTTCACTTTTTCTCCACTTTTTCTCCATTTTTTTCTCCATTTTTTCTCCACTTATTCTCCATTTTTTCTCCACTTATTCTCCATTTTTTCTCCACTTATTCTCCACTTTTTCTTCTTTTTTTCTCCACTTTTTCTCCACTTTTTCTTCACTTTTTCTCCACTTTTTCTCCACTTTTTCTCCACTTTTTCTCCATTTTTTTCTCCACTTTTTCTCCACTTTTTCTCCACTTTTTCTCCATTTTTTTCTCCATTTTTTTCTCCACTTTTTCTTCACTTTTTCTCCACTTTTTCTCCACTTTTTCTCCACTTTTTCTCCATTTTTTTCTCCATTTTTTCTCCACTTATTCTCCATTTTTTCTCCACTTATTCTCCATTTTTCTCCACTTTTTCTCCACTTTTTCTCCATTTTTTTCTCCATTTTTCTCCACTTATTCTCCATTTTTTCTCCACTTATTCTCCACTTTTTCTTCTTTTTTTCTCCACTTTTTCTTCACTTTTTCTCCACTTTTTCTCCACTTTCTCTCCACTTTTTCTCCACTTTTTCTCCATTTTTTTCTCCACTTTTTCTCCACTTTTTCTCCACTTTTTCTCCATTTTTTTCTCCATTTTTTTCTCCACTTTTTCTTCACTTTTTCTCCACTTTTTCTCCACTTTTTTCTCCATTTTTTCTCCACTTTTTCTTCACTTTTTCTCCACTTTTTCTCCACTTTTTCTCCATTTTTTTCTCCACTTTTTCTCCACTTTTTCTCCACTTATTCTCCACTTTTTCTCCACTTTTTCTCCACTTTTTCTCCACTTATTCTCCATTTTTTTCTCCACTTTTTCTCCACTTTTTCTCCATTTTTTTCTCCACTTTTTCTCCACTTTTTCTCCACTTTTTCTCCATTTTTTTCTCCATTTTTTCTCCACTTATTCTCCATTTTTTCTCCACTTTTTCTCCACTTTTTCTCCACTTTTTCTTCACTTTTTCTCCACTTTTTCTCCACTTTTTCTCCACTTTTTCTCCACTTTTTCTCCATTTTTTTCTCCACTTTTTCTCCACTTTTTCTCCACTTTTTCTCCATTTTTTTCTCCATTTTTTCTCCACTTATTCTCCATTTTTTCTCCACTTTTTATCCTTTTTTTCTCCACTTATTCTCCATTTTTTCTCCACTTTTTCTCCACTCTTTCTCCACTTTTTCTCCACTTATTCTCCATTTTTTTCTCCACTTTTTCTCCACTTTTTCTCCATTTTTTCTCCACTTTTTCTCCACTTTTTCTCCATTTTTTTCTCCACTTTTTCTCCACTTTTTCTCCACTTTTTCTCCATTTTTTCTCCACTTTTTCTCCACTTTTTCTCCACTTTTTCTCCATTTTTTTCTCCATTTTTTCTCCATTTTTTCTCCACTTATTCTCCATTTTTTCTCCACTTATTCTCCATTTTTTCTCCATTTTTTCTCCACTTTTTCTCCACTTTTTCTCCACTTTTTCTTCACTTTTTCTCCACTTTTTCTCCACTTTTTCTCCATTTTTTTCTCCACTTTTTCTCCACTTTTTCTCCACTTTTTCTCCACTTATTCTCCATTTTTTTCTCCACTTTTTCTCCACTTTTTCTCCATTTTTTTCTCCACTTTTTCTTCACTTTTTCTCCACTTTTTCTCCATTTTTTTCTCCATTTTTTCTCCACTTATTCTCCATTTTTTCTCCACTTATTCTCCATTTTTTCTCCACTTATTCTCCACTTTTTCTTCTTTTTTTCTCCACTTTTTCTCCACTTTTTCTTCACTTTTTCTCCACTTTTTCTCCACTTTTTCTATATTTTTTCTCCACTTTTTCTCCATTTTTTTCTCCACTTTTTCTCCACTTTTTCTCCATTTTTTTCTCCATTTTTTTCTCCACTTTTTCTTCACTTTTTCTCCACTTTTTCTCCACTTTTTCTCCAGTTTTTCTCCATTTTTTTCTCCATTTTTTCTCCACTTATTCTCCATTTTTTCTCCACTTATTCTCCATTTTTTCTCCACTTATTCTCCATTTTTTCTCCATTTTTTCTCCACTTTTTCTCCACTTTTTCTTCACTTTTTCTCCACTTTTTCTCCACTTTTTCTTCACTTTTTCTCCACTTTTTCTCCATTTTTTTCTCCACTTTTTTTCCACTTTTTCTCCACTTTTTCTCCATTTTTTTCTCCATTTTTCTCCACTTATTCTCCATTTTTTCTCCACTTATTCTCCACTTTTTCTTCTTTTTTTCTCCACTTTTTCTTCACTTTTTCTCCACTTTTTCTCCACTTTCTCTCCACTTTTTCTCCACTTGTTCTCCATTTTTTTCTCCACTTTTTCTCCACTTTTTCTCCACTTTTTCTCCATTTTTTTCTCCATTTTTTTCTCCACTTTTTCTTCACTTTTTCTCCACTTTTTCTCCACTTTTTTCTCCATTTTTTCTCCACTTTTTCTTCACTTTTTCTCCACCTTTTTCTCCACTTTTTCTCCATTTTTTTCTCCACTTTTTCTCCACTTTTTCTCCACTTATTCTCCACTTTTTCTCCACTTTTTCTCCACTTTTTCTCCACTTATTCTCCATTTTTTTCTCCACTTTTTCTCCACTTTTTCTCCATTTTTTTCTCCACTTTTTCTCCACTTTTTCTCCATTTTTTTCTCCATTTTTTCTCCACTTATTCTCCATTTTTTCACCACTTTTTCTCCACTTTTTCTCCACTTTTTCTTCACTTTTTCTCCACTTTTTCTCCACTTTTTCTCCACTTTTTCTCCACTTTTTCTCCATTTTTTTCTCCACTTTTTCTCCACTTTTTCTCCACTTTTTCTCCATTTTTTTCTCCATTTTTTCTCCACTTATTCTCCATTTTTTCTCCACTTTTTATCCTTTTTTTCTCCACTTATTCTCCATTTTTTCTCCACTTTTTCTCCACTTTTTCTCCACTTTTTCTCCACTTATTCTCCATTTTTTTCTCCACTTTTTCTCCACTTTTTCTCCATTTTTTTCTCCACTTTTTCTCCACTTTTTCTCCATTTTTTTCTCCACTTTTTCTCCACTTTTTCTCCACTTTTTCTCCATTTTTTTCTCCATTTTTTCTCCACTTATTCTCCATTTTTTCTCCACTTTTTATCCTTTTTTTCTCCACTTATTCTCCATTTTTTCTCCACTTTTTCTCCACTTTTTCTCCACTTTTTCTCCACTTATTCTCCATTTTTTTCTCCACTTTTTCTCCACTTTTTCTCCATTTTTTTCTCCACTTTTTCTCCACTTATTCTCCATTTTTTCTCCATTTTTTCTCCACTTTTTCTCCACTTTTTCTCCATTTTTTTCTCCACTTTTTCTCCACTTTTTCTCCACTTTTTCTTCACTTTTTCTCCACTTTTTCTCCACTTTTTCTCCGTTCTTTTTCTATGGTCGGTCTACCCATTAGCTCTGCCATGCATAATGTAGCTCTACACCTACTGCACATGTTACTTTATGATTGACATCTCTTTCGTACCAGAGCTGTCTAAGCCTACTCTGACCCCATATTTGTCATTACTATATTGTCCTTGTACTGTATTATGACATTTGTATCATGTGTTTCATTTCTTGCTGTGTTGCAATTTTTTTGCTGCATCCCAATTGTACCGCTACATTGTTCGAGTTTATGTTATTGTTCTCTCACTCTTATGTGATACTGATTATTGTCATTTTTCATGATTACATGCAGATAAGTCCAATCTGACGAAGGCTCAGGCCGAAACGTCATTTGTAACATGTTTTGGACAAAAACATATATGCTTATGAAAAAAATTTTTTTCTTAATACGGACCAATAAAGAGTGATTTTGCATTACTATCCGTTGTGACTTACTGACTTAGTCTGGGAGATTTAGAGTGCCGAGGTTAATCACTAATTTTATCTATTATTTCCTCTGAGCACCTATATACCAGTGAGCAGAGCTTCCTCTACAGTAGTTCTCCTGATTAGGCATGCCCTTACCTCATGAGCAGGGCATTGCAGCTTTGGTAGCAACCATTACGACATGGACTCTGCTGCTGTGGACCCGAGAAGAGTGAGTGCAGATTCATTGCACCCACACTCCTCACATGAAGGGTCCGCACTCCTAGAAAATGGGGGATACGTTCCCTGAGTGTCTCCCCCCCCATATTCTAGATGGTCCAGAGTCGTCGTGGGACCCCTTTATTTTTTTTCTTACAATAAATTGGTGAAAGAGGAAATGTTTTGGGGACTGTTTTTTCAAATAAATTTCTTTTGTCGATTTTTTTTTTTTGTTAGTACTGACAGTTTATGATGTTGGGTATCTAATAGACGCCATGACATCACAAACTGCTGGGCTTGATCTCAGGTTACTTTACAGCTAGTATCAACCCGATTTATTACCCTGTTTGCCACTGCACCAGGGCACGGGATGAGCTGGGGTGAAGCGCCAGGATTGGCGCATCTAGTGGATGCGCCACGTCTGGGGTGCCTGCGGCCTGCTATTTTTAGGCTGTGAAGGCCCAATAACTATGGAGCTTCCCACCCTGAGAATACCAGACCACAGCTGTCCGCTTTACCTTGGCTGGTGATCCAATTTGGGGGGGACCCTACTTCTATTGTGTAATTATTAATATTTATAAAATAATTATAAAAAAAAACCTGAGGGGACCTCCACATTGGATCCCCAACCACGGTAAAGCTGCCAGCTGTGGTTTTCAGGCTACAGCCGTCTGCTTTACCCTAGCTGGCTATCAAAAATGGGGGGACCCAACGTCATTTTTTTTTTTAACTATTTTTTAAATAGAAAAAATTAATGGGCTTCCCTGTATTTTGATTGCCAACCAAGGTTACGGCAGGCAGATGGGGGTGGCAACCCATAGCTGTCTGCTTTATCTGCGCTGAGAATCAAAAATACCGCGGAGCGCTGCGTCATTTTTTTAAAGATTTATTTTTACAGCACTGTGATGTCCAGCAATCAAAATACAGGGAAGCCCATTTTGTTTTTAGTTATTTAAATAAATAATTAAAAAAAATATATATGGGCTCCCGCTGGATTTTTTGTATTGCTAGCTAAGGGTAATCCAAGCAGCTACTGGCTGCTAACCCCCACTGCTTGGTGTTACCTTCACTGGCAATGGAAAATCCAGGGAAGCATTTTTTATTTTTTTTGCCAAAAAACTACAAAAAAAGGACGTGAGCTTCGCCATATTTTTGTATGCTAGCCAGGTATAGCAGGCAGGTGCTGGAAGAGTTGGATACAGCGCCAGAAGATGGCGCTTCTATGAAAATGCCATTTTCTGAGGCGGCTGCAGACTGCAATTCGCAGCAGTGGGGCCCAGAAAGCTCAGGCCAACCTGTGCTGCGGATTCCAATCCCCAGCTGCCTAGTTGTACCTGGCTGGACACAAAAATGGGGCGAAGCCTACGTCATTTGTTTTCTAATTATTTCATGAAATTCATGAAATAATAAAAAAAGGGCTTCCCTTTATTTTTGGTTCCCAGCCGGGTACAAATAGGCAACTGGGGGTTGGGGGCAGCCGTACCTGCCTGCTGTACCTAGCTAGCATACAAAAATATGGCGAAGCCCACATAATTTTTTCAGGGGGCAAAAAACTTCTGCATACAGTCCTGGATGGAGTATGCTGAGCCTTGTAGTTCTGCAGCTGCTGTCTGTCTGTATGGAGAAGAGCAGACAGCAGCTGCAGAACTACAAGGCTCAGCATACTCCATCCAGGACTGTATGTAGAATTTTTTTACCCACCAAAAAAATGACGTGGGCTTCGCCATATTTTTGTATGCTAGCCAGGTACAGCAGGCAGCCACGGGCTGCCTCCAACTCCCAGTTGCCTATTTGTACCCGGCTGGGAACCAAAAATATAGGGAAGCCCGTTTTTTTTTAATTATTTCACTTATTTCATGAAATAATTAAAAAACAAATGACGTGGGCTTCGCCCCATTTTTGTGTCCAGCCGGGTACAACTAGGCAGCTGGGGATTGGAATCCGCAGCATAGGTTAGCCCGAGGTTTCTGGGCGCCTCTGCTGCGGATTTCAGTCCGCAGCCGTCCCAGAAAATGGCGCTCTCATAGAAGCGCCATCATCTGGCGCTGTATCCAACTCTTCCAACAGCCCTGGAGCCGGGTGGCTTGTTGGGTAATCATGAGTTAATACTGGCTTTGTTTTACTAGCCAATATTAAGCCAGAGATTCTTAATGTCAGGCACGTTTGACCCGGCCATTAAGAATCTCCAATAAAGGGTTAAAAAAAACACCACACAGAGAAAAAATACTTTAATAGAAATAAATACACAGACACATTAGAGACTCCATCTTTATTACCCCCTGTCAGTCCTCCACGATCCTGCTCTTCTGTCTTCTTTCTTTCTAGTGTAGTAGTAGTGACGATTGTAGTGAGGATGATGTGCACCAGCTCATCACTTGGGGCTGGGGAACCTTATCCTCAGTACAATCCTCACTAGTGTAGTAGTAGTGACGATTGTAGTGAGGATAAGGTTCACCAGCTCATCACTTGGGGCTGGGGAACCTCATCCTCAGTACAATCCTCACTACAATCCTCACTAGTGTAGTAGTAGTGACGATTATAGTGAGGATGAGGTTCACCAGCTCATCACTTGGGGCTGGGGAACCTCATCCTCAGTACAATCCTCACTACAATCGGGAAGCAGCGTGCAGCCTTCACTCCGTGAGTGATCAGTGCTGGCTGTCAGCGGTAACAGAGGTAACGCTGACAGACGCGTTACCATAGCAACGGTGCTCTCGGAGCCGCGGTTAGCGGTGACGTCACCGCTAACTGCGTTGCTATGGCAACGGTGATCTCCATTAATGACCGGCTGTGTCAGCCGGTCCCTAACGGAACGGGGAGTCGACCGTGTGCTAGAGCATGTCGCCGGTACACGGCGATACACATATGTGCACCGTGTACCGGAGAGATGCACTCGCAGGTCCTACATGACGCGTCATTGTCATGTGACCAGTCTGTAGCCAATGAGATAATAGCCACGTGACTGGTCACATGGCTATTTTGACGTCACGATAGGTCCTGCATCTCTGCTGGCAGTGCCGTCACCGGGAGGATTCAGCGATCATCGGATGGAATAGCGGCAGGAGACAGAGTGCAGAAGGGATCACGAGGACCGGTAAGTGTTATGGCAATGTTTATTAACTGTTTGTGTACATTTATAATGCATTTTTATGTGTTTGTGATTGCCTCCCATTATAGCCTATTGGCTCGAGTTCGGTTCGTCGAACGTTCGACGAGCCGAACTCGAACGGGACCTCCGTTCGGCGATCGACCTCGAGCCGAACCGGGACCGGTTCGCTCATCTCTAGTCATCACAGTACACAAAGGTGCAGGGAAAGACAGCCACCATCACCTGTCCGGGGAGAGACACTGCAGACGGCTGCGGGACCCGTCCATCCAGCCGTTTGGTTTACCGGAGACTTTGTGCATCTATTGCTGAGTGAGTACACCCGTGCCATCTGGCACCGTGCCGCGCTGTCCCTGCAACCCTGCACCTCACCGACCCTGCCTCCCTGTCACACCTCTGGGCCCCGGGACCACCAACCCCTACCCACGGATGGGGGGAAACAACATCCCAGCTGCTCCCTACCATCGCACCCGGGATCCCCGTCACCAGCAGCGGTGGTGCCCATCTTCACCACAACCCGTGGGTGGCGTCACGGACTAAATCCCCAAACAAACGACCCCCTTTTCACTCACGGGCGAGGAGCACCGCTCGAATCCCCGGATCCGCCCCACCGCTCGAGCCACCGAGCATCAGCCGCAGCGCCGGACCCGAGCGTTAGCGAGCGCAGCGCCCCGCCGCCTGCGACACGTCCTCCATCGGTTTATTTTGTGCTTTGTAACTGTAAAAGATTAAAACAGGTTTACAAGTATAATAACTTTTGTATAAACTTCAAGAGTATTTTAAATCTTCCCTCGCGGGAGGCACATTCTTAAACGTTGCAAAACATAACATTTTTATTGACATGGGAATGGGACCGGGTCCTTCAGTCACCCACCCAAACAAACCTAGCCTTGATGCTGCCCCTAAGAAATGGGCAGCACCTCTTTTCCCCAGTCCAGGAATGGGCCCAGGTGTTGTTATACAGGACGGGTGCAGGGTTTCACACCTGTTTGTCTCTCAGAGGCCCCACGTCCAGGGGGCCCCTGATCCGGAGGATTGCCATCGGTTGCAATGGTGGTGGGCCTCGGCCATCTCTTTCCCGCAGGCCCATCCTTCAGTCTGCCTCTCCGGAGGTCGTGAAACGGGACAGGCCGGTCAAGAGAATTTATTTACAAACCCAATAGTTTTTGGGTGGCCTGCAAGTTCTCGGCCTTGTCTCTTTAAGCGGGGCAAAAACGGGCTGTAGGGTCCCAACGGGGACTGTGTTCAACTTGGCAGCCGGGATCCGCTGCCTTTAACCTTCATCTTCTTCGTATTCCTCCTCCAGCTTCACATCAGGGCTGTACGATGGGGGAGGGGACTGGGAGTGCGCCGGATTTTCACGGCGCACCCTTTTTGCTTGGAGAAGACGGCTTGGGCGGGAAACTTCGCGCCACAGGAAGGTGACAAGATGGCGGATTCTGCAATTTTTCAACGGGGACTCCGCTGAAGATAACTTCAAGGCGCACTTCCACAGGTAAGTGGATGGGTTCAATCCTGTCCGTGACGCCAGAAGAGTCGATGTGTACCACCACGGGGCTCAGCCGGCTGCCGAGACGCTCGGATCTGTGCTCGTCGGTGGGTGGCTTGAGCTCTCCACGGACCCGGGGGTCACGTCACTCTGAAAGGGGGTTGGCGCTACACGTAGGGACTTCGGTGGGAAGGTCCACGGCCGGAGCCGCGGTGGTTTGCAGGGGATTTAAGTTCGTGACGCCACCCACGGGTTGTGGTGAATGGATGGACACCACCGCTGCCGTTGACTAGGCTCCCGTGGATGGTGTTGCGCAGCTTGGTGTTGACCCCCTCCGTGGGTAGGGGGATGATGGTCTCAGGGGCCCAAAGGAGGTGCTGAGGCGAGGGGATGGATGCGTGCTGGGGTGTCGGTGCGGTGCGGCGCGCTGCGCGGCCCGAAGGCACTGGTGTACTCACTATGATAAACACGCTGGAGTCTCTGGTAAACCAAACAAGATGGTGAATGGTGCCCACAGCCGGCTGCAGTTTTCCCCTTAACAGGTTGGTGGTTTCCGCCTTTCTCCTCGACCTCACTTATGTAGACATCACGACTCCTATGCCTGAGCAACGGTAGTCCGCTCCCCGGCTTGTTATGTGTCAGGAGAGCCTTCTTTGCCCGCAGACGCTGGCCCCTCGGGTCTCTATGCCTCGGCGGTGGCTTTACCCCTATGGTTTGGCTGTTGTCTTCAGTCGGGTCTTATGTGGGAAAGGTCCTAAAGTCCAGTCCTCAATCAGTTGATTTGACTCAGCCCAGTTGTTTCTGGGCCTCATACTGGGTCTGAGTACCCCTCCTGGTGCTCCAGTTTCCAATCGGTTCCCCGCACAGGTCTGCCTTTGAACTTGACTCCACTTCACTCCACTGTCAAGACTAGACTCTACTACACTACAGTTTTTCCCGCCTCCGGGCCTGTGAACTCCTCGGTGGGCAGAGCCAAGCCCCCCTGGTGTGAACATCAAACCCAGAGGGAGGTGACAAGGTTTTGTAGTTTGGCTGCTGTCACCTTACTAAGATGTGTGTATGTGTGTGTGTGTGTGTGTGTGTGTGTATGCGTGTGTGTGTGTGTGTGTGTGTGTGTGTGTGTGTGTGGACTACCTGGGACGACCTGGCTAGTCCAGGGCGTCACATTAGGACAACTCCCTCTGATTCCAGATGTTTCTCCCAGGTAAAATAATAAAGCCTATACTCACTTCCCAGTGCCATTCCAGCGGTGTCCAGGCTTGAGGTGCCAGTCATCACATGAGGTTGTGATGTCACGCGAGTCCTGCATCCAATCAGTTCCCCTGTCTGTCTCCCCGCCTTCGAACCAAACATGCAATCAACAGGAAGTGAGCCCAGCTGCAGAGTTCACTTCCTGTTTTAGCAAATTGCTTCATGCTCCTTGATAAATGTGGAGCATCTCAAGTCTACCTAGTGAAAGTTTACACCATTACTAGGCTTACATTGTGACAGTAATGTGAGCAAGAATTTTGATGGCTTTGTTTAGGCAAATTTCTGTCTTAAATTGCTTAGAAGTCGCAAAACTTTGCGTAAAAGGTTACTTGAAAATGTTGTCACTTGTGGTGTTTTCACACTAGGTTTTACGAGCTATGCCAAAATGGGCAGAGCTGTGGGGAGTCATGGCTAGGACATGACACCACAGCTTGTCTAATTCATGACGAACTGAGATGTTCCTCATGGCAGAAATTTCACTCCACTCTGGGACTGGTGTAAGATTCCTGGTGAAGCACACAGAGAAAACTTGTGAGATGCTCACGATTTATGAAGATTCATGCAGCTTCAAGAATAACTAATGCCCCTATGCTGATCAATGTAGGCTGTGGACAAGTAAGTCCGAAAAGCGTTTGTAAGAACTAGGACATTTCTGACCATTGCAGTTTTCATTTTATCTATGGATTGATAGTTTTTTAAGAATTTTGAAATAAAATTACATTTTTATGGAACCGGGATGCCGGATTATTCCCTCCCTTTGCCTACATAATGAATATAGTTCAACTCATGACAGTTTTTAATACGTACTATGCACAATTAGTTTAATAAACTTCCCTCTTTCTGCCTCAGTGGAGGAAATTGTTCTTCAGATGAGGAAATCCATAAACCTGGTTGTAAAGTGAACAATATTAAGTTAGATCTAGACCACTTTCTTTGAGCAAAATACACCAGCAGAACAAGTATCTCTCCTATTCTTATAATACCAATAAGGTCTCTGATAGCCTAACACCTCTGTAAGGCCTGTTTCACACATTAGTAAAAAACACAGAAGTTTTTCACTGATGTGTTAAAAATGCATATATTCCTTCATGCGCCGTGATTCATGGCACACGTGTTTTCTCCATGTGCTATCTGTGATAGCACATGGAGATAAACTCACCTGTCCCCGCACCTGCTGTCTGTGGTGCTGATATCTCCGGCTCTCCTGTGTCCAGCCGATGCTGTGTCACCGCTGCAGCTACTTCCGGGTCGGCTGTGCAGTCCTTAATGCATGAGAATAATTAGCTGGCTTGGAAGCAGAGGCAGCAGAGGCCGGAGACAGCGTCGCTGGAGACGGGTGAGTTTAAAAAGTTCTGTATTTTCAATGTACGTGTTTTTCTGATACATGTTTCACAGATCACTCCATAGTGGTCTGAGGGACACCAGTGATGCCAAAAAAGGGACATGTCTCCATGTGGAAATCACAGACACGCGTGTATGCCACATGGCGACACAGTCAGAGAGAAATCACCGATGTGTGCTGACACCCATTGATTTTAATGGGTCTGCGTATGTCAGTAATTCTGGTACGTATAAAAACTGTCACATATGTACCAGAATCACTGACGTGTGAAAGAGGCCTAAGGCGGGCTTTGCACGTTGCGACATCGCAAGCCGATGCTGCGATGTCGAGTGCGATAGTCACCGCCCCCGTCGAATGTGCGATATCTTGTGAAAGCTCACATGCACTCACCTGTCTTGCGATGTCGCTCTGGCCTGCGATCCGCCTCCTTACTAAGGGGGCGGGCCGTGCGGCGTCTTTGTCTTTGTCTCTGTCTGTCTTTGTCTGTCTCTCTGTCTGTCTCTTTTGCTGTCTGTCTCTTTCCAGGTCTGTCTCTTTCTAGGTCTGTCTCTTTCACCGCCTGTCTTTGTCTGTCTCTGTCTGCCTCTGTCCCTGTCTGTCTCTTTCCCCATCTCTTTCCCTGTCTGTTTTTGTCTGTCTCTGTCTGTCTCTTTCCCCGTCTGTCTCTTTCCAGATCTGTCTCTTTCCAGGTCTGCCTCTTTCCCGTCTGTCTCTTTCCAGGTCTGTCTGTTTCCCTGTCTGTCTCTTTCCCCATCTGTCTTTGTTTGTCTCTCTGTCTCATTCCTTGTCTGTCTCTCTCTGTCTCTTTCCCTGTCTGCCTCTGTCTGTCTCTTTCCCCATGTGTCTTTCTGTCTGTCTCTTTCTGTCTGTCTATCTGGCTGTTATTTCCGATCTGTCTCTGTCTGTCTGTCTTTGTTTGTCCCTGTCTCTTTCCCTGTGTGCCTCTTTCTCTGTCTGTGCCTGTCTGTCTGTCTCTTACTGTCTATCTCTCAGTCTGTGTCTGTCTCTCTACTGACATCATATTACCTCACACATAAGTGTAATGCCCTGGAGAACCAGGTATAGATGCATATAGGCCCCCGCAGAACAAAAATCCCACACAGGGTTACAGCAGCCGACCTGAAACCCTAGTCACCCCCCTTAGGACAGGACAGACACACCAGTGGGCCAGACCAGGCGGTTGGGAATGCCCACCTAGGGGTCTAGAGAGCCCGGGGTGGGAAAACAGTCAGTTCAGTCTTGAAGTTTGAAGTTGACAGACATCAGGGTCAGAGCCCTGACGTCCTAGCTAGGTGACAGACGGTAGCCATAGTCTGCAGGAGACGGGAAGATGGCTCGGTGGACCCGAGGTGGACCGGGGCAGGGTTGTAGCCCGCCGGTACCGACACCGGAGACCCGACCGGAAACCGTAGCACAAAAGGGGTACTCGGACCCTGAAGAAAGGACTGGCACCGACGGCCTAGCTAATTAACCGATTGAGGGCAGGATTCTACGTCCTGTCCCAACCTAAGTCCCGAAAAGTAGACAACCACCCACATAGAGGGATAGGGCCACCGCCAGGGCCTGTAGATCCCACGGGTTAGCATCAGACAGGCACGGCTCACAAACAAAGGACCGGGAGCGGACTCCTGCGTTACACACCGGGAAGTCCATTACACTACAAAACAGTGCATAGGAGAAAGACTTTTGGCTATCCACCCAGCTGTGGGACCCGATACACCCGTCAGAGGCAGCTGGCCACCATCACCTTGGTTTACCACAGGACTTGTGTGTATTGTTCGGCCATGGATGGCATCCCCGGCCTGAACGGGTGCGCCAGCCCCTGCGGTCACCATCCTCAGCACAGAGACACTGGGCCCCGGGGCATCCATCCCTACGCACGGAGGGGTTAACATCCAGCTGCCATAACATCTCCCCTGGGCTCCCCATAACAGCAGCGGTGGTGCCACATCTCGCCGCACACCGTGGGTGGCATCGCAGACAGTTTACTACCATCCCCATACAAATACGTCCCCATTTTGTTCGGGGTGTCCACGCGGCCCTCGGGACCGGAGAGCCCCTCGGGCCGCACTGTAGATCCGGATCCGAGCAGCGGCGACTGCTGGCTCGGGGGTGGCACATAAGCTTCTTATACTATGAATGTCCTTTGTTCCTATAGCAACCAATCATAGCTCCTATTAATAGCCTGTAGCTCGCAGCTCCATTCACTTTAATGGAGGCATGTTTTTTGGAGAGTGACTGTAAAGCGCAGGGTTAAATTTTCTTGTCAAAACATAGTCTATGATGTTCCCTGAGTCACATCAGGCGTTTGTGCAAAATTTTGTGATTGAAAATGCGACGGTGCAGATTCCTTTAGCGGACATACACACACACATAAATACATACATATGTGCCGCCCCCGTATCAGCAGCCGGCGCTGCTCGGGTCCGAGCCTTCAGGGGAGGTGGCTCGAGGGTCTCCGGACCCGGGGGTCTCGCGGACACGCCGAATAAATAGGGGGTCATATATGTACGGACTGGGCCGTATTGAGTTTGTGATGCCACCTATGGTGTGTGGTGAGGTAGGGCACCACCGCTGCTGTGACGGGGCACCTGGGGGGATGTTTTACAGCAAGTTGTTAACCCCTCCGTGGTCAGGGATGGTGGCCCCGGAACCAGGTTTGGTGCATGCAGGGGATGGCGACCGCAGGGGGTGCTGGTGTACTCACAGTTAGAAACACACACAAGTCTCTGGTAAACCAAGAGGATGGTGGTCGGTGCCGCAGCCAGTTGCATTCTGGTCCCCCACCCGGCTGGTGGTGTCTATCCTGTTCCTGCACCTTTTTAAGTAGAAATTACTTCCTAGTGTGAAACGTAGGAGTCCGCTCCCGGCTGGATGTGGCCTAAGGAGCCATGCCCGCAGACGCTGGCCCATGGGATCTATGGGCCTTGGCGGTGACCTCTTATCCCGAATCGGTGGGCTGTTGTCTTCTATGAGGGACTTTGGGTGGGACAGAACCTCTAGTCCTGGCCTCAATCGGTTACTTAACCAGCTCCAGTCGATTCTGGTTTCTGGCTTCAGGGTCTGTGTACCCCCCTTTGTGCTACGGTTTCCGGGTCAGTTCCCCGTGTCAGTACCGGCGGGCTACAACCCTGTCCACCTCGGTTCCACTGAGCCATCTTCCCGTCTCCTGATGATGGAGACCACCATCTGCCTCCTAGCCAAGGCACCAGGGCTCCTAACCTGGTACCTGTCAGTTTACTTCAGGCCTGACACACAGGCCTGACCTCCACTCTCACTGATCTTCAGACTAGACTGACTTTTTTCCCGCCCTATGCTGTCTAAACCCCTGGGTGGACGTTCACCAGCCGCCTGGCCACGCCCACTGGTGTGTCTATCTGTCCCTAAGGGGGTGACTAGGGTTTAATGGTTAGCTGTGTGTTTCCTAATGAGGGAACGGTGTTATGCAGGGGCCTAGTCAGACTAGACTGACTGTTTTCCCGGTTTTGCCAGGGCATCACACATACACTCAGCTTTATATATTATGTCGCGGGCGGAGGAGGGGGGCGCTGCGCTCTCCCACTGCCCGGGTCCGGCTGCCGCTGCGGCTGCGGCCTGCTGCTGCTCAGTGGCTCGAGCGATGGGCCGGATCCCGGGGACTCGAGCGGCGCTCCTCACCCGTGAGTGAAAGGGGATTGGTTTTTGGGATTGTTTATTGTCCGTGACGCCACCCACGGCTGTGGTGATTGTGTGGACACCACCGCTGCTCTGTCTGGGGGTCCCGGGAGTGATGGTATGGAGCAGACCTGTCAATTGTTTTTGCCATTTGGGTTTTGCGCTACAAAGCTGAGTTTTTGACCAAAGTTCTGCAACAAAAAGGCTGCAGTTTGTACTGCATAGTGCGGACAAGAAACCCAAATTCCCATAGACTTTGCTTGAAAAGCAGAACACAACCATTTTGGCATTAAACTCTGCAGTTGAAAAAGCAGCAAAAAAGCAGGTAAAAAGCAACGTGCGGACATAGCCTAAGATTATCTGATATATTGCCGGATATCTCTGAAATTTTTGATAGGAATAAGTGTCCTCCCATCTTCTATCAGCACATTTTAGGATATTTTTTTTCCATTTCTTTTCTCCTAATCCAAAATATCTTCAAAGTCTTGTAAGATAGAGATTACAAATTGAAAATTAATTAGAAAAATCATTTCATCTTACTATTAAAGAATAAAATGAAAGACCTCATGGAGGATTCAAAAATACAGATCGTTGTGACAAAAAAAAAATTGATCTCATAAAAAATATATGGTTCAAATCAAAGTTGGCTGATGCCGCTCAGGTCATCCCGGGCCATAAATAATACTTTTTTCAAGTACAAGATCTGAGATTTTGGTGTAAAAAAATATGTTCTTAATAAAGACTCTTTTAATCTAAATATTCAGCTTTGATATTTGGTGTAATGCAAATCTAAAACATTTAATTGCTTGGCTTTGCACAGCTCAGTGGGACTTTTTACACTCAAAGTGAATATATGAGCTCAAAAACACAGCTGGATAATTCCATATCTTTCCTGGCTCCAGACTGGGTGCTTATAATGAATACGTGCTTTTTTTTTCTTGAGATTTTACGATAATTGTAGCTAGTGAAATTCAAATGCAGCAAAACTAAAATTAAACTGATGAAAACAACAATTTTATTTTGTAATTTCCACTTAGCAGGAGGGAAGTTTCTAATAAATAATTTAACAAAAAAAATAATTTCTGAAGCATTTGTCATGCAAAAATTGGCAAGTTTTTATTTCTATTTAGTATGGTGTGATTCATGACCAAATAGTCCTAAGTAGAAGTTGAACGATAGATAGAATCTAAAGACTATAGCAGTACTCTCCAGACAGGAGAGCAGGAGCAGAAAGAAAAGTCCTTCCCACACCAAGTTGTACAGATGAGAGTTGCCAAGTGGCTGGCACTTTAAAGATAAAATGTATATATTATATATATATATATATATATATATATATATATATATATATATATATATATATATATATATTTATTTATTTATATATATACATATATAATTTGAAAATAGATAGAATCTAAAGAATACAGCAGTATTCTCCAGACATAAGAGCAGGAACAGGTAGAAAAGTCCTTTCAATAGCAAGTTGTACGGATGAGAGTTGCTTAGTTGCAGGCGCTTTATAGTTTTTGTTTTTTTTTTTAAATATTTGAAATATAGATGCTAGATAGAAAGATAGATAGATAGATAGATAGATAAAATCTAAAGAAAAAAAGTAGTACTCTCCAGACAGAAGAATCAGGAGCAGATAATAAAGTCCTTCCAACACCAAGTTGTAGAGATGAGAGTTGTCAAGTGGCTGGCCCTTTAAAGATTTTTTTCAAAAAATATAATTTGAAAGATAGATAGATAGATAGATAGATAGATAGATAGATAGATAGAATCTAAAGAATACAGCAGTATTCTCCAGACAGAAGAGGAACAGGTAGAAAAGTCCTTCCAATACCGAGTTGTACAGAAAAGAGTTGCCTAGTGGCTGGCACTTTAAAGATTTTTTAAAAAATATTTGAAATGTATATAGGTATATAGATGCTAGATAGATAAATAGATAGAATCTAAAGAATACAGCAGTACTCTCCAGTAGAGTTGACTGCGGCTCGTGGTTCGAGGTTCTCCAGTTCGCGGCTCGAGTGATTTTGGGGGCTGTTCTAGCAGCAAAAAGACCAGCTAATTCCTAGCTGGCTTTCCAATGTAATAGTGTAAGTCACTCTGTGACTCACACTATTATGAAATTTCAGTGTATAGTGTGTGGGAACAGCGCATTCAGATCACTGCTGTTTGGATAATTTTTTTTTTTTTCTTGTCTTCCTTCCCTAAGCGCGCGCGTGTAGTGGGGCGGGCCAGCATGTCAGCCAATCCCAGACACACACACAGCTAAGTGGACTTTTAGCCAGAGAAGCAACGGCATGTGTGATAGGATGTCCATGTCACATGTCCCTGCATTATAAAAACGGACATTTTCCTCCAGCACGCCATTATCTCTTCTGCGTCCTTGGTGTCAGTCACCGCTGGCGCAGCGCCTAGCTCCGATACCGCTGTGTACGCTCTATACACAGCGCTGTACAGCATAGGGAAAGCACTTTCTATCAGTCCTTTTAAGGGCTCATACCGGCAGGGTCAGAGCCATAGGTGACAGGTCCGTCAAAACAGAGCTTAACAGCTACACAAGACGACAGCGTCTGTGTAGCTAAGGTCAGGGATTTCCTCGCTGCATTTCCCCATTAGGAGGGATAGAAAGGCAGGCTTCCTTTCCTCTACCCTGAGACCCACAACCCTGGCAATGTACCCTCCTGCCCTTTGCACACTCCAACTCATTGTTACTAAGCCATTATACTAGCAAACACTGAGTGAACTTAGTGGCATCCTAAACGTGGCTATTGGACTTCTGTATAGTCCCACTAGTGCAAAGATATTTGCAGCACGTCTGCCTGCATTGCACACTCAAACTCATTGTTACTAAGCCATTATACTAGCAAACACTGATTGAACTTAGTGGCATCCTAAACGTGGCTGTTGGACTTCTGTATCGTCCCACAAGTGCAAAGATATTTGCAGCACCTCTGCCTGCATTGCACACTCAAACTCATTGTTACTAAGCCATTATACTAGCAAACACTGAGTGAACTTAGTGGCATCCTAAACGTGGCTGTTGGACTTCTGTATTGTCCCACAAGTCCAAAGATATTTGCAGCACCTCTGCCTGCATTGCACACTCAAACTCATTGTTACTAAGCCATTATACTAGCAAACACTGAGTGAACTTAGTGGCATCCTAAACGTCGCTGTTGGACTTCTGTAAAGTCCCACAAGTGCAAAGATATTTGCAGCACCTCTGCCTGCATTGCACACTCAAACTCATTGTTACTAACCCATTATACTAGCAAACACTGAGAGAGCTTAGTGGCATCCTAAACGTGGCTGTTGGACTTCTGTATTGTCTCACAAGTGCAAAGATATTTGCAGCACCTCTGCCTGCATTGCACACTCAAACTCATTGTTACTAAGCCATTATACTATCAAACACTGAGTGAACTTAGTGGCATCCTAAACGTGGCTGTTGGACTTCTGTATTGTCCCACAAGTGCAAAGATATTTGCAGCACCTCTGCCTGCATTGCACACTCAAACTCATTGTTACTAAGCCATTATACTAGCAAACACTGAGTGAACTTAGTGGCATCCTAAACGTGGCTGTTGGACTTCTGTATTGTCTCACAAGTGCAAAGATATTTGCAGCACCTCTGCCTGCATTGCACACTCAAACTCATTGTTACTAAGCCATTATACTAGCAAACACTGAGTGAACTTAGTGGCATCCTAAACGTGGCTGTGGGACTTCTGTATTGTCCCACAAGTGCAAAGATATTTGCAGCACCTCTGCCTGCATTGCACACTCAAACTCATTGTTACTAAGCCATTATACTAGCAAACACTGAGTGAACTTAGTGGCATCCTAAACGTGGCTGTTGGACTTCTGTATTGTCTCACAAGTGCAAAGATATTTGCAGCACCTCTGCCTGCATTGCACACTCAAACTCATTGTTACTAACCCATTATACTAGCAAACACTGAGAGAGCTTTGTGGCATCCTAAACGTGGCTGTTGGACTTCTGTATTGTCCCACAAGTGCAAAGATATTTGCAGCACCTCTGCCTGCATTGCACACTCAAACTCATTGTTACTAAGCCATTATACTAGCAAACACTGAGTGAACTTAGTGGCATCCTAAACGTGGCTGTTGGACTTCTGTATTGTCTCACAAGTGCAAAGATATTTGCAGCACCTCTGCCTGCATTGCACACTCAAACTCATTGTTACTAAGCCATTATACTAGCAAACACTGAGTGAACTTAGTGGCATCCTAAACGTGGCTGTTGGACTTCTGTATTGTCCCACAAGTGCAAAGATATTTGCAGCACCTCTGCCTGCATTGCACACTCAAACTCATTGTTACTAAGCCATTATACTAGCAAACACTGAGTGAACTTAGTGGCATCCTAAACGTGGCTGTTGGACTTCTGTATTGTCCCACAAGTGCAAAGATATTTGCAGCTCGTCTGCCTGCATTGCACACTCAAACTCATTGTTACAAAGCTATTATACTAGCAAACACTGCTGCCAGTTTAAGGGTCGTAGTTGCATTGTCAGTGATAATTATTGTTGTTTATTCTGCTGTTAATAAAGCTAGACCACCGCTGCAATCTACACCACCTCTCAATTTTTACTACCACATTTTAAGTGCACAATCTTGTCGCAATCAAAATAAGTGGCAAAATGACAGATGCTGGTGGAAAGGGGAAGAGGCGTGTTGGAAAAGGAAAAAAAGGGTTTGACCGTGGGGAAGGTGGCAAAGCTCCATTAACATCTGCTGAAGATAGACCATCTTCCAGCACAAGTAAGATGTCTACTACTTACCGTGGACAATCCGATGTGCTCCCTTTTTTACCGACACGGACAACTGGAACAAAGGTAGATGATGGCCAAAAAAGGAAAATGCTTGAATGGATCTCAAGTGGTCCAACAAGTGCCCTCTCCGCCACCTCAACTACCGAATCCAAAAAACACCAGTCCTCTGAGTTGTCATCCCAATCAAACTTGCTTACTCCCAGCTCTGAAGTCTCCATCCGCCCTGCACAGTATGGTGGAACTGAGATGGCTGAGTCTGCTGAGCTGTTCAGTCACACTATAGCCTGGGAATGAGAGGTCTGCTCCCAAGCTACAGTGAGTACAGACCAGGAAATGGTCTGCAGGGATGCCCAGAACCTTTGTGACTCAGATTCAGGCCGTGAGGACCAAGTTTCTGAGCATAATGTTGACCCCTTTTCACCAACTGTAACACCTGTTGTTATAGACAATGAGGAACATACTGATGACGATGAGACGCAGATACCAGATTGGGATGACAACTTAAATATTCGGTCAGGGCAAGAAGAGGCTCGGTCTGAGGGTGAGGGGAGTGCAAACACAACAATTGATGAGGAAGTTCTAGATCCCAACTACTGTCAACCCACAGTCAGGCAATTGAGGAGGTCAATAGAGGTGGTGGAGGAGGATGCAACTGACGACGAAGTAACCTTGCTCCTTCCTGGACAGAGTCAGAGTACTGGTAGCACGTCTACAACTGCAGCCTCAGCCACCACTCTGCCTCTGAGCACTAGTCGGGGTGGATCAACAGGTCGCATGCCCTCTAAGCCTTGCCTAGCCTGGTCCTTTTTTGACATAGCAAAAGATCGCCCAAATTATGTGATCTGTAAAATTTCTCATGATTCTGTTAGTAGAGGTCAAAACCTCAGCAGTTTGACAACTTCTTCCATGAATCGTCACATGAATAAATATCATATGTCCCAGTGGGAAGCTCACTGTGCTGCAATGCGGCGTAGCGGAGCGAACCATCCACCGCCTGCCCCTTCTAGTGCATCCGCGCGCTCTTCATCTTCTAGGACTGTGGGGACAGCTGTCACACCTGGTTTTCCACGCACAACTTCCACCACTGTAACCACAACAGGCAGTTTGCTTGGTAGGTCGTCAGTTGGTTTGGAAGGGGAAACAAGTGCGTGTGTACAGCTCTCTCAGACATCGATAGCACCAACGTTGCATGAAGGCAACATTATGTCTACGCCTGCACTTTCCTCACAAACCTGCATTTTTCCAGGGACACCCTACTCAACACCGTCTACACACAGCAGCCAGATCTCTGTCCCTCAGATGTTGACAAATAAAAGGCCATTTCCTGCGACCCATGACAAAGCTAAGAGGTTGACTTTATCCCTCTGTAAGCTCTTGGCTACCGAAATGCTGCCTTTCCACCTGGTGGACACCCAGGATTTTAGAGACCTTATGTCTGTCGTTGTGCCCCAGTACCAGATGCCCAGTCGCCACTACTTCTCTAAGAAAGGTGTGCCCGCGCTACACCAGCATGTCGCACACAACATCACCGCTTCCTTGAGAAACTCTGTGTGTCAACGGCTGCATTTCACCACCGATACTTGGACCAGTAAGCATGGACAGGGACGTTACATGTCGCTGACTGGGCACTGGGTAACTATGGTGATAGATGGTGAAGGGTCTGCTGCACAAGTCTTGCCGTCCCCACGACTTGTGTGTCAATCCTCTGTCTGTCCAAGTTCCACCACTGCTTCTGCCTCCTCCACCTCATCTGTGTCCTCCACCTCCGCCCCAAGCCTACCTGGTCAGGCCACCAGCGTTCTCACTGCGCAGAAGGAATCACGCACCCCTCATTACTATGCTGGCAGCAGAGCGCAACGGCATCAGGCGGTCTTTAGCTTGACATATCTTGGGAATAAGAGTCACACAGCTGAGGAGTTGTGGTCAGCTCTGCGGTCCGAGTTTAATAAATGGTTGTCTCCACTCAACCTACAGCCTGGTAAGGCCATGTGCGACAATGCTGCAAACCTGGGTGCGGCCTTTCGCCTGGGCAAGGTGACACACGTGCCTTGTATGGCTCACGTGTTGAAGCTTGTTGTCCAGCAATTTTTAACACACTATCCCGGCCTAGATGGCCTTCTGACAAGGGCATGAAAACTGTCTGCTCACTTCCGCCGTTCAACCGCCGCAGCTGAGCGACTTGCATCGCTCCAGAAGTCTTTCGGCCTGCCGGTTCATCGCCTGAAATGCGATGGACCGACACGCTGGAATTCGACTCTCCACATGTTACAGCGACTGTGGCAGCACCGCCGGGCCCTGGTGCAAAACGTCATGACGTATAGCCTGGGCCAACGAGATGCAGAGGTGGGGCAGATCACCCTGATGGAGTAGTCTCAGATCAAGGACCTATGCACCCTTCTGCACAGTTTCGACATGGCGACGAATATGTTTAGCGCTGACAATGCCATTATCAGCATGACAATTCCAGTCATTTACATGCTGGAGCACACGCTAAACACAAATTCGGAGTCAGGGGGTGGGACAACAGGAAGGGGAGGAACTACAGGAGGATTCATATGCACAAGGGACAACAACATCACCAAGGTCTAGACGTTCATCATCACCAACGCGGCAAGCATGGGACCATGGGGGACAGGGATCAACAAGCGCGCATGGTAGCAGGCGAAATATTGAGGAAGGTGCAGGAGAACATGAAAAAATGGATGACGAACTGTCCATGGACATGGAAGACTCAGCGGATGAGGGAGACCTTGGTCAAATTTCAGTTGAAAGAGGTTGGGGGGAGATGTCAGAGGAAGAAAGAACGGTTAGCACCTCTATGCCACAAACACAGCGTGGACTTTGTCCGCATGGCTGCGCAAGACACATGAGCGCCTTCTTGCTGCACTACCTCCAACATGACCCTCGTATTGTCAAAATTAGAAGTGATGATGACTACTGGCTTGCCACACTATTAGATCCCCGGTACAAGACCAAATTTTGTGACATAATTCCAGCCATAGAAAGGGACGCACGTATGCAGGAGTATCAGCAGAAGCTGTTACTCGATCTTAGCTCGGCTTTTCCACCAAACAACCGTGCAGGTGCAGGGAGTGATTCTCCCAGTTGTAACTTGACAAACATGGGATGGTCTCGTCATCTTCAACAGTCTACCCATACCAGTAGCACCGTATCTGGTGCTGGTAACAGCAATTTTATGGAATATTTTCATAATTTTTTTAGACCGTCCTTTGCAAGGCCACCAGAGACAACAAGTCTGGCACATAGTCAACGGCTGGAGAGGATGATACAGGAGTATCTGCAAATGAACATTGATGCCATGACTTTGCAAATGCAGCCTTGTGGATTTGGAATGTGCTTGATGCAAATCAAAACATCCTGTTTGCAACTATCAATTTTTTTAAAAAAGGGAGGCTCCGCTTGGAGTAACCCTTGCTTACATTGTTTTTAAAAATGATCCAAGATGAACAACTTGGGGGGGAGTGTGGACTCCACGGCCCCCCGAAGAAGTTAGCGAAACGTGCGCATCGGGGCACGTTTTGCTCGGCTTCCACGGTAACCAGTATGGGTGAGTTTAAGATGGAAGTTTTATAATTTCCTCTATTATTGTTCACTCCTTTTCTGGTTGTTTATAACATGGTCTAGGATCTGGCTCCTCTGAGCACTGGGAACTATCTATTGAACGAGTTCTTGATATGTTGGACACATATTGTAATACCCCCTAATTTTGCATATGCTATATTACTATATGAGGGGCAAATGTATAGTCTTTGCATAGTTGCATAGAGGAGTCATCATTTGACATAATTGTACATTACTGTACATTACTCCCCATATGGTACGTGGATCTACATCAGTGACATAACTTTAGCCTGATCAGTGTTCTTTGATGATGCCTTTGTACTGTCACTTCTTTTGCTATGTATTGTATCTAAATAAATATTTGTTATATTTTTGCAAAAGAAGTTGTATTGACTGTATTTTTGACCCTGTGGTCCTTTGTGTGACGCATGACTGCTTTGCCCCTATCTCTCTTGGTCTGTGAGAGTTGCCAAGAGGCTGGCATTTTAAAGACTTTTTTAAAAATATATATAATTTGAAAGATAGATAGATAAAATCAAAAGAATACAAAAGAGGAACAGGTAGAAAAGTCCTTCCAATACTGAATTGTACAGATTAGAGTTGCCTAGTGGCTGGCACTTTAAAGATTTTTTTAAAAATATTTGAAATATATATGCATGCGAGATAGATAAGTAGATAGAATCTAAAGAATACAGCAGTACTCTCCAGACAGAAGAGCAGGAGCAGATAGAAAAGTCCTTCCAACACCATGTTGTAGAGATGAGAGTTGCCAAGAGGCTGGCGCATTAAAGTTTTTTTGTTTTTTTATTTAATATATAATTTGAAAGATAGATAGATTAGATAAAATATAAAGAATACAGCAGTACTCTCCAGACAGGAGAGCAGGAGCAGAAAGAAAAGTCCTTCCCACACCAAGTTGTACAGATGAGAGTTAGAAAAGCGGCTGACACTTTAAAGATTTATTAAAAACATATAATTTGAAAGATAGATAGATGATAGATACAACAAAAGAATACAGCAACCTGTGTAAGCACTAAGATTTATGCAGACATTAAATATATGACATTTTGACTGCAATAATGCTATATGGAATGTAATTTTAAAAATGAATATATTTAGCACATAAATTGACCAGTTCATGAGAACCCACCAGCCGCGACAAGGCAAACCTTTCTGTGATTGTGAGGTAAATCCGGAGATATGACGATAAATCATGACATTCAAGTCATGTCAGGAAGCCCTCTCCTGGTGTCACTACCCCCTTCCCTTCACACAACTGGTTTAGCAACAAATCCATGGCCATGTCCTGTGATATGGAAATTAGGTGGCTTTAGGACAATGGACACAGGATGACTCCCTGCCGTCACCCTGTAGTAGGAGCTGCTAGCTAGTTAGCAAGGCTATGGAAATAGCCAGACAGAACGACTCCAGTAAAAAATGGTTCATATCTCGCAAGCCATATTTCCGATAAATATGGCAACCATAAAAATGGTGTCTCCGCATGTGGACGATGCCGGCACCCCCTTTTTATGGGAACAGGACATTGGGAAATACCCCAGGCGTGATATCAGCCATATGGGAACTCGTAGACAGGTCATGAGTCCCCTCGTTCTGTAGCTAAATTCATAACTGTCACAATGAGAGCATTGGCGTCTGCCTACGACGCTCCCAGGCCAAGTTATGGCGCATATTCCATGTTGTGAATTTGTCCATAACTCCAGCCAGGGGTGGAGCAGTGCTCCCTGTGAGGTCACTAAGGTAGGAGGGGACCTGGATCTGCCCAGGTTGATAACCCTACTTCGGCCATTTTCCAGGGTTCTTCTCGCTGGGGGCACGTGTAGGAAACATCTGTGGGAGTTCCTGGAAACCTGGTCTACAGCGCCCCCCTGTGGCCAGACGCAACAAGGTAACTGCTGGAACTGTGTATGCCTGTTTGTAACCCATGCTTTGATTGTAACTGTACTCTGACATATGTATATTCTGTAGATTCCCTATTGTATATATTGTAGTTTCTAGTGTGCTTTAGGCGATTAAATTATATAATTAATCTTGGGCTGTTCTGTTATCTCGATCTTGAATCCCACGTCTGTGTGTTCGGCTAATAGTTACCGTAAATCGGTTGGTGGCAGCGAGTTGTGCCAAGGATTATTGTGGGGAGGCCAGTGAGATCCGGGAAGATATTATATATTCCGCCCGCGGAGGTCGGGGGAATATATACCCTACTCTCACCGGGGACCCTTCAATAATCGGCATAAGTAGTATAGCGGCCTCCTTTCTTATTGTCGGGCAATTCCATAATTGGCCTGACTATAAGAGGGGCGCTAGAGAGCGCGTCACGTGCTCTGTCTGTCGGTCGGGAGGTATGAAGTAGGGGTGACCCCCACTTGTTACCCCCCGATTGTGACGTACTGGTAGCCAGCGCGAGGGATTTCTGAGTGACCCCCCCGGTGGTTTGTGACATATTGGTGGCAGCGGTGGGATCGAGATAATAGTGTGTGTGAGTGTGAGACCCATACTCCCAGACACTAAAGACTGCCTGCAGCAGCTGTGGCTGCTGGGGTCTTCAGACTAGCTCAACACTAGAGTGTCAGAGTGCAGATACTGTAAGGTGTGTGGAGGCATCAGGTGTCAGTTCTGTGTCAGTGACCAAAAGTCTGCAAGAATGGCTGAGAGCACCAGGAGCAAAGCCAAAGGAATGGCCGATGCTCAGGCCAGAGACGATGAGGAGGTTGTCCACGAGTCCTCCAGGAGCTCGACGCCAGAAAACAGCTCTGCAGAGGACATTGCACAACCGGGCACTGCTGGACAAGATGAGGAGCAGCTCGCCCAAGGGTCCTCAACGAGCCAGACGCCAGCCCTCCGCTCTGCAATGGACAGTGAAGCACCAGGCTCCGCAGCGGGCCGCAGATCACCACGTGCCATTCCACCGAGCCTGGGAGGCTCGGATAGCCTTCTTCAAATGGCTATGGCCCTACGCCAGGCTGGAGACCGGGAGGGCTACAAGGAACTCATGGCCGAGCGTGAGCGGCAAGCAGCGCGTGAAGAGCGCCAGGCAGAGCGTAACTACCAGCTGCAGCTAGCTCAGCTCCGGCCCTCATCAGCCACCCGTGACCTTCCAGACACCAAACTTCCAAAGGTCCGTGTTGAGGACTTCCCAGTGCTGGAGAAGGATGGAGACTTGGACTCTTTCTTGACTGCTTTTGAACGGACTTGCTTGCAGCATCATCTGAACAAGGACCAGTGGGCCAAATACCTGACCCCCCGTTTAAGGGGTAAGGCCCTGGATGTCCTTGGGGACTTGCCTGCTGAGGCGGATCAGGGCTACGACACCATCAAGCGGGCCCTGATCCAACAGTACAACCTCACCCCGGAGTCCTACCGCAAGAAGTTCCGGACGCTGCAGAAGGGACCAAAGGACTCCTGGGCTGACCACCGGCGGGCACTTGCCCGAGCTGCCGACCACTGGACCCAAGGCCTGCAGCTTTCCACCGGACCGGAGATCCTGGACTTGTTCATCACGGAGCAACTCTTGTGGAACTGCCCTGAGGATCTCCGCCAGTTCATCCGAGACCAGAAGCCAAAGGGATCCACGGCTACAGCTGCCCTGGCAGATGACTACACCAACAATCGGGCTCCTGAAGCCAGGAGAGCAGCCACCAGCAGCACCTGGAGAGGGGGTAAGATGAACTCTGCGACTGCCCCACCTGCCCCTAGACTGCAGGGGGTGTCCCCCTCAACTCCCCTCTCCAGGCCCGTGGCAGAGCCAAGACGGTGCCACCAGTGCAACCTACCTGGACACTTCAAGGCCATGTGCCCTCAGCGTCCCAAGGCCCCGGCTCCGTCCCCGTCCCAAGGGCCGCCCAAGGTGTATTGTGTGGGTGGGGGTGGTGGTAGGTCCCTGGACAGCTTCCAACCTGTCACCGTCGGCCAGTCTGTGACCATAGGACTGCGAGACAGCGCCTCGGAGGTGACTCTGGTGCGGCCTGAGATGGTGTCCCCCCAAGACTTGATCCCTGGAAAAACCCTCGCTGTCTCCGGGATTGGAGGCATTGACCCGGCGCTGCCTGTTGCTGACATTTATGTGGACTGGGGCGCAGGGCGAGGGGTGAGGGAGGTGGGGGTAACTGATCGGATCCCTGCAAACGTGCTACTTGGGACAGATTTGGGGCAAATAACCTCCCAGTTTGGCCCCGCCCCAAAGGCTGAACCTTCAGCCAGTGCTGACGTGCCTCCGGACAATGTTAATGTGTTATCTATGAATGATGTAAGGGAGGAGGGAGTGAACTCTGATATTTCTGCTTGCACAGACACCATAGACACACACGCAGCTGCAGCTGTGACAGGGGAGGGGGTCAGAGAAAGGTGTGACAATGCCTCTACAAGTAACCAGCCTGTGAGCTGGGATCTGCTGCCCTCTGCAGGGATAAGCAGAGAGCAGGGTGCTGCAGGGGGAGGACCAGTGTGTGGGGTGGGGGCTACCACAGCAAATGTGGGGTCCCCAGAGATTTCACAGCGGGGTTCTGTTGCTGCAGGGGGGGAACAGGCAGGTGAGATTGGGGCCGGTCCAGGAGCGGAAGTGCTCCCAGGTAAGATCTCGGTGCAGGGTTCCCCCACAACCGGGGTGTCAGGAAGCCAGGTAGGTCTGCCTGAACCGGCGACTTGGTCAGGAACGGAGGAGGAGCAGGCACGACCCACGGTCGCAGCGGCTGTGGCCGCTGTCACCCGCAGTGGGAGTGCTGGAAGCCAAGGGGCCTCCCGGAGGTCCGATAGCTCTTCCCCTTCTGACCAAGTGGCAGCCGAGTCAGGTGGAGGCCAGGACACAGGTCCCGGGGTACTGACCGAAGATGTGACAGTCTCGTCGATTCTGGCCACATCTGGTCAGGGGTTTCAGGCAGCGTTAGAAGCTGACGACAGCCTGAAAGCTCTAAAGGAGCAGGCGGCACAGCCTCCCTCGGACTCGGACCCGGAGCGAGTGGTCTGGGACCAAGGACGGCTGTACCGGGCCACGGTCCAGCAGGGTTCACCGGAGGCGTGGCCCAGGGACCGACAGTTGGTGGTACCCTATCCGTTCCGGACGGAGTTGTTGCGGATCGCACATGAGATTCCGATGGCCGGACACCTAGGGATCGCTAAGACCAAGGCCAGGTTAAACCAGCATTTCTACTGGCCAAAAATGGGGGCCGATTTGGCTGCCTACTGCCGTTCGTGTGAAACCTGTCAGAGAGTGGGGAAGGCGGGGCCACACCCCAAAGCCCCACTAGTATCTCTGCCAATCATCGATGAGCCTTTCAGGAGGGTGGCTGTGGATCTGGTCGGCCCGCTGGCCATCCCCAGCAGCTCCGGGAAACGCTTCATACTGACGGTAGTTGACTATGCCACCCGGTACCCAGAAGCAGTGGCCTTGTCGTCCATTCGGGCTGACAAGGTGGCCACCGCATTGCTGGAGATTTTCTCCCGAGTGGGTTTTCCCCAGGAAATGCTCACTGACCGGGGGACCCAATTCATGTCCCAGCTGATGGAGGCCCTCTGTAAGCAAGTCCAGGTGCGACATCTGGTGGCCAGCCCGTACCATCCACAGACTAATGGCCTGTGCGAGCGGTTCAATGGCACCTTAAAGCAGATGCTTAAGATGTTGGTCGACTCCCATGGGCGTGACTGGGAGCGGTATCTCCCACACCTGTTATTTGCTTACCGGGAGGTTCCACAGGCCTCAACAGGATTCTCACCGTTTGAGCTCCTGTACGGGCGACGTGTGCGGGGCCCCCTGGCTCTGGTGAAAGAGGCTTGGGAAGGGGATTTGGCCACCCCTGGAGTGTCGGTTATCGAGTATGTCATGCGCTTCCGGGACAAAATGCAGGCCTTGACGCAACTGGTACACGACAATATGGCTCAAGCCCAGGCCGATCAGAAGCATTGGTACGACCAGAACGCTTGTGAGAGGACCTACCAAGTGGGTCAAAAGGTGTGGGTACTGGTCCCCGTACCACAGGACAAGCTTCAGGCAGCCTGGGAAGGCCCATACCTCGTGTACCAGCAGCTCAACCCTGTAACGTACCTGGTCACCCTGGACCCTGCCCGTGGAAGGCGGAAGCCCTTCCATGTGAACATGATGAAGGCACATCATGAGCGGGAGGCATGTGCGCTCCCCGTGTGCAACCTGCCCGAGGAGGGAGAAGCGGAAACCCTCTTGGATATGCTAGCCCAGGTTAGGGCAGGCGGATCCATTGAGGATGTGGAGGTTGGCCACCAGCTCTTGGAGGACCAACGGTCCCAGCTGTGGGCCACCCTACACCCCTTCCGGGGGTTGTTTACCAACCAGCCCGGAAGGACTGACTTGGCTGTCCATCACGTGGACACTGGGGATCATCCCCCGATCCGGCGTTCAGCATATCGGGTCTCCCTGGAGGTGCAGCAACACATGCGCCAGGAGATTGACGAGATGCTGGAGCTGGGGGTGATCCAGGCATCCAATAGCGCTTGGGCCTCGCCTGTAGTCCTCGTCCCTAAGAAGGACCGAACCACTCGGTTCTGCGTGGACTACAGGGGGCTCAATGCTGTCACGGTCGCCGATGCGTACCCAATGCCACGCATCGATGACCTGCTCGATCAGTTGGCCGGGGCTCAGTACCTGACCATCATGGACCTGAGCCGGGGATATTGGCAGATCCCCCTGACTCGCAAGGCCAGGGAACGCTCTGCCTTTATTACCCCATTTGGACTGTACGAGTCCACGGTGATGCCATTCGGGATGAGGAATGCCCCTGCCACTTTCCAGCGGATGGTCAACACCCTGCTCAAGGGACTTGAAGGGTACGCGGCCGCGTACCTGGATGACATTGCCGTCTTCAGTCCCACCTGGGAGGACCACCTAGAGCATCTAGCACAGGTGCTCAGGCGGATCCACCGGGCAGGTTTGACCATCAAGCCGGGAAAGTGTCAGCTGGCCATGAGCGAGGTCCAGTACCTCGGTCACCGGGTAGGTGGGGGAACGCTGAAGCCCGAGCCTGAGAAAGTGGGGGCCATCGCATCCTGGCCCACCCCCAGGACCAAGAAGCAGGTGATGTCCTTCTTGGGGACCGCTGGGTACTATAGGAGGTTTGTTCCATGCTATAGTAGCCTGGCAAAGCCCTTGACGGACCTCACCAAGAAGAAGCTGCCCTCTGCAGTCGATTGGACAATGGACTGCGAGACAGCCTTCCGGGCCCTAAAGGACGCCCTGTCCAGCCCGCCCGTGCTACAGGCAGCCGACTTCACGCGGCCGTTTGTAGTACAGACCGACGCCAGTGACTTCGGCCTCGGTGCGGTGCTCAGCCAGGTGGACTCTGCGAGCCAAGAGCACCCAGTCTTGTACCTGAGCAGGAAGCTGTTACCAAGGGAAGTTGCCTATTCCACGATGGAGAAGGAGTGCCTGGCCATAGTGTGGGCCCTGCAGCGTCTGCAACCCTATCTATACGGGCGCCACTTCATCGTGGAGACGGACCACAATCCCCTCAGCTGGTTGCACACCGTCTCTGGGACGAATGGGCGATTGTTGCGATGGAGCCTTGCGCTCCAGCAATACAACTTCACCATTCGCCACAAAAGGGGCCGTGACCACGGTAACGCAGACGGGCTGTCCCGACAAGGAGAGGTCGCGGACGGGCGCACGGGGGAACACCGGAGTGTGCTGCCCCCTAGCGCCCTCAAAAGGGGGGAGGTGTGAGGTAAATCCGGAGATATGACGATAAATCATGACATTCAAGTCATGTCAGGAAGCCCTCTCCTGGTGTCACTACCCCCTTCCCTTCACACAACTGGTTTAGCAACAAATCCATGGCCATGTCCTGTGATATGGAAATTAGGTGGCTTTAGGACAAAGGACACAGGATGACTCCCTGCCGTCACCCTGTAGTAGGAGCTGCTAGCTAGTTAGCAAGGCTATGGAAATAGCCAGACAGAACGACTCCAGTAAAAAATGGTTCATATCTCGCAAGCCATATTTCCGATAAATATGGCAACCATAAAAATGGTGTCTCCGCATGTGGACGATGCCGGCACCCCCTTTTTATGGGAACAGGACATTGGGAAATACCCCAGGCGTGATATCAGCCATATGGGAACTCGTAGACAGGTCATGAGTCCCCTCGTTCTGTAGCTAAATTCATAACTGTCACAATGAGAGCATTGGCGTCCGCCTACGACGCTCCCAGGCCAAGTTATGGCCCATATTCCATGTTGTGAATTTGTCCATAACTCCAGCCAGGGGTGGAGCAGTGCTCCCTGTGAGGTCACTAAGGTAGGAGGGGACCTGGATCTGCCCAGGTTGATAACCCTACTTCGGCCATTTTCCAGGGTTCTTCTCGCTGGGGGCACGTGTAGGAAACATCTGTGGGAGTTCCTGGAAACCTGGTCTACAGCGCCCCCCTGTGGCCAGACGCAACAAGGTAACTGCTGGAACTGTGTATGCCTGTTTGTAACCCATGCTTTGATTGTAACTGTACTCTGACATATGTATATTCTGTAGATTCCCTATTGTATATATTGTAGTTTCTAGTGTGCTTTAGGCGATTAAATTATATAATTAATCTTGGGCTGTTCTGTTATCTCGATCTTGAATCCCACGTCTGTGTGTTCGGCTAATAGTTACCGTAAATCGGTTGGTGGCAGCGAGTTGTGCCAAGGATTATTGTGGGGAGGCCAGTGAGATCCGGGAAGATATTATATATTCCGCCCGCGGGGGTCGGGGGAATATATACCCTACTCTCACCGGGGACCCTTCAATAATCGGCATAAGTAGTATAGCGGCCTCCTTTCTTATTGTCGGGCAATTCCATAATTGGCCTGACTATAAGAGGGGCGCTAGAGAGCGCGTCACGTGCTCTGTCTGTCGGTCGGGAGGTATGAAGTAGGGGTGACCCCCACTTGTTACCCCCCGATTGTGACGTACTGGTAGCCAGCGCGAGGGATTTCTGAGTGACCCCCCCGGTGGTTTGTGACAGTGATGTTACGGCTGCTGGGTTCTCAGAAATTTGCCAATACTTTCATTTTATAAATAGAGTCTGTAAGGCAGAAATTTAGCTAAAATTCCATATATTCAATGTTTATAGTTTGACAGACAGGAGGGAAAGAGCAGAAAGAAAAAGACAATCACACACATTCTCTGGCGAGACAAGTACTATGTCTACACTTCCTGTAATCCACTTTATTGTTATTGCTGATAGAGTTGGATTACTCTGGGCAGCAGGTAGCACAGATGACAGTTTACCTAGTCATTGGAACTTAAAGTAATTTGTCTAGTTTTCAGAAAGTTATTTTGCACTGTATAGCTCACTGAAAGGGGCTAATACACTAAGTTTTTTTTCTCCACTGATTTGCTGAAATATTTGTGAAGCTGCTGAAATTTTGGTTGCCAATATGCACTTGTTCCCTTCAGGCAAGGGAACACAGATTCTTCTCTGTGGGCATTTACCTTTCCTCCTCTAGACACGTACCAATAGTAAGAAGGCAGCATAACACAGGCTAAATAAAAACAAATTAACAAAAGAATTCAAAACAATCCTTTTCAGGAGGATCTCTATCTGTTCTTAGGGGTACTTTGCACGCTGCGACATCGCAAGGCGATGCTGCGATGCCGAGCGCGATAGTCCCCGCCCCCGTCGCAGCTGCAATATCCTTGTGATAGCTGCCGTAGCGAACATTATCGCTACGGCAGCTTCACATGGACTCACCTGTCCTGGGACGTTGCTCTGGTCGGCGACCCGCCTCGTTATTAAGGGGGCGGGTCGTACGGCGTCACTGCGACGTCACATGGCAGGCGGCCAATAGGAGCGGAGGGGCGGAGATGTAAACATCCCGCCCACCTTCTCCCTTCCACATATCCTACGGGAGCCGCGGTGACGCCGGTATGAGATGTTCCTCGCTCCTGCGGCTTCACACACAGCGATGTGTGCTGCTGCTGGAGCGAGGAACAACATCGGACCATCGCATCAGCGTAATTATGGATTACGCCGACGCTACACCGATGATACGATTACGACGCTTTTGCGCTCGTTAATCGTATCATCTAGGCTTTACACACTACGATGTCGCCTGCAATGCCAGATGTGCGTCACTTTCAATTTGACCCCACCGACATCGTACCTGCGATGTCGTAGTGTGCAAAGTACCCCTTAGTGTTTGGCGTGGAGGAGATCTGCAGTATGGAAGCACCGGAAACAATGAAGAGCAGTTGAGAAGAGATGGAAAGGAATCACTTTGAGGGTTTCTGGTTCAACAAACTTTATACTAGATATGCAAAATTTTTATATGATGGATTATCTATTTTCAGTTTTTCAGCTATGACATCAAAATTCTTCTATGTAAATTCTTTATTCAGCAGTGTTATTTATTGGCACTAATGGCTGGAGAGAGTAATTGTCGGGGCGGGGGCTGCTCGGGGAGATCGCGCTCGGATCTGGTGCCTTCTCCTCGGTGGTTCGAGTGGGCCGGACCTGGGGCTCGAGCAGCGCTTCTCGCCCACGAGTGAAAGGGGAATTGGGTTGGTGATCGGGTGGGTGTGTGGCCGGGGCCGCTATGAAGATTGTTCGTGATGCCACCCACGGGTTGTGGTGATGGTGGGCACCACCGCTGCTAGTGACGGGGTTTCCGGGAGCGATGGTGGGGAGCAGCTAGGTGTTGACCCCTCTGGGCTGTTGGTCCCGGGGCCCGGTAGAAGGGAGGGTTCCGTAGGATGGGTTTGCACGACGCAGCATTACGGTGCAGCGCAGCGCGGTGCCGGATGGCACAGGTGTACTCACTCAGACACAGATGGACAGAGTCTCTGGTAAACCAAACGGCTGGGTGGACGGGGCCCGCAGCCGGCTGCAGTGTTCTCCCTGGATGGGTTGATGGTGGCTGTCGTTCCCCTGCACCTGTGTTTTGTATCTTGACTCCAATGCCTGGGCAACGGTAGTCCGCTCCCCGGCATATACGTGCCGGAGGAGCCGTTTGCCCGCAGACGCTGGCCCTGTGGATCTCTGGCCCTTGGCGATGGCGCTTATCTGGAACGGTTGGGCTGTTGCCTTTAAACGGGACTTGGGTGGGAATTAACCCCTGAGGTCCAGACCGCAATCAGTAAATTTGACTAAAGGTCGGCTTCAAGCCTAGTCGGGCTCTGAGTACCCTGCCTGGTGCTTGGCTCCAATCGGCTCCCTGGTTCGGTACCGGCGGGCCACCACCCGACCCTGGTCGTACGGTTCCGCTGACCGTCACCAGCTCCTGCAGACGGCAACCACCGTCTGCCTACCTTGCTGGAAGTTCCTGGGCTGCGACCCAGACACCAACAGTTTCACTCCTCACTCTCTGCCGTCCACAACTGGACTCCCTCCTCTCTACAACTGCAACTGCACTCTTTAACCGCCTCCAGGCCTGTGAACTCCTCGGTGGGCGGGGTCAACCACCTGGCTCCGCCCCACCTAGTGTGGACATCAACCCTGGAGGGTGGCAACAAGGATTTAATGTGTGACTGGTGTGACCTGTCCAGGGAAGGGGGAGTGTATGATGTTGTGTCTCTGACCACCTGGCTAGGCCAGGGCGTCACATAATCGCACAAGGATTCAAACCTTGACTCTTTGTGTCCGATGATTTGTCCAAACTTGATATGACAAACAAACACAGTGTCATAGCCACAAAACTGAGAACATTCTGATGACGTTGATGAAAAGATTTGATGATGTCTATGTCGCAGGCGGGGGGTGCGCTGCTCGACCGCGCTTGCGGCTCGGGTCCGGCTGCTGCTGCTTGGTGGCTCGAGCGGTGGGCCGGATCCAGGGGCTCGAGCGGCGCTCCTCGCCCGTGAGTGAAAGGGGTGGTCTGTTGGGGTTTGGGATATCGGTTTGTGACGCCACCCACGGTGTGTGGGGAGGTTGGGGCACCATTGCTGCTCTGTATGGGGATCCCGGGAGCGATAACAGGGAGCAGCTGGGATGTTTTCTTTCCCCTCCGTGGGTAGGGGGATTTTGGTAGTCCCGGGGCCCGGAGTTGTTGGCGGTAAGGTGGATGGCGGGGCTTGGCCGGGTGCAGGGTCGCAGGGGCAGCGCAGTGCCAGGCGGCACGGTGGTACTTACTCAGCCAGTAACGGACACGGAGTCTCTGGTAAAACAAATGGCTTGATGGATGGGTCCCGCAGACGGCTGCGGCGGTCACTCCAGGTAGGTTGGCGGTAACTGTCTCTCCCTGCACCGGTGTTATGTTCTCGGTCCCGATGGCTTCCCACCGGTAATCCGCTCCCCAGCCATATATTTGCCGGAGGAGCCCCTTTTGCCCGCAGGCGCTGGCCCTGGGAACTCTAGCTGTGGCGGTAGCTGTATTTCCCTTCACAGTTGAGCGGTTGCCTTTAGTCGGGTCTTTACTGCTGGGAAACCCCGGAGGTTCCCGTCACTGACGGATTTGACCAGTTTAACGGCGACTCCAAGCCTGGTCGCGGTCCGTAGACCCTGGAAAATGGTGCTGGCCTCTCTTCGCTCCCCGGTCCGGTACCGGCGGGCCACCGCCCGTCCCCGGTCCTTACGGTTGTGCGTCAATCGACCTCGCCTGCAGACGGTCACCACCGTCTGCCAACCTTGCTGTTTCTGTGCCCGGGCCACGTACCCGGACACGGCCAGTCAGCTCCTCCACTACCACTTCCTTCACTCTCCAAACTCTAACTCTCAACTCCCCTGCACTGCCTTCCTTTTCCCGCCTCCAGGACTGTGAACTCCTCGGTGGGTGGAGCCAACCGCCTGGCTCCAACCCACCTGGTGTGGACATCAGCCCCTGGAAGGAGGCAACAAGGATTTGTGTCTGCCTTTGGTGTTCCTAACCGGGGTGTGGGGTGTGTTGTTGCAGTACCTGTGACGTCCTGGCTTGTCCAAAATTTGTCAAAACGAAATTGATCATTTAAATAAGCATCTTAAAATAAAACACATATACATGTAGCGTTTTTTCCATTTTTTGCATGACTGTGGTAAGACCAATTCTCTTGTACAGGAGAGAGATTTACTGTATTTTTAGGTTTATAAGACCCACCACAAATTTTGAGGGGAAAAAAAAAAGGTAAAAAGAAAATTGGCATCCGTCTTACAATATGGTGGTGTCTTACCAAGAGTGGGCAGCCACGGTGGTGGAGAAGGGTCACAGGATGCAGGGGTGGTTGTTACACGTCGTGGCTCTCTTATTGCAAGGAATGAGGTGGTCCCCCATTCCTTGTCTGCCACGAGCCCTCCTGCTGAGCAGCGCCAAAGGTCTGGGAGACTGCAGGAGTTGCCTTCTCAGAGACACAGCAGAAGGGTGACACCTAGTGGTTCTCCTCTTGCAAGGAATGGAGCGGTCTCACATCCCTTGCCTGCCACGAGCTCTCCTGCTCAGCATCACGGAGGCTCTGGGAGGTTGCGCAGTGTGCAAAGAATAGTTGCTCAGGGAAGCAGCAAGACTTCCCATGTCTCTGCACATTGTGAAACCGGGGATCCCGCCTTTATGACCCAGAGGCAGGAGGATGAGCATGTGCTCCACGTGACGTCTTCTGATTCGCTCACTGATATCACACGGCCCGATGACGAGGCTGGTGATGTGCTGAATCCTGACTGGCTGGGCCAGGACGTCACGAATCCTGATTGGGTCACGCCCGTCTCGCGCCCGCCCTTGGGTGGAGCTACACCTCCTTAAAAGCTCCCCCTGCCATCATGGCGGCGCGTGACTGTCCTTCTATGTTTGGATGTCTGGCAGCGTGCTGCCACGCCACTGCTCAGGCATTATTGTCTTTCGTGGGCTTTGCCCTTGCTGCTCAGGCAGCACCTGGTTTGCAGGCTGTGTTCCTGCCTTGCTGCTCTGGCAGTATCTCCTTTAACAGGCCGTGTTCCTGTCCCAGGTGAGCTCCTCGAGTCTCCACTGGAATCACCTGGTTATTGAAAGCACACGTGCGTGGGCACCTCTGTGCTACCCTCGTGCCATATCCTGTGACTCCCGCTGGCACATGTGTGTAGGCACCTCTGTGCGTCCCCGTGCAACAGGTACACCGATCGAGAAGCCCCGAGCCATACAACCCTCACGGGTTAGGGCGGACCGGTGTACATAGATCGTCTGTGACATTCCAGACGATCACTAGTAGCAACCCGCTCACTCTTTCCTGACCATAGCAGCGGTCCCTTACACCGCACAGTGGACCTTGACCGGCGGAAGCTGTCCATTTCCCATCTTGGCACGCGTCCCCAGGTCCCCCTCGTAACAGGTGGTGATGGGTTAGGGTGATGCTGCGAGTGGTGCAGCGGGTGTCCCAGATGCTCACTGCAGGTGTGACGCCCTGGACTATCAGGTCGTCACAGGGTGTTGCACAATTTTTTTTTCTGTGCAGCATCCATCTATCTCCCTTGGTTACAGGTGCCACCCAGTGATGTGCTAAGACCAGCATGCAAACGTCAGTCACACACACACCAAGGGGTAGGTCCAGTGAGAAGGGGCTGCCCAACTTAGAGGCAGGCAGACTGGGTGGGAGGTGACTGGGCAGTCTTTGGCAGGGGAGCAAAGAGAGCAGAGGACTCTCAAGTAGCTCTCAGTGAGGAGAGCAGGCTGGGAAGTTGGAGCTCCCAGACAGCGTGCGAGAGTAGCCTCAGAGAATGAGGGGCTGTGGAAGTGGAGGCTCCCGGAGGGTCGGACTAGACCAAAGCACACTAGTAACGGTCACCTGGACGTGCTCCCCCTCAGCGGCAGTGGTACTGAAGGACGTTTGGTTGGATCACTGCCTGTGTGTTCATTGACCTCACAAATCAGCACAGCCTCATCCAGCACCACGACAACCACTGTAAGTTTCTCTGCTCCCTGTCTCCCAGACCTACAGCCCACAGCTCCCCTTCACCAGCATCACCGGGCTCCAGGGCACAAATCCCTACCCACGGAGGGGTTAAATACTTTGCTGCTATACCACCGCCACCGGGCTCCCCCACCAACAGCAGCGGTGGTACACCATCTTACCGCGCACCGTGGGTGGCGTCACGAACTTCTAATCCCCCTGTACATAGTCTCCCTTTCATTGAGTGGCCACACGAACCCATGGTCCGGAGACCATTTGAGCCACCACGATCCGGATCCGAGCAGCCCGGCTGCTGGCACGGGGGTGGCACACAGGCACAGTGAGGCAGGCAACCTACAGAAAGTGTCTGCGGTGCAGGCTTTAAAGAAATGGCACCTAGAGTCAATCCATGCGCAGATGGAGCTCTCTGCTCAAGATCTCATCTGCGCATGTGTAGCGCCCCATAGGGCAGATGCATTTAACCTACTCATCGCCGGGCCATCGACTGTCATTGTCACGGGTGGAATAGCCCAGCTCCATTGCCCCAAGGGGTACAGAGGATGACAGGGGAAGGATGATGGGGGTAGTTGTGTGGTGTTTGTCGTGACGCCACCTGTGGTATGCGGCCAGGGAATGGGCCGCCGCCGCTGTCGCTGTCCTCCGGGGCAGATGGTAGGAGCAGCCAGGGATGGTATTGCTCTACATAGGTAGAGCGGGCCCTAGGGAGGATGATGAGGGGAGTAGTAATGGAGGCAGGGAGCGGCAGTACGGGTAATAGAGTCAGAGTCTATAGCTGTGGTTCCAGGTTGTTTTACTCACTTTTGTACGATGCTGCTCACCCAGGTAATACCGGTCACTTGCTATGATGGTCTCCGTCGAACCCGAATTCCTTTAGAGATCAGTACGGTTTGGTGTTCATAATGGCTGTCTGTGGATCCCCTGGTTTGAAGCTACAAGAGTTTCACGAGATATACTCTTGTCCCTATCTGCAGGTGCCGCGGTTCCAAAGTGGGGTCCGGTTTGAAGCGAGGCCCCAGATCCTATATGGCACTGTGCTGTTGGGCGCTGTGTTGTCAGGGAAGCTTGAAACTTTTCTTGTCCAGGCAGTTTCTTGAAAACCAACGTGAAGTATGGTCTTCCCTAGGGTCCTGTTGGATTGGCATTGCCATTGTTAACTTTCTCCTGCTTCCCACCAGAGCACCTGTGAGACACATCTGCTCCCTTGCTCTCCTGCTGGAGAACACTTCAACTGTTATGTTGGCTCCTGACTCCCCCTGCTGGCTGCACCTCCCCCCTCCCAGGTCCTAGGCTATTTGGACTGGGGCCCCTGTTGAGGGCATCCTGTAATGCCACTCTGTGGGTGACCCCTATTTTACCCTAACCTAACCCTGTCCCCAGTGGGAACAGGGCAACCTGGTGTGTATTTGAGTGTGTAATGTGGTGAAACCGGGACAGACTTCCTCAGGAACCAGGTTTAGCATTACACCCAATGTTGGGTGCAATACTCTGTGGCGACTGAAGCCTCAGGGGCGCCACACGTGCGTCACTCCCAGGTGCCATTTTCCTTATGTCCACTGCTGGGAGATCAATGGGCCAGAGGCAGCGCATGTGCAGATGGGATCTTGAGCCGAGTGGTCCATCTGCACACTCGCCTACTCCGGGCGCCATAATTTGAAGTCTGCATCGCTGATATTTTCAGGATGGCGCCCGCAGCCTCAGAACAGCACAGTGCCTGTGGTCTGCAGACCATACACAGCATAGCACCATCGAACCACAGCCCCAGCACATCACATCGACCGCGGCCTGCCGACCATGCACAGCACAGCACCCTTGCCCCACAGCCCCAGCACAGCACAGTGCCTGCAGCATTGCTCTTGCGACCCCTCTCCACCACCCCCGGTAAGCAAAATTCAGATTATAAGATGCATTCCTCCTTTTCCTCCCTAATTGTTGGTAGGAAAAGTGCGTCTTATAATCTGAAAAATACAATACTTACCTAGTGAGTATGGAAATGGAAAACATCTCTGCTGTACAAGTTATGCTCTACCAGGAACTGCTGATCTGTGATGGTCCCGGTACTGAACACCAGTAAACAAGCTATGATCAGCTATAAGACGTCATAGCTGCAGGGCATTATGGAGCAACAGCAATGAAAAACACATTAGCACACTTTTTGATGCTTTAGCTGTGTATGAAATGGTGCCAGGCAAGTATATTTTTTGAAAACCATGAATAAAATCTCAAAATGTTGGAATTCGCATGAAATCGAGCTTGAACTTGATCCTCTGCTGATTGATCCACTCTGCTCTAATTAACAGCTATATAAGTTTGGAATAACACTGTTACACTCACATCATTATCTCACAGTGAATTCAAATTAAAATATAATCAATGAAATACAAGGCTATCTATAATCTGTGTCACCCATATATGTCAAAATAATATTTATTTATTACCAAGGAAAGAAGGAATTCTGGGCACTGTTTTTTCTTATCTGTGCAAACGATTGCCCTCCAAAAACCACCAATAAAGACAAATAAACATTTTTTCTGATTTTATTCCACCTGTTCCACCTGTTCAGGTATTCCGCGTGAGCCTAAGTATGGATCTACTTTCCGGGGTGCACTGAAAAGCTGCAGAGCCGTAAATTCCAAAGAGAAAGAAAACAGGCACTCACCGGTTTGTAGAAAAATCAAGTTACTGATTTATTCATGCATAGGGGGAGAGTGGTGGCGTAGCGTGCACACAGACTACTTCCTTTTCGCACCAATTGCCGATGCTTCCATGGTTCTAAGGTGGTGTAAAAGGGGTAGGAGCAAGCGCTTCATAGGTTCCAATTCACCGATTTGGCTGTAGGCTCCCGCAGCCACTCATTCACTTCTCGGGCCGCTCATTACCTACATTGAATATGCATTGCTTTCCCTTCCCACCAGCGTCTGTGATTGGTGCAAGCAGACACACGCCCACAATGAGTGACAGCCTGTCTGATGCTTACAATCACAATCCAATCGTACAGTAAAATAAAAAAATGAATTGTTGTAGGCTCCTCCATATTATGATACCCAGCACAGAAAAAGCATACTGCTACAGGCAGCAGCCCTCAGCAGTGCACTTATTTTGGGTGTGTATCAAAATAGGAAGAACCACATGTGGCCTTTTTAAAAATTCTTTCAATAAATAATTTAAAAAACTGGCATGCGGTTTTCAGGCTGGGGACACCCATAGTTATTGGGAACCCCCAAGCCTAAAAATAGCAGTCTGCATCCACCCAGGATTGCTGAATCCATTAGATGCGACAGTTCTGGCACTTTACATGGCTCTTTCCCATTGTCCTGGTGCGGTGGCAATCGGGGTAATAAGGGTTAATGTCAGCCCACAGCTGCCACTAAGCCTGAGATTACTAATGGGAGGCATCAATGAGAGCCGCCCATCACTAATCTGTAAGTTAAAAGAAATGAACACAAACACCCAAAGAATTCTTTATTTGAAATAAAATACATTAAAAAACACTGTTTCATCACTATATTAACCCCAAAACAGACATATCCAAGGCAATCCACAGTAGGTCCCACAATGATTGGATGCAACAATTCTGGGCATAATAATGGATGTGACAATTTTAGGCAGCTGCAGGATGCTATGTTTTGGGTGGGAGGCTCCCAATAACCCTGGGTTTCCCCACCTTGAGAATACAAATAATTGTGTCCCCGTGTTTTTTTCCAGTATGGATATAGAAAATGGAATTACAAATTGAGTTGAGCGCGGTTCGTGGTTCGTGGTTCTCCAGTTCGCGGTTCAAGTGATTTGGGGGCTGTTCTAGATCGAACTAGAACTCGAGCTTTTTGCTAAAGCTCAATAGTTCTAGTTACGTTCGAGAACGGTTCTAGCAGCAAAAAGCCAGGCTAATTACTAGCTGGCTTTCCGCTGTAATGGTGTAAGTCACTCTGTGACTCACACTATTATGAAATTTCAGCGTATAGTGTGCAGGAACAGTGCATTCAGATCACTGCTGCTGGGATAATGGCGATCGCCATTTTTTTTTTTCCCCCATGTCTTCCTTCCCTAAGCGCGCGTGTAGTGGGGCAGGCCAGCATGTCAGCCAATCCCAGACACACACACACAGCTAAATGGACTTTTAGCCAGAGAAGCAACGGCATGTGTGATAGGATGTTCATGTCACATGTCCCTGCATTATAAAAACGGGTATCTGCCCGTCCGGACGCCATTATCTCTTCTGCGTCTGGGTGTCAGTCACCGCTGGCGTAGCTCCTGTCTCCGATACTGCTGTGTACGCTCTACACACAGCGCTATACAGAATAGGGATAGAAGTTTCTATTAGCCCTTGTAAGGGCTAATACCAGCAGGCTCAGAGCCATGGGTGATAGTCAGGTCCGTGGAAACAGATTTTAACAGTTACAGATAACAGCGTCTGTGTAGCTAAGGTCAGGGACTTCCTCGCTGCATTTCACCATTAGGAGGGATAGAAAGTGAGGCTTCCTTTCCTGTACACTGCCGCACAACCCTGCCACTGTACCCTCCTACCCTTTGCACACTCAAGCTCATTGTTACTAAGCCATTATAGTAGCAAACACTGAGTAAACTTAGTGGCATCCTAAAACTGGCTGTTGTACTTCCATTAGTGTTCCACTAGTGCAAATCTATTTGTAGCACCTCTGCATTGCACACTCAAACTCATTGTTACTAAGCTATTATACTAGCAAACTATGCTTCCAGTTTAAGGGCCATAGTTGCATTGTCAGGGATAGTTATTGTTGTTTATTCTGCTGTTAATAAAGATAGACCACCGCTTCAATCTACACCACCTCTCAATTTTTACTACCACATTTTAAGTGCACAATCTTGTCGCAATGAAAATGAGTGTCAAAATGACAGATGCTGGTGGAAAGAGGAAGAGACGTGTTGGAAAAGGAAAAAAAGGGTTTGTCCATGAGGAAGGTGGCAAAGCTCCATTAACATCTGCTCAAGATAGACCATCTTCCAGCAAAAGTAAGATGTCTACTACTTACCGTGGACAATCCGATGTGCTCCCTTTTTTACGGACACAAACAAGTGGAACAAAGGTAGATGATGGCCAAAAAAAGAAAATGCTTGAATGGATCTGAAGTGGACCAACAAGTGTCCTCTCCGCCACCTCAACTACCGCATCCAAAAAACACCAGTCCTCTGAGTTGTCATCCGAATCACACTTGCGTTCTCCCAGCTCTGAAGTCTCCATCCGTCCTGCACAGTATGGTGGAACTGAGATGGCTGAGTCTGCAGAGCTGTTAAGTCACACTATAGCCTGGGAATCAGAGGTCTGCTCCCAAGCTACAGTGAGTACAGACCAGGAAATGGTCTGCAGTGATGCCCAGAACCTTTGTGACTCAGATTCAGGCCGTGATGAACAAGTTTCTGAGCATAATGTTGACCCTTATTCACAAACTGAAACACGTGTTGTAATAGACAATGAGGAACATACTGATGAGGATGAGACGCAGATACCAGATTGGGATGACAACTTAAATATTCAGTCATTGCAAGACGAGGCTCGGTCTGAGGGTGAGGGGAGTGCAAACACAACAATTGATGAGGAAGTTCTAGATGCCACCTACTATCAACCCACAGTCAGGCACTCGAGGAGGTCAACAGAGGTGGTGGAGGAGGATGCAACTGACGACGAAGTTACCTTGCGCCTTCCTGGACAGAGTCGGAGTACTGGTAGCACGTCTACAACTGCATCCTCAGCCACCACTGTGCCTCTGAGCACTAGTCGGGGTGGATCAGCAGGTCGCATGCCCTCAAAGCCTTGCCTAGCATGGTCCTTTTTTGACATAGCAAAAGATCGCCTAAATTATGTGATCTGTAAAATTTGTCGTGATTCTGTTAGTAGAGGGCAAAACCTCAGGAGTTTGACAAATTCTTCCATGAATCGTCACATGAATAAGTATCATATGTCCCAGTGGGAAGCTCACTGTGCTGCAATGCGGCCTAGCGGAGCGAACCATCCACCGCCTGCCCCTTCCAGTGCATCCGCGCGCTCTTCATCTTCTAGGACTGTGGGGACAGCTGTCACACCTGGTTTTCCACGCACAACTTCCACCACTGTAACCGCAACAGGCAGTTTGCTTGGTAGGTCATCAGTTGGTTTGGAAGGGGAAACAAGTGCGTGTGTACAGCTCTCTCAGACATCGATAGCACCAACGTTGGATGAAGGCAACATCATGTCTACGCCTGCACTTTCCTCACAAACCTGCATTTTTCCAGGGACACCCTACTCAACACCGCCTACACACAGCAGCCAGATCTCTGTCCCTCAGATGTGGACAAATAAAAGGCCATTTCCTGCGACTCATGACAAAGCTAAGAGGTTGACTTTATCCCTCTGTAAGCTATTGGCTACCGAAATGCTGCCTTTCCGCCTGGTGGACACACAGGATTTTAGAGACCTTATGTCTGTCACTGTGCCCCCGTACCAGATGCCCAGTCGCCACTACTTCTCTAAGAAAGGTGTGCCTGCGCTACACCAGCATGTCGCACACAACATCACCGCTTCCTTGAGAAACTCTGTGTGAACGGGTGCATTTCACCACCGATACTTGGACCAGTAAGCATGGACAGGGACGTTACATGTCGCTGACTGGGCACTGGGTAACTATGGTGATAGATGGTGAAGAGTCTGCTGCACAAGTGTTGCCGTCCCCACGACTTGTGTGTCAATCCTCTGTCTGTCCAAGTTCCGCCACTGCTTCTGCCTCCTCCACCTCATCTGGGTCCTCCACCTCCGCCCAAAGCCTGCCTGGTCAGGCCACCAGCGTTCTAACTGCGCAGAAGGAATTACGCACCCCTCATTACTATGCTGCCAGCAGAGCGCAACGGCATCAGGCGGTCTTTAACTTGAAATGTTTTGGAAATAAGAGTCACACAGCGGCTGAGTTGTGGGCAGCTCTGGAGACTGAGTTTAATAAATTTTTGTCTCCACTCAACCTGCAGCCTGGTAAGGCCATGTGCGACAATGCTGCAAACCTGGGTGCGGCCCTTCGCCTGGGCAAGGTGACACACGTGCCTTGTATGGCTCACGTGTTGAACCTTGTTGTCCAGCAATTTTTAACACACTATCCCGGCCTAGATGGCCTTCTGAACAGGGCACGAAACTGTCTGCTCACTTCTGCCGTTCAACCACCGCTGCTGAGCGACTTGCATCACTCCAGAAGTCTTTTTCGGCCTGCCGATTCATCGCCTGAAATGCGATGGGCCGACACGCTGGAATTCGACTCTCCACATGTTACAGTGACTGTGGCAGCACCGTCGAGCCCTGGTGCAATACGTCATGACGTATAGCCTGGGCCAACGAGATGCAGAAGTGGGGCAGATCACCCTGATGGAGTGGTCTCAGATCAAGGACCTATGCACCCTTCTGCACAGTTTCGACATGGCGACGAATATGTTTAGCGCTGACAATGCCATTATCAGCATGACAATTCCAGTCATTTACATGCTGGAGCACACGCTAAACACTATTCGGTGTCAGGGGGTGGGACAACAGGAAGGGGAGGAACTACGGGAGGATTCATATGCGCAAGAGACAACAACATCACCAAGGTCCAGACGTTCATCATCACCAACGCGGCAGGCATGGGACCATGGGGGATAGGGATCAACAAGGGTGCATGGTAGCAGGCGAAATGTTGAGGAAGGTGCCGGAGAACATGAAGAAATGGAGGACGAACTGTCCATGGACATGGCAGACTCAGCAGATGAGGGAGACCTTGGTCAAATTTCAGTTGAAAGAGGTTGGGGGGAGATGTCAGAGGAAGAAAGAATGGTCAGCACCTCTATGCCACAAACACAGCTTGGACTTGGTCCGCATGGCTGCGCAAGACACATGAGCGCCTTCTTGCTGCACTACCTCCAACATGACCCTCGTATTGTCAAAATTAGAAGTGATGATGACTACTGGCTTGCCACACTATTGGATCCCCGGTACAAGTCCAAATTTTGTGACATAATTCCAGCCATAGAAAGGGACGCACGTATGCAGGAGTATCAGCAGAAGCTGTTACTCGATCTTAGCTCGGCTTTTCCACCAAACAACCGTGCAGGTGCAGGGAGTGAATCTCCCAGTTGTAACTTGACAAATATGGGACGGTCTCGTCATCTTCAACAGTCTACCCGTACCAGTAGCACCGTATCTGGTGCTGGTAACAGCAATTTTATGGAATCTTTTCATAATTTTTTTAGACCGTCCTTTGCAAGGCCACCAGAGACAACAAGTCTGACACATAGTAAACGGCTGGAGAGGATGATACAGGAGTATCTCCAAATGATCATCGATGCCATGACTTTGCAAATGGAGCCTTGCTCATTTTGGGCTTCAAATCTTGAAAAATGGCCAGAGCTCTCCACTTACGCCTTGGAGATTTTGTCGTGTCCAGCTGCCAGCGTTGTCTCTGAACGTGTCTTCAGTGCTGCTGGGTGTGTGCTGACAGATAAGCGCACGCGTCTGTCGAGTGACAATGTGGACAGACTAACGTTCATCAAAATGAACAAGTCATGGATCCACAAGGAATTTACTACCCCTGTGTCATCCTGGGGAGAGTAAATGCTTGTGGATTTGGAATGTGCTTCATGCAAATCTACCTGTGAAGTGTACAACTGGGGCACAAGTGCTGCCACTGAAGGGGTGGGTGTGTGTGGGGCCCAATTTTTGGAAAAAAGGGAGACTCCGCTTGGAGTAACCCTTGCTTGCTGTGTTTTTAAAAGGAGCCAAGATGAACAAGTCATGGTTCAGCAAAGACTTTGCTACCTACCCCGGTGTCATCCTGGGGATGGTTAAGGATGGCGTATTTTTGAATATGCTTGATGCAAATCTACCTGTGAAGTGTATAACTGGGGCACAAGTGCTGCCACTGAAGGGGTGGGTGTGTGTGTGGCCCAATTTTTGGAAAAAAGGGAGACTCCGCTTGGAGTAACCCTTGCTTACAATGTTTTTAAAAATGATACAAGATGAACAGAACTGGGATCAGGAAAGACTTAGCTACCTACCCCGGTATCATCCTGGGGACAGTTAAATATGGCGTATTTTTGAATGTGCTTGATGCAAATCTACCTGTGAAGTGTACAACTGGGGCACAAGTGCTGCCACTGAATGGGTGTGTGTGTGGCTCAATTTTTGGAAAAAAGGGAGACTCCGCTTGGAGTGACCTTGCGGTGTTTTACATGATTTTAGAAGGGCATGCCATGCCTATATTTGTGTCTCCTCCTCTTTTTCCTTGTCCAGCTCGTTTGTTTTCGCATGAGTATATGTCCTTGTCACTTTCCCATGTGTTTGTGTTGTGTTTTGAGTTATTTGTCACCTTTTGGACACCTTTGAGGGTGTTTTCTAGGTGTTTTTATGTGTTTGTGATTGCCTCCCATTGTTTCCTATGCGGTTCGAGCGGTTCGCCGTTCCGGTTCGCCGAACCGAACTCGAACGAGACCTCCGTTCGGGGAACCGAACTCGAGCCGAACCACGACCGGTTCGCTCATCTCTAATTACAAAGCTCCTCCTGTATTTTCAATGTTAAACACATACAACACATAGACAGCACACAGACTGTACATTGACATCATCCATGTTCTGCATGTGTTTTTCAAGGACCCATAGACTTTTTTGGCCATTGTCATCTGGGCTTCCGAAAAAAAATGGTTTTTTCTCCATGTGGATCATATGGACACACAGTGGCGTAACTAGAGTTTGATGGGCCCTGATGCAATTTTTGGACCAAGCTTCCCCCACCGTCACTTGGGGTACGGGATAATGACGCTGACACTTGGCTCTTTCCCTCAGCACCCAGGTTTCCCATGATCTAAAATCCCTCGATCAGCACGCTGATTTCTTATGTTCGGATATCCATCTGTCCTTGGCGCTCAGCTTTCCCATGCTCCGCTATACATCTTTCCCTCAGCACCCAATTTCCCCATATAAGAGCATGGGAAAGCTGGGTGCTGAGAGATGTATAGCAGAGCATGGGAAATCTGGGTGCATCAGGAAGGAGCCTTTTTCCCTCAGCACAAAAAATTACCATCCCATGCTTGTGTCTTTGTCCTTCCCCTCGTATATAGTTCTCCAAATAAAATAATGTCCCCCACATAGCCTTCCATATAGTATAAAGGGCCCAACATAACTCTTTTTATGTTAGAATGCACCCCCATAATCCTCAATGTATTCTCATGTATTTCCCATAGTGTGCCATTTATAAAGAGACCCTTATAACCCTCCAATTATTAAAACGCAACTCCCATAGTCTTCCATGTATTACAATTCAACCCATGGAACTCCATATATTATACTGCACAACATAGTCCTCCATATATTATACACCATGTGCAGAATTATTAGGCAAATGAGTATTTTGATCACATGATAATTTTTATACATGTTGTCCTACTCCAAGCTGTATAGGCTTGACAGCCAACTACCAATTAAGTAAATCAGGTGATATGCATCTCTGTAATGAGGAGGGGTGGTGGTAAGGTGTGCCTAATTATTAGGCAACTTTATTTCCTTTGGCAAAATGGGCCAGAAGAGAGATTTGACAGGCTCTGAAAAGTTCAAATTTGGGAGATGTCTTGCAGAGGGATGCAGCAGTCTTGAAATTGCTAAACTTTTGTAGTGTGATCACCAAACAATCAAACGTTTCATGGCAAATAGCACACAGGGTCGCAAGAAGCGTGTTGGGCAAAAAAGGTGTAAAATAACTGCCCATGAATTGAGGAAAATCAAGCGTGAAGCTGCCAAGATGCCATTTGCCACCAGTTTGACCATATTTAAGAGCTGCAACATTACTGGAGTATCAAAACGCACAAGGTATGGCATACTCAGGGACATGGCCAAGGTAAGGAAGTCTGATAAACGACCACCTTTGAACAAGAAACATAAGATAAAACGTCAAGACTGGGCCAAGAAATATCTTAAGACTGATTTTTAAAAGGTTTTATGGACTGATGATGAAATGAGAGTGACTCTTGATGGGCCAGATGGATGGGCCAGAGGCTGGATCAGTAAAGAGCAGAGTACTTCACTCCGACTCAAACGCCAGCAAGGTGGAGGTAAGGTACTGGTATGGGCTGGTATCATCAAATATGAACTTGTGGGACCTTTTCAGGTTGATGATGGAGTGAAGCTCAACTCCCAGACCTACTGCCAGTTTCTGGAAGACAACTTCTTCAAGCAGTGGTTCAGGAAGAAGTCGGTATCGTTCAAGAAAAACATGATTTTCATACAAGACAATGCTCCATCACATGCATCCAACTACTCCACAGCGTGGCTGGTCAGTAAAGGTCTAAAAGATGAAAAAATAATGACATGGCCCCTTGTTCACCTGATTTGAACCCCATAGAGAACCTGTGGTCTTTCATAAAATGTAAGATCTACAGGGAGGGAAAACAGTACACCTCTCGGAACAGTGTCTGGAGGCTGTGGTGGCTGCTGCACGCAATGTTGATCGTAAACAGATCAAGCAACTGACAGAATCTATGGATGGTAGGCTGTTGAGTGTCCCCATAAAGAAAGGTGGCTATATTGGTCACTAATTTTTGGGGGTTTTGTATTTGCATGTCAGAAATGTTTATTTCTAAATTTTGTGCAGTTATATTGGTTTACCTGGTGAAAATAAACAAGTGAGATTCTCAGAATCACTGCAATATTTTGTAAAAAAATTAACAATAAAACTGAAAGTCCTCAGAAAATGGCTAACTGAAAGGTGACTACTGGCTGACATACTGCAAATATACTGTATATTATACCTGTGAAATATTTTGAAGCATTCCATAAAGTGACAATGGTCACTGGAACAACTTGGCCTGATCAGAAAAGTGAAAACAGGCGTTGGGGTTAATAGGAAAGCAAACACTTTTTGTAAAGTACTGTATTTTGCAGACTCCTTCTTTCTATTCAATACAAAAAAGGTTAAACTTTAGGACTGGCCCAAAGAGATCATTAAGAGTGAAGTCAATCTGCTGAGCCGAAACCTATGTAGTCAGCAAAACACACAGCGTGGATGCAGATATTTTACTTAAATTGTTTGTTGCGTTGCATTCACTCATCTTACAGAATCCTTATCCACGAGGGAGCAGTAGGTCAGAAGAGGAGAAGGTTTCATTATACAGAATTCTGTCACAGACCTACAGTCTTTTTTTCTCGAAAGAAGCCAACTTTAAGAAGCTCATTTATCAGACTCAGCAGCATATCGAGGCTGTCCCAATAGTCCTGGAAACAAAGAGAATATTGATGCAGGTTCTTACATTAGATTCCTTTCACGGTAATTTTCTATGGCCGTAAACTCTAAAGTTACGGCAACTTTCATTAGCGTGCTCAAACTAAAGCTGAAAATGAGAAAAACTAAAATGATAGAATATAAAGTAGATATTTGTCTTCAATGTTTTAGTGTAATCATTTGTTTTATCTGTTTTAATGGTTCATGTTGCTTCTATATAATAATATATAGCAGAAAAATTCCAGTTATCACACTAATCCCTTGAAAACATGTACTGGTATGCCTGAGGGTGTATGCTAAATTTATTGTGATTGATGTATCTCCTATGACGGGGTCCCCAATAGTGATCACTGAGCTCTAAAGTGTGCGCTACTTGAATCAAGTGGATCCAACGCTTGTACCCACTCGATTCGAGTAACAAGTATGATAGAAATCTATGTGAAACTTGAGTATTTTCCCAACAGACCCTCATAGAAGGTCTGTTGGGGACCAGAAAATTGCTGAAATGGATGGAAAAAGCACTCAAATAAAATGGGAATAACATGGGGAAGAAGCCTGGATGCATCTCTGACTCTCAGGTTGCTCCTGGGAAGTTAAAACTAAAATAATGAAAAATAACATGGTGTCTTCCCCATTTTTGATAACCAAATAACCATATCATTTTCTGATAACCATATAAATAAATAAATAATTTAAAAAAAACAGCGTAGAGTGCCCCCCAATTTTGATAACCAGCCAGGGTAAAGCAGACAACTGCAGGCTGATATTATCAGTCTGGGAAGGGCCATGGTTATTTGGCCCTTCCCAGCCTAAACATATCAGCTTGAAGCTACCCCAGAATTGGTGCATCACATTAGATGCACCAATTCTGGCACTCTTCCAGATTGCGCTGGTGTGGTGGCAATCGAGGTAAGAGTTTAATGGGATTGATGTCAGCTGTGTAATGTCAGCTGGCATCAATCATAGTGGTTAGTAATGGAGACACATCTATCAGACACCTCCTCTACTTGTTCTGTCCCCACTTAAAGGTGATTGAAGGCCCATAGTTGTGGGATGGCGTGAGAATCTTACGTTCGTTTTTCCTATAGGTGAGGCAGGCATGACCAGAGCGCTACAGAGTTAAACATGCACATGTTGAGATGAAACAATGGTGATTTATTTTCTCCAAAGGTTAAGGACATGCAGGAGTACAGTGGTCCAAGTACCTGGCATTGTGGTTATCTTGTGATGCTTGTTTCTGGAGCCACTAAGGTCAAAAGACTTGGCTTCCAGCAGCTCCAATAAGGGGTGTTCTTCTCACGATCTCTGGCTGGTAACTGAACATGCCAGGAAGTTATGTAAGAGGAGCAGCAGACACTCCCATGGGCTGCACAAAAATAAACAGAGGAGCCGAAAGGTCTGACCAGTAGATGGCAGCAGAGACAAGCATGAAAAACATTAAATAATGGTTTTAACTAAAACAAGTAGGAATAGCACACTCCCCGTCTGAAATTAACTTTGGGGATTTCACTATTCAGTCCATAATATAACCTGAAAGCAAAGGCATGTTAAATGCACAAACAAACTCAATTGAGTCCAAAACAAGAAGGATGGTTCAAAGTTCAGGTCCGGTACCGTTCATCCCGTAGGGACGCTCTCTATGGGCAACAGCAGAACAAGTTCGTGGATTGGTTTTGCAAAGGTCTTCGTCTCACCTTTCCTGATGACCTTTAGCTCCCCCTTCCGAACATTGCCATTCTGGCTAGGCAGTATCCTAGTAATCAGTCCCATAGGCCAGTCAGTCCTTTCTGTGGTCTGGTCTTTCATGAGGACTAGGTCTCCTTCTTAGAGGTTCGGCTTGGGATGTCGCCACTTCTTTCTTCCTTGAAGAATGGTGAGGTATTCCTTCCTCCATCGGTTACAGTAGTCAGCCAAGTATTGAATCCGTTTCCAGTGTTTTTGATAAGTGTTTGCGTGGGTGAACTCTCCGCTGGGCATTACCGCTTTGTCAGTTTTTTGGGTAATAAGAATAGTAGGAGTCAATATGGTTGGTGTTTCTGGATCCATGGTCACCGGCACAAGGGGCCTTGAATTAATAATGGCTGAGACTTCAGCTAAAAGAGTGACTAGAGTCTCATGTGTGAGTCTTGAGGAATTGACGTCCATTAGCATGGAGTTCAAGATGTTGCGTGAAATCCCGATCATCCTCTCCCAGGAGCCTCCCATGTGAATACTGTGAGGGGATTGAAGATCCAGGTGCAACCTTTCTCTGCCAGCTGATCTTGGATAGGCTTGGTGTCGATGTTCAGTTCTCTACATGCACCGACGAAGTTGCTTCCACGGTCAGACCTCAGCTGTTTCACTGGTCCTCTGATGGCAAGGAACCTTCTCAAGGCGTTGATTAGGCTGGATGTATCCATGGACTCTAACACCTCAATGTGAACGGCTCTAACACTCATGCAGGTGAATAACACAGCCCACCGCTTACTGTTTGCTTGGCCGCCGTGAGTTCTGCATGTGGACACCATCCATGGTCCGAAAACATCTAGGCTCACGTAGGTGAAAGATGGCTCTGTAGAAAGCCTGTCTGTAGACAAGTCAGCCATTTGTTGGTACAGTTGTTTTTCTCTTGCTTTATGACAGTGCACACAATCGTGTAGTATTTGTGCTACACGTCTCTTCATCCCAATAATCCAGAGGCCTGCAGACCGTAAAGCGCTCTCTGTAATTTGCCTGCCTTGGTGTTCAGTCTTTTCATGGTGGTGTCGGATCAGCAAGACTGTAACATGGTGTTTGTTGAGAATGATGAGAGGATTTTGTTCTGCAACTCCAAGATGAGCCTGGTTCAATTGACCACCAACTCTCAGTAAGCCGAAACTGTCGATAGCTGGGTTTAAATTGGCGAGAGGGCTTCTTAATGGAATCTGCTGTTTGTTGTATAAACACTTCCATTCTATGGCGAATTCACTCTGTTGGAGGTGGTGCTATGGGAGATGTTCTCAGCAGAAAGGGGTTTGTGGCAGAGATGCCAGCGATGACAGTCTTTGTTTTTAAGGTCCGTACGATAGCATCTGGTGATATGCACTAACCTTGTGACAGTCCTGACGAGCCTCATCCAGCTGGAGAAACGTTCAAAACGTTGGCAACTGAGGTTGGAAGTTTTTTCTGCACTGGTGGCCAGGGTATTGACTTCAGCTCGGACATCTGGATCATTGTCTGGATCTAGGATGCTGAAGGCTTCCTGGACACCTTTTTCTGACTGTCTCAACAGGAACTCTGGACCTGTAAGCCAAGAAGAGTTAGCAAAAGAACTTATAGACTTAGGTCTAGTGGTGTGATCTGCTGGATTCAGTTCGGTTGGTACAGGTTCTGCTAGGTTGTTGCAGACTTTCTTGTCCATAAAGGCGACGCTGTGTTCTCTCATTTCAGGCTTGGTGTTCATGGAACGCTGAAGAGAGTTACACCTAGTCTGAGCTTGATCTCGGTCTTACCCTGGTAGATCGGAAGGGTAATGGATAGACCCAGTGGTTGGTTTTGTCTTTAGAAAACTCACAGTCCATTATTTCGATTAATTCTCTGTCCTCTACTGACAAGGCTACTTATTGTCGTCCTTGGTTGTGAGAAAGATTGATCTTCCCAAGTTGTCGATATGCAGAGAAGAAGCGATGTCAGGTAGCTATATTGTGTCTGGAGACTTCTCTTTCACTCCATAATAATGAGGACATGGCTTTAGGCAGGTTGTGCGCACATCTCCATGCACGTAAGTCTTGAAGGATTCAATTTCTGATCGATCAACGCACACATTTCCTATGACTACCCATCCTAAGTCCAATTTCTAGGCGTATGGCGCATAGTCAGGCCCATTACACTGTTGTCGCACCTTGTGTACCCTTAGATTAACTCTGCCGAGGAGGAGTAGAATCTCTGCGTTATTGTCCAAAGGTGGGATAACACTAGCAAGGGGTCTCAGGTGTGGTTGATGAAATGCAGCTTCTGGGGTAGGAATTTCATTCCTGTGGCTGGGTATTTGGTCACATTCAACGAGCATTGGTAGAGGTATTTCAGTGTTCCCATTGATAGGAGAAGCAATGAATCCCTGGGCTCTTCTGCCACTAGTCTCTATGCGACCCGAGCAGGTGTTCAAGATGTAGGGTTCTGATGGTCCATTAATTCCGAAGTCTTCAAAGAATTTGGTTCCTGCCAGGGACCAGTTACTTTGGTCATCTATGATGGCATACACCTTCATTGCCTTTTCTGGATGTCCCTCGGGATAAACCTTGATGAGGCATATTTGGGCACAACATTTCTCCATTTGGCCCTCTCCACATACTTCTGAGCATGAGCAGGAGACGGCTGTGGTGGTGTCAGTCTGATTCTTGGACTCCCCGCCATGACTTGGAGTGGGAGCGGTGGTGACTGCAGCCGGTGTGTCTCAAGCTAGCTGGGTTGGGTGCATGGCTGAAACATGTTTTTTGCTATGACACTCCTCACACTTGACGATGGATTTACAGTCCTTGGCCATATGCTCAAGTGATGTGCAGCATTTCAAACAGATCCCAAGCTCTGTGAGGACTTTCTTGCGCTCCTGTAGGGTTTTGGATCTAAACCCTCTGCACTTGTTCAGTGAGTGTTCTTTTTTATGGATGGGACATTCTCGATTGAAAGACTTATCTCGTGATGAGATGGTGTACTGTTTATCTGTGGGTGCTGCAGGTGATGGTAGCTCAGTCTTCCTAACACTCACAGTGTTCTTAATGTCTCTGCGTTTGTGCATGGCACCTTCATACCTTGATGATGATGTTGTTGCAGCTGTCGAAGTGTTGAACTCTAGGAAGTCGAGGCTGGGGTCGTTCCTGATCTGGGTTGCTCGTCGATGAACTTGCAGAAGTGAATAAATGGGGGAAAGGTGACGTCATGCACTCTTTTGTACCTTGAGACTGACGTTGCCCATTTCTCCTGCAGACTGTATGGCAGCTTCACCACGATTGGGTTCACTCCATGGGCTGTATCCAGGTAGCACAGACAGACGAGGGTCTCTTTTGGCGATCTCCAGCTCCATGAGCAGATCACTTAGGTCTTGAAGCTTGTGGACTTCTTTAAGGTTGATCTTTGGGATGTCCTGCAGTCTCTTGAATAGGGCTTTCTCTATTGCTTCTGCGCTGCCAAAGGTGCGTTCCAATCTTTGCCATGCAGCAGCGAGACCTGCTTCCGTTTGTCCCACATAGATGGTTCTGAGGCTCTTGATACGGTTTGTAGATCCTGGGCCCAACCACTTGATCATGAGGTCAAGCTCCTGTTCTGCAGTTAAGTTGTGATTGGCGATGGCTGCCTTGAAAGTTGCTTTCCAGGCCCTGTAGCTCTCTGCACGATCATCAAATTTCGTGAGACTAGCGTTGATTAGCTCTCTGTTCACCATGAACCTGGCAAACTCAGACATATCTGATTTCTCACCACTTGTTGCCACGACGACTCATGATGCCCCTGGGGCGTATGGGCTGCATGGCATGAATAGATGAGATGTTCCCGGTTCTGTGACCGAAGAATCTTTATCCGAGCCTCTGCTTCTGCCCTTTTGGCATCTGCAAGGGCTTCTGCTTCTGCTTCTCTTTCTGTGAAGGAACGTCTCACCTTGGATTCTTCCACTCTTATGCGGGCCTCTAGTATCCTGTCGCTCAGGGCTGAGCTTCTTCAGGATGATGACCTGGATGACAGAGAGGAACGTCTAGATGAGGTTCATCGGTGTGATCTAGTTTCTTGCTGGTGAGAGATACGGTGTTCGGCCTTGTCTATGGCATCTTGCACCTTGGCATATCTTTCCTTGTCCTCCTCTTCTGCCTTGCTCAGGTCTGAAAGAGCTTAATCAATTTTAGAGTCTTTTAGAAAGCTAATGTACCTTGTTGACAGTCTCTTGTATCTTTCATGAGCTGTGTTCAGCCGTTCCATAGCAGCTTGTAAGCATGCGGCGTCACCTGATGAGGATTCAAGTCTTGACATGTAATAGGTGACTCGTTCCCACTGTTCTTCCAGGTGTTCACATAGCTCATCTTTCATAGTGTGATAGTTTTCAGTGGCCTTTATCGTGGGTTTGGAAGAGCGCTTCGGTCGGAGAACTTGGTCTGCTAGAAGCGTGGGATTGCCTCCTGGGCTTCATAATGGACAGTATCCGGTTGTATTTGCTCTGTTTCAGCAGTGGGGAACTGTCCGAGGTCTTTTTCTGCCATTTTGCTTTAAGGTGTACTGTCTCTTTAAGAAACTTGACTTTTGAATAGGGGTCCGAAAATTGTCACGCAGCTCCGCAAGGACTCCCTGATGAAATTCCCATGGTGTCTTTAGCAAAACTTGGGGTTCGCAGTTCAGCAATGTGCAGTAATGAGGTATAATGTACTGCAAGTTTATAGAAGGGGTATGGCAAGAGGGAAACAGCAGGTGCATAAACTGTCCCTTTACAATGCAAGCAGAGGTGATACAGGACGTGGCAGATGGGAGAGCTTCCCCTTAGGCTTGTCCAGGCATGCACTGTTGCAGGCAGACTAGTGCACAAGGCTTGTTGCTAGGCAGATTACAAGGGAAGTTACAGGGTTCTTAGGGATCTGTAGCCGGGGTATTGAGCTGTTAAGCAGTCTTCTGACTGATTTGGGCTCTCAAGGAAGTTTTTGACTTTGGGCTGTTAAGCAGTCTTCTGACTGATTTGGGCTCTTAAAGAAGATTTTGACTTTGGGCTGTTAAGCAGTCTTCTGACTGTTCTGTCCTCACTTAAAGGTGATTGAAGGCGTGGGATGGCGTGAGAATCTTATGTTCGTTTTTCCTATAGGTGAGGCAGACATGACCAGAGCACTACAGAGTTAAACATGCACATGCTGAGATGAAACAATGGTGATTTATTTTCTCCAAAGGTTAAGGACATGCAGGAGTACAGTGGTCCAAGTACCTGGCATTGTGGTTATCTTGTGATGCTTGTTTCTGGAGCCACTAAGGTCAGAAGACTTGGCTTCCAGCAGCTCCAATAAGGGGTGTTATTCTCACGATCTCTGGCTGGTAACTGAACATGCCAGGAAGTTATGTAAGATGAGAAGCAGACACTCCCATGGGCTGGACAAAAAGAAACAGAGGAGCCGAAAGGTCTGACCAGTAGATGGCAGCAGAGACAAGCATGAAAAACATTAAATAACAGTTTTAACTAAAACAAGTAGGAACAGCACATTACTAACCCAATAAGTGTAAAGTAAAAAAACACACACACTCTGAAAAAATAGTTTATTTGAAGAACTCCCCAATCTTTTCCCTGATTCACTAATTTATTCAAAAAACGTTCCCATGAAGCTTCGACAGACAGTTATTCACAAACACAGAGTACAACAACTTCACCAGAGCTGCGGCTATGAGCTGCTATTTTTAGGCTGTGAGGGGCCAAATAACCATGGATATTATTGAATATCATCTGCAGGCTAGTATTATCATCCTGGTAAGACCCCTGGCTATTTGATGCTTCCCTACCTAAAAATATCAGCTTGCAGCCACCTTAGAATTTGCGCATTACATCAGAAATGCCAATTCTAGTCATTTGTCCTGTTGCGGTGGCAATCAGTGTAATATTTTTTGAAGTTGGTGTCAGTTGTGTAATGTCAGCTGGCATCAAGTTCTAGTGTTAGTAATGGAGATTCATCTGTCAGACACCCTAATTTCTAACCCTGTAATAAAGAAAAAAGCTGGCATCAAGCCCAAGGGTTAGTAATGGAGAGTCATTCATCACACACACACTTTTTTTTACCCAGTAGTAAAAACAGGAAAAATTGAATAGAGACTCTCCCCACCACCCTTTGTTCACTAATTTATTATCAAAAATGTTCGCATGAAGCTCCTCCATTGTAGCCCACATTCCTGAAATGCAGCAATGGCAACTGTGAATAGCATTAAAATACAGCTATTGACAGGTGCCGGTAGTAACAACAACTTTCATCAGAGTCGCCAGCTCAACACTGCGTTGCTGCTGAGAGTTATTTTCACCCGACATTCATATTGCTGTACTTTACTGCTTTTCTCTGCATTTGGGGATAGTAGACTGACGGAACATCATGGGAACATTTTTGATAATAAATTGGTGGATGAGGGAACGTGGGTGGCATCTTTATTCAAATAAACTATTTTTTCCTGTGTGTTTTATTCTTGGATTACTAGATTAGTAATGGGGGTGTCTGATAGACGTCTCTCCTTTACTAACCTGTGAGTTTGATGCCGGATGACAATACAGAACTGACATCAACCTAAAAAATATTACCCCACACCAGAACAATTAGGAAGAGCCGAGCAAAGTGCCAGAATTGGCACATCTACTGTGATCCGCCAATTCTGGGGCTGCTGTTGGCTGGTATTTTACGCTGATGAAGGGCCAAATAACTTTCGACCTTTCCAACCTGATATCAGCCCCCAGCTGTCTGCTTTACCTTGGCTGGTTATCAACATTGAGGGAGATGCCACGTCAATTTTATATTTTTTTTATTAATTTATTAAGTTCCCATCAGTGACCTGGGAGTCAGAGAAGCATCCGGGCCTCTTATCCATGCTGTGCCCATTCCATTTGTGCACTGTTTCCATTCATTTTAGTGATTTTCTAGCCTCTCTGTTAGGGTCTTCCTGTAAAAGGCTCGAGTTTCCCATTGACTTCCATTATACTCGTTACTTGAATCGAGCGAGTCTGAACGTCCGACCTGCTTGATTCGAGTAATTGGAACTCGAGCATTTTAGTGCTGGCTCACCTCTAATATCCAAGTGCCCCCTGTGCTATGAAAGTGACACTATATAGTTTAAGGAGTTAATTAAATTCCATAGTGCATTAGTTTAGTGAAACCATCACAATCTTAATTTGTAAAGTATTCTAGCTGTTGTTACTTGGATGACATTTGAGCCTCGTGGAGAAAATATAAAATCTGTCAAAATCGTGTGAAATTGAATCTCGCAGGAATACTGCGTCACTGCAGACAAATGGTTTTTCACCTCTGATCAATATTGTGGAGCTGGTATATTCCAGAAGTGATCAATTAAGTCAATCAATGGAAACAAATTGTTTGCCAAGTATCCAATCATATTGGACTTTGTTGCAAAGCATCCAAGCTGAAATAATGACTTTTACTGAACAAATTCAAGACAAAACTGTTATATCTCATATTTGTAGCTATCGGCACATGTTATGGCTGAGCACAGAGTTGCAATACATAGCTGCACCAATACAATGTTCATAATTGAGATTAAGACCATCAGCTTTATAGTCGTAAAATCAAATTTAGCTTCTTTTTGATATACAGTCCCTGACAGAAGTTCTATCGCTTATCTATGTTATGTAAATAAAAGCTTATAACCTGCTTTTAAATTCATCCATTGGTTTCAATAATTACTCTTTTGAAAGCTGAAACCCTCCCAAATTTGGTTTAGGTTATGAAAATAAAGTTGCTGTAAAGCTGAAATATTGATCATTTAATGAACACAGAAAGGTCAGATTTTTGCAAGACATAAGTTTTGTCGCCCTCAGAAAGTAATATGAAATTCAAACAAATACCGTATTTTTCGGACTATAAGACGCACTTTTTTCCCCCAAATGTTTGGGGAAAGTGGGGGGTGCGTCTTATAGTCTGAATGTAGGGCTGCGGGGAATGAGGGTGCTGCGGTGGAGCGGGTCATCGGCGGTACGAGCAGGCTGTAGCAGCGCCTGCCGTGACCACGTGGACCCGCTCATTTAATATGCACGCCCATCATTCCGCCCATCATCTCTCTGCGCTGAAGCCGGCGCTGACAGGTGGGCGGGGTGATGGGCGGGGAATGCGCGCATATTAAACAGCCTGCTTGAATGATCACCCCTGCCAACTACAGCCTGAAGTGATCATGTGCAGCTGTATTCACTGCCTCCCGCGCATCAAGATCAGCACTGGGTGCAGTGAATCAGTACACTCACCGGCCATGATCCCTGCAGCACCGCAATGTCCTCCTGTCTGTGACAGCGGCGGCTGTGTGGAGACTAGCGGTGAGCACAGCGATGACGTCATCGCTGTGCGCACGTGTCCACACGCAGCTGCCGCCGGCACAGACAGGAGGACATTGCGATGCTGCAGGGATTGTGGCCAGCTCCACACTCCAGTGCTGCTACTGACACAGACGGAGGAGGAGTGATGCTGCAGGAAGTGAGGTAAGGTGAGTATGAACGTTTATTTTTTTTATGTGCCACAGGATGCGGACCGTATACCAGGATGGGGGTATATAGCAGGATGGGGGTATATAGCAGGATGAAGGCATATAGCAGGATGGGGATATATTATGAGCAGGATGGGGGTATATTATGGGCAGGATGGGGGTATATGAGCAGGATGGGGGTATATGAGCAGGATCGGGGTATATGGCAGGATGGAGGCATATAGCAGGATGGGGCTATATGCCAGGATGGGTTATATAGCAGGATGGGGCCATATGCCAGTATTTAGCAGGATGCAGCCATATGCCAGGATGACGGTATATAGCAGGATGGGGGCTAAACGAGGAAGAGGGACATATACTGTATATACAAGGCAGGAGGATCATTACCAGGCTGGGGTATCTTAGTAGAGAATTTGAGGACATTACTCCCATAACAGTGTCAGCCGCAGATCCTTGCCCCATAACAGTGTGTCATGATCACATTTTTTGGTTAAAATATTATTTTCCTATTTTCCTCCTCTAAAACCAGGGTGCGTCTTATAGTCTAAAAAATATGGTAATTAACTTCTAATACAAATGATATGTTGCATAACATTGGTGACTGAAGTTGTGTTGCTATTAGAGCCATATATAATATTTTGTGTGACTTCCATGAGCTTGAAGGACTGCATCCATGTGGTTTAACAATGATTCATGCAATTTATTAATGAAGTCATCAGGAATAGCAAAGAATGCAGTCTTGCATGCCTCCCAGAGTCCATCTAGATTCTTTGTTTTTCTCTTCAAAGCTTCCTCTTTCATCCTACCCCAAATATGCTCAATGCTGTTCATGTTTGGTGACTGGGCTGGCCAGTCCTTGAGAACCTTGATCTTCTTTGCCAGGAGGAACTTTGTTGTAGAGATGAATATCTGAGATGGAGCACCATCCTGCTGGAGAATTTGACCCCTTTTATGATTGGGAATGTAAGAGGTAGCTAATACTTCTTGATATTTTAGGCTATTGATATTGCCTTCCATCTTGCAAATGTTTCAATTACCTCCATACTGAATGTAACCCCAGACCATGATCTTTCCACCACCAAACTTAACTGTTTTTTAGATCCATACGGGCTCCAGTAGGTCTCCTGCAGTATTTGTGGCGGCTGTGGTGCAATTCAACTGAAGATTCATCAGAGAAATCCACCTTCTGCCACTTTTCCAGTGTCCATCTGTTTAGCAGGCTGTGGGACTTAGCAAATGCCACACAGTTTTTTAATTGCCTGTTGTTTAGTGCTGGCTTCTGGGCACTGCCTCGACCATAAAGGTTATTTCGATACAGAATCCTACAAATTGTTCTAGTTGACATAGGGACTTGAGGTGACCAGGTCTGTTGGAGCTCTGCTGCAGTGGAGGAGGGGATGGCATTGGAAATTTTAACCAACAAATGTTCCTCCTGAGCAGTTGTCTTGCAGGGTCTCATGGACCTGGGCTTGTCAAAAACATCTCCAGTGTCTTCAAATCTTTTTTTAATTCTTTGTACTTGATGCTGAGACACATTAAAGGTGCCAGCCACCTATGCAGTGGATTTGGTCTTCAGCCTCTTGATAATCAAGGCTTTGGTCACTGGGTAGATTTTTGGCATATTGTCAGACGTCAAGTTGCAGTTCAACTGGAGGTCTGGGGTGCTGGGTTTCTTTTTATACAAACCCACTAATTAACCGATCATTTAGTGAGCTCAGGTGAGGATGAAAACTAGGATTGGGTGCAATTATATGACAAGGCGACAAAACTTTAAAAAATCTGCCCTTTCTGTGTTCATTAAATGATCAATATTTCAGCTTTGCAGCAACTTTATTTTCATAACCTAAACCGAATTTGGGAGGGTTTCAGCTTTCAAAAGAGTAATTTATGAAACCAATGGATGAATTTAAAGTCAGGATATAAGCTTTTATTTACATAACATGGATAAGCGACAGAACTTTGGTCAGGGACTGTATATTGATGATGACCCTCAACTGAAATTACTAGGAGTGTTTAGTTTGGGATGTTTAGTTTGAAAAAGAGAAGACTGAGAGGAGACTTAATAGCGGTCTACAAATAACTGAAAGATAGTCACAGTGCAGAGGAAACTACCCTATTTTCATTAGCACAAGGAAGTACAAGAAGCAATGGGATGAAACTTAAAAGAAGGAGATTAAGATTAGACATTAGGAAAAACTTTCTGACAGTGAGGGAAGTCAGGGAGTGGAACAGGCGACCACGGGAGGTGGTGAGCTCTCCATCAATGGAAATCTTCAAGTGGAAAATGGATAAACATATAGCTGGGATGATTTATGAAAGCCTGAACTCGCAGGGAGTTTGACCTGATGGCCCTTGAGGTCCCTTCCCACTCTACCATTCTATGATTCAGTTATTGCTTATATTCATTGCACTGAGTGCCCGTCCAGTCTTCCTTTCGCCCTGATTATGATTCCTTTAGTTTAGTAAACAGATAAAACAATGTTTAACCCTTTCTCAACCGGATGATTTGAAATTTTTGCTCATTTATTTGCTCCTGTTCTTCCAAGAGACATAACTTTCTTAATTTTCCATCTTCATAGCCGTAGAAGGGCTTAAGGTTGTATTTTTGAAAGACACCTTTCATTTTATCATGTGATTCACTGGAAAGCGGGAAAAAAAATTGAAGTGTCGCAAAATTACAACAAAAGGGCAATTCTGCAGTTGTTTTTTTATTTTGTGCATACAGCATTTATTATATGGTAAAAATGACCTGTAAATATAATTCTCCTGGTCAGTACGATTATGGCAATACAAAACAAAAATTGATCAAAAATTTTACGCTAGTATTCTGGGGTAAAAAGCTTTAAAAAGTTGCATAATTTTTTGCGCAACTGGCTTGTGCAATTCCCATTATTTTGGCATTTTTGTCCAGCTCCGGATCCGGGGTAGGATGTGGGCACGGCGACTGCTGCTCGCCAAATTTATGATGAGCAGCATAGTGGCAAAACGTACTCTGAGGTGCACACCACTTCTCCAATGCCTCTTCCGGAATTAGGAGAACTGACTTTAGCACATTCTCCTCATTGGTTTTGATATCTCAAAACTGCCATTGTTCACGCAGGTCTTGATATGAAAGAGCTCTGGAACCAGATGCTCCTGATTCAGGAGGAGGTCAATCTCTTTTCATGAGTCTGTACTAGTCATGGACGTACCCGAACTGTAAAGTTCGGGGTCCGTAGTGGACTAGTTAGTGTTCGTGCATGAACCCCAAACATGGACTTCTCAGGGAAGTCCGTGTTATTGTTGGGGTATGGACACCCAGATAAAATTAATGACTATAAAAATGGAAAAAGGAACCAAAATGGGGATTACAGCATGTCATACTTATTGAGTTTCCGCACCACTTTCACATTGTTAAGGGGTTTGTTCATTAAACGTTAAAAATATTCAATGCTTCCTCATCCCACGCTCTGTGCCGGCATCTATGATTGGTTGCTGTCTGACTGCACCCCCACCCTCTGTTCTGGCATCTATGATTGGTTGCTGTCTGACTGCACCCCCACCCTCTGTGCTGGCATCTGTGATTGGTTGCTGTCTGACTGTGCCCCCATCCTCTCTGCCGGCATCTGTGATTGGTTGCAGTCACACTAGCAGTCAGGGTCTCCAAACTGGAGTGTAAAAATAAATTAATAATTGGAAAAAATGGCATAGGGTCTCCTATTTTGATTCCCAGTGCTGATCACACAGATAGCTGGAGGCTGCACTCTGCGGCTGTGTGCTTTATCTTGGCTGTGTATCAAAATACAAGAGACGGCATGCAGCTTATTTTTAATTATTTAAATACATTTTTAATAAATTGGAGAAATTGCAGAAAGAGGGTGTTTTTTTTCTCTGTTTTGTGTTTATTTCTATTTACATGATTAGTAGTAGGGCATCTCATAGACACCATACCCATTACTAATCCAGGGCATCGTGGCAGCTGTGATTTTTTTTTTTTGCAAACCACAGCTGTCATTCACCTCTTATATTACTGCAATTGCCACAACTCCAGGACAATCGGGATGAGCCGGGTAAAGTATCAGAATTGGCGCATCTAATCAATGCGCCAATTCTGGAGCTGCTGCAGGCTGTTTTTTTAGGCTGATGAGCACTCAATAACCATGAGTCTCCCCCAGCCTGAGAATACCAGCCTTCAGCAGTCTGCTTTATCTTGGCTGGGTATCAAAATTGGAGGGAACTACACATCGTTTTTTTAAATTCATTATTTAAATAAATAAAAAAGCAGCGTTGGGTCCCTTGTATTTTGATATACATCAAAGATAAAAAAACACAGTTGGGGGCTGCAGCCTCTAGCTATTTGCTTTATCTGCGCTGGGTATTAAATACAGGGGAACCTATGCCTTTTTTATTTTTTGTAATTTCACTCCACTTATGGAACTCAGACAGCTAATGTTAGGGCAACTAATCACAGATGCCGCCACAGAAGGTGGGGGTGCAATGTGACAGAAACCAATCCCAGAGACTGTCACAGCGGGTGGGTGAAGGAAGCGGTGAATAGTCTTAAAATTTAATGAGCGGACCTGGAAATAGTGTGACAGTCACGCGAAAACTCGCCAAGTATGATTGTTTTACACTAATCCCCATTTTGTTCCTTTTGCAGCCCCCTAGTTCTTACTAACACCATTTTATAGCACTTACGTTTGGGTCGCATAGACTTATATGTGGTTCAGGGTCCAGGCTGAAATTCGGGTCAAGTCCGTTCTCGAACCAGACTTTTTTTCTTTCAAGTCTGACCTGACCAGTTGAAACCAAACATCTGCTGGTTCACCCATTTCTAATCAGGACCATTGGATGATTGGCATGCACGCCTTTGTGCTCCTCATGACAAATCCTACTCCAGCCCCTGCCGTAGTAAAATTTGTGGTGTAGTGAACACCATCACTCATCAAATTCATGACCCGTCAAATTTATGACTCGTACTGGCTTAAAAGCTTTAATGTATTGGGTCCTATATATCCAAAGATACTCATGGACATCTTTTAAATTTATATTTACCTAAACCATGGCCATAATGAGACATACTGTATGTCATAAAATTCCTGCATTGATATTCGGTAAGCTCAGTAATGGCTATAGAATTTTTCACTCTTCTGATCATGCTGTAATCTACGCGAGCAGATGCAATAAATACCCCTTTTTCTAATATATTGAGAGTCCTCCAGATAAAATCTGATGATAAATGTTATATGAAAAATGAATCACATTTTACAGTGCTCCAAAGGCCTACGGCAAAAGTAACTTTTACTGTGGGGTGGAATGAACACCCACATACTAGATTGATTACAGTCATCAACCAATACAGTAGGTCTCAATGACATTGTGTGATGGCTGAACACTGCCAACATGGTTTAAACAGAAAAAAGTTTACAAATTTCTCAAAAAGGCAAAAAATAATAATAAAATCCAAATTATCAGCCACAGAAAAAGGAAAATTCCTTCAAACGTCAAGGGCACATTTACTCAGTATGGAAGAAAAATAAAGGATAAATCCACAGAGGAAACAATATTCTTACCATAAGGCCTTGGTTCTACCTACGCATAGCTTTGTTATTTTATAACGACAACTGGTGTCTTCAGGGAGGGGCAAAGGGGCCAGCACCCTCTTGCACACATGGTTGGCATCATAATGCTGTCATATTTGTTAACTGACTTGCATTGTCCATTTTGATCCGACATTCAGACAATAGCGGACATGTGTCATGACTGTAGCTTGACTCTGATGGGGTTAAGTCAGGTGGGAGGGGTCTGCTCTGTTGTGCCTTTTCTGGGACTCATGCCACATTATTATGGCGTGGAGACCTCAAGAACGCCATCAGTAATAGTTCCTGCTCTGCAGCGTGCACAACTGGTTCTTGTGAGTTAGCCCCGATCCGTCCCGCTACCCAGCTTACCTCTCCCTGACCTCCGTTTCCCTTGTACTGTTTGTCTGCCCTGTCTCTCAGACCTCAGTCCAATTCTGTGTCTCGGTCCCCTCCACCTCTTTTGTACTTACTCTCCTGGCCTTTGACCTCTGTAACGTTTCTTGACCACGGCTCTACTTCCCCTTTTTGGCTTCAGACGTGACCTCCTGGCTCCTGAACCTCGTGTTTCCACCTGTTTATGGCTTGCTCACACCCTTGTTCAGATGTGACTTCCTGGTTAAGACTTAGGGGTACTTTACACGCTGCGACATCGCTAGCAATTGCTAGCGATGTCGCGTGCGATAGCACCCGCCCCCGTCATTGTAACGATATGTGGTGATCGCTGCCGTAGCAAACATTATCGCTACTGCAGCATCACACGCACATACCTGTTCAGCGACATCACTGTGACTGCCAAACAATCCCTCCCTCAAGGGGGAGGTGCGTTCGGCGTCACTGCGACGTCACTAAGCGGCCGGCCAATAGAAGCGGAGGGGCGGAGATGAGCGGGACGTAACATCCCGCCCACCTCCTTCCTTCCCATTGTCGGTGGACGCAGGTAAGGAGATGTTTGTCACACATGAACGACAAACAACATCGTACCTGTAGCAGCAACGATATTAAGGAAATGAACGACGTGTCAACGAACAACGATTTTACACGTTTTTGTGCTCGTCGATCGTCGCTCATTTCTGTCACACGCTGCGATGTCGCTACCGGCGCCAGATGTGCGTCACTAGCGATGTGACCCAGACGATATATCGGTAGCGATGTCGCAGCGTGTAAAGTACCCCTTAGGCTTCCTGACTACCCTTTCACTGGTGCGTGTGACCTCTTGTGAGCTTTAGTCTAGCTCTTTGGACTTCTATCTCCATTCTGCTTCTGAGCCCCCCGGTGGAAGCCTGACAACATGTCTCCATGATTTTCAGAAACCATTCGATCCGAGGAAAAAAATCTGACATGTGATCATTCCCATAGACTGTCATAGGTACGAATGCTAAAAGTAAAAAAGTGACCTGTGAATGAGTCCTATGCCTTGTTCGTAGCAATCACCCATCTTCTGTTGCAGGAAGGACACATGACTTGGCTATGAGTAGCGTTAGGATAGATTATGGCTTATTTTCTTCTGGAAAAATTACTATTTTTCCATTCCATTAGATTTATTTCCAACCTAAATATAAAATAAATACCTCTATAGACTGAATCCATCAGCTGAACCGAGAGAATTCCTCAATCCGTCATCTCAGCTAATGAGCAAAGATTTCTCCAGCTTCCAATCATGCAGGTTGCTGTGTGCATGCATAATTGGTCATTAAAACAGATTGATCTTATTTTTTTAAATTCTAGTCAGCCGTGCGATATCGGAAAAGTATGGAGCTGATATCCGTTTTCTTGAATAATTCACTACAAAAATATATATGATTTTCTCCTCTTCTTCCATGAGAATGACTGGAAACTTACAATATTATATTATGCAGTTTTATTAAGATTTCCCATCACTACAACCCAGCCAGAAACAGAACCTGATCATTATTCCTGAGAGACTGTAAAAGTTGAAGCCAGAGATGAGCAGAAAGTTTTGGAAAGACTCTTGGTTTTATTAAAAGTAGAATATTTTCTGATATAGCAATGGAATACAGTATGTCTATCCCCCCCCCCAAAAAAAAAAATGAAACTCACTTTTTGTACATGAATCATTGCCAATTTAACAGTTTTTGATGATAATTTTTGCTTATTCAATTAAGATTAAGGCAATGTGCACATGTTGCTTTTTTCATGCATTTTTCCTTCCAGATTTTAATCAATACTGTAGGGAAAAAAGCACCCCAGCAAAGTCTATGAGACTCCTGACTTTCTGTGCACATGAGGCTTCTTTTTTCTTGCAGATTTTGTTGCCTAAAAAAGAAGCACCGTCAATTGTTTCTGCATTTGTACAATACATTGCAGTGCTTTATCACTACAGTGTATTATTTTGCAGCACTTTGGCTCACACACCATGCATACAGCATGGTGTGTGAGGCTCTTCATAGCTCAGTAACCTGGGGTCATCATGGTGATTATCCAGGGTTGCCACAGGAGAGATCAGGTCACTGTGATCGCATTACAGGGACCCGATCACCAGGGAGAGGTAAGCAATTCCTCTCCCTGCCTCCTGAATGCTGCAAATGCATTGATCGCAGCATTCAGGGAGTTAAACTGCCAGGAACAGTGCCAACACTTTTGTCCACCCCCTTTTTTATGTTTGGTGTGGAATTATATCCAATTTGGCTTTATGACAATTTTTTTTTTTGTTCATTGAAGACAAATTAAATGAAGATAATAATACCAAAGAACTTGTGATTGCAATCATTTTCAGGAAGAAACTGAGTATTCTCTGACAGAATTGCAGGGGTGCCAATACTTTTGGCCAGCACTGTATATAGAGTCATTACACACAGAGGGATCTATTTCAAGTGTTTATTTCTGTTAATGTTGATGATTATGGCTTACAGCCAATGAAAACCCAAAAGCCATTATCTCAGAAAATTAGAATCATTACCATAAAACACCTGCAAAGGCTTCCTAAGCGTTTAAAATGGTCACTTATTCTGGTTCAGTAGGCTACACAATCATGGGAAAGACTGCTCACTTGGCAGATGTACAGAAGGTAGTCATTGACACACCCCACAAGGAGGGTAAGCCACAAAAGGTCATCGCTAAAGAAGCTGGCTGTTCAGAGTGCTGTATTCCAGTATATAAATGGAAAGTTGAGTGGAAGGAAAAAGTGTGGTAGAAAAAGGGGCACAAGCAACCGAGATAACTGCAGCCTTTATAGCATTGTTAAGAAAAGGCCATTCAAAAATTTGGGGGAGATTCACATAGAGTGGACTGCTGCTGGGGTCAGTGCTTCAAGAGCCACCACACACACATATCCAGCACATGGGCTACAACTGTCGCATTCCTTGAGTCAAGCCACTAATGACCAATAGACAATATACTGTTTCATATACCGTTAAAGGTTGCATGAGACAAATAATGGGTTCATGATGTCGGGCACAGCTGTGCAGGGTTCCAAATAATGCCTTGCATTTATCACATCTCATGGTCCAGTGCAGCCAATCAGAGGGGACTGTCAAAGGAATTATAACAAGGGAATGTAGAGACCATTTTAGGATTTTACAGCCTTGGGATAGGAGGTCAGAAAGCATTCCTCATTACACATGCCATGGAAAAGGTCTTAATCTTATTGTGGTGTACTACAGCATTGCTGAGATACATTGAAAATAGAAGTGATAGTCTCAATCTCTGAGTAATATTACAAAGATTCAAGTGATGGGGAAGTGCAGGACCTGTATAGTCAGTGTGTGACTTTCCTTGGTTGTAGGTTTTGGTGCTGGTTCAGAGTCTGAGTCTCACTTTGTTTTGTAGGACTCAGATTATTAAATTAATTCCCTTTTCTTTGGAGAGGAGAGGGCTAAAGACAAGTTTCCTTCCAACAGCTCCTGACTCCTGGTCAGGTGATTCCGATTCAGACCACACCCAGATCCTATACATATATACCCTCAACTTCAGAGGGTGCTGTTTATTTCCTACCATTTGGAAGCTTTGCCAGGAGGAGGAAGGAACTGTGGAACACTCTCACTGTTGTGCTTTGAGCTGCAGCATAGGTGTGTCTGTTTCTTGTATGATAGTTTCCCATTAGTCCCCTTTCTTCCTCCTTTTATGTTATTTCCCCTCATCTACCTTAAATGGTTCCTTGGCGTGTGGTTGCTGTGTGTATGAGTAGTTATTGTATTTGTTGCTACCTCTGTTTGTCCATATTTGTTGGTGGGGTGCAGTGTTCCGTTGTTGCCCATTCTTCTTAGGTGGTGGGTTGTGGAGGTGGATGCATAAGATCAGGGACAAGGACCAGAGATAGGGCCTAGGTTGGAGGCCTGTACCTCCCTATCATTAAGGGTTCCTCTGGGTTTTAGGGTGAGCTCAGGGACCCCAATTTTAGAGTCAGTATAGGCTTCACAGGGTTCACTTAAGACAGCTGTGACAGTACAGTGTGACTGTGAATTGAGTGATTTGTGATATACTGAATTTACAACCTTAATAACAACATTTTTTAATTCTTCAATCACCAATGGAAAGCAAGAAGGGGGAGTTTACTACCGTTTACTACCCCTTTGTCCTAATTTTGGTCCTGAAGAAAAATCCTGAAGCCAAGGCTTGAGTGTTTTACCTGGCTTGTGAGATTGACAAGCTATATATTGTTTTCTTTTTAAATACAAAAGACGAATCTGTGTAGCACCCCTAAATACATTAGGGTGCTACAGGGTGCAGGGCCTACCCCCCATGGTTCCAGGTTCCCAACAACGGTGTCACTAACATTCACACTACAAATCTCAACCACACCTTACACCATGACCTGTACAGACACACCAGTGGGTTGGTCAAGTTGGAGCACAGCCGCCCACCTAGGGGTCAGGCAGACTGGTGGGAGGGGAGATGAGAGAGAGCAGTGTTAGCCCTCAAAGAGTGAGGAGCTGGGGAGTTGTAGCTCCCAGGGAGGAGACAGGTTGAGTCGCAGATGGTGGTCCAGGACCACAGGAGTCGGGGACCGGTGGCAGTGACATTGGAGAGGGTGCGACGGACATAGTCTAGAAGGACTCCGCAAGCCCCCAGGTCCGGAGACCCTCGAGCCACAGCAACCCCGGATCCGAGCAGTTCGACTGCTGCAGGGTCGGCACATCTGCACATTCCAAAAAATGTAAACTAACTATCTACTTCCCAAAGCATGCTTGTTGTAAGAAAAAAATAATAATTTTTTGCATACTTGAAATTCTCCAATTAAAAAACCCATACATACCACCCGAATACAGCAGCCTGTTGAAAATCTTTGCTTTTAGACCTTGAGCCTACCAAGCTTTTCTTGTCCTATTCATTTTTTGTAAATGGCTTCTCTTCTTTACATAGCCTATATATAAACATGAGTAATGCAGGCATCTATCCCCCAAAAAGGGATAATTTTAGACTGTTTTTACTATTGAAGTAGACTAAAAAGTCTGATTCTGCAGTGTGTTGTGAAATAGACTTTTGTCAACCACTGAATACCATCCATTTTCACCTTACCAGATGGGTTGAGGACACTTGGACATTATTAAGCTGTGTTTGCAATAAAGAGTGTCAGTGTTAGATATATATTTCCAAGGACATTAACCCTCCGTCACATACGATAGGCCTGACAGGCAAATCTCTTTTACTTTCATTTCTCCATCCTCACCAGATTGTGAGGAAATCCCCTCCCTCCAGGTAGTCTCCTGTCTCTAGCCGCTCTGTGAAACCTCATACCACAGTTGGATTGCAGAGCTTCAGGAGGACAGATATAACTGCGCTAATTTCTCAGGCTCATTGTATGTGAATATGTCACACTCAATAAGGTTGGTATTTTATGTTTTTATTCATCACATGCTCTGCAAGTATAATTTTTCTGGGGAAACTTCAGGATCTAATTCTGATTGAATATGTGTTTAATAGTACTTAAAATTAGTACCTTAAAATTAAGTTTGTTTCCATCAATTTTCTTTGTAGAGTTTTTTGACAGAGTCGAACTGGGGACTATTTGGCGGGAGTTTTGAAATGTTTGTATTTCAGAGTTATTAGTTTTATGTTAAGTAAATGGGGTTTTTTTGCACCTGATTATGTGTAGTCTCTTTTATTACATCCCTATGAAGGTCACTGATCACTAGTGATGAGCGAGTACTAAAAAGCTCGGGTGCTCGAGGCTCGGGCCGAGCATCCCAAGATACTCGTGTACTCGGCCCGAGCACCGAGCCCAATGTTATCCTATGGGAGACCCAAGTATTTTTCTGAAATGACCCCCGGCAGCATGTAGAAACCCTAAAAATGTCACAAAAGTCTCAGAAGAGTGCTCAAATGACATGGCAACAGCATGGGGAAGACCCCTTGAAGCATTTATCACTCAAAAGTCACAGCTGTGAACAATTTTGTCTGCGTTTTACGCCATTTTTACGGACTCACCAGAAAACCTTCCAAAATGATACCAAAATGAATTTTCATGGCGGAAATGTTAAGGGCACATACCCAATAGTGAGATAGAGCTGGTGTATGTTACTTTTTGAGATTAATACATGAAAGATTTTACGTAAAACATTGTGTGGCACTCTGATGTCCAAAATGCACGTTTTGTGCTTTTTACTAGCGATGTCGGTCATTTTTTTTTTCATTCTATCTCCCGTTGGTCGGTCTCGCTCTGTCGGTCTCTCTCTGTCTTGTCTGTCCCCCTCTCACAGTCTGTCGGTTAGTTCCCCCCCTCTCTCTTACTTACCGTTCCCCGATCACTGCCGCGGCGCTGCACAGCTGTTCACTAAACTCCGGCGGCTTTTCCTCTTTTGAAAAAGCCGGCCGCTCATTAAACAATCTCGTATTCCCTGCTTTCCTGCTTTTTTGGCGCCTATGATTGGTTGCAGTGAGACACGCCCCGATGCTGAGTGACAGGTGTCTCACTGCACCCAAACACAGCAGCCGGTGTGTGTGTGTATACTGTGCAGTGAAATAAATAATTAAATAATTTAAAAAAACGGCGTGCGGTCCCCCCAATTTTAATACCAGCCAGATAAAGCCATACGGCTGAAGGCTGGTATTCTCAGGATGGGGAGCTCCACGTTATGGGGAGCCCCCAGCCTAACAATATCAGTCAGCAGCCGCCCAGAATTGCCGCATACATTATATGTGACAGTTCTGGGACTGTACCCGGCTCTTCCCGATTTACCCTAGTGCGTTGGCAAATCGGGGTAATAAGGAGTTATTGGCAGCCCATAGCTGCCACTAAATCCTAGATTAATCATGTCAGGCGTCTCCCCGAGATTCCTTCCATGATTATTCTGTAAATTACAGTTAAAAAACACACACACCCGAAAAATCCTTTATTAGAAATAAAAAACACTAACAAAGTCCCTCATCACCAATTTATTAACCCCGACAAACCCTCCATGTCCGGCGTAATCCACGGACCTCCAGCGTCGCGTCCAGCTGTGCTGCATGAAGGTGACAGGAGCTGCAGAATACACCGCCGCACCGGTCAGCTTCACACAGCAACTGAGGTGAATATAGCGATCAGCTGAGCTGTCACTGAGGTTACCTGGATCCAGCGGTGGATGCAGCGGTGGCCTCGGGTAACCTCAGTGACAGCTCAGCTGATCGCGCTTCTCACTGCCGCTTCTGTCAGCTCCATGCAGCAACTGAGGTGAGTATAGCGATCAGCTGCTGTCACTGAGGTTAATCGCGGCCACCGCTGGATCCAGCGGTGGCCGTGAGTTACCTGACTGACAGCAGCTGATCGCGCTACTCACCTCAGTTGCTGTGTGAAGCTGACAGAAGCGGCAGTGTATTCTGCAGCTCCTGTCACCTGAATGTAGTAGAGCTGGACGCGACGCTGGAGGACTGTGGAGTACGCCGGACATGGAGGGTTTGTCGGGGTTAATAAATTGGTGATGAGGGACTTTGTTATTGTTTTTTATTTCTAATAAAGGATTTTTCGGGTGTGTGTGTTTTTTAACTGTAATTTACAGATTAATCATGGAAGGAATCTCGGGAGACGCCTGACATGATTAATCTAGGATTTAGTGGCAGCTATGGGCTGCCATTAACTCCTTATTACCCCGATTTGCCAACGCACTAGGGTAAATCGGGAAGAGCCGGGTACAGTCCCAGAACTGTCGCATCTAATGTATGCGGCAATTCTGGGCAGCTGCTGACTGATATTGTTAGCTTGGGGAGCTCCCCATAACGTGGGGCTCCCCATCCTGAGAATACCAGCCTTCAGCCATATGGCTTTATCTGGCTGGTATTAAAATTGGGGGGACCGCACGCCGGTTTTTTTAATTATTTATTTATTTATTTATTTTACTGCACAGTATAGACACGCCCACCGGCTGCTGTGATTGGGTGCAGTGAGACACCTGTCACTCAGCGTGGGGGCGTGTCTCACTGCAACCAATCATAGGCGCCTGTGGGCGTGGAAAGCAGGGAATATGAGATGGCTGTGTACAGAGCACAGTGCGCCCGCCGGTATAAAGGCTCGGTCACGCTGTGCAGGCCGGCCAATCACTGCAATTCCATTGCAGTGGTCTGCCAGCCAATCCCTGCATGAGGGCTGGCTCTCAAAAGAGCGCCAACATGCAGGGATGAAGACCACGAGTACAGCACGAGTATCGCGAAATTACTCGGTACCCGACGAGTAGCCCGAGTACAGTGATACTCGTGCGAGTACCGAGTAGTAACAAGCATACTCGCTCATCACTACTGATCACTTTTAGAGCACTGAAATTGCAAACATTAGATATCATAGGTATTTTTCTAGCTTGCGCCTGACAGTCACATTGTATGTGAACTTGTTAGAACTGATATTGTATGTGACGGAGGGTTAAAGGTTTTGTAATATTGACATTTGCAGCATATAAATTATTGTGTAAAGTCGGCGAGGCTGGCAAATTAGAAATTCTGAAGATCTCTTCTAAGGAACCTGTGAATTTAAAAATTAAATTTGGAATGGACTTCTCCTTGGCAGTTGATGGGGCAGACATACCATTAAGTAAAACAAAAATTCCAGCGCTGGAAAGACTGGACTGATGAGATGTATCACGTAATATTTCACATTTATTTTAGCATATTAAAAATTTACCAGATGGTCAGACAATTAAAAAACAAATATGGAGGGAGAAGGGGAAAAAAAGGGGGGAAACGACCAACGCGTTGCAGCTCAAGCCTTACTCATGGCTGAAACGTGTTGGTCGTTTCCCCTCCTTTTTCCCCCCTCTCCCTCAATGTTTGTTTTTCATCTGACCATCTGGAAAATTTTAATGTACTAAAATAAATGTGAAATTGCATGGAATAACGTCTCTTCAGTCCGGTCTTTCCAGCGTTTGAGTTTTTAGTTTTACTTTGTTTATCTTCTGCCCTGCCCAGGTGTCTGTGAGATGGAATGGAGACTGGACCTTCTATTGAGTAGATTAGTTGACACACTTTTTTTCTTTTTTGAGTTTGTGGACATACCGACAGAGATCGAAAAGGTAATAGGGCCCCCTGCCATCTCCTAGCAGGTGGAATTGTGCATTACGATGAGCGACTGGACTAACAAGGGCCCACATAATGTTCTTGCTTAGGAGCCCTTCTCCGTCTGTGTCCACCATTAGGCTACTGTGGAGATGAAGTGGTAGGGTTGGTGGTATCACCATGTTGCTTCAACTTATGTGATAATTTATCTGATATGTTAACAGGCTTAATGGTTGAATATTAACTAAAAGCTGAGGTTGACCCCGTTCCACAAAAAAACTGATGATGCATTAAGAGTAGCATTGTTGGTCTTTGCAGTCCGCCATATTCTTCTATCTCGTTGCTGCAGTATACACAATGCACTTCATCCTAATGGGCTCTGTGTACAGAATGTATTCTTGTAGAGCACAAGAAGCAACCAGAAAACTAATTGACTTTTCAAGGCTGAGAAAATGGAAGAGGCTGGTAAATTGCAAGTAGATTAACACCTTCTCTGGAAGCAGAAAAAAAAGAAATTCAATTAAAGTTTTGCACTAAAGGCAATGGAAAATAGTGGAAAGGAGCAGGACGTTCCTCAAATGTCAATATAAAGAACAAGGGACATAAATGTAAATTGTGGTGTTTTTGGTTCTCATTACAGTAAATTTGTCAATATGTATACATGTAAACTGCATATTCTATATTGTCATGGCCACAGTCCTATGTGCAGACACATTCGTAGACGATAACCCGCCCAAACTCCATTGCTCCCCATTTTATTCTATTATTGCAATGACATCATGAATAATCTAATGGCATTATTGTTTAAAACAACACTGGGTATAAAAATACTTAAAAATCTGCCCTATACTTATAGCACCACTCCAGCTTTTTTTTTATTTCACCACTGAAGTACTGCTTTAAATCCTATTTTTCCTGCCCACTGTCTTATATGCATCCTTCGGCATCTTAATCTGTTATCGGTACCACTCCTGTCAGTCTCTGGCAGTTTGTGATCCACTGTCAGCTCCATTTGCAGGTTCATTTTCACCCAATGTAAGCTTTTTAACCCAAAGACAGGCATTCGTTTGATAGGGACCCAAAAAAAAATGAGGTCACCTTACTGCTGGCTATTGGGCTCACATAAAATCTGGCCAATTTTGTGTGCTAAGTATCTAAATTTTTAAATTTTTTATATCTATATTCCCATACTCATTATTATACATATCTTAGCACAACAGAGTGCAACTGTCTCCTTTTATTTACTATTTTTCATATTCAGTTTGTACCTGCTCACATTAGAAAGGTAGGCTGTGCCATCAGTGTTTTTCTTAGATTACAGGGTTATGCCTTCCAATTGAGCAATTCTGCTCTTCATCCTCAGGCAATTTTAATTCTCCATTTCCAGGATCCTGCCCGCCCATAAAATGTACATTCTTTTTAACCCAAAGACAGACATTAGTTTGATAGGAACCCCAACAAAAATGAGGTTGCCTTGCTGCTGGCTGTTGGGCTCACATAAAATCTGGCCAATTTTGTGTGCTAAGCATCTCAATTTAAACCGTTTTTTCATAGCAGTCATACATGTCTATATTCCCATATTCATTGTTACACAAACTTAGAACTACAGAGTGCAACTGTCTCCTTTTTGTTACAACTACAAGTCTATGAGAGCCTCGTTCTGGTTTTCATAGACTTTCATTGAGAACTTGGGAAATAATTTCTGACTTTCGGCAAGTTAGAAGTGGCGATCACAAGATCGTGATGCTGAAAAAAGTTGAAAGTGCTGGAAGGTGTGTATAAGAGTTTGGATAACGTTAAAAGGTTAAAGCACCACTCCAAAGCTGAAATTAAAGAACACTCTGGAATGTTGCTTTAAATCTAATATCACTTGCCCCCTGTCTTATTTTCTCCTGCCACCGTCTTAATCTATTATCGGCAAGCTTCCTGTCAGTCTCTGGCAGTTTGTGACCTGCCAGCAGCTCCAGTCTTTCATGGAATGCGCTGGAGGTCACAACTCAATTCATGTCTATGAGAACCTTGATCTGGCTCTCGTAGACTTTCATTGAGAGCTTGGGATGTAACTTCTTACCAGTTAGAAGTTGTGATCACAAGATGGGAATGTTGAAAATAGGTGAACATACCGGCAGGTGAGTATAAGAGTGGGCACAAGATTAAAGGTTAAAAGCTGAAATTACAAAAACTCTGGAGTGGTGCTTTAAAGAGAACCTGTTAGGTGCAATATGCACCCAGAGCCATGAGTAGTTTTGGGTACATATTGATAATCCCTGTCAAACTATCCCTGTATCTAGTAGCATAGATAAAGAGATCTTTAGAAAACATATTTCTAAAGATCCTTTATAATATGCTAATGAGGCCAGCGACTAGTCACAAATGAGTTACTTCCCTTGCCTAGCTGGTCCCCTTATCATGTAAGCACGCCCCTGTGGGCATGCTAACATGCTAATAAATGTGCAGCGTCAGAGGCATGATCGGTCTCACCGCTTTGTGCTGCCGTCACTTCTGACGAAGCATTTTAGCTCAGTTCACATGATCAGAAGTCCCGGACTTCCAGTTATACGTGCTATGAAGCCGGGTGTACGTGTCCCGGCTTCAAGCTAGTGCAGTGCACAAGACTTGAAGTCTGGTGATGTTCTGATCATGCGCACTGAGCCGAAAACCGGCGGTGGCAGCAGAGGAGCACAGCCCTGCCTCTGACTCTGTGTATTCATTAGCATATTAGCACACCCCCAAGGGCGTCATTATGTACAGTAGAGGAGAAGGGGCAGGTAGTAGTAGTTGTGTGTGCAGATGTTGCCAGGCTGCAACACAGCCGCTTGGTAACCCCTTGCCTCCCGGTCGCCACTCAACTGCAACGATGTTTTCGCCACAGTCCACGCTTCCAATGAGTCAATAATTCAAGTACAGATATACTTTCTTGAAACAGCAGAACTTTACTTGATTTTGTTACAGGGAAACTTTCAGCTCTTCTGACCCAGACGGAGTTCCCTCCCGACTTCGTTTCATAATAGAATTTACCAGCCGACAGCTTTCATGGCACCTGAGCTCTTTCGGATACTGCTAGGCCCCACATTCTCCTGTCTGATGGCACACTGAACTAGCCGATTCTAAAAGTCCTTTAACCACTTCATCCAACCCACAGGGATTAGCTGGCACTATTGAAGGGACTTATTACGACTGCACTTTTCTGCATGTGCTTCTGGCCCAGGACCTACTCTTCTCTTTTAAGAGCCCACTGGCTTTCAGTCTTGCAGGGAATTTCGATGGGTTTTCAATTCAGGAAAGACAGACGCCACCCCGACTGACCGGACTCAAACCCTCCTCTTGAGACGCAATTACGGCAGTCCTCTTGAGAGAAGGACCCCGCATGTCCGGTAACAAAGGGGTGACCCTTAGGATCGTTTGTAATCAAATCTTGGCTTGTTAATGCTTTCTCCTACTTGGGACTTTCCTGTCCTCCTTCTCCATCCTGTCCTATTTATACACTATACTCCGCCTTTCACTTAATCCTTTTCCTACCTAACTAGGTGCCAGGACAGCTGTCACTGAGCCACATTGCCACTTGGTGGCCATTTACCATATACACATTACCAATACATATAATAACACTTTCTGTGTGCCGGCTACTTCTGCAGGGGTGGTGTATCCTTGACCCCCCCCTCCCTTACACTTACATGCTAAGGGGACCGACTAGCCAAGGGAACTAATGCCCTTGCGACTAGTCCCTGCACTCATTAGCATACTATAAAGGATTTTTAGAAATACGATTTCTAAAGATCTCTTTATCTATGCTACTAAATACAGGGATGGTTAGGCAGGGATTAGCAATATGCACCCAGAACTGCTCGTGGTTCTGGGACAGGTTCTCTTTAAGGATACTGCAGAGACATGTTATCATCATATTCATTTACATCGTACTCTTAGATAACTGTCCCCCCATATTGCCACAAAAGTGAATTAGTAACCTTGGAGCTCAGTACAGGTCACAGTAGTTTATGGTCAGCAGTGTGTTCCTAATGAACACATATGTCATACTAGTATGTATGTGAATTGAAAGATTTCTGTTCCATATTTTCTCTTGACTTCTAGACTAAAGGCTGCTTTACACGGTACGACCAATTGTGCAATTTCACAATCGATCGTCCCCGCCCCCGTCCTTTTTGCGTCACGGGCAAATCGCTGCCCGTGTCGCACAAAGTCGGTAACCCCCCATCACACGTACTTACCTCTCGTGTGACCACGCTGTGGGCGGCGAACGTCCACTTCCTGGAGTGGGAGGGACGTTCGGCGTCACAGCGACGTCACACGGCCGCCGGCCAATTGAAGCAGAGGAGCGTAGATGAGCGGGACGTAAACATCCCGCCCACCCCCTTCCTTCACATAGCCGGCAGCGGCCGCGTGACGCAGGTGAGCTGCTGTTCATCGTTCCTGGGGTGTCACATGGAGCGGCGTGTGCTACCACGGAAACGATGAACAACTAAATTAAACGATATTATGGAACCAAGCGACCAGTACACGACTCACGATTTGTGAGCGATACTGCGTCGCTAGGAGGTGTCACACAGGCCGGCATCGCCAGCGATGCCAGATATGCGTCACAAAAACCGTAACCCCGACGATCTATCGCACGATAGATTGGTGTAAAGCAGCCTTTAGTCCCTTCTTTTGTTCTTTGCTATAACCAGGAACCTCTATTGATCTTTTATTTGAGTTATGTCTGTAGCCCATCTGCTCATTCTTGTTGTTCCCATCCAATATTCGAGCAAATCTTGTTCCGCGCATAACCTTCTTGTTTGCTGGTATAATGTTCTAGTAATGGAGACCAAACTGGAGGCTACACACATAGGTCTGAAACGCGACAATCTGTGCCCTTCTGAACTCTGCACTGCAGTTCAGCACGTGGCAATCCAATTGTGCAACCAAATGGCTAAACATGAAAATAAAACTTGTTTCATCTTCGCTTTTCTGTTTAGACTTTATATTACATGTTCATGATATGAAAAAAAGTATAATATGATGTAATTTGTTCTGTGTAAGGCCGCACTCACATCAGCAGTATTTTGTTGCAAAACCGGATCCGTAACAAATGTGTTTCAGCTCCATTCATTTCCTATGGAATCGCGGCAAGAAAAAAGATTTTGTCCAAAGTAAGTATAGTAGATAACTTGTCACTGACAGGGACTTTAGCCAGACAAGAGCAACTTCAGAGGATAGCCCAGATTTCCCTATTTTTAATCATATAATGTCCTTGGAATCAGACCCCATTGTGCAATAAATTGTCCATAATCATATAGATAGAAAGGACCTTTTAATTTTAGAAAACCCTTTTAATATGATTAAACTGAGTCATATGGACACAATGTGAAGCGAAACAAGTGCTAAATCTCCAACGGGAGATGAAAGAAACCTGCAAACAATATCAAGATAAAGTGCTTGCGCAGAAAGAGTAGACAACAGAGCAAACTTGGAGAAATATCCTGGTAGAAAATATTCAATAAAAAATAATAAACAATCAATAAAATGCAAAATATTGTATATGAATATCAAACTGTTTGATAAATTAGTCCGGAAGTCTGTAAAGTACCTCACCGCTGAACAGAGGTGTGCTTTACAAGAACTGAAATGGCTGAGAGATGTTGTCATTAAGCCAGTTGACAAACCGGACAATGTGGTGGTGTGGCCCGCACCTATGTATGAAAAGGTGGTGTTTCATCAATTAAAAGACTCCAATAGTTACAAAAGACTATTCTTCAACCCCACGACTTTCTTTCAGGGACAACTACAGGACATTGTAGACCAGATATTGTATGATGGTGTTATCTCTAAAGATGTCAAGGATGGATTAATTTCAGAATTTCTGTTTACTTCCTGCCAAGAAGGGGGATCCCAGGGTTCGCGGAGAGTGCGGAAGGCACCAGTGACCCGTTCCACGGCCATGGAGCTGGGGTGAAGGGAAACCGTCGAAAGGTGACGCACAGAAGGAAACACCGGCCTCGACCTCCGAAGTATCCGGGGTCGGCTGAAGCCCATCACAGCGTAGCCTGGCACTCCAACAGCAGCATGTTTTCAGTGGGTAAAAGAACTTGAACCGCATCTTCTGTGTTGTCCCATTACTGCCTGCGCTCACAACCTCGTGCTCCTTGGCCATAGGCGACCACTACCACCATCATCCTCCCTGAGGCCTAGCTCTGCCTGTGGAGAGCCGCAACACCCGAGCTGCATCACCAACCGCCCCAGTGAAGAAGTCCCGCAGCAGCTAATATTGGCCGCACACCGCAGGTGGCGTCACAAACAACTACCCCCATCATCCCCATCCCAAAGCTTTATTGACACCGCCAGGGTCACGGAACTGGGCAAGGCCACTGCGGAGACTGGGCGCGTCACTCACACTTACAGGACCCCAAACCTCTACATGGCTCCCAGGTCCTCCCTGTGATTTCCGGTGGGCGCTCTCAGCAGTCTACTACGTCTGGGTGTCCACCTGCAGAAAACTTATACTCCCGACACAGCGCACGGTGACTCCGTCTGTATCATTATAGTCAATGGCCCTGTCGGCGCATACATCCGAAACCGTTTTGCGAGGGGTTCGGACGGAAGCCCCAAGAGGACCACTGAACGGGGAGAGGAACACAGTGTGAAAGTGGCCTAATGGATTAGACAAGCTACAGCAAAATAGTATTACTTTTTGTGATACAAGAAAAGGAGCTTACTTTTATATTGAATTCTGGGACAATTAATCTCTCACAGATCAGACTGCTGTAAAGAATATATAAAGCTGAGACCCAATATTTAGCCTTCTCTAGACACTGAAGAAGCAGGAGATGCAGGCAGATTTGACCTCAGAGCCCTCAGTGAGTTATATAATAGCTTAATGATTGATTGACAGCAATCAATTATTTTTCAACTGGCTAGCATGGTACCAACACTTTTTTCTTTTAAATATCATAGTGTGTGATATACCTTTTTGTGGTTTATACACATTTTAAGCATCTCAGCTGTTATTTGCTTACTGTAAGTAAATTCTTAACATCCCGTAATATTTATCCATCACGTTTGCTGCTCCAAATATTTAAAGTTTTTCAATTGCAAACTTGAATTATTTATGTGACTGTAATTACTAGTTAATGGCAACGAGAAGAGTGCACTCTTGTTAATAGATGTCACGGCCTGTAATTAAAAAAAAAACTACTATTACTTTATTGATGACTCAAGTTCTCCATCTTCTGCATTCTCTCTATTTTCTGGTATAACATTGTCTGCATTTTTCAAGTTAGAGGTTTTGGTTAAAATCAAATGGCTAATGGGAGAGCAAACCGGGCAATTGTTCGATGATTTCCAGCCATGTCAACCCAGAATATAATAGGCCTGTTTCCGCATTGGTCTAGTGATAGGCTTCTGGGCTGGGATGTGTGAGGTTGTGGGTTTGAATCACAGTGTAAGCTCTTGTGTATTCAGTGTGGTTTTATCCAGTTGGATATTTCAATTGTTAAGAGTACAAATTGAGTAATCTAAAATACCTAATTCAGCCATTTGACAGACCCAAATATGTGGTTTAGTTGATATAACCTAACAATTTATGAATGTTTTTGTTTCCTACTAAGTCATATATGAATATATTCAGTGATTTTCCTTAATATAAAATACCAGCTATGGACAGGTAGTCTGGGCTATAGATTGTTTGTTCAAATGTAATAAGATTATCTGTGTATGTAAATAATCAAAATATAGATGTAGTTGCATAATTATCTGTGTGTCTATATGACAATTGCACAGACGCCATATGATTCTAAGCTGTATAGTCAAGAAAGGGTTAAACCAAAGATGAGTGAACAAATGTATGAACAATAAACAGAGAAAGTATTTATGCTTATCAGTAGTTTCACACAAAGGAGGAATGTGTCATCTGTGGGATGAAATGTGGGTTTCTTTGTCCCTACGCACCTCCCTGTACTGTTTTAATATGTGAGAAAAGACAGATTGATACTTTTGTACATGTCTGAAGGTTGAAATGTAATACTAATATCTGATTTATTGAATACACAAGTTCAGACGCAAGCCTGACATCAATCAGAGAACATGTCCTGTGTTCATTGATTATTGAGTCTCATAATATCTAAGCAGATACCTAATTTGGCCCCGTGCCTCTGTACCCTGAACAAAGACTCCCTTAGCAGTCTTACCCAAATTTCTCCCTTGACACAATGATCTATGATGTCTGTCTGTAACATTTCCTCATTGGTCTACCAGAATATAATAGGCCTGTTTTTTAGGGTTCACAGGTTTGCATAAGTGTAAACCATGTACTATACATGCAGAGATTTGACGTGCAGCCATTGTGCATACCCTGTACACAAGGTGATTGTTATGAAATGTTGCCCACATCGTGACCAAATATAATAAACCCAGTTTTAATAACTCAAAATTGTATGAAAATTATATTTCCTAGTTGGTTTCACCGACAGTCCTGCACCTATCTTGTGAACATGAGTCCCATAACCTTGTCTCATAGACTGTAAGGTATTAAATACTCTTTGTATAGAGATAGTGCATGGGTGCAAGGGAACACAGGAGGCACAGGTTTGCTAAAGAGTTCTTGTATTACTTCATACAAGTATGATGTGGTTGGCACGGGGCAGGCAGTGTGTAGTAGTCGTGGTAGCAGTGGAAAAGCAGGTCACAGCACAACCTGATGTTAACCCCTCACCTCCCCGTCACCGCACCACACACAGGAGGGACTTTGTTACAGTCTCAGGTGTCACACTTTCGTTCTCTCATCAGGCAATAAAGTTAAGGCTCAGTCCTTTTCATAAAAACAGTTCAACTTTATTCCTGGAATTCCCGGTACATCTTCTTCCATCCACACGTCACAGTTGCAGCCATCAGTCCTCTGGCACCTGGGCTCCTTTCTTCCCCTCACTCCGCTCCATGGTAATACAGGGTCCTCTTCCTTGTAGAGGTCTCCCCTAAGTGACAGGCCATCCTGACATACCCCCATTACCAACCAGGGATGCACTGACCTTTTCCAGTGGGTGAGGGTTCCTCCATTTTCCAACAGTAGGCACCGATGCTAAGCCCCCAACTGCAAGACTAAACCCCTCTCCGTAGGGGACTCGGTTCCACCATTCGTCCAGGAACCCGCTTGTTGCAGCCACAGGGGTGACCCCTAGGGTCTGGATCTTTTCACTTCAACTAATGGTATGGGGTTATTAACGGTCATGTGACCATTCGAGGGGTGATAAAAAGGTCCTGGCAGGTTAACAGAACATATTCCCATAATTAAGCTATAACACCATACTCGAAACACGTGTCGGTGCACACAGCACTTTGATAGGTATGCATTGTCTTAACTATTTTTGCTTCATGAATGCCTGCACATATTTGGCTGATTGGCTTCCCAGGAATGCATATTGGCACCTGGGAACAGGATTTCTTTGTTGGGAGCAATTGTTCTATTGCCTTTATATTTGTGCAGCCCCATATTAATACGTACCACATCCTTTTTCTGTTTTATGTTTTGTCTTTTGTACTGTCTTTTTCGCATGCGCATTTTTGTTTTATGAGCATTTTTTAATATTTTTAATGTTGATAAATAAAAGTTTACATTTTATTAAACACTCCGTTTGCTCAGTAATTTATGTATATTCATGGAGTGATGTTACATGTTGGCTGTCCTAAGGTAACACTTGTCATCTGACAGCTATTTATGATCACCATGCGCCTAATGAATTTGGTGTTACCAATGTGTCAAAGAAAGTGGAGTAAAATGATACCTTGATATTTGCAATCTAATGTGCTATTGCATGAAAATCCAATTTTTTTTTAGTATGTAAATGAGATGTTAAAGCACCACTCCAGCATTTTTTTTATTAAACTGCTGAAGGGGTGCTTTAAATCAAAGTCTCCTGTCCCCTGTCTTATACTCACCTTGCGATGTCTTCATCTTTTACCAAAATTGCTCCATTCCCGTGTCGCCATATTGTTTCTATAACTTCTGACTGTCCAAACTAATAGTACCAGCCACTCCAGCACTCAAAAAAATACAGCTGGAGTTTTGCTTTAATATCTATGGGTTGGACTAAGGGGCCCTTTGCACACTGTGACATCGCAGGTGCGATGTTGATTGGGTCAAATCGAAAGTGATGCACATCCAGCGTCGCTCTCGACATCGTAGTGTGTAAAGCATTTTTGATACGATTAATGAGCACAAAAGCGTCGTAATCGTATCATCGGTGTAGCGTCGGTCATTTCCATGAATTTGGAAAGACCGATGTTACGATATTGTTCCTCGTTCCTGTGGCAGCACACATCGCTGTGTGTGAAGCCGCAGGAGCGAGGAACATCTCCAACTTACGTCCCAGCTGCAATGAGGAAGGAAGGAGGTGGGCGGGATGTTTACGTCCCACTCATCTCCGCCCCTCCACTTCTATTGGCCGCCTGCCGTGTGACGTCGCTGTGACTCCGCACGACCCGCCTCCTTAGGAAGGAGGCGGTTTGCCGGCCAGAGTGACGTCGCAGGGCAGGTGAGTGCATGTGAAGCTGCCGTAGCGATAATGTTCGCTACGGCAGCTATCACCATGATATTCGCAGCTGCGACGGGGGCAGGACTATCGCGCTCGGCATCGCAGCATCGGATTGCGATGTCATAGTGTGCAAAGGGCCCCTAAGATTTCTCTGAAAATCTGCATCCAGAGTTTAGTTATAATAAATGAAAGGGGACAATAGCAGTATGAGGCTTGTAAAACAGGCAAGCAGACTGTCAGTCATTACATGTCTCATGCTGGTAACGCCCACTTTCATGTGCAATGCAATAAGATCTGGAAGCAGATTTTCAGGGAGATCTATCTATATTTGGCCTTTAGATCTTAACAGCTCATTTACATATCACTTTTTTCAACTTCCTATGATTTACATTCTGACATAGATGGCTTAGGATGGTTGACCCTATTGATAGATAGCTTTTAAAGGGAACCCTGTCACCAGAATTGGGGCCTATAAGCTGCAGCCACAACCAGTGGGCTGTTATATACAGCATTCTAGAATACTGTATATAAGAGCCCAGGCCGCTGTGTAGAACGTAAAAAACACTTTATAATACTCACCTAAATGGTCGCTGTGGAGCAGATGGGTCAGATGGGCATCTCCGTTCTCTGGTACCGGCGCCTCCTCTTTCAGCCATCTTTGTCCTCTGTCTTCTGAAGCTAGTGTTTATGACGCGTCCTATGTCATCCACACAAGCCAACACTGGGGTCCTGCGCAAGCGCACTTTGATCAAAGTACTGTAGTGCACATGCACGGAACCTCAATGCTGGCTATTGTGGATGACGTCGGCCGCATCATGTGTGACGCCCTGGACTAGCCAGGTAGTCACAGATAGCGCCCCGCACAACACCAGTCCCTCACTAGGTAACACCAGCCAAACCATAAACCCTAGTCACCTCCTTCAGTGCTTGATGAACACACCACGGGGCGGAACCCGGCGGTTGGCCACGCCCACCGAGGAGTTCAGAGGGCCTGAGTCAGGAAACACACAGTTTTAGTTGAAGTTGGGAGTTGAGTAGTAGTGAGTGAGGAGTGAAGGAGTCTGACAGTTTGGAGCCCGGGCACCTTGGCTAGGAGGCAGACGGTGGCCTAGCCTGCAGGAGCCGGGAAGACGGCTCAGTGGAACCATGGTGGACCGGGACAGGGTAGTGGCCCGCCGGTACCGACCCGGGGAACCGTCTCGGAAACCGGAGCACACAAGGGGGTACTCAGACCCTGAAACGAGGTCCAAAATCCACTGGACTGAGTTAATTGACTGATTGCGGTCTGGACTATAGGTCCTTTCCCACCCAAGTCCCGACTGAAGACAACAGCCCACCGAGGGGGATAGAAAGCCACCGCACAGGTAGAGAAACCCCACGGGCCAGCGTCTGTGGGCAAACGGGCTCTCCCGACATACACACAGCTGGGGAGCGGACTCCCGTCGCTGAAGCTCAGGCAGTCTACACGTACACTACAAGGTGCAGGAGAAAGGCAAAGACCACCGAACCGAGTGGGGGACCAGACGCAGCCGGCTGCAGGCACCGACCACCATCAACTTTGTTTACCAGAGACTTGTGTGTGTCAATAACAGTGAGTACAACAGTGCCATCCGGCCGCGCACCGCCCTGCACCACCCAGCTCTCCCCAATGGGTCCCGGGGCCACCACCCCTGCCCACGGAGGGGTTAACACTTTGCTGCACCACCATCTCCCCTGGGTGCCCAGTAAACCGCAGCGGTGGTGTCTACCTTCACCACAACCCGTGGGTGGCGTCACGAACTTAAACACGGCTCCGGCCGTACATCTACCTACCACCCTCCTAAGAAAGCGCCAGCACCCTTTGAGAGCGAAGTGACCCCTGGTCCGGAGGCGCTCGAGCCACCAACGAGCCCGGATCCGAGCGGCTCGGCTGCAGCTGATCGCGGGGTGGTACACAAGCACACAGGTCTTCAAAAAAAGGAGGACAAAGATGACCGAAAGAGGAGGCGCCGTACCCGGAGTACGGAGACGCCCATCTGACGCATCTGCTCCGACTGTTTAAGTAAGCATTATACAGTGGGGGTTTTTTACGTTTTTTTAGCTTATAGACCCAAAATCTGGTGACAGGTGACCTTACCTTTAAATATAAAAATAAATACTATATCCAAGAAATATACTAACAATTGTAAAATGAAATACCGGTAAGTGTCATAATTCAATCCCTGTGCATAAAGAGGAATCCTGCGAAGGAATCCAAAATGATTCTCAACTAAAAAGAGCTTGTTTTTTTTTAGTCTTCTCCCCTCTACAATGGATTAAACCTTTAAATTCCCCCAAAATGAAAACCAGTTAACCTGCCTTGATGTTTATTTAAAAAATGTTTGCATACATTATAGAAATTCCTAGAATTGAGATTGTTGGAACCTCTAAGGTGCTCATTAATTCTCTGTCTGTTTGCGAGTTGTACAACCAATATATTTAACACCTACAATATGCACTGAATGCGATATATACATATGTACAGCGGCAATTTAAACTGATTTATGTTATGCTGCCTATTGCCAGTCGCAGATTGTACGTGTTTTACTTGCAGTACATATTTACATGAAACATAGTTATTCATCCCATATATAAAGAATCCTTTTTGTGGAAGCCACGTTCAATTGTTTTCTGTTTATAATGGTAACTAAACCAGGGGCTAGCATTCCTGCTAAGAATCGGGAATTTCTTGTATCCATTTTGTATAATATAATAAAGCCAAGCATCAACGTTAAATATCAATAATTAGTTATTAATAATTAGGATTGATCGAATACCTCAAATATTTGGCTTCGCAAATATTTTCCGAATACGTCGCTGCTATGCGAATATTTGATGTACAATGTAAGTCTATGAGAAGCCCGAATAGTTCCGAATACTTTTTATTCGGGTTTCTTATAGACTTACATTGCGCATTGAATATTCGCGAATCGTCAAATAGCGGCCACGTATTCGGAAAATATTCGCAAAGACGAATATTTGAGGTATTCGATCATCCCTATTAATAATATATTTACAATGACTAAATTATATGTTGTCGCAAAAAAACTGTTGTATTTTTTAGATTTAGTTTAAAAATAAGATTTGATGTTTATGTCCAATATTTGTTGCCCTCTTAAAGGGAATCTGTCACCACTTTGACCTTTTTAAACTGTTAATATGGGCATATTGCTGAAAATATCCTACCTGTATGTCTCATATCACATGCCTTGTTGTTGAAAAATCATCTTTTATCATTTTATGTAAATTAGCTCTTCCAGGCTATGGGGCGGATGCTGCTTGGAAGATAACTCCACCTCCAGAGATTATTTTAAATAAAAGGGACATTACCAGTGTGAATTATCTTCCAAGTAGCATCCGCCCCATAGCCTGGAAGAGCTCATTTACATAAAGTGATGAAAGATGATATTTCAACAACAAGGCATCTGACATCAGAAATAAAGGTATGGCTTTTTAAGCATTCTATAACCTGTATGCCCATATTAACAGTTTAAAAAGATCAAAGTGGTGACAGATTCCCTTGAAGCATCTATGGAGGAAATCCACATTTTTCTTATCTACGCATTCTAAATTGTGTTGCTTTAAATCTTGATCCTCATTGGGACAATTACATTTAGCACGAGTCAACTCTTCTACTGGAATTCTTACAATAGTTCTGCAAGGTTAAAATTGTTTGAAAAGTAAGAGTTGATTTGCATATACTTTTGATCTCTGAAGTCCATAAAAATATCGAACAAATTCCATCATGCACAGTTTTTTTTACAAACACTGACTCCATAGGCTTTAGGAGTGAACAACAGATTAGCCCGGGCAGGGCTTAAGTAAAGAAGCAGAGTAGCCCAGGCAGGGGCTAGAGGAAACAACCAGAAGTGAAAGTGAAGGAAAGGAAAGTGGAAAAGGAGGAAAGCAAGAAGTGGTGACAGAGCAGAGAGAAGGAGAAGCCTATTTAGCTTCTAGTCCAGCCCTTTCGTCCAGGGCGCATAACTATTCCTACTAACAATCTAAACCCCAAAGCCCCCCCCCCCCTCCCCCATTCTTAGGGTTGTTAGGAATATAGATTGATACTGATAGGCACAAGCGTTGTGCATTTACTATATGCCCCGCACATGGTCATTTTTACCATGGTCTATAAATATATATCTTTGTTGAGACTGCACTAATGGAAGAGCACATGCATGTATTTAGATCTACGCTTATATGTTGGAAAGTAGAAATCACAAGTCGATATTTTGGATATGGTGGCAAGAATGTAACTTTTCTCAGGGAGGGTATATATACACCTATATGCTCCTTCCACCCCCTTTTTTACTGTCAGGAGGAAGGTGGTGTTTAGAGAATAGTGGAGAGGAATCCCTCTAGAGAGTTATGAGCACCACGAAACTGGGACCTCATTTAATACATATATAGGAATGAATGCCCTGGATATGGCAAGCACCAATTTGCCCCTGATATGGGTTTTCCTACACCGTTTAGAGTATAAGCCCCCTCTGCCTGTATGTCTTGATCATACCACCAAGAATGAGACATCATATGCATGCCCCCAAATATAGCTAGCACTAGCACATATATATTTTACCCCCTCTATAAAGCCCTAGATATATGCGTGGCATACTTAAGAGGGATGACACATCTGTGCATGTATCTAGCACAGATCATGTGATCAGGTCTGTGGTATAAGCCAGAAACTGAAGACATGTCTATATATATATAGATCGTCTATGCAGCGTTATGCATCGCTCATTGTACGCAAGTTCCATAGTAATATCATCATATTTCCAACACGGCTGTGCCTGTGGAACGCATATGCGCTCCACACTACAGCTATTACTGGAGCAAGTAGTTTCCCTGAACTCCGCCCATTATGTATCACATGATCTAGTCTGTGACAGGGGAATGAAAATGCCATTACATCACTTCCGGCCACGCGCTACTTCCGGTTTTCGGACGTAGCAAACTTACCTCCGGGACTCCATTATTAAAGGGCCTGCAGAGCATGCAGGTTAGCGATCCAGGCAGCAGACACAGACCGAGACGGCAGGGACCAAGTGGGAGCTCCCAGTGTGTTAGAGTGTGTGTCACTCGGGACGCACAGTCCTTACTGGTAGAGCTCCAGAACTAAGGTATGATTTCTAACCAGTCATCAGAGGGGGATTAGGTTCAGTACACTGATTCCTTTTTCTGCAGACAGTGGCCCCTTAATTATAAGCCATACACCCGTATTTACAAAGTAGCTGGTGTGGCACTGGATATATATATGTTTCATAATTATATATGTATGGTCATATACACGTAAGAATTATTTTGGGACCTCTACCACAGTATGCAGCTACAGGTTTTGCCATTGTTATGCCAATACGAGAGAGGAGGGGCAAACTATTGCTGTTCTGGACAGTGACTACAACGCAGCTGTCATATATATAGAGACATGTAAATGGTACCAATATGCTGTTTGGGCTGATAGTGAAACCAGAACTACAAGTATGTGTTATGTTGTTTCTTTGCAGGAATTGCAGGAGGTGACTCATTATATCCCCCTTTGGTAGGGTGTTCTTTTATCTACACACCGCTGACAGCCCTTACAGGTATACCCCCTAGTACCAGTAAGTCACACACATGTATGATCTAAAAGAAAGGTGGTAAACCAATAATGCTATTCCTTTCCAGGACATACTGTCTGTCATATCCTAAAAATTTCTGCCTGAAAAGAGGTCACCTATATATACTTTTATTTCCGGAGTACTTTGAAGGTTGAGAAACCCACTCTGGTCCTACCAAGAGGTAATTTAACATAAAAAACATGAAATGTGAGTCGCTCTACAACAAACGGAGGACTTGTATAATCATATATCTTATTATCCCTATAGGAGGGACGAATTCACAACCTATTATTAGCACAGGACCAAACGTCTCCTGAAAATTTTAGTGGATAACAAGCGACCGACATACTGACCAAAAGGGTCCATACCACTACATCTCTATATATACAGGTAGAAATCCAGACTTTATTTATCTTTATATGTATGAGAAGCCTTGCCTGAGTACAGTAATAATACGGCATTACTCGCCCACTTCTTCCCACATATTTCTGCAGGGACCAACTACTGAATAAGCGTCATCCTTATCCTGGACTTTTGAATGGTCCGCTTACGTAACTACATACTAAGAGGGAACACCTATATTAGCTCTCTAATTAAGAGGACTGGTCCCTTGTGAGTGTACCTATATAGCTATATGTGCCTAAAACAATGCAGTTGTATGATTACACAGCACAACAATGTTTTTGCTACTGAGGGTAAAACATGTGTTCTTTACTAATTTGAACATGCTGATTCCAAATATGAACTCAGAATTTGCACAGCACGTCCAGATTTTGAGTTAGGGCTAAGCCACACGGCGAGAAAAACAGTGCGAGTGGAGTGCGATAAAACATCGCATTCCCCTCGGACCAATTCTAGCCTGTGTGTCAGCACACATGGGCGATTATTTTCTCAGCCCTAATCGGACTGAGAAAACAATCGCAGCATGCTGCGATTGTAAGCTGAGTCTCTTTCTCTCGCACCCATTTAAGTGAATGGGGCGAGAGAAAAATCGCACTGCACTCGCGGTACATCGGTGTACTGCCAGTGCAGTGCGAGAATCACAATAGCAGACTATGCAGGAGAGAGGGGGAGAAATCCCTCCCTCCCCTCCTGAGTGCCGGCCCGCCCCCTGCAGCTGAGGTCTGCTCGCACGAACGGACCTCAGTTGCAAGGACACAGGCATGACACTCGGCTCTGCTGTACTGCCAGCACGAGCCGAGTGTCATGCAAGTGGATCGCAGTAGTGCCCGTGTGGCCCCAGCCTTATACTTAGAAAAGGCCATATGCCTATTCAGGCAAAATGGTGTCTGCTTCTGTACTGATGTGAATGGGCTTATGCTAGAGTTGGGTTGTAGACATTTTCCAGATCAATGGAGACTGTTCATAGACTCTAGTAAAGCAAGCTTGAAAGCTGTTCTGTTGCACAATGGCAATGAAAAGCCATCTGTCCCCATTGCACATGCGGTTGGAATGAAAGAGACCTATGCTTCTATGCAGATCATTCTGAAATTGATTAAATATTCAGAACATCAATGGAACATTTGTGCTGACCTCAAAGTTGTTGCACTAGTCCTTGGTTTGCAGTTAGGTTACACTAAGCATATGTGCTTTCTGTGCCTATGGAACAGTCGAGATGACAACAACCATTATAAAATTAAACGGTGGCCCAATAGAGATGAACATAAGATTGGTAAGCACAATGTTCAACACGAATCACTTGTCGATCCACTTAAAGTTTATCTTCCACCTCTTCACATTAAACTAGGACTAATGAAAAATTTTGTAGTAGCAATGGGTCGTCAAGGGAATGGATTTAAGTATCTGAAGGAAAAGTTTAGTGCATTGAAAACTGAGGCCAAACTCAAAGCAGGAATCTTTATTGGTCCTGAAATCCACCAACTAATCCATGATGAAATCTTCAAGAAAGAACTCACCCCACTTGAACTAACTGCATGGGATGCATTTATAGTAGTAGTTCAAAACTTCCTTGGAAACGAAAGAGCAGAAAACTATGCTGAACTAATAGACAATATGCTTCAAGCATACGAAATGCATGGTGCCCGAATGTCATTGAAAATGCATTTCCTACATTCACATCTTGACTTCTTTCCTCCAAATATGGGTAATGTCAGTGACGAACATGGTGAGAGATTCCACCAGGACATTTCTACTATGGAAAAAAGATACCCAGGTCGCTTTAACCCCAACATGATGGGCGATTACTGCTGGTTTTTGCAACGGGCCACTAGGACCACTCACAAGCGCAAAAGCAAGTGCCTGAAGCACTTTTAAAAGTATTCTGCTGAGTTCAAGGCGATTTCTTAAGCTACTATAAGTGATTTTTAAGTTTTTTGGTTTATTTACCTATACTTCTTTTTCAATAAAAATGATAATACATGTTGTGAAACTGTGGGACATAACGATTCTGTATCTTTATTAATTGCTTATTTTAATTTTCACAAAAATTGGAATAACTTAATATCCTGACGTGCTACAAAAAAACTAACTTCAGATTTGGATTCAGCGCATTCGATTTAGTGTAGCGCACATGGTTTTTGCCAAGTAGCAGACAAAAAGTGTTTATTTGTTGTGCTGTGTTATCTATATACTTACAATTTTTTTCATTCATTTTTCTAGGTGTCCTTTCATGGGAAGTGACTTACACAAAAAAATCCTCTGATGATCCCCTTTTTACTGCGTTAGGGGGGGTGAAACGCGTCAGGAGAGCAGGGGGTTCCATTAGCATAGTGGAACTCCAGGCTCCTACCTAATATTATCCAGCAATCCTAATTAGGGAATTTACGCCTAATATGAGAACCCTGGACAGCTAACGCATTGCCACTGTTTGTTTGTCTATGGTTCATCTGTTTGCACTTTTATCACTTTTCTGGTGGTGGTTATCCCTGCTGGAGGCTGACAAGGACAGTGAGAGTTAGATACCTTAGTAGTGGAGTATAATCTACATATACATCTACAAACAAGGAGGTAGGCACAGTATACATTATACAACTACCAGTCGGACAGCGACGTACTAACATCTGTCCCCCTCTCTATAAACCACTGTCTACAACTTGGCTCAGGCGTGGGTTAACCATGGTCGACACTTGCACTTGTATATATATGTTTATTTGATGTACGAAATTGTAAGATAGGAACACTACATATGTTCCTTTTTAATATTTATGATTAAAATTATTTTTATGAGAGTAGTTCTAGTGGTGGTTTTTCTCATAATAACTACCTCAATATTACCTTTTGGGTTTTTGTGAAAGTCTATATGGCGGGCTTCCTATCAGGACCCCTCAATACGACAAAATGGCTGGACGATGCTGATGAGGTGTTCTCAGAAAGGACACCAGTAGGACTAGATAGTACTAGAAACACTTTGAGAAATATTTTTTCGGACCTCCTGGTAGCATATAAACTAAACATTAAATCATGGTGGGAGGTACAGTCGCTTGAACAATACATTAAGCAGAGAATTGTACCTAGAGGGCTTAGGATCAATTTGATCCCTGCTGAACGGTCCAGGACAGATAGTCTGATTAAAAAGTGGGAAGAGGAACTGACCAATTCGTCTATAAGGCTAATGACCATTCTGGTGGAGGAGGAGAAAATTACCCTAGAGAAATCTTCAAAAGACCTCCAGACACTGAGGGAAGAAGCCCTTAAATTTAAGGGAGACCCTGATTTTGATAATAAAGAAATAGCCCTTCAATTGGCAGTTGATAAATATCAACAGAATCTTAAGACTAGAAAACATAAACACTTCTTGAGAGATCTGGGAGATTTCTCAGGTAGTAATAAAAACGGAGGGGCACCCACAGGCGGAGTGTCAGCTGACCTTTCCTCATCAGACTTTTCTGACGCGGAACTCCAAGGCCAGCAGAATAGAAGTAGGAGTAGAGGTAGGAAAAACTTTAGAAATAGGAATAATTGGAATAGATCCAATTATAAACCTAGATCATGGAATCAAGAGCAGCCTCGATCTACCTTACCCTCATTCTTTGGCTTGCCGGCACAGGGGACTGGTCAGCAGACTACACCAACATATCAAACGGGCTCCACTGCCCCTCTATTACCTCCAACACCGTCACTAGCCCCTCCAGTACCATCATCCTCTTTTTTAGGGGACAGAGACCCATACAATCTAAGGAATCAGATACAACGAAGCCAAAAGAGAAGATAGCCCCATTGGAACCTGCGGGACACCAGGTAATTAACCTGTCACACCATGCACTTACGGATACAGAAAAACGTGTATTAAGCTATGGTCTATCCTTCGTACCAACAACTAGGTTTGATCCGTTTAATTGGGTTAAAGATGTGGAGCTATTTCTAAGGAAACTTAGATGGAAGAAGTTCTTCAAACATAATGATAAGGCAGAATGTGCAAGATTGGGAATACCTGTGGAAATGTTAGAGGATGTCAGATTGCTGGCAGACCTATCCACAGAAGATAGTAACCAGACAGGTAAAGGCCCATTTACTAACTTGAAACCTAAAAGCACTAGGATGCCCCCGGTGACAGACTGCAGCAGTCTTGATATCTTTTCAAAACTGGTTACCCAAGATCTGTGCGCCATTCAACCTAAATTAAGATCCACCAAACCAAACCTAACACTAGGGGAATGGGAAGCACTTATGGGACTGGAAAAAAACAACAATCTCACGATTAAACCATCAGACAAAGGTGGTAATATAGTAATAATGGACACAGACACCTATCCCATCATGTGTCAAAGGATATTGTCGGACATGACCACCTATGAGACATTACCCGTAGATCCCACAAATGAATATCTAGAAGTGTTGAGAAACATCGTGGAAAGAGCCTTAGACTTGAAGTTAATCTCGGAGAAAGAATCAGACTTTCTTCTCCCTAAATTCCCAGTCATTGCCACCTTCTATGCGACCCCAAAAATTCATAAGGGCCTGTCACCCCTAAAAGGTCGTCCCATAGTCTCTGGGATAGACGCACTAGGCCAAAATGCGAGCATCTACTTAGATCAAATCCTTCGTCCATTTGTGGTGAGTTTACCATCATATATCAGAGATACCAATGACTTAATAGCAAAACTGGATGGAATTGTCTTAGAACCAGAGACCATATTGATATCTGTAGACGTAGAACAACTGTACAGTAGCATCCCTCATGACAGAGGCCTGGAAGCAGTCTGGCATTACCTATCGACAAGGGGTAATCACCTTAGTCTACATAACAAGTTTGTGATTGAAATGTTACAATTTGTATTGACACACAATTACTTCCTCTTTGGGGGTAAGTTTTTCCATCAGACAAGGGGTACAGCCATGGGGAGCCCCTGTGCCCCCACGTATGCCAATATTTTTCTTGGATGGTGGGAGGATAGGTATGTCTTTAAAGAGGAGGATGCTACCTATGGTCCCCACATTAATCTATGGGGGCGGTACATAGATGACGTCCTGATTCTGTGGACAGGGGGGGTCCCCCTCTTTCTACAATTTATGGGACATCTGAACACCAATGATCTAGGGCTTAAGTTCACATATGAGATAGGGGGGGACAGTCTAGCATTTTTGGATGTTAAAATAATCAAGAACAGAGATGGTACCTTGAGTACATCCATCTACAGAAAACCAACAGCGACAAACAGTCTCCTTAGATGGGAAAGCCACCATCCGATACCACTCAAGAAAGGCATTCCTAAAGGGCAATTTTTACGCCTGAGACGCAATTGCTCATCACTTGGAGAGTTTGAGATACAGGCTCGTAATATGAAAGAGCGTTTTCATAACAGGGGCTATCCAGCTGTCACTATAGAACAGGCATACCACCATGCCAGGGACAAAAATAGAAGAGATTTACTTAAACACAAACCAAAAGAGGACGTGAGAGACATCACGAGATTGATAGCCACATACGATGATCAAAATGGCAGAGTGATGGAAATCATAAGACGGCATTGGCCCATACTTAAAGCCGACCCTGACATATGTGAACTAATCTCAGATTATCCAAGTGTTACCTTTAGGAGAGGAAAGTCCATTAGGGATCACTTAACCCATAGTCACTTTACAGTGCCTAAAGGCACTGGTACCTGGCTGGAAAGAAGACCAGTAGGTACGTTTAGATGTGGGAAGTGTACCTATTGCCGCTATATTAATCAGTCAAAAACCTTCTTGAACCATAAAACCAACAGAACATTCAGACTTAGAGATTTTGCAAACTGCAAAACTGAAGGATTGGTCTATCTCTGTACCTGCACTTGCCCCATGGGATATGTGGGAAAGACCAAAAGACAATTAAGAACCAGGATCGGAGAACACGTAGGAGATATCCGGCACAAAAGGGATACAGCGATAGCCAGACATGTCAACAATACCCATGGAGGAGATTTAAAAAGTATCTCATTCCAGGCAATAGAGGTTATACCTAAACCTGCTAGGAAGGGGGACTGGGATAGGCAAATACTACAGCGGGAGGCAAGATGGACTTTCCTCCTGGATTCGGTCTCCCCTGATGGTCTCAATGAAACCATAAGTTTCCATAGCTTTATTTAGCTTCTAGTCCAGCCCTTTCGTCCAGGGCGCATAACTATTCCTACTAACAATCTAAACCCCAAAGCCCCCCCCCCTCCCCCATTCTTAGGGTTGTTAGGAAAATAGATTGATACTGATAGGCACAAGCTTTGTGCATTTACTATATGCCCCGCACATGGTCATTTTTACCATGGTCTATAAATATATATCTTTGTTGAGACTGCACTAATGGAAGAGCACATGCATGTATTTAGATCTACGCTTATATGTTGGAAAGTAGAAATCACAAGTCGATATTTTGGATATGGTGGCAAGAATGTAACTTTTCTCAGGGAAGGTATATATACACCTATATGCTCCTTCCACCCCCTTTTTTACTGTCAGGAGGAAGGTGGTGTTTAGAGAATAGTGGAGAGGAATCCCTCTAGAGAGTTATGAGCACCACGAAACTGGGACCTCATTTAATACATATATAGGAATGAATGCCCTGGATATGGCAAGCACCAATTTGCCCCTGATATGGGTTTTCCTACACCGTTTAGAGTATAAGCCCCCTCTGCCTGTATGTCTTGATCATACCACCAAGAATGAGACATCATATGCATGCCCCCAAATATAGCTAGCACTAGCACATATATATTTTACCCCCTCTATAAAGCCCTAGATATATGCGTGGCATACTTAAGAGGGATGACACATCTGTGCATGTATCTAGCACAGATCATGTGATCAGGTCTGTGGTATAAGCCAGAAACTGAAGACATGTCTATATATATATAGATCGTCTATGCAGCGTTATGCATCGCTCATTGTACGCAAGTTCCATAGTAATATCATCATATTTCCAACACGGCTGTGCCTGTGGAACGCATATGCGCTCCACACTACAGCTATTACTGGAGCAAGTAGTTTCCCTGAACTCCGCCCATTATGTATCACATGATCTAGTCTGTGACAGGGGAATGAAAATGCCATTACATCACTTCCGGCCACGCGCTACTTCCGGTTTTCGGACGTAGCAAACTTACCTCCGGGACTCCATTATTAAAGGGCCTGCAGAGCATGCAGGTTAGCGATCCAGGCAGCAGACACAGACCGAGACGGCAGGGACCAAGTGGGAGCTCCCAGTGTGTTAGAGTGTGTGTCACTCGGGACGCACAGTCCTTACTGGTAGAGCTCCAGAACTAAGGTATGATTTCTAACCAGTCATCAGAGGGGGATTAGGTTCAGTACACTGATTCCTTTTTCTGCAGACAGTGGCCCCTTAATTATAAGCCATACACCCGTATTTACAAAGTAGCTGGTGTGGCACTGGATATATATATGTTTCATAATTATATATGTATGGTCATATACACGTAAGAATTATTTTGGGACCTCTACCACAGTATGCAGCTACAGGTTTTGCCATTGTTATGCCAATACGAGAGAGGGGGGGCAAACTATTGCTGTTCTGGACAGTGACTACAACGCAGCTGTCATATATATAGAGACATGTAAATGGTACCAATATGCTGTTTGGGCTGATAGTGAAACCAGAACTACAAGTATGTGTTATGTTGTTTCTTTGCAGGAATTGCAGGAGGTGACTCATTATATCCCCCTTTGGTAGGGTGTTCTTGTATCTACACACCGCTGACAGCCCTTACAGGTATACCCCCTAGTACCAGTAAGTCACACACATGTATGATCTAAAAGAAAGGTGGTAAACCAATAATGCTATTCCTTTCCAGGACATATTGTCTGTCATATCCTAAAAATTTCTGCCTGAAAAGAGGTCACCTATATATACTTTTATTTCCGGAGTACTTTGAAGGTTGAGAAACCCACTCTGGTCCTACAAGAGGTAATTTAACATAAAAAACATGAAATGTGAGTCGCTCTACAACAAACGGAGGACGTGTATAATCATATATCTTATTATCCCTATAGGAGGGACGAATTCACAACCTATTATTAGCACAGGACCAAACGTCTCCTGAAAATTTTAGTGGATAACAAGCGACCGACATACTGACCAAAAGGGTCCATACCACTACATCTCTATATATACAGGTAGAAATCCAGACTGTATTTATCTTTATGTGTATGAGAAGCCTTGCCTGAGTACATTAATAATACGGCATTACTCGCCCACTTCTTCCCACATATTTCTGCAGGGACCAACTACTGAATAAGCGTCATCCTTATCCTGGACTTTTGAATGGTCCGCTTACGTAACTACATACTAAGAGGGAACACCTATATTAGCTCTCTAATTAAGAGGACTGGTCCCTTGTGAGTGTACCTATATAGCTATATGTGCCTAAAACAATGCAGTTGTATGATTATCTATATACTTACAATTTTTTTCATTCATTTTTCTAGGTGTCCTTTCATGGGAAGTGACTTACACAAAAAAATCCTCTGATGATCCCCTTTTTACTGCGTTAGGGGGGGTGAAACGCGTCAGGAGAGCAGGGGGTTCCATTAGCATAGTGGAACTCCAGGCTCCTACCTAATATTATCCAGCAATCCTAATTAGGGAATTTACGCCTAATATGAGAACCCTGGACAGCTAACGCATTGCCACTGTTTGTTTGTCTATGGTTCATCTGTTTGCACTTTTATCACTTTTCTGGTGGTGGTTATCCCTGCTGGAGGCTGACAAGGACAGTGAGAGTTAGATACCTTAGTAGTGGAGTATAATCTACATATACATCTACAAACAAGGAGGTAGGCACAGTATACATTATACAACTACCAGTCGGACAGCGACGTACTAACATCTGTCCCCCTCTCTATAAACCACTGTCTACAACTTGGCTCAGGCGTGGGTTAACCATGGTCGACACTTGCACTTGTATATATATGTTTATTTGATGTACGAAATTGTAAGATAGGAACACTACATGTGTTCCTTTTTAATATTTATGATTAAAATTATTTTTATGAGAGTAGTTCTAGTGGTGGTTTTTCTAATAGTTCTGCAAGGTTAAAATTGTTTGAAAAGTAAGAGTTGATTTGCATATACTTTTGATCTCTGAAGTCCATAAAAATATCGAACAAATTCCATCATGCACAGTTTTTTTTACAAACACTGACTCCATAGGCTTTAGGAGTGAACAACAGATTAGCCCGGGCAGGGCTTAAGTAAAGAAGCAGAGTAGCCCAGGCAGGGGCTAGAGGAAACAACCAGAAGTGAAAGTGAAGGAAAGGAAAGTGGAAAAGGAGGAAAGCAAGAAGTGGTGACAGAGCAGAGAGAAGGAGAAGCCTGAGAGCCCAGCTGTGTGTAGGGCTAGAACAGCAAGGTCAGCGACGGCGGTGACTGTCCGGAGGGGGACCGTTTGGAAGTTCCTGGAAGGACCCCGTTGGCTGTGTGCCCGGTGGTCTGGAGCAGTGTTCCGAAGGACAGTCAGCACCAGGGCAGGGGCCTCTCGGACCCCGGCAAGGCTAGGAGTCGCCCAATTTGCCGAATCCGTCAGCGAAGGGGACGCAGATCCCCCAGCAACAAAGTCCCGATTGACGGCAACAGCCCGACCATTACCGGGGAGACACCGCCACCGCCAAGGCACCAGTTTCCCCAGGGCCAGCGCCTGCGGGCAAAGTGTAGAGCTCCTCCGGCCCAGATTGCAGTCGGGGAGCGGGTAACCGGAGGGAATCCACCGCTACCATCAGTCAAACAGGTGCAAGGAAGAGAGACGTCACCGTCACCTACCGGGAGTGCAGGTGCAACCGTCTGTGGGACCGTCCTACCAGCCGTTGGTTTACCGTACAAATGGTGTCCGTGTCTCAGGCTGAGTGAGTACCACAGTGCCGCAAGGCATAGCGCTGCCCCCGCGTCCCTGCGCCCTCCAGGCCCTACACTTCACATCTCTTCACCGGGCCCCGGGATCACCAACCCCTACCCACGGAGGGGCAACACAACACCTGGCTGCTCCCATCACCATCCCCGGGACCCTCACACTGAGCAGCGGTGGTGCCATCACCACAACCGTGGGTGGCGTCACGAACTATAATCCCAACAAACACCCCCCTTTTCACTCACGGGCGAGGAGTGTCGCTCGAGACACCCCGGGATCCGGCCCGCAGCTCGAGCCACCAGGAGCAACTGCCGGACCCGAGCAGAAGGGGTGAGCGCGGTGTGCTGACACCCTCCTCCCCGCCCGCGACAACTTGGCGTCACGAACAGGATCTTACCGCTCTGCCGTCTGGTAGAGGTGCGCCTTGTTACCGCCGGAGGTATCCGGCAGAAAAATTTCAGAAGTCGCCATCTTTGGCGCGAAAAGTTCCCGCTCGAGCGTCTTCTCGAGCAGTAGAGGCGCGAAGGCCAAAACTCCGCCCCGAGAGAGGAGGGGCCGGAAAGAGCTAAGGGGGACGCGATGGCGGCTGGACGCATGTAGCCGCGGCTACAGAAGCAGGGACGCCAGGACTCTGCGGCCATTTACTGGTTCCTGGAAGAAGCCGCTGCTAAGGGTGCTGAGTCCGACCAACAACACCGTGGTCCCCGCGCCTTGCATCGCGGCGCGGGTGGAAGTCCGGACCGTCCAGCTAAGCAGCCGTCTGCAGGTCTGCATGCAGCTCCTCCTGGAGGAGTTGGTGGCCGACATGGTGGAAGTGGTGGCGGCCATACGGAGACGCGAGGTGGAGGGAGTCTTGGAAGGGAGGGTAAGTGACCCACGCCCCTGTGCCCCTAGTGGGTCGGTCATCGCGGCTGAGGGACCCGGTCCATACCCGCTCGCCCTGCTACCTCCCCCGCCACCCGTGTTAGCTGCTGCTGCCCCGCCACTAGGCCCGCTACCACCACCACCGGTAGCGGTACCCTGCCAATCCGCCCCGGCGAACCGACCTGCAGCAGAAGCTCATGACCACCCTGAACCGCTTCTATGGAAGAAACCAAAGGCTGAGCCCGTCAGCAAAGATGCACTGGAGGCACGGCGGGGATGCAGCTGCCAGGAGGCAGAGGAGGCCATGTCACAGCGGGGTCCCTTATTACTGAAGGTGCCGGTCGTAGCCGACACGGAGGGACTCTGGCTGGGTCCGTCCCCCGCACACGCTGAACCGGAGCAAACAGAAAGTACTCCCGGCTGGGAGCGGCGGCAGCAGCAGCTGCGCAGGGAGATCGATGCCCGAGAGGGGTGTAGAGCGGATGTGCATGCCCGCATGAATATGGAAGAAGATCGCCTGCAGCGAGCTACCATTGGGGTCCAGAGTGGTGCACCGTGTGAAGGTGGCACTAGAGCCCCACGAGTGAGAATGGACTGCTGAGCCGCAAAAGGCAGCGGAGTGCCGCTGCACAGTCCCCGTTGGGACCACCACTTTGTTGCTTGTTTGAAAAGTTTGAAAGTTTGCAAAAGAATCATAAGAAAGATGATTATCCGAGTTTTCACCTGATTGTCTGCTGTGATTTGCAACCGGCTGGAGCCGGCACCGTTGTCCCCGTGGGGACCGTTTAAAGTTTAAAAATGCATGGGAACTATCCATGGACAAGCCCGTGAACTTTGCAGGGCAACCACAAACGTTAGTGGCTTGTAAATATGTTGGGTACCGTTACCGTTTCCGCAATGCCGCCTCCGGAGAGGCAGGTTGGAGGGAGGGCCCTCAGCAGAGCAGGCTGGGGCCCAGCCACCAAAGGAACCGGTGGCTACCCTCTGGAGGGCAAGGACAGATCCCGCTCGGGTACCGTGTGCTGGACTGTGGGTCAAGGGGTGCTGCCTGGGTTTTAGGGGCAGCATCAGGGCCAGGTTGCTTGGGTGGGAGAGAGCGGAAACCGTGACCATACACCGTTGCAACGTTAAAAGTAAATGTGCCTCCCGTTTTGGGAAGAGTTGATTGAAAATGCTTATGTTATGTTTAACCCTGTTATCCCCTTTTTACAGAAAAATAAAACCGGTGTAGGACGGCAGCCCGCGGACGGTCTGCATTTTGCTAAGGGGGAATGTGTCGCCCTGGGCAAGCCAGGGGACACAGATAACAACACCACTACACCCCACACTCCAGGTAGGCACACCTGCTAACCAGAAATCCTTGTTGCCTCCCTCCAGGAGTCTGTGATGCACACCAGGGGGTGGGCCAGGCGGTTGGCTCCGCCCACCAAGGAGCTCACAACTCTGGAGGCAGGAAGTTACCAGGCAGTCGAGTCAGGGACATGAAGGAGTGAGGAGCAGATTAGCCCAGGCAGGGCTTGAGTGAACAGCAGAGTAGCCCAGGCAGGGGCTAGAGGAAACAACCAGAAGTGAAAGTGAAGGAAAGGAAAGTGGAAAAGGAGGAAAGCAAGAGGTGGTGACAGAGCAGAGAGAAGGAGAAGCCTGAGAGCCCAGCTGTGTGTAGGGCTAGAACAGCAAGGTCAGCGACGGCGGTGACTGTCCGGAGGGGGACCGTTTGGAAGTTCCTGGAAGGACCCCGTTGGCTGTGTGCCCGGTGGTCTGGAGCAGTGTTCCGAAGGACAGTCAGCACCAGGGCAGGGGCCTCTCGGACCCCGGCAAGGCTAGGAGTCGCCCAATTTGCCGAATCCGTCAGTGAAGGGGACGCAGATCCCCCAGCAACAAAGTCCCGATTGACGGCAACAGCCCGACCATTACCGGGGAGACACTGCCACCGCCAAGGCACCAGTTTCCCCAGGGCCAGCGCCTGCGGGCAAGGTGTAGAGCTCCTCCGGCCCAGATTGCAGTCGGGGAGCGGGTAACCGGAGGGAATCCACCGCTACCATCAGTCAAACAGGTGCAAGGAAGAGAGACGTCACCGTCACCTACCGGGAGTGCAGGTGCAACCGTCTGTGGGACCGTCCTACCAGCCGTTGGTTTACCGTACAAACTGTGTCCGTGTCTCAGGCTGAGTGAGTACCACAGTGCCGCAAGGCATAGCGCTGCCCCCGCGTCCCTGTGCCCTCCAGGCCCTACACTTCACATCTCTTCACCGGGCCCCGGGATCACCAACCCCTACCCACGGAGGGGCAACACAACACCTGGCTGCTCCCATCACCATCCCCGGGACCCTCACACTGAGCAGCGGTGGTGCCATCACCACAACCGTGGGTGGCGTCACGAACTATAATCCCAACAAACACCCCCCTTTTCACTCACGGGCGAGGAGTGTCGCTCGAGACACCCCGGGATCCGGCCCGCAGCTCGAGCCACCAGGAGCAACTGCCGGACCCGAGCAGAAGGGGTGAGCGCGGTGTGCTGACACCCTCCTCCCCGCCCGCGACACTTGCACCATACTTCGACCCCTTTCTGTGAACTTTGATGGATGATTTTGGTAACATTAGATTGGTAAATTATTAACCGCAAAATCATACTGATGATTGCTACTTTTTTACTAGCAATGTATATGGATTCAACCAGTGGCGTAACTAGAGTTTAATGGGCCCTGGTGCAAAATTTGGACCAGGGCCCCCCTCCATGTACACCGACACTTAGGGTACGGGATAATGATGCTGACACTTGGCTTTTACCCACAGCACCCTGCTTTCCCATGATCTGATATCCATCTTATCCTCAGCACCCAGCTTTCCCATGCTCTGTCACACATCTTTCCCTCAGCACTCAGCTTTCCCATATCAGAGCATGGGAAAGCTGGGTGCTGAGAGATGTATAGCAGAGCATGGGAAAGCTGGGTGCTGAGGGAAAGAGCCTTCACACCTCAGCACAAAACATTCCCATCCCATACTTGTATCTTTGTCCCCCCTCGTACATAGTTCTCCAAATACTATAATGGCCCCCACATAGCCTTCCATATAGTATAAAGGGTCCCACATAACCGTTCATATATTAGAATGCACTTCCATAGTCCTCCATGTATTATAATACATTTTCCATAGTTCTTCATATTTTATACTGCACAACATAGTCCTCCCTGTTTTATAATGCACCCCCACAGACCATGTATAAACTAGCCTCCATAGTCCTCCATATATTATAATGTAGCCCCCATAGTCCTATATGTATTATAATGGAGCCCCATGAATCATATTGTATTATGCAGCCCCATACTCCTCCATGTATAATGCACCCCTATAGTCCATGTATAAGGTGTCCTTCATGTTTATTATGCAGTCCCATAGACCTCCATGTATCATGCAGCCAGCACCCCCAGGCCTCCATGTATCATGCAGCCAGCCCCCCAGGCCTCCACGTGTCATGCAGCCAGCTTGCCCCGGGGCCTCTACGTGTCATGCTGCTAGCCCAGCCCCCCAGCCCCACCAGGTGTCATGCAGCCAGCCCCACAGGCCTCCATGTGTCATGCAGCCAGCCCCCCAGGCCTCCATGTGTCATGCAGCCAGCCCCCCAGGCCTCCATGTGTCATGCAGCCAGCCCCACAGGCCTCTATGTGTCATGCAGCCAGCCCCACCAGGTGTCATGCAGCCAGACCCCCAGGCCTCTATGTGTCATGCAGCCAGCCCCACCAGGTGTCATGCAGCCAGCCCCCCAGGCCTCTATGTGTCATGCAGCCAGTCCCACCAGGTGTCATGCAGCCAGCCCCCCCAGGGCCTCTATGTGTCATGCAGCCAGCTTGCCCCGGGGCCTCTACGTGTCATGCTGCCAGCCCCCCAGCCCCACCAGGTGTCATGCAGCCAGCCCCACCAGGTGTCATGCAGCCAGCCCCCCAGGCCTCCATGTGTCATGCAGCCAGCCCCCCAGGCCTCCATGTGTCATGCAGCCAGCCCCACAGGCCTCTATGTGTCATGCAGCCAGCCCCACCAGGTGTCATGCAGCCAGCCCCCCAGGCCTCCATGTGTCATGCAGCCAGCCCCCCAGGCCTCCATGTGTCATGCAGCCAGCCCCACAGGCCTCTATGTGTCATGCAGCCAGCCCCACCAGGTGTCATGCAGCCAGCCCCCCAGGCCTCCATGTGTCATGCAGCCAGCCCCCCCAGGGCCTCTATGTGTCATGCAGCCAGCCCCACCAGGTGTCATGCAGCCAGCCCCCCCAGGGCCTCTATGTGTCATGCAGCCAGCCCCACCAGGTGTCATGCAGCCAGACCCCCAGGCCTCCATGTGTCATGCAGCCAGCCCCCCAGGCCTCCATGTGTCATGCAGCCAGCCCCACAGGCCTCTATGTGTCATGCAGCCAGCCCCACCAGGTGTCATGCAGCCAGCCCCCCAGGCCTCCATGTGTCATGCAGCCAGCCCCCCCAGGGCCTCTATGTGTCATGCAGCCAGCCCCACCAGGTGTCATGCAGCCAGCCCCCCCAGGGCCTCTATGTGTCATGCAGCCAGCCCCACCAGGTGTCATGCAGCCAGACCCCCAGGCCTCCATGTGTCATGCAGCCAGCCCCACAGGCCTCTATGTGTCATGCAGCCAGCCCCACCAGGTGTCATGCAGCCAGCCCCCCAGGCCTCCATGTGTCATGCAGCCAGCCCCCCCAGGGCCTCTATGTGTCATGCAGCCAGCCCCACCAGGTGTCATGCAGCCAGCCCCCCCAGGGCCTCTATGTGTCATGCAGCCAGCCCCACCAGGTGTCATGCAGCCAGACCCCCAGGCCTCCATGTGTCATGCAGCCAGCCCCCCAGGCCTCCATGTGTCATGCAGCCAGCCCCACAGGCCTCTATGTGTCATGCAGCCAGCCCCACCAGGTGTCATGCAGCCAGCCCCCCAGGCCTCCATGTGTCATGCAGCCAGCCCCCCCAGGGCCTCTATGTGTCATGCAGCCAGCCCCACCAGGTGTCATGCAGCCAGCCCCCCCAGGGCCTCTATGTGTCATGCAGCCAGCCCCACCAGGTGTCATGCAGCCAGACCCCCAGGCCTCTATGTGTCATGCAGCCAGCCCCACCAGGTGTCATGCAGCCAGCCCCCCAGGCCTCCATGTGTCATGCAACCAGCCCCCCCAGGCCTCCATGTGTCATGCAGCCAGCCCCACAGGCCTCTATGTGTCATGCAGCCAGCCCCACCAGGTGTCATGCAGCCAGCCCCCCAGGCCTCCATGTGTCATGCAGCCAGCCCCCCCAGGGCCTCTATGTGTCATGCAGCCAGCCCCACCAGGTGTCATGCAGCCAGCCCCCCCAGGGCCTCTATGTGTCATGCAGCCAGCCCCACCAGGTGTCATGCAGCCAGACCCCCAGGCCTCCATGTGTCATGCAGCCATCCCCCCAGGCCTCCATGTGTCATGCAGCCAGCCCCACAGGCCTCTATGTGTCATGCAGCCAGCCCCACCAGGTGTCATGCAGCCAGCCCCCCAGGCCTCCATGTGTCATGCAGCCAGCCCCCCCAGGGCCTCTATGTGTCATGCAGCCAGCCCCACCAGGTGTCATGCAGCCAGCCCCCCCAGGGCCTCTATGTGTCATGCAGCCAGCCCCACCAGGTGTCATGCAGCCAGACCCCCAGGCCTCCATGTGTCATGCAGCCAGCCCCACAGGCCTCTATGTGTCATGCAGCCAGCCCCACCAGGTGTCATGCAGCCAGCCCCCCAGGCCTCCATGTGTCATGCAGCCAGCCCCCCCAGGGCCTCTATGTGTCATGCAGCCAGCCCCACCAGGTGTCATGCAGCCAGCCCCCCCAGGGCCTCTATGTGTCATGCAGCCAGCCCCACCAGGTGTCATGCAGCCAGACCCCCAGGCCTCCATGTGTCATGCAGCCAGCCCCCCAGGCCTCCATGTGTCATGCAGCCAGCCCCACAGGCCTCTGTGTCATGCAGCCAGCCCCACCAGGTGTCATGCAGCCAGCCCCCCAGGCCTCCATGTGTCATGCAGCCAGCCCCCCCAGGGCCTCTATGTGTCATGCAGCCAGCCCCACCAGGTGTCATGCAGCCAGCCCCCCCAGGGCCTCTATGTGTCATGCAGCCAGCCCCACCAGGTGTCATGCAGCCAGCCCCCCAGGCCTCCATGTGTCATGCAACCAGCCCCCCCAGGCCTCCATGTGTCATGCAGCCAGTCCCACCAGGTGTCATGCAGCCAGCCGCCCCCCCCCCCCCCCAAGGGCCTCTATGTGTCATGCAGCCAGCTTCCCCCGGGGCCTCTACGTGTCATGGAGCCAGCAAAATAACAAAAAACAAGTACAATACCTCTCTTCTCCTTCCGACCCCTGCGACCGCGGTAGTTACGCCCCTGCCCCCATATGTCACACACCCTGCTCCCCATACAGCCTGCATCCCTCCATATCACTCACACACACACTACACCCCCATATGTCACACACCCTGCCCCACATAACTCATCCTGCCTGTACCCCAAATTACCCCTCTCAAACACTCTGCACCCCTTCACATGCTTCTGTCGCAGTCTGCACTCACCCTGCAGCCCCCCTCCCCCTCATGTTTCCTCTTTTCTCATTACCAGTCATGTGTCCAAAGTATCGTCTCCTGCTTTCTCCCCGGCAATCCTGTGTCTCCTCCCACAGTCACATGGGCATGACATCATCGCAGGTCCTGCAGGATGGATTCCGTCTGCCATGCAGGAGCAGTCCTGCTCTGCTGCAGGTCAGGAACGCCTGGTGGCCTCTCCAGGTCAGGGGCCCCTATGCCCCCTGCTGACACCGGGCTCCCCTGACTCACAGGCCGGCCCCCTAACAGTCGCGCAGTCGGCCACTACACAGCGGCACTACACATAGGGGCCCGGCAGCCGGCTCTGCAGAGCGGCTGCCGGGCCCCTTTAACCGCGCGGGCCCGGTCGCAGTGGCGACCTCTGCGACCGCAGTCATTACACCCCTGGATTCAACCTTAAAAATAACAAGGATACCTGGACCTCCCATCAGCGATTCACCCTGTGCCTCTCGGTCCATGACCAGACCCCTCAAATCTGAAGAAACTTGAAGATACACCTGATTCAGAAAATTCAGAACATGAAGAGCAGCAGTGGCGTAACTAGAGTTCAATGGGCCTCAATGCAAAATTTGGTCCTGCAACCCACATGTTGTTCAGATGTATGGGCCCTTGTAGCTTTTTAAATCCTATAAAGACATACAAGTTTTCCTCCTAACTATATTATAATGTCCCAATCTGGGTCTAATGTATCCCAGCCCACCCTGGGCTCCTTCCTAGTAAATGGCCCCCCATCCTGGTATATATGTCTCCCGCTCTGGTAAATGTCTGCCATTCTAGGCCCATCTTGGTATATATGTCCCCATCCTTGTATATATGCCCTACATTCTGTAAATATGTTGCCCATCTTGGTATGTATGGTCCAATCCTGGTAACTACAGGGACATGTAAATGTTTGGACACCCCTGGTCAAAATGAGTTTTATTGTGAACAGTTATGCAAGCTGAAGATGAAATTATCTCTAAAAGGCATAAAGTTTAAGATGACACATTTCATCTGTATGTTAGGCTAAATACATGTGTATGTGTAGATGTGTACCGCCCTGAAAGGGCTCGGCTGCTCCCTTGCAGGGCCGAGCCGCTCGATGTCCGGGCTCGGGTTGTCGGTGGCTCGAGCGCCTCTGGACCGGGGGCCACGTCGCTCTGTTAAGGGGAGGCAGTGTGGTGGTGGTGTGGGACGAGGTTCGCAGATAGGGGCCGCTTTGTCATTGGACGGGTCGTGACGCCACCCACGGGTCGTGGTGACGGGATGCACCACCACTGCAGCGGGAGTGAAGGGGGCTCCCAGGATCGGTGTTGAGGGCGCAGCCTGGATGTTAGCCCCTCCGTGGGTAGGGGCGGTGTGTCCCGGGGCCCGGTGGGACGGGCGATGATGTCGGGGTGCAGGGTGCCGTGCTGCGGCGCGGTGCCGTGCCCGGATGGCACTGGTGTACTCACTATTAATTCACACTCGGAGTCACTGGTAAACCAAAGTTCGGATATAGTCGGGTCCCGCAGCCGGCTGCTTGTGTCCCTTGTGAGGCTGATGGTGGCCCCTTTCCCTTGCACCTTCTGTTTTGACTTTTGGCTCCCCTGCCTGGGCAGTGGTAGCCCGCTCCCATACTGTGACTTCAGCATGTAGCAGAACCAGGATCGTCATGGGACCTCTTACATCAGAACTGGTTGTTTGGGGTTAATAAATAGGAGTAAGAGGGGGGCTTTTTGTACTTTGTTGCAAATAAAGATTTTTTCGGTGTTTGTGTTTATTTATTTTCACTTACAGTATTAGTAATGCGGGGGTCTCATAGATGCCTCCCATTACTATTCTAGGACTTAATAGAATTTGTGAGCTGTCCTTAACCCCTTATATTACCCCAATTGCTACTACGCTAGGGAAATCAGGATGAGACAGGTAAAGTGCTGGGATTGTCGCATCTAATGGATGCAACAATTCTAAGCAACTGCAGGCTGCTATTTTTGGACTGAGGGAGCACAATAACCATAGGCCTCCCCAGATTGAGAATACTAGCCCCCAGCTGTTGGCTTTATCATGGATGAGTATCAAAATGGGGGGACCGCACGCCATTTTTTAAAATTATTTATTAAAATAATTTTAAAAAAGTGGCATTGGGTGCTTCTTATTTTGATACACAGTCAAGATAAGCACAGGGCTGGGGGTTGCAGCCTGTAGCCGAATGCTGTATCTGCACTGGATATCATAATAAAATGTAAGACCCTATGTAAATGTATTTATTTATTAATTTTTACACTAGTATAGAGACGCAGACAGCATGTGTGATTCCAAGCAATCACAGATGCTGTCACACAGGGTGGGGGCGCGGTTTGACTGCACCCAGCGACTGCCGGTGGGCAGGGACACAGTGAATATGTATGAAGGTTAGAGAGCAGACCTGGAATTTGTGTTCTAGCCGCGTGGAAGATTTGATAAGTATAACGGTCCTGCTCCAATCCCCCTAGCTCTTTCTACCAAATGTTTTAAAGTTCAATGTTCTAGTCCCCATAAACTTATATGGGGATTTGCGTCCATGCAGATCTTCAAGTTACAATCCGGTCCTGAACAGTTTTTTTTTATTTATATCTTGTTGGACCCGCGGAACCCAAATATCTGCAAGTTCACCCATCTCTAGTGAAAGCACAGCTCCTTATCCTCTAGGAAAGAAGAGGTGGGGGGAGGAGCAGGAAAGGGAATAGACAGAGACAGGTAGAAAACCATCCTCCAGAGCTGTGTAACAAGTGATTTACCTCACATCAGAGCTTGATTCAGATCAACATAGCTCAACTCTGCTGCGCACTGTCCTCCGTGTTTCTGTAGCTTCTGTCTGTGAGCTAAAAAAACGAATTAAGAATATCTGCAGCTCGTCTCCTCACCAAGCAAACAATGGACTGCAAATTACAGATAGAGCATAGAGAGGGAAAAACTGGTGAGAATACAGAATATAGACCACATAATGGCCAGAAATTATATTATCTCTCATATCCACACAGGGGACAGCTTAGTAGGTTACTTGACCACACAGTTACCCCTCAAGTCAATGTTGTACAATATGGCTTCCCAGAAATAGCTAATTCATTAAATTGTTTTACATCTCTTCTTACCTTTCTTCTTTCCTGAGATAATTGTCGTGAGATGAACAGCTCTGAAAAAAATGATCTTGTTTATGCTACGTGTCTCTGTGTGAGGCCACCCAATGGCTGTGATTTGAGTTGTAGGCTGTGGTGGGTTTTTCCAACATTTTCTAATAATATTTTTAAATTAGAATCTGTAAATTAATTTGCAGAAAGTTAAATGTTTTTAGGGGCTTTAGCTAAATTTCTATATCATTCTATGTGACTCCATATTTCTGATTTCTGAAAGTGTGCAGTGTAGAAACTGTCAGGATTGCATTCTATTGTGGCTTGCAGTTTGCATACTTGTGGTCACAGGCAAACTAGCATATTTTCCTGCTTCTCCCAATATTTTATTGCAGATGATCCGAAATGGAGGATGAACAAGAAAAAACTCGCTACCGTGGAAGAAGCACCAATCCAGAATTGGTAGAAATCATGATTTTTTTTTTTTATTTGTCAATTACAATGTGTTTCTGAGACTGATTCTCCTTCATCAGGAGCAAAAAAAAATCACATATATTTAAGAGCATAAATAGAGGCGGTAGATATACATGAGACACTGACAATGGATACAAAAAAGGCGAGCGGGTAACGGACACCGCATAGTCAGGGGGTATAATTCAAATTATCGGTTGTTGCTGGAAAAAATAAATACAGTGGAACCTCGGTTTTTGAGTAACTTGGTGTGCGAGTATTTCGCTATACGAGCAGTGCTTACTGTAAATTTGTAACTCAGTTTACGAGCAAGCTTTGCTGTACGAGCAAATACTCACCGCACACACTTCCGGTTCCGTACTTTTACCGCGCTCTAACCTGCTCTTGCAGTCCGCACAAATAAGCACAAACACACACGCACACACACATATTATGCTCACCTTACCTTCTGTTCCATCGCTGGCCTCCTAGTTCTTGTAGTTTGCCGGTACTGGATGTTAATCGGGTAACCATCGCGACGAAGGAGGATCTTCCGCTGTCAGCCGCTTCTCAAAAGCTCCGGCATCGGTCACGATGGTTACCCGATACACATTCTGTACCGGCGGAATACAAGAACCAGGAGGCCGGCGAGGAAACGGAAGGTAAGGTGAGCATAATATGTTTGTTTGTGTGTGTTTGTGCGCGTTTATGCTTGTGTGGAATGGCACAATGGAGGACTAAGATGGGACATTGCACAAATTGTGGAACGAATTGTCTGAGCTTGCATTATTTCCTATGGGAAATTTTGCTTTGCTAGATGAGTAACTTGGTTTTCAAGCACACTCCCAGAACGGATTGTTCTTGTAAACCAAGGTTCCACTGTAATTACAACAACAAATGACAGAAAAGGAGTGACATGTAATAATTTACCAAATAAACTTATTCTGAATTCAGAATCAAAACAAAATTGTCATTAGTATATGTACATGAGCATGGGAACAAACCCAGAGACTAAAAGAGACAAAAACTTAAGCAAACGACCAAGAGTGTTGGTATGCACCTTTTTTGTATCAATTGTCAGTATCTATGTCATGTATTTAACCCCCACTATTTGTGATCCTACCTATATAGAATTTTTTTTGTCCTGATGAAGGAGAATTAAGGGGGTGTTACACGCAGCGATATTGCTGGTGAAAGCACCCACCCCCGTCGTTTGTGCGTCACAGGCAAATCGCTGCCCGTGGCGCACAAAATCATTTGGAGCCGTCACATGTACTTACCTGCCTAGTTATGTCGCTGTTGCTGGCGAACCACCTTCTTGCTAAGTGGGCGATTCGTGCGACGCCACAGCGGCGCCACTAAGCGGCCGCCCAATAGAAGCGGAGGGGCGGAGATGAGCGGCCGTAACTTCCCGCCCACCTCTTTCCTTCCTCATTGCCGGCGGCCACAGGTAAGCTGCAGTTCGTCGTTCCCGAGGTGTCACGCGTAGCGATGTGTGCTGCCTCGGGAACGACGAACAACCTGCGTGCTCAAAAATCAACGATATTTTAAAAAAGAAAGACGTGTCAACAATGGACGAAAAGGTGAGTATTTTCCATTGTTAACGCTCGTTCCTTGCTGTTACATGCAACGACGTCGCTAACGATGCCGGATGTGCGTCACGGAATCCGTGACCCCGGCGATATATATCGTTAGACACGTCGCTGCGTGTGACGGGGCCTTTAGTCGCAGAAATGTGTTGACAAAAAAAATCATGATTTCTACCAATTTTGGATCGGTGCTTCTTCCCACAGCAGCATGGTTTGTCCCATTCATCCTCCATTCCGCATCATCTCTCCGAGGGGTGCTGGAGCAGCTGTGTTACATGCATTGATAGTAGTTGTAACTGTCATAACTACACAAGGTGATCCTTGTAATTCATTTTACGATTCATCTCAATCTCTCAGCTAAGACCCTATTTGTGCTCCTCCTGTCTTTCAAGTTTCTCCCTAGCCTTAATGTTTTATTGCAGATGAGAAACTAGTCTTATATAATCATAGAATGTTAAGGCCGATTTACATGCTGCAATCTCACTAGAGAGATCGCTAGCGTGCGTACCCACCCCCGTCGGTTGTGCGTCACGGGCAAATCGCTGCCCCCTTTCTAAGGGGGCGGTTCGTTCCGCGTCACAGCGACGTCACTAAGCGGCCACCCAATCGAAGCAGAGGGGCGGAGATGAGCAGGACAAACATCCCGCCCACCTCCTTCCTTCCTTATTGCGGGTGGCCACAGGTAAGGTGAGGTTCCTCGTTCCTGCGGTGTCACACATAGCGATGTGTGCTGCCGCAGGAACGATGAACAACCTGCGTCCTGCAACAACAATGATATTTGGGAACTGGATAGTGTGTCAACGAGCAACGATAAGGTGAGTATTTTTGCTCATTAGCGGTCGCTCGTACGTTTCACACGCAACGACGTTGCTAACGAGGTCGGATGTGCGTCACGAATTCCGTGACCCCAATGACATCGCGTTAGCGATGTCGCTGCGTGTAAAGCGGCCTTTAGAGTTGGAAGTGACCTCCACGGTCCTCTGGTCCAACCTCCTGCTCACAGCAGGATTCACTATATCATCCCACACAGATGTCTGTCCATTCTCTTTTTGAAGACTTCCATTGAAGGGAAATTCACTACATCTTTTGGCAGCCAGTGATCACATTCATTGTCAAAAAGGTTTTTTTTTCTCATATCTAATCTGTGCCCAATCAGTTTCATTCCACTGCTTCTAGTCTTTCCTTTTGCAAATGAGAATAGGGCTGATCTATCTACAGTTTGACAACCTTTGCTATATTTGTAGACAGCTATTAACTCTCCTCTCAGTCTTCTTTTTTGCATGCTAAACATTCTAAAATTCTGTAACTGTTCCTAATAGGACATGGTTTGTAGATCGGTCACAATTCTGGTTGCTCTTTTCTGAAGTTGCTCCAGTTTCTTGATGTCTTTTTTAAAATGTGGTGACCAAAAGTGGACACAGTATTCCAGATGAGATCTGACCAAAGAAGAGTAGAGGGCAATAATTATTTCATGTGATCTAGACTGTATGCTTCTATTAATACATCACAGAATTTTTTTTAGCCTTTTTTTGCTGCTGCATCACACTATTGACTCATGTTCAGTCTGTGAACTTTTAGCACACCCAAGGCTTTTTCACACGCGCTGTTGCTTAGGTCGATTTCACATTTGCATCGTTTTGACTGAAATGGAATCCAGCACAGATGCAGTACAGTTCATTTATTTACAGTGCAAGCGTGACACCATGTGGACACATGCAGTTGTGTATGAAGCACACAACCGCATGGCTTCCACTGTAAATAAATGAACTGTACTGCATCTGTGCTGGATTCCGTTTCCGTCAAATTGCATACTTGTGATCATGAGATCACTCCCACAAGTAGGTAACAAAATGGAATCCTGACTGTGTGCACATTACATGCTATCAGAAATCAGCAATCTGCAGTCACTTAAGGGCACTTTACACGCTGCGATATCGGTATCGATATCGCTAGAGAGCGCACCCGCCACCGTCGGTTTTGCGTCATGGGCAAATCGCTGCCCGTGGCGTACAACATCGCTTACACCCGTCACACGGACTTACCTTCCCTGCGACATTGTTATGGCCGGCGAACCGCCTCCTTTCTAAGGGGGTGGTTCGTGCGGCGTCACAGCGACGTCACATGGCAGCAGTCCAATAGAAGCGGAGGGGCGGAGATGAGCGGGCGGAATATCCCACCCACCTCCTTCCTTCCTCATTAAGGATGGACGCAGGTAAGGAGATGTTCGTCGTTCCTGCGGTGTCACACGTAGCGATGTGTGATGCCACAGGAACGACGAACAACCAGCGGCATGCACCACCAGCGATATTATGAAAAGGAGGGACGTGTCAACAATCAACAATTTTTGAGGTTTTTGCAATCGTTGATCATTGCTCCTTTGTGTCACACACTGCGATGTTGCTAACGACGCCGGATGTGCGTCACTAACGATGTGACACCGACAATATATCGTTAGCGATGTCGCAGCGTGTAAAGCACTCTTTAGAGTCATTGCAGAACATTAGCTGAAGCCGAGTAAACCCTTTTAAACAGATATTCTCAAGCTTGAAGAGCTAGGGAATAATGCCATGATCATAGGGGGTCCAGCTGCTGGAGCCCCCAGAAAATCCAAAGTACCTCATGTCTATGGCATGGTGGTCGCACTAGCTCTTCATTTTTTCTGGTTTTACTTTTTGTCACTTTCTTGCCTTTCTTTCTTGTCTTTGTACAGTATGGGTCGTAATTGCTATCCAGCCACCATAATCATGCAGTGATGTAGCAGCGGCACAGTGATCTTTGGCTGTGCAACTTGTGTCAAAGCCAAAGTCACCGTGTAGCCTCAGCCGTATTCACGCTTCAATGGCTGATTTTTATATTTTCTGTCTTCAGTTCTACAATTCACTAATAGACAATTTATACCTAGTTACAAAAGAAAAGGCAACAGCATCCAGCCCAGACCAATTACTTCTCAGGACACCAAACAGAAATGTATGTCCTTTTAGTAACCCTAATTGACAAGAGTCGCCTCGCCTGTAATTAAAACGGTCAATTAGTCATGTCACGAAAAACCTTTCTGCAGTAATGTACAATCAGGTCACACCCCGGCCATCTCACGCTGCCAGCTTGACGAATGGCTCCTGCGCTGAAGGTGATCCGGCTGTGACACTGAACCATGCCTTTCATTTTGCAACTATTTTAGCCGCGTTAATCAAGAAAACAAAAGAAATATGTAGAAGAAGCCAGTAATGATGCTGCATATCATTCATGCTCGTATTGGAAACACTTGTTTTAGTCATTAATGGGAAAGCACACCAATTTCTTTTTGGTTTTGGTGAAGCTAATTAGGTCAACAAAAGTAGAAAGGAGTAAGAAACATACTGGATGTAACAAAACTTGATAATAGAAAACCCTTTAAAAAAGAGATCTCTGTCCCAACATGTGACATACATGCTTCTAAGGGATGGAGAAACCCTATACCTTCTACAGTTTATCCTCTTGTATCAGATGTACCAAAATATGTGGACCCACTATGTTCCTGTAAGGGTTAAATATAAATTTGGGGACAGAGGGTGTGGTTTTTAATTTAAAGGGGGTTGTCTAGGCACAATATATTGAGATATTTATAGGATAGGTTGTCAATATTAGATTGGCGAGTGCCTTAAGGGGGCTTTACACGCTACGACATCGCTAATGCAAAGTCATTGGGGTCACGGATTTGGTGACACACATCCGGCTGCATTAGCGATGCCGTTGCGTGTGACTCCTATGAGCGATTTTGCATCGTCGCAAAAACGTGCAAAATCGCTCATCGGTGACATGGGGGTCCATTCTCAAATATTGTTACTGCAGCAGTAACAAAGTTGTTTCTCGTTCCTGCGGCAGCACACATCGCTCCGTGTGACACCACAGGAACGAGGATCCTCTCCTTACCTGCCTCCTGGCCACTATGCGGAAGGAAGGAGGTGGGCGGGATCTTCGTCCTGCTCATCTCCGTCCCTCCGCTTCTATTGGGCGGCGGTTCAGTGACTCAGCTGTGACGTCACTGTGACGCTGAACGAACTGCCCCCTTAGAAAAGAGGCGGTTCGCCGGTCACAGCGACGTTGCTGGGCAGGTAAGTACGTGTGACGGGTCTGGGCGATGTTGTGCGGCACGGGCAGCGATTTGCCCGTGTCACACAACAGATGGGGGCGGGTACCCACGCTAGTGACATCGCTACCGATATCGCAGTGTGTAAAGCGGCCTTTACACAAAAACCCCCTCTGATCAGCTGTTATTTGCTCCGGTGGCAGAGTTGTAAAATCAACTCTATTTATTATATATATTGGTCGTGTACTGCAGAATAGTTTCAATTTTTTAGTAGAGCAACTGGGTGTAAGACCCTCACGATCTTTTATTGATAACTTATCCTACGGAAAGGTCATCAATGTGTTATGCCTACACAGCCCTTTCATGTGCCACTCATGTAGGTATGCATACTTGTCAATAAGTCAATTTTGCTACAAGCCAGGAAAAAAAAGGAGGGGAGTTTACCAAAACTCCATCCAAAAAGGGTCATTTTGGGGGAGTTCTGCTTTTTTGGAAGTAATTCTGCGTGATCTTAAGAGTGTGGTTTAAGTGTCTAAATATATAATTGAAAATACTGGTAAGTTTGAGTTACATGCATTCTGCATGAAATCCCCAAGCTCTCACGGGGTATTTGGAGATAAAACAGGGGCCCCTAAACTAATCTTCAGACTTGCGACCCTGCACTGTCCATTTTCTCGGAGGTAGGTTTGATGGTAACCAGGTCCAAGCGCCCAGCATGGCCCTAATTCCTGTCCAGGCGCTGATCTTACTCCCCCTCTCCCCCACTCTTGATTCACGCTTGGAAACACAAAGACAAAACCCCACAAAAAGACACAGACAAGAGAGAACTGAAACTCGTACACACAGCACTTAACACACAGGAAAGTATATGTGTAATATCACCATGAATGGGAGAAACACCAAGATCTGGATCACAGAAGTTATCGGCACATACAGGAAGGAAACTGTGCTTATAGGAGACAGCTGCACTTGGCAATCAGCAACCTGAGCATTTAGGTCCTGCTCGCCAATTTGCAGGAATTAACTCTTGCAGAACTGCAGCCCAGTGAACTAGCTGATGCCCGGCTTTGGCTGAACAATCCAGAAGTCTCAGGTTGCTCATCAGACTCTGTAGTGTGAACAGAGTCTGACACCACCATGCCAGCAGGTGTGTGTGTAGCACCCAGGGGGCAGGGGGAGTCAAGCACGGGGGTCTCGTACCTGAGTTACTCATCCCCGGGCCAATGTGGTGGTCTGGGATGTTGTGGTGGCCTGCCCGGCTTCGTGCCCGGAGGTGTACACGAATAAGGAGGGAGGATGATGGGGGGTTGTAGGAGGATGATTGTCATGATGCCACCTGTAGTACGCGGCCAGAGATTAGCTGCCGCTGCTGTCGCTGTCTTCCGGGGCAGATGGTAATAGCAGCAGAAGATGGAATCACTCCCCACAGGTGGAGCAGACCCCTGGAAGGATGATGAGGGAAGTAGTGATGGCGATGGCCTTTGACGCCAAGGCGTGGGGCGGCGGCGCCGCCGGTAATAAGAGTCAGAGTCAGCTGCTGTGGTTCCAGGTGTCTTTACTCACTCTTTGTGCCGCTCGCCCAGGAATTACCGGTCCCCCACTGTGATGTGCACCATCGACCTCGGATAAGTTAGAAGACGTTACCAGTGTTTGAAAGAAGAAAGTCCTTTTTCAGAGTTGCCCTTTAAACCATGAGAAACCTGGGCTGAGCGCTCCGCTCCAAGCCGCAGGCCCCGTGAAGAGAAGAGAAGAAAGTGGTGGTGGTGTCATGTCCCAGAACTGGTGTCCTGGGTCAACTAACTAGTGATTGTGTGAGTTTGCTTCTATTTCTACCCCAAGTGGAATCCGCCCCCCCAGGTGGCTGTCCTAGTGACCGGGACAGTCCCAAGCTTTGTGTTGGCCAAACCCCTGCCCACCCTATTCCAGTTGCCCAGTTAGAAGGCTCCTAAGCTTTATGTAAGGTGTGAATGTGCAACACCGGTGATTAACCCCCTCCTTACCCCGAGGCGAATAGCGCAGCTTAAATGAGCTGCAATACTCTGTGGCGACTGAAGCCCCAGTGGCACCACATTTGCAGAGTTGGACATCACCTGACCATAGCATTCTTGATTAAAATCCTCAAATGCTATGGTTGGCGGTTTGCAGATGATCTACAAGTTAGAGCAGGGAGCGATGTAAAGTCAGGTCAGCCTGTAGGATGGCTGGGGGGGGAGAAAAAAAAGGATTGTCAGCCACACAGATACGCACAGTGGAGTGTCGCCCATTTTACAAACCTTTACTCAATGGTATCAAGCTTCTTTTCATGTCTCCATGGATTATGCTCCTCACCCCAACCCTGACTCATTCTGACCATTTCCAATTCTCTCTGGCTTATGATAAACAGAGTCATATAAATAACCAATAACATGGCCGAGAACGAACATTTTCTCTCTGGTTTCTATTAAATTACAATATTATGCAGAGCAGCGGGATTCTATTAAAGATTTAGTCGCCTTCTTCGGTAAGCGCTGCGAAGCAATCATTCAAATTCCATTTAAGATGTTGAAAGGAATTAAGTGCGGAGGAAAGATCATTATATATCAGGGAGCAATTTTCTAATATAATGTTATGGACTAATAAATTGCAGGAGTCAGTTCAACTTTTCAGTCTCGTGTTCAATTATTGGAATAAATGTATGTGTGAGGCTAATGTGTAATATCTGGTTCTTTACAAGACCACGGCACGGAACAGTGGGGGCGATGTAGGGGATGATGTTTTAGTTTCATCTTCTTTAGTCATATTTAGAACAAACACACTCAAAAAATCATGGGCATATGGTCTAAATAATAACTTATAATATACATATTCTCTATCAATACTGGATACTTATCTATGCCTGTATGGTTACACACAGTCTTACATGCTGTACCACCATGATTCTATTTTGAGCTATGAAGAGTGCTTATAAATCTTTCAGGAATTTTCTCCCACCGTTTCTCATTTCTGAAAGTTTTCTTATCAGGACCACCCATGTATAAGGTACTTATCGATAGCTACCCTACAGACAATATCCATTGGGAGGAGATTCTGGTTTGAATGGCTCAGATATTGATTTGGGTAGTGTCATGCACGGAGTAGGAGAACTCGGTATGCACCGCTTGACACACGAATTCAGACTGATGGGCATCCGAGGCACTATAAAAAAAACACAAGCAAAGGGGGGAGACCACGGGACACTTTAACAATGGTGGGCCCTACAGCTAGGGAGAGGGTGAGGGGACACCTCTTGAACTCACCTCAGGCTGGTACCTCAGCTCCCTACCGTCCCTATATGGGGTATTTCAACCCCTCGCCGAGTCACATATCTAATCCCTCACTAGCTCTGCAAACACCCCTGGCTAGGGAGATGGCTGGTGGGAGACAATAGTCCCACTGCGGCACTAATAAACAAGGAGGGAAAAGGAAAAACAGGCAGGGGGATAAACAGGATACAAGCACCAAAATCCACTGCTACAGACAGACTCCAAAGCAGAAGTTGAATGGGCACAGGACAATTCCCCAGCAGCTCCTTCCACCAGGATGTCCAGAATAGAAAGAATTCTATCAACAGCAAGGACTGCTGGGAAAACCCCACTATTTAAATCTAAAGGGGCATGGGCTCAGAGCAACTACAACTGACCTGCACTGCTGAGAGCTGCTGGCAGCAAAACTGACATTAACTCATGAGACACCAAAAGAAAGGAAACTTTGTTTAAATGTGGAGTCAAGATGGAAAAGAGAGGCTCAAGTCCAAAACCTGTCACTAGTCTCTAAACAGCATTGAGATGACCGTGACAGAGAGACATTAGTTGCCAAACTCTACAAGGTGAAACAGTACCCCCTGAGGTATATTGCTTTTTAACACTGGCAGTTAGCTAAAAGCTTCACTGTTTAAAATTTATGAACTGTATCTGCATTTATACATAATAATCTATATATATATAATTGCCTTATTCTGTCTGTCTGTCTGTCTGTCTGTCTGTCATGCTTCAAAATTGTGTCCTTCCGGTGACATTGTGTCCTTACAGTGACACAAAGCTGATTGGCTGCTGGGCTCGCCATGGCCCCGCCCCCCCACACCGATTGGCCGCTCGCCCAGGCTGCGCCCCCACACGGATTGGCCAGCCGCTCGCCCAGGCTCCGCCCCCCCACAGATTGGCCTCTCGCTCCGGCACCCTGCAGGCATTGGCAACTCGGCCACGCCACGCCCCGCCCCCCTCACGCAATGGACGTTAGCTCTGCCCCCCCACCCCACGCATTCCCCGAACTGACACGATCACGGCTCCCAGGTGAGTACTGTACAACCCCCCCCCCACACGGGAGCCCACATCAGCGTACGCTGCCAACCCAGCCGACACTTACCCTCGCATTGCTGGCCTTGCCGCCGTATGCTGGTGTGGGCTCCCGTGCGAGTGGGGGACGTGATGCGCTGGTAACCATGCTCGCATAGTTACTAGCACATCAAGGTCCTGCAGCGGCGGAAGATCCACACGCACGCACATAACAGCACACACACACACATGCACACACACACATCAGATCACACTCACTCTCACAAACACCTCACACACACATCGCATCCACATACTCACAGCATCTGGCGATATCGCTTGCTTCTCAGCCTCGATACTGTGCTGTTGTGACCTTCCAGGACCTGACGGAGGATCACATGGCCAGAAGCATGTGGTATCTCCGGATGTTGTGAATGTGAGCGCGTATGTGCGATATCGTCAGTGTCTGTGTGTGTGAGTGTATGCGATCGGGTGTGTGTGAGTGTCGGGATCGGGTGTGTGTGAGTGTCGGGATCGGGTGTGTGTGAGTGTATGCGATCGTGTGTGTGAGTGTCGGCAGAGGAGCACGGCGTGCTGGAGGAGGCTGGGAGCAGAGAGGCTGATCTTGGGGAAGGCTGGGAGAGGGAGGCTGATGCTGAGGGAGACTGGGAGGGGAAGGCTGATGCTGAAGGAGGCTGGGAGGAGGAGGCTGGGAGGAAGGAGGCTGGGAGGAGAGAGGCTGATCCTGGGGAAGGCTGGGAAGGGGAGGCTGATGCTGAGGGAGGCTGGAAGGAGAGAGGCTGATGCTGGGGGAGGCTGGAAGGAGAGAGGCTGAGGCTGGGGAAGGCTGGGAGAGAGAGGCTGATGCTGAGGGAGGCTGGGAGGGGAAAGCTGATGCTGGGAAAGGCTGGGAGGAAGGAGGCTGGGAGGAGAGAGGCTGATCCTGGGGAAGGCTGGGAGAGAGAGGCTGATGCTGAGGGAGGCTGGAAGGAGAGAGGCTGATGCTGCGGGAGGCTGGAAGGAGAGAGGCTGAGGCTGGGAGGAGAGAGGCTGATGCTGGGGAAGGCTGATGCTGAGGGAGGCTGGGAGGGGAAAGCTGATGCTGGGGAAGGCTGGGAGGACGGAGGCTGGGAGGAGAGAGGCTGATCCTGGGGAAGGCTGGGAGAGGGAGGCTGATGCTGGGGGAGGCTGGAAAGAGAGAGGCTGATGCTGGGGGAGGCTGGAAGAAGAGAGGCTGATGCTGGGGGAGGCTGATGCTGGGGGAGGCTGGGAGGAGAGAGGCTGATGCTAGGGAACACTGGGAGGAGAGAGGCTGATGCTGGGGACAGAGAGGAGAGGCTGATGCTGGGAGGAGAGAGGCTGATGCTGGGATGAGAGAGGCTGGGAGGGGGAGGCTGATGCTGGGGGAGGCTGATGCTGGGGGAGGCTGGGACGAGGGAGGCTGATGCCTGGGGAGGCTGATGCTGGGGGAGGCTGGAAGGAGAGAGGCTGATGCTGGTGGAGGCTGATGCTTGGGGAGGCTGATGCTGGGGGAGACTGGGAGGGGAAGGCTGATGCTGAGGGAGGCTGGGAGGGGGAGGCTGGGAGGAAGGAGGCTGGGAGGAGAGAGGCTGATCCTGGGGAAGGCTGGGAAGGGGAGGCTGATGCTGAGGGAGGCTGGAAGGAGAGAGGCTGATGCTGGGGGAGGCTGGAAGGAGAGAGGCTGAGGCTGGGAGGAGAGAGGCTGATGCTGGGGAAGGCTGATGCTGAGGGAGGCTGGGAGGGGAAAGCTGATGCTGGGGAAGGCTGGGAGGACGGAGGCTGGGAGGAGAGAGGCTGATCCTGGGGAAGGCTGGGAGAGAGAGGCTGATGCTGGGGGAGGCTGAGGCTGGGAGGAGAGAGGCTGATGCTGGGAGGAGAGAGGCTGATGCTGGGAGGAGAGAGGCTGATGCTGGGAGGAGAGAGGCTGATGCTGAGGGCAGAGAGGCTGATGCTGGTGCAGCATGGGAGATGGTGCACGATGGGGGTTGCGCAGCATGGGGGATGGAGCACGATGAGGAGTGCGCAGCATGGGGGATGGAGCACGTTTGGGAGTGCGCAGCATGGCGGATGGACCACGTTTGGGAGTGCGCAGCATGGCGGATGGAGCATGTTTGGGAGTGCGCAGCATGGTGGATGGAGCACGTTTGGGAGTGCGCAGCATGGCGGATGGAGCACGTTTGGGAGTGCGCAGCATGGCGGATGGAGCACGTTTGGGAGTGCGCAGCATGGGGGATGGAGCACGTTTGGGAGTGCGCAGCATGGCGGATGGAGCACGTTTGGGAGTGCGCAGCATGGCGGATGGAGCACGTTTGGGAGTGCGCAGCATGGCGGATGGAGCACGATGGGGGGTGCGCAGCATGGCGGATGGAGCACGATGGGAGGTGCACACCTCCCCCAACACACCACACACACACTGGGAACCACAAACACCGCCCTACACAGACACCCACACACACAGACAACGCTGCACACACACAACACCCAACACACAAACACCGCGCCATACATAAATATACGCACATATCATGCAACACACACATTGCACAAAACATACCTCCCCCCAAAACACACCACACCCACACAAACCGTGCAACACATACACACACAACGCTACAGACAGACAGCGCTCCACAAACAACGCAACACACACACAACACCGCTCTCACCCCCCGCCACTTCCAGACAACACCCAGAACATGTACAGCTCCTACACAAACACTTGGTAACTACACACGACAACATCTATATATATATATATAGATATATATATAACAAAAATCATACATTAACTACACAATACGTAAATTCTAGAATACCCGATGCGTAGAATCGGGCCACCTTCTAGTAATAATAATAATAATCCTAACATTCTTTTTTACATACATAATATAGCTGTATATTAATACGCCTGTACATTATAGATGATTTTAAAAATAATTGAAAAAAAAAATACACCAAATATACTGAATATATATTAAATTAAAATGTAAGAATGTTTGCTCATCCTTAATCTATATATAGTACATATCAAAGATCAACAAATAGGCTTATAGGTAATCTTTCATTAGAATACACCTCCCCACACCCCCAAACTGCATATAAGGGCATGTAGGCCTTTATTTAATGTAAATCAATTGACACCTATACTATATATTTTATAACTGTTGCTTCATTCCAGATTAACTGTTTTCATTCATATTTAAATGAGGCATTCCGCTCTTTGGGTGTGTCACAGCATTTTCTGCTTCTATGCCTACAGAGGTTGCCTCTCTGCATAGCACCATTCTTTTAAGCTTGATTGACAGCTCACTGGCATCTGCCAGGGAAGGAAATTAGACTGTCATGATTCATGCACGGCTCTGCCGTTCCTGAGCCGGTCCATGTGTCCTGCCTCTGGAGGGGTCTGTTTGTTCTGGCCTCGTTCCGGGGATCACACCGCCATATCTTGGTGCTGCTGCCTCGGGACGCCGCCAGTGATATTTCCGGCTCTGCTGTGTGCTCCGTTCTTGTGAGATGTTCTCTGGTTCTTGTCCTGCTACCTGGTACAGTTTGTCCTGACCTCCACTCACCTTCCCCGACATGACTTCCATCCCTCTTGCCTGACCTGACCTCTGATCGATCCCCCTGGCCTATCCTTATATCCGTTCCTCCTGCCCGTGCATACCTCTGTCCCTCCTACCTATTCTTTCCTCCATACCTCCCTATCCTCTGGTCTCCTGTCTTGTCCTGTGTTCCCCATGTCCTCCCCTGTGCTTACTTGCTCTCCCGGGATCCAACTTCAGCTTTGTTTTTTGACTTTGGCTTGCTTTCTCCTTGATACGGACGTGATATCCCGGCTTAGATCCTGACTAATCGACTATCCCTGCTCTTGTTTGTGACCTCTAGTGGGCTTCTGTCTAACTACACTCAGGAGTTATTTTGCTACCTAAGTCCCTACACCCTCTAGTGGTAGTTTGGAGCTAAGGAGACTGGTGCTGGGCTAGGAAATACATTTGTGATGCAGAGGCTTTGGGAGTGCTCTACCATGCCCAGAGCCTATAATGCCCCATTTACCTCTGAATGAAAAGCTAATCATTTGGGAATGCAGCAACAAATATAGGATATAAAGGTGTAAAAATAATCTGTATGTCTATATATGTGGTTTTGAGAAGTTAATCTCCAAAAGAACAAAAGTCACCCATGAGTTCTCGGTCATAAGCCTCTCATACATCAATTACACTGATGAGGATCAACACCCTAATACACCATGTCTGTAAATTGGGATATTGCAGTGTAATTGAGTTTTAGGATTGCTATTTCCAATAGGTGGAACTAGACTTGAAATTCTCTCTCTCTCTAAATAGGCAATTAGCATATTTAATTTCCCAGAGGAACATTTCATGGGTTATAAGTCTCCCTCTTGTGTCTGGAGTGCTGTGCTTTTTCTGCCATTTTTTGCACTGAGTTGACACAATACCAGACAACTATATTATGTACTTAAAAAAATATGTATTGGGTATATATATATATATATATATATATATATATATATATATATACTAGAAGGTGGCCCGATTCTACACATCGGGTATTCTAGAATTTACGTATTGTGTAGTTAATGTATGATTTTTGTTATATATATATCTATATATATATATATATATAGATGTTGTCGTGTGTAGTTACCAAGTGTTTGTGTAGGAGCTGTACATGTTCTGGGTGTTGTCTGGGTGTGGCGGGGGGTGAGAGCGGTGTTGTGTGTGTGTTGCGTTGTTTGTGGAGCGCTGTGTGTCTGTAGCGTTGTGTGTGTATGTGTTGCACGGTTTGTGTGGGTGTGGTGTGTTTTGGGGGGAGGTATGTTTTGTGCCATGTGTGTGTTGCATGATATGTGCGTATATTTATGTATGGCGCGGTGTTTGTGTGTTGGGTGTTGTGTGTGTGCAGCGTTGTCTGTGTGTGTGGGTGTCTGTGTAGGGCGGTGTTTGTGGTTCCCAGTGTGTGTGTGGTGTGTTGGGGGAGGTGTGCACCTCCCATCGTGCTCCATCCGTCATGCTGCGCACCCCCCATCGTGCTCCATCCGCCATGCTGCGCACTCCCAAACGTGCTCCATCCGCCATGCTGCGCACTCCCAAACGTGCTCCATCCGCCATGCTGCGCACTCCCAAACGTGCTCCATCCCCCATGCTGCGCACTCCCAAACGTGCTCCATCCGCCATGCTGCGCACTCCCAAGCGTGCTCCATCCGCCATGCTGCGCACTCCCAAACGTGCTCCATCCGCCATGCTGCGCACTCCCAAACATGCTCCATCCGCCATGCTGCGCACTCCCAAACGTGGTCCATCCGCCATGCTGCGCACTCCCAAACGTGCTCCATCCCCCATGCTGCGCACTCCTCATCGTGCTCCATCCCCCATGCTGCGCACCTCCCATCATGCACCATCTCCCATGCTGCACCAGCATCAGCCTCTCTGCCCTCAGCATCAGCCTCTCTCCTCCCAGCATCAGCCTCTCTCCTCCCAGCATCAGCCTCTCTCCTCCCAGCATCAGCCTCTCTCCTCCCAGCCTCAGCCTCCCCCAGCATCAGCCTCTCTCTCCCAGCCTTCCCCAGGATCAGCCTCTCTCCTCCCAGCCTCCGTCCTCCCAGCCTTCCCCAGCATCAGCTTTCCCCTCCCAGCCTCCCTCAGCATCAGCCTTCCCCAGCATCAGCCTCTCTCCTCCCAGCCTCAGCCTCTCTCCTTCCAGCCTCCCCCAGCATCAGCCTCTCTCCTTCCAGCCTCCCTCAGCATCAGCCTCCCCTTCCCAGCCTTCCCCAGGATCAGCCTCTCTCCTCCCAGCCTCCTTCCTCCCAGCCTCCCCCTCCCAGCCTCCCTCAGCATCAGCCTTCCCCTCCCAGTCTCCCCCAGCATCAGCCTCCCCAAGCATCAGCCTCCACCAGCATCAGCCTCTCTCCTTCCAGCCTCCCCCAGCATCAGCCTCCCCAAGCATCAGCCTCCCTCGTCCCAGCCTCCCCCAGCATCAGCCTCCCCCAGCATCAGCCTCCCCCTCCCAGCCTCTCTCATCCCAGCATCAGCCTCTCTCCTCCCAGCATCAGCCTCTCCTCTCTGTCCCCAGCATCAGCCTCTCTCCTCCCAGCGTTCCCTAGCATCAGCCTCTCTCCTCCCAGCCTCCCCCAGCATCAGCCTCCCCCAGCATCAGCCTCTCTTCTTCCAGCCTCCCCCAGCATCAGCCTCTCTCTTTCCAGCCTCCCCCAGCATCAGCCTCCCTCTCCCAGCCTTCCCCAGGATCAGCCTCTCTCCTCCCAGCCTCCATCCTCCCAGCCTTCCCCAGCATCAGCTTTCCCCTCCCAGCCTCCCTCAGCATCAGCCTTCCCCAGCATCAGCCTCTCTCCTCCCAGCCTCAGCCTCTCTCCTTCCAGCCTCCCGCAGCATCAGCCTCTCTCCTTCCAGCCTCCCTCAGCATCAGCCTCTCTCTCCCAGCCTTCCCCAGGATCAGCCTCTCTCCTCCCAGCCTCCTTCCTCCCAGCCTTTCCCAGCATCAGCTTTCCCCTCCCAGCCTCCCTCAGCATCAGCCTCTCTCCTCCCAGCCTCAGCTTCTCTCCTTCCAGCCTCCCCCAGCATCAGCCTCTCTCCTTCCAGCCTCCCTCAGCATCAGCCTCCCCTTCCCAGCCTTCCCCAGGATCAGCCTCTGTCCTCCCAGCCTCCTTCCTCCCAGCCTCCTCCTGCCAGCCTCCTTCAGCATCAGCCTTCCCCTCCCAGTCTCCCTCAGCATCAGCCTCCCCCTCCCAGCCTTCCCCAAGATCAGCCTCTCTGCTCCCAGCCTCCTCCAGCACGCCGCGCTCCTCTGCCGACACTCACACACACGATCGCATACACTCACACACCCCCGATCCCGACACTCACACACACCCGATCCCGACACTCACACACACCCGATCGCATACACTCACACACACAGACACTGACGATATCGCACATACGCGCTCACATTCACAACATCCGGAGATACCACATGCTTCTGACCATGTGATCCTCCGACAGGTCCTGGAAGGTCACAACAGCACAGTATCGAGGCCGAGAAGCAAGCGATATCGCCGGATGCTGTGAGTATGTGGATGCGATGTGTGTGTGAGGTGTTTGTGAGAGTGAGTGTGATCTGATGTGTGTGTGTGTATGTGTGTGTGTGTGCTGTTATGTGCGTGCGTGTGGATCTTCCGCCGCTGCAGGACCTTGATGTGCTAGTAACTATGCGAGCATGGTTACCAGCGCATCACGTCCCCCACTCGCACGGGAGCCCACACCAGCATACGGCGGCAAGGCCAGCAATGCGAGGGTAAGTGTCGGCTGGGTTGGCGGCGTACGCTGATGTGGGCTCCCGTGGGGGGGGTTGTACAGTACTCACCTGGGAGCCGTGATCGTGTCAGTTCGGGGAATGCGTGGGGTGGGGGGGGGGACAGAGCTAACGTCCATTGCGTGAGGGGAGCGGGGCGTGGCCAAGTTTCCAATGCCTGCAGGGTGCCGGGGCGAGAGGCCAATCTGTGGGGGGGGCGGAGCCTGGGCGAGCGGCTGGCCAATCCATGTGGGGGCGCAGCCTGGGCGAGCGGCCAATCGGTGTGGGGGGGCGGGGCCATGGCGAGCCCAGCGGCCAATCAGCTTTGTGTCACCGTAAGGACACAATGTCACCGGAAGGACACAATTTTGAAGCATGACAGACAGACAGACAGACAGACAGACAGACAGAATAAGGCAATTATATATATAGATAGATATATATATATTAAATTCTGTTTAAGCCATGATGCTTTTGACAAGCTGGTAGTATTAAAGCCCTAAACATCTCGGGGGATACAGTTTCTCCTTGCAAAGATTGGCAACTTGTGTAAGGAGTCTTCCTGACAATAACAATTCTTCCAAGGAAAATGCATGCAAATTAGTTCTCCTGAATCAAGAAATCTACCTCTCTACTACAACCTGTAAGTACCGTATTTTCCGGCGTATAAAATGACTTTTTAAAGGGAACCTGTCACCTAGAATATGCGTTCTGACCTATCAGCAGACGCATGTGTGCCCTAGTTACACCTCCCTACCCATCCCTGTGCTGTAAAATTGTATAATATGAAAGCAATAAAAAAACGTTTTATTACCTTCATATTACCTATGTAAATAGCAGGGTATTTGGTCCAATGGGCGGCACCTTGCCCTATGGATGTCTGCGGGCGTGATACCTTGAAGTCACATGAGCGACATCCCCGTCGCTCATTCTATTCTGCGCGCATTGTGGCAGGCATTGCGGCAGGCTTCTCTTCCGGGTTCTCCTTGTCTGAAGCCGGCGAGTGAACACCCGCAAAAGAAGCCTGCCGCAATGTGCGCAGCATAGAATGAGCGACGGGGACGTCGCTCATGTGACTCCATGGTATCACGCCCATAGGGGCGTGATACCACTGAAAGTATGCAGACGTCCATAGGGCAAGGTGCCGCCCATGGGACCAAATACCCTAGGTGACAGGTTCCCTTTAAGGCTATGTGCCGATGCTGCAGAAAATTCGCTGAATTTGCCGCGGTTTTACAGCGAGTCCCCAGCCATTTCTATGGTATTTTGGAACTGCTGTGCCCATGCTGCGTTTTTTTCCGCAGCGGAAAAATCTGCAGCATGTCAATTATTCCTGCGGATTTCTCCGCAGGATCCCATACTTACCTGCCTTGATAGCAGACACCAGTGAAGAAGACGGCAGTGGAACCAGGAGCAGGAAGGAGGAGATGGGCGGGGCCTGCACGAGCTCCGGTCATGTGACAGCCAGAGCTAGTTCAGGCCTGCCCACCTTCTCCTGAACAGTGCAGACGCTGAGAGACACGGCCGGAAAGTGAAGTGCTGTGTGATGGAGGTAAGTATGAACGCCCCGATCACACAGCAATTGTTCTGCATTGAGGATGCAGTGCCGAAGCCATAGTACTGTATCCTCAATGCAGAATTACCGCAGCATATCCGCAGGACATTCCGCTGTACATCCGCAGCATGTAAACAGACAAAAGTTGTGCAGCGGTTTTCTGGGAGCTCCTGCCGAATGTCCTGTGGATATATCCGCAGGACACTTTCCCCATGGGCACATAGCCCTAGATTGAAAATCTTTTTCAAAAGTCAGGGGTTGTCATATGCCAGGTGACTACAGCTGTGCATGGTGCCGACATGGCTTTCTTGCAGTACACACGATCGAAGATAGTTTCACCTCTCCTCCGTGCCCGCGCTGCCTCCAGCTGCTTCTTGCAGTCCGCAGGCATACAGACTCCTCCGTGATAGCGTGAACAGTGAGACCGCTGCAGGATGTTGTCATGGCTTTACTACAGTTGAATGCTTTACGGCGCCACAAAGCATTCAACTGCTGTAAAGCCATGACGACATCCTGCAGCGGCCACTTTGTTCACACTATCACGGAGGAGTCTGTGTACCTGCGGACTGCAAGAAGCAGCTGGAGGCAGCGCGGGCACGGAGGAGAGGTGAGAATATCTTTTATTGTGTGTAAACAACTGCACAACAAGGGAACCAGCAGGAGGGCATTATTAAACAGTGGGGACATTACACCAGGGGACAATATTAAAGGGAACCTGTCATGTTATTTATGTGTGCCCTAGTAACCCCTTCCTACCCATGTCTGTGTTGTAATTACGTGTAATGTGAATGTATAAAAATGTGTTTTATTACTTACGTGTACCCTATGTAGATGAGCTGAGGCTCTGGCCCCATGAGCGTCGCATTGCCCTGTGGGCGTTTGCATGTTTTCCATGATATCATGCTCCTGTGAGCATTTTGTTGTGTTTTTTTATTGTTTTTTTTTGTTTTGTTTTATGGGGTTTTATTTTTTTCTCTCTCCTAAATAAAATGATATATACATTAATATATATATATATATATCCTCCTTACATCTGTGACCTAGTCTCCCGGTACCTACCTGCACGCAACCTCAGATCCTCACAAGATCTCCTTCTCTACTCCTCTCTTTTCTCCTCTTCCCACAATCGCATACAAGATTTCTCCCGTGCCTCCTCCATACTCTGGAACGCTCTACCTCAGCATATCAGACTCTCCCCTACCATGGAAAGCATCAAGAGGAACCTCAAGACCCACCTCTTCTGACAAGCCTACAACCTACAATAACCCTCAGTCCAGTACACCACTGCGCAACCAGCTCTGTCCCCACCTATTGTACCATCACCCATTCCCTATAGACTGTGAGCCCTCACGGGCAGGGTCCTCTCTCCTCCTATACCAGTCTGTTTCGTACTGTTAATGATTGTTGTACGTATACCCTCTTTCACTTGTAAAGCGCCATGGAATAAATGGCACTATAAAAATAAATAATAATACTAATAATATATATATATATATGTTTCTTTTCATCTTGAACCTTTTCTATGATGCTGTATTATCCGTGAACACAATTGGCGATTGTCTTTGGTATACAGATTTTGCTTGTTATTGGCTGCATTTTTCATCCATATATTCACAATTATTTGTTGCAGTTTTCTTATATTAACTGTCTGTAAGGTGATAAATGTTTGCAATATTTGGCTATGTATTAATCATGTTCAATATGTTTATATCCAGTAAGATTTCTTGAACTGAGTTCTAACCATCGACTCAGATGTTTTTAATTAGGTTTTTTCACTGCTTTTAATTAAGGGTCATTTGAACATGTTCCACACTAGGGGATATATTGTCAGTATAAGAGCTCAGTTCAAGTAGGACCGTGAAGAAGGCACATAGCGCTGAAACATGGAGTCCATTGCTGGATCGCATATTAGTTGTTTGGCGTTCCTCACAGATTTGTCGTATCATTTTAATGGATTAATAAAAAAGACTTTTTCAATTATTTGGTGAAAATTCATCTTTTCGCTGGATCCCATTTTTCCAAATTCTCTATATATATAACAGAACAGTTTTTGAGAATGCGTCCGACATATAATATAATATAATATATAAAGCTGAATGTGTGTATGTATGTACAGTGCCTACAAGTAGTATTTAACCCCCTGCAGATTTAGCAGGTTTGATAAGATGCAAATAAGTTAGAGCCTGCAAACTTCAAACAAGAGCAGGATTTATTAACAGATGCATAAATCTTACAAACCAACAAGTTATGTTGCTCAGTTAAATTTTAATAAATTTTCAACATAAAAGTGTGGGTCAATTATTATTCAACCCCTAGGTTTAATATTTTGTGGAATAACCCTTGTTTGCAATTACAGCTAATAATCATCTTTTATAAGACCTGATCAGGCCGGCACAGGTCTCTGGAGTTATCTTGGCCCACTCCTCCATGCAGATCTTCTCCAAGTTATCTAGGTTCTTTGGGTGTCTCATGTGGACTTTAATCTTGAGCTCCTTCCACACGTTTTCAATTGGGTTAAGGTCAGGAGACTGACTAGGCCACTGCAACACCTTGATTTTTTCCCTCTTGAACCAGGCCTTCGTTTTCTTGGCTGTGTGCTTTGGGTCGTTGTCTTGTTGGAAGATGAAATGACGACCCATCTTAAGATCCTTCATGGAGGAGTGGAGGTTCTTGGTCAAAATCTCCAGGTAGGCCATGCTATCCATCTTCCCATGGATGCAGATCAGATGGCCAGGCCCCTTGGCTGAGAAACAGACCCACAGCATGATGCTGCCTCCACCATGCTTGACTGTAGGGATGGTATTCTTGGGGTCGTATGCAGTGCCATCCAGTCTCCAAACGTCACGTGTGTGGTTGGAACCATAGATCTCGATCTTGGTCTCATCAGACTAGAGAACCTTGAACCAGTCTGTCTCAGAGTCCTCCAAGTGATCATGAGCAAACTGTAGACGAGCCTTGACATGACGCTTTGAAAGTAAAGGTACCTTACGGGTTCGTCTGGAACGGAGACCATTGCGGTGGAGTACGTTACTTATGGTATTGACTGAAACCAATGTCCCCACTGCCATGAGATCTTCCCGGAGCTCCTTCCTTGTTGTCCTTGGGTTTGCCTTAACTCTTCGGACAAGCCTGGCCTCAGCACGGGAGGAAACTTTCAAAGGCTGTCCAGGCCGTGGAAGGCTAACAGTAGTTCCATAAGCCTTCCACTTCCGGATGATGCTCCCAACAGTGGAGACAGGTAGGCCCAACTCCTTGGAAAGGGTTTTGTACCCCTTGCCAGCCTTGTGACCCTCCACGATCTTGTCTCTGATGGCCTTGGAATGCTCCTTTGTCTTTCCCATGTTGACCAAGTATGAGTGCTGTTCACAAGTTTGGGGAGGGTCTTAATTAGTCAGAAAAGGCTGGAAAAAGAGATAATTAATTCAAACATGTGAAGCTCATTGTTCTTTGTGCCTGAAATACTTCTTAATACTTTAGGGGAACCAAACAGAATTCTGGTGGTTTGAGGGGTTGAATAATAAATGACCCTCTGAATAAACGTTTCACAATTTAAAAGAAAATAAATAACATTCTTTTTTGCTGCAGTGCATTTCATACTTCCAGGCTGATCTACAGTCCAAATGTCACAATGCCACGTTAATTCCGAATGTGTAAACCTGCTAAATCTGCAGGGGGTTGAATACTACTTGTAGGCACTGTATGTGTGTGTGTGTGTGTGTGTGTGTGTGTGTGTGTGTGTGTATGTCCGGGATTGGCATCTGCACCATCGCAGCTACAGCCACAAAATTTTGCACACTCATACTTCTCGACCCTGAGAGCGTCATAGGCTATGTTTTGAGGGGAAATTTTAACCCTGTGCTTTACAGTTATTCACCAAAAAACCTGCCTCGATTAAAGTGAATGGAGCTGGGAGTCACAGTGCAGCCAGAACTTCAGAAGAATGCACAGCCACGCCCTTAAATGGAATGTTGGCGTGTCACAATGCAGCCAGGGAAAGAGACAGACACAGACAGGGAAAGAGGCAGACACAGACAGGGTAAGAGACAGACACAAAGAGACAGACACAGACAAAGAGACAGACTGACAGGGAAAGAGGCAGACAGGGAAAGAGACAGACAGGGAAAGAGAGGGAAAGAGAGAGACAGGTTAAGAGACAGACACAGACAGGTAAAGAGACAGACACAGACAAAGAGACAGAGAAATACACAGGGAAACAGACAGACAGGGAAAGAGACAGACAGGGTAAGAGACAGACAAAGACAGGTAAAGAGACAGACAAATAGACAGACACAGGGAAAGAGAGGGAAAGAGACAGACAGGGAAAGAGAGGGAAAGAGACAGACAGGGAAAGAGACAGACAGGGAAAGTGACAGAGATAGATAGACAGACAGGGAAAGAGATAGATAGACAGACAGGGAAAGAGATTGAGACAGACGGAGAAAGAGACAGAGACAGTCAGAGACAGACAGGGAAAGAGACAGACAGACAAAGAGATAGAGAGACAGAGAGATATATACAGAGGGGGAGACAGACATTATAATTACATTTCTATCTAATTGATTTGTGGTTTTTGTGTGCAGAATACATTTTTGTTAATACATTCTATTTTGTTAACAGCAGTTATTAACCCGGGCGAAGCCAGGTAGTACAGCTAGTATATATATATATATATATATATATATATATATATATATATACATATATATATTTATATATATGACATACATGTGTGTGATGCAACTTTTTAATGCACAACATGCACAGTCTTTTAGATGGGAAGCTTAGGGGGATGATGTCGCTGTTTGCTGTTGCTTCAGTAAATAATATGCCAATTATATAACAACTGTATAGCATCTTTATAACAGGTCTGCATTGTGTGCTCGTCTGTCAAAATGCATAATACATTGACAAGTGGTTGTTGCCATTCCCCTTGTCAGTAGTTTGACTCTCAGCGCCGATGAGGCAGTGCCAGAACGCCTGAAGACATGCCACACTCACAATGCAAATTCTAACTCCCAATTATTAATATATTTCTACATTTCCAGGAGGAATTACAGAGGAATGGCGCCTCTAATAATTATAGAAAAACGTCATCGAGAATTGATAATTTATAGAAGATGTAAAAATTTGCGGAAACGTAAGAAAAGCCGCTGTTTAACCACATAAGCAACTATGAGGTTAATCAGCAAGAGAGCAGGCAGAAATGCGGAGCGGAGCTGAATGTGGCATCTATTACTTGAGTGAGCTTGACCTTCTTCCCGGCTGAGGATAACAGCGAAACAGCACATTAAACCTAAGGCCCTTCAGCAAAATGTAAGAAAGGGAAGACGCTGAAGCAAAATAACAAGATGGAGAAAAAACTGCAAAAGATAAGTGTTTAAAATATTGCGGGATCAGATCGGATCTCATTACAATGGACCATTAAGACTGCATCATTAACTCACACGAGCAGCTGTAAGTGGATGGGTGTTTCTGCAGCGCTAGAATGGATCTGAATATAGTTTTATTCTAATAGAAGGTAATGTGTTCATCCCAGCGCTGAGATAATGGACAAATATTGCCCCGCTACATCCCAAATTACACACCGTGCAATAGGTTTGTTTAAAGGAATGTAAAAAGGAGGATTTAGGTTTCCTCCCCAAAATCATTTATGCTCCTTCCCTTAATGGAAGATGAGTCTTTTATTTCTATCTAAAATAATTTTTCTACATTCCAAATTTATAATATATACATACAGTATATTACTCTGCTATCCCTAAATATGAATTAAATAGGTTGTACATGGCTACTTTACTTTTTTACAATGGCTTTAGGAACTAAAAGAAATATAGGTTCTAATTACCTGCCTGCTTCACCCGGCACCAGCTCAGTGTGGTCACGGAACTGTCACGAGGGTACCACGTTGGAGAGTGGTCCTCTTTATTTCTGGTGTCAGGAGATTACAATCCAGGCCTACATTCACACTTGCACAGGTTAAGACCTCCTTCATCCTTCACACGTCCGTGCAAAACACAAACGTTTTGCACATTCCATGGTGAAGGTATGTACAGTGCCTACAAGTAGTATTCAACAACCCTGCAGATTTAACAGGTTTACACATTCGGAATTAACTTGGCATTGTGACATTTGGACTGTAGATCAGCCTGGAAGTGTGAAATGCACTGCAGCAAAAAAGAATGTTATTTCTTTTTTTATTTATTTTTTTTAAAATTGTGAAAAGTTTATTCAGAGGGTCATTTATTATTCAACCCCTCAAACCACAAGAATTCTGTTTGGTTCCCCTAAAGTATTAAGAAGTATTTCAGGCACAAAGAACAATGAGCTTCACATGTTTGGATTAATTATCTCTCTTTCCAGCCTTTTCTGACTAATTAAGACCCTCCCCAAACTTGTGAACAGCACTCATACTTGGTCAACATGGGAAAGACAAAGGAGCATTCCAAGGCCATCAGAGACAAGATCGTGGAGGGTCACAAGGCTGGCAAGGGGTACAAAACCCTTTCCAAGGAGTTGGGCCTACCTGTCTCCACTGTTGGGAGCATCATCCGGAAGTGGAAGGCTTAAGGAACTACTGTTAGCCTTCCACGGCCTGGACAGCCTTTGAAAGTTTCCACCCGTGCCGAGGCCAGGCTTGTCCTAAGAGTCAAGGCTAACCCAAGGACAACAAGGAAGGAGCTCCGGGAAGATCTCATGGCAGTGGGGACATTGGTTTCAGTCAATACCATAAGTAACGTACTCCACCGCAATGGTCTCCGTTCCAGACGAGCCCGTAAGGTACCTTTACTTTTAAAGCGTCATGTCAAGGCTCGTCTACAGTTTGCTCATGATCACTTGGAGGACTCTGAGACAGACTGGTTCAAGGTTCTCTGGTCTGATGAGACCAAAATCGAGATCTTTGGTGCCAACCACACACGTGACGTTTGGAGACTGGATGGCACTGCATACGACCCCAAGAATACCATCCCTACAGTCAAGCATGGTGGTGGCAGCATCATGCTGTGGGGCTGTTTCTCAGCCAAGGGGCCTGGCCATCTGGTCCGCATCCATGGGAAGATGGATAGCACGGCCTACCTGGATATTTTGGCCAAGAACCTCCGCTCCTCCATCAAGGATCTTAAGATGGGTCGTCATTTCATCTTCCAACAAGACAACGACCCAAAGCACACAGCCAAGAAAACCAAGGCCTGGTTCAAGAGGGAAAAAATCAAGGTGTTGCAGAGGCCTAGTCAGTCTCCTGACCTTAACCCAATTGAAAACTTGTGGAAGGAGCTCAAGATTAAAGTCCACATGAGACACCCAAAGAAACTAAGTAACTTGGAGAAGATCTGCATGGAGGAGTGGGCCAAGATAACTCCAGAGACCTGTGCCGGCCTGATCAGGTCTTATAAAAGACGATTATTAGCTGTAATTGCAAACAAGGGTTATTCCACAAAATATTAAACCTAGGGGTTGAATAATAATTGACTCACACTTTTATGTTGAAAATTTATTAAAATTTAACTGAGCAACATAACTTGTTGGTTTGTAAGATTTATGCATCTGTTAATAAATCCTGCTCTTGTTTGAAGTTTGCAGGCTCTAACTTATTTGCATCTTATCAAACCTGCTAAATCGGGGTTGAAGACTACTTGTAGGCACTGTATGTATGGACAGTACAGACCAAACGTTTGGACACTCCTCATCTCTAGAACAACTGTTAAGAGGAGACTTTGTGCAGCAGGCCTTCATGGTAAAATAGCTGCTAGGAAACCACTGCTAAGGACAGGCAACAAGCAGAAGAAACTTGTTTGGGCTAAAGAACACAAGGAATGGATCAGTGGAAATCTGTGCTTTGGTCTGATGAGTCCAAATTTGAGATCTTTGGATCCAACCACCGTGTCTTTGTAGAGAAGGTGAACGGATGGACTCCAGATGCCTGGTTGCCACCGTGAATTATGGAGTAGGAGATATGATGGTGTGGGGGTACATTGTTGGTGACACTGTTGGGGATTTATTCAAAATTGAAGGCATACAGAACCAGCATGCCTACCACAGCATCTTGCAGTGGCATGCTATTCCATCCGGTTTTCGTTTTGTTGGACCATCAATTATTTTTCAACAGGACAATGACCCCAAACATACCTCCAAGCTGTGTAAGGGCTATTTGACTAAGAAGGAGAGTGATGGGGTGCTACGCCAGATGACCTGGTCTCCACAGTCACCAGACCTGAACCCAATCGAGATGGTTTGGGGTGAGTTGGACCGCAGAGGGAAGGCAAAAGGGCCAACAAGTGCTAAGCATCTCTGGGAACTCCTTCAAGACTTTTGGAAAACCATTTCCGGTGACTACCTATTGAAGCTCATCAAGAGAATGCCAAGAGTGTGCAAAGCAGTAATCAAAGCAAAAGGTGGCTACTTTGAAGAACCTAGAATATAAGACATATTTTCAGTTGTTTCAATTTTTTGTTAAGTATTTCATTCCACATGTTTTAATTCATAGTTTTGATGCTTCAATGTGAATCTACAATTTTCAGAGTCCTGAAAATAAAGAAAACTCTTTGAATGAGAAGGTGTGTCCACACTTTTGGTCTGTACTGTATATATATATATATATATATATATATATATATATATATATATATATATGTAAAATAGATTTTACTCTATTATCCCTAAATATGAATTGAATGGGTTGTACATGACTATCTTATTTTATTACAATGGCTTTAGCAACTAAGAGAAACTAACAGAAATATAGGTTTTAATTCCCTGCCTGTTCCACCCGGCACCAGCTCAGAACAGTCACAGAACTGTCACCAGAGTACCACATCTATTTCTGGTGTCAGGAGATTGCAATGCAGGTTTTTTATGCAATTTTCTCTTTGTTTTTTTTTCTACATGCACACTTGCAGAGGTTAAGACCTCCTTCATCCTTCACACTTGAACGTTTTGCACGATCCGTGGTGAAGGTGCGTATGTATGTCCGTGTGTGTCTGTTCTGTGTGCTGTCCCTGTGCTATCCATGTGACATCCGGATAGCTTGAACTGGTATATTTACCTGTACCCAGCGCTGCTGTCTCTGCTGCGGCTGTTACTTCCGGGTCCACGGTGAGTGCAGTGAATATTCATGAGGCATAATGAGCGGGAACGGAAGCAACAACAGTGCCAGAGACAGCAGTGCCGGAGACAGGTAAGTATGTACGTGTCATATGTATCACATCAGTGTGCAGTCCATGTGACATTAATGCTGCCAACAGAAAACAGACATGTTGCAGGGTGCTCAGTATTCATAACTAGTGGTGAGCGGGCACTACCATGCTTGGGTGCTTGATAATCATAACTAGTGATGAGCGGTCACTATAATGCTCGGGTGCTCGCCACTCGTAATGAGCAGTTGGTGCACAGATGGGCGTGACTCGAGCACCTGAGTATAGCAAACATCAGTGGGGAATTTGATCATTTTTCCTGATTTCCCGGAAAAATGCTCCAGTCACCCACTGGTTTCCATTATACTCGGATACTCTAGTCGTGCCCATCTGTGTATCCAACTGCTTAGTACAAGTACCAAGCACCCGAGCATGGTAGTTCTCACTCATCACTAGTTACGAGTACCGAGCACCTTAGCATGGTAGTGCTCGCTCATCACTAGTTCAGAGTACTGAGCAACCGAGCATGGTAGTGCCCACTCATCACTAGTTACGAGTACTGAGCACCCGAGCATGGTAGTGCTCACTCATCACTAGTTACAAGTACTGAGCAGCCAAGCATGGCAGTGCTCATTAATCACTAGTTACGAGTACTGAGCACCCGAGCATGGTAGTGCCCGCTCATCACTAGTTATGAGTACCGAGCACCCGAGCATGGTAGTGCCCGCTCAACACTAGTTATGAGTACTGAGCACCCGAGCATGGTAGTTTCCGCTCATCACTAGTTACAAGTACCAAGCACCCGAGCATGGTAGTGCCCACTCATCACTAGTGACGAGTACCGAGCACGCGAGCATGGTTGTGCTCGCTCATCACTAGTTATGAGTATCGAACACTCGAGCATAGTAGTGCTCACTCATCACTAGGTACGAGTACCGAGCCCTGAGCATGGTAGTGCTCGCTCATCACTATTTACGAGTACTGAGCACCCGAGCATGGTAGTGCCCACTCATCACTAGTTACGAGTACTGAGCACCCAAGCATGGTAGTGCTCCCTCACTAGTAGTAATGGTGTCATTGTATGCTGTGAAGACATCATATGTAGGCACGTTAGTAGAAGAGCATCCATCATTTTAGAAAACTGCAACTAACAGACAGGACAAAAATATAACTAGCCTACGAAATTCTGTGATGAAAATGTAGAATCCAGCAGACAGTACCTTGCATGGTCGAGTGATTATTATCGACACTACAGGCCATTCAGAGGCCATGGCAGAAGGATTAGATATGACAGATGGAGCACAATAAACCATATAAATAGGGGTTAACACGATACACGGATAATGTTGCGTGTGAGCTCTGGAGAGATATCTACGTAAATGTTCAATGCTCTTATCTGACATTTGTTATGAAAAGAAAGAAGCGCAAAGATCTTCCCTAAAAATCATTACCAAACCTCCACAGGCAACTCTTATAATCATCCGCCCTGACCGGCCTCCAGCCACAATCCCATTTTCATTCTTTATTTTCCCTGTTACATTAAATTCTGTATACAGAAATGACCTTTACGTGGCAGATTTGTGATGGGAAAATGCAAGGATTCATAGTTCAGAGGAAATCAGGCTCCTATCACTGGAATGATAAACTGTAAAGATAAAAAAAGTGCAAATGAAATGTAACGACACCGGAAGATAAAGCGGGAAATGGAAAAGCGAGAAGACAAATGAAAATGGAGCCATTAGAAAGAAACCCATCACTGTCTCCGCGGCGGACTACTGGAAAGCTTTGTAAAAATTGTAGTTTCTAGTACACATTTTAGAATTTTTTTTATTATATTTTCAATAGAGTTTCCCTCAGTTACTGATTCTAAAGTCATGGGGCCTGATTTGTAAAAAAAAAAAAAAAATTTCATTACTCTTTTTGTCTTTAGGAATTTGTCAAAGTTTTTTGTCCCAACTTTTTTAAAACGGTGCACGTGGTTCATGGTTCTCCGTGGCAGACTACGGAAAGCTTTGTATAAAACTAATCTTTTATACATATCTTAGAATTATTTGTCATTTTCAAAAGAGTTAGAGGCACTTTGCACACTATAACATCGCAGGTGCGATGTCGTTGGGGTCAAATTGAAAGTGACGCACATCCGGCGTCGCAGGCGACATCGTAGTGTGTAAAGCCTTTTTGATACGATTAACGAGCGCAAAATCGTCGTAATCGTATCATCGGTGTAGCGTCGGTCATTTCCATAATTTGGAAATGACAGATGTTACGATGTTCTTCCTCGTTCCAGCGGCATCACACATCGCTGTGTGTGAAGCCGCAGGAGCGGGGAACATCTCCTAAAGATGCAATTGTCCCTCGGTGTGCCATGATTTTGGCACCTGTGTGTTCTCCGTGTGCTATCCATGATAGTACACGGAGATCAGGGACTTATACACTTACCTGTCCATGCCACTGCTGTCTATGGTGCTGAAGTCTCCCACGATGCTGTGTCTGGCTGCTGCTGTCTCCTCGCTGCTGTTACTTATGGGTTGGCTGTGCAGTGAATATGAATGAGCATAATTAGCCGGCCTGGAAGCTGGAGACAGCAGCAGCTAAAGACAGCATCACTGGAGACGGGTGAGTTGAAAAAAGCTTTTTATTTTAAATGTACGTGTTTTTTCTGGTTTGTGTTACATGAATCACACCACTGCGTGGTCCGTGAGACATTAGTGATGCCAGAAAAAAATGGACTTGTCTCCCTGAGGAACACACGAACACGCGTGTGCACCACATGGAAACATGGTCAATGAAAAATCACTGATGTGTACACAGACCCATTGATTTTAATCGGTTTGTGAACAGTGATGAAAAAAAGTATTTAGTCAGTCACCAATTGTGCAAGTTCTCTTTCTTAAAAAGATATGAGAGGCCTGTAATTGATATCATAGGTAGACCACAACTATGAGAGACAAAATGAGAAAACAAATCCAGAAAATCACCTTTGTCTGATTTGGAAAGATTTTTTTTGCAAGTTATGGTGGAAAATAAGTATTTAGTCACCTAAAAGATTTCTGACTCTCACAAACCTGTAATTTCTTGTAAGAGGCCCCTCTGTCCTCCACTCATTACCTGTAGTAATGGCACCTGTTTGAACTTGTTATAAGTATAAAAGACACCTGTCCACAACCTCAAACAGTCACACTTCAAACTCCACTATGGTAAAGACCAAAGTGCTGTCAAAGGATACCAGCAACAAAATTGTAGCCCTAAACCAGGCTGGGAAAGCTGAATCTGCAATAGGCAAGCAGCTTGGTTTGATGAAATCAACTGTGGGAGCAATAATAAGAAAATGAAAGACATGCAAAACCACTTATAATCTCACTCGATCTGGGGCTCCATGCAAGATCTCACCCCGTGGGGGTCAAAATGATCACAAGAACGGTGAGCAAAAGTCCCAGAACCACACAGGGGCACCTAGTGAATGACCTGCATAGAACTGGGACCACCGTAACAAACGTTACCATCAGTAACACACTACACCGCCTGGAACTCAGATCCTGCAGTGCCAGACGATTACCCTTGCTTAAGCCAGTACATGTTTGGGCCCTTCTGAAGTTTGCTAGAGAGCATTTGGATTATCCAGAAAAGTATTGGGAGAATATCATATGGCCTGATGAAACCAGAGTATAACTGCTTGATAGAAACACAACTCGTTGTGTTTGGAGGAGACAGAATGCTGAGTTGCATCCAAAGAACACCATACCTACTGTGAAGCATGGGGGCAACATCATGCTTTGGGGCTGTTTCTCTGCAAAAAGGGACCAGGACAACTGATCCATGTACATGAAAGAATGAATGGAGCCATGTAGCATGAGATTTTGAGTGCAAACCTCCTTCCACCAGCAAGGGCATTGAAGATGAAACGTGGCTGGGTCTTTCAGCATGATAATGATCCCAAGCATACCACCAGGGCAATGAAAGAGTGGCTTCGTAAGAAGCATACGAAGCTCCTGGAATGGCCTAGCCAGTCTCCAGATCTCAACCCCATAAAAAATCTATAGAGGGAGTTGAAAGTCCGTGTTGCTCCGCGACAAGCCCAAAACATCACTTGCTCTAGAGGAGATCTGCATGGAGGAATGGGCCAACATATCACCAACAGTGTGTGATAACCTTGTGAAGACTTACAGAAAACGTTTGACCTCTGTCATTGCCAACAAAGGATATGTAGCAAAAAATTGCGATAAACTTTTGTTATTGACCAAATACTTATTTTCCACCATAATTTGCAAAAAAAATCTTATCAAATCAGATGCGGTGATTTTCTGGATTTATATTCTCATTTTGTCTCTCATAGTTGTGGTCACCTATGATGTCAATTACAGGCAAATCTCATCTTTATAAGTGGGAGAACTTGCACAATTGGTGGCTGACGAAATACTTTTTTTACCCACTCTATGTCCGTGATTCTGGTACATAATTTGTAGTTTGTTTTTTTTTAATCACTGTTTTGTGCCAATTTCTTTAAAACAGTGCACTTGGTTCATAACTTTTGTCTAACATAAAAAAATACTCCCTATTTTTGTTCTATACATTTTCTGCATCTTTCCAGAGCAATAAGTCACATTTTCTGTCACAAAATCTTCATAAAACATCATAAAACTCAAGTGTACATAAAATCATGGGGGGAAACTTGAGTAGACTTGGGCCACAATTTTGCAACTTTTAAAAAAAAAATTGCAATTGATGAATTCACTTAAAACATCTGTAAACCCAAAATATGTGTCCATAATGATGAACATAAAGAAATTGTATGAAAACATATGAAACAGACTTTTAAAAAGACACAAACACAAAACAAATGCAAAAAAAAAAAAAAAAACCACCAAAGAGAAAAAAGGTAAAAATGCAATAACGAATTTGACTTAATGTTTTCAATATATTAACAACTAAGACTTCAAATTATTATTATTGAATTTTTGCTTTTTTTCTGTATAGGCTAAGGTGTTTTTCATTTGTTTTTAATTTTTTAAAGGCTAAGATATAAGTTCTTGTGTTTTTTTAATGTTCATCATTTTAGACAGGGTTTGTGGATTCCAGATGTATTGGGTATGTGCGCATGCTGAGTTTTTAGTGCATAGATTTTAGAGCACCAAAATCTGCACTTTATTCAGAAAAACGCACCAACGCTTTTTTTAGTGCGTTTTTGTGCTACGCATTTTTGTTAGGAAAATCAATGGTTTGAAGGGCTACAAAATACGGGGAAAAAAGTCACCAACAATTAAAGGGAACCTCTCACCAGATTTGGCAACTATAACCTGCGGCCACAACCAGTGAGCTCTTATATACAGCATTCTAAAATACTGAATATAAGAGCTTAGGCCGCTTTGTATGGCCACCACCAGTGAGCTCTTATAAATAGCATTCTAGAATACTGAATATAAGAGCCCAGGCCACTCTGTGTAACGTAAAAAACACTTTCATTATACTTACCTAGGGGGCAGTCCTGTCACGCCATGCGCAACCGGTTGGGAGAGTGACTCTATGGGGGCCCCTACCCATATCCTCAAGCTAATGGGATTCTCTTGGCTTACCCTCGACCTAAAATTACCCTTGAAGGTAGTGACGTCTGAGCCCCCAGCCTTTCCCTATCTCCTGTCCTGGCCCTGATGGTAATGTCCTCTCCACACCCACCACCCAAAGGGAGAGACCGGGCCGGAGATCCCTAAAACCCCACCAACAAAAAACAACAGACAAGGGGTACTAACAGAATCACATGCACATCAATAACCCACACCAGAGAACTACAAATGGTGCACAGGGGGGGGTAACAAAGTAAAAAGGAAAGCAACTAAACAAGGTACTTTCACGCTAATTAGTAACAGCAGATGACATAGCAACCAGCTCCTCACCACTCCAGGCCAAGCTCCAGTATGACATGATAAACCGGCATCACCCATAAGAAAGCAGAGGGTACTTACCAAAGCCAGAAGTGGTCAACAGAGCAAACACTCAGGCTGGGGTAACGAGCTTACAGCATGCAAAGCAAAACTGACATTAACTCTGATGCTGCCAAAAGGGAAAAAAAATACTTTTAAAGTTTATGGTCTCAGATGGTAAAAGAAAAACTAGCTCTCAGCCTGTGACAAGTCACAAGGCACGTAGTGACAATCGTGACAAGTCCGGTCCGATGGGTGTCACTGCTCTCTGGTCCGGCGCCTCTTCTCTGCTGCGATGGCCGTCCTCCTTTTTTGCAGACTCATGTGCAGGAGGCGTCTTACTTCATCCACCCAGGCTGGTATCGCAGTCCTGCACCGGTGCACTTTGATCTGCCCGGCTGAGGCAGAGATTTTATGTATGTCTGTTGGTTTTTCTTACATTGTCATATGCAGACTTTTTTGTGCATAAAGTAGCATGTGCCACTAAAATGTCACAACTGCCTAAAAAAAATATGAAAACCAAAAGGTATTTTTAATTTTGCGCAAAATTCATAAACCGAATGCGCCATTTTTAAGTATTTGTAGCAAAGCGCATTATTGAATACCACAAGACAAAAGAAAGACTTAAAAAGCCTCAAATAATTAATTGGAGCCCATACTTTTTTACACTCATGTTAAGGCTGATGATTACACGGCCAAACCCTGACGTAATTTGCACCAACAAATGTCACCCATGTACGTTTTGTCGAGATTCTGACCTTTGTTCTGGCTGGAATAGAAATAAAAATGTCCTTCCTGCAGACGCCGTAAATGATTAGACTTCTGTAAATGACTTGGGCACATTGTACTCTTTACTTACGAAAATGAGATTTTCAAAAATGCCTGCTCTGCTTTTATGCAAAAACATATATATTTGCAGCAGTCATGTGCATAGGATTAGTGGCTAATCTGTGCAAACGGTATGCAGATTAATGGAAATCAGTTTTTATCCAGGGGATTAAGAATCTTACATATTGGGAAATGTAGAAATACCGGTTGGGAAAATGAAAATTTATAGCTTTGAAGCAAAATATTATGCTAAAAATTTGAACAGTGTTAAAAATAAAAATTAGGGATATAAAGTAATGCTCCAATTTCAGAAAGCCTATAATTGCTTTTTGCTGAAATGTTAACATTTTTCTTACTATGCAATTATCGGTGGTGTTGTAGTGCTAGTAGATGAAACTACATGAAAAGAGTGTGAAAAAGGAGATGGCTCATAAAAAGAATAAAAATTTGTTGAACGTGCTGCACATACGATTAACCCCCGTCACACGTACTTACCCGCCAATACGACCTCGATGTGGGCGGCGAAAGTCCACTTCCTGGGATGGGAGGGACGTTCGGCGTCACATCGACGTCACGCGGCAGCCGGCCAATAGAAGCTGAGGGGCGGAGCTGAGCGGGACGTAAACATCCCGCCCACCTCTTTCGTTCCGCATTGTGGGCCGGGAGCCGCAGGACGCAGGTAAGAGCTGTTCATCGTTCCCGGGGTGTCACACACTGCGATGTGTGCTACCCCGGGTACGATGAACAATCTGACGTTCAATCCATGAGGAATAAACGACGTGCGTGCGATGAACATTTTACCGTTCAATCGCACGTACCTGTCACACACTACAATGTAACTTACAATGACGGATGTGCATCACTTACGACGTGACCCCGCCGACACATTGTAAGATACATTGCAGCCTGTAAAGCGGGCTTAAGACAAGGCTTAAAACTAAACAGTCATATTAACCGGTGTTAAGTTTCTGCTTTTGGTAAATATTTACATTCCTATTCTTTACTAAGGTGTATTTCGCTTTGATGATAGTGCCATGACTAGGGAAACAAAGACCCTTGGATATTCGAGTTCGGATGAACTTTAGTTCAAAGTTCAGTATGGGTAGCCGAACTTTACTTGGACTCATGTGGCACCCTGGACCAGCCAGGGGCCACAGAGAACAACACCAACACACCCCACACTCCCGGTCAGGCACACCAAAGTCAGACACAAACCCTTGTTGCCTTCCTCCAGGGGCTGATGTCCACACCAGGGGGTGGGCCAGGCGGTTGGCCCCGCCCACCGAAGAGTTCACAGTCCTGGAGGCGGGAAAAGCAGACAGTTCAGTTTTGGAGGAAGGAAAGTGGTAGTGGAGCAACTATCTGACAGCGTCCGGGTGTGTGGCCCGGGCGGTACAGCAAGGTTGGCAGACGGTGGTGACCGTCTGCAGGAGAGGCTGATTGGAGCAAACCGTAAGGACCGTGGACGGGTGGTGGCCCGGCGGTACCGGATCGGAGAGTAAAGAGAAGCCAGCACCATCCGGCAGGGCTTACGGACCCCGACCAGGCTAGGAGTCGCCGTAAAACTGGTCAAATCCGTTAGCGAAGGGAACCTCCGGGGTTTCCCAGCAGTCAAGAAGGCAGGAGTGGCCTATCGGAGTCTACCGTAAGGACCATGGACGGGCGGTGGCCCGGCGGTACCGGACCGGTACACAAAGAGAAGTCAGCACCATCTGGCAGGGGCTTACGGACCCCGAAAAGGCTAGGAGTCGCCGTGAATTTGCCAAATTCGTTAGCGAAGGGGACGTCCTGGGTTTCCCAGTAGCCAAGTCCCGACAAAAGGCAACAGTCCAACCGTGAGAGGGAAACACAGCCACCGCCAAGGCTACTGTTCCGAGGGCCAGAGCCTGCGGGCAAAAGGGGCTCCTCCAGCCCATATCCAAGCTGGGGAGCGGGTTACCGGTGGGAACCCATTGGAACCATCTACCGTACACAGGTGCAGGGAAAGGCAGTCACCATCAACCTGCTGGGAGAAACAACACCGCAGCCACCTGTGGGATCTGTCCATCCAGCCGTGTGTTTTACCGAGAACTGTGTCCTCATCATTGACTGAGTGAGTACCACCGTGCCGTGCGGCACAGCACTGCCCCCGCGACCCTGCACCTCACCAGGCCCCGTAACCCGCCTGCCATCCACTCCTACCCCATCACCGGGCCCCGAGACAACCAACCCAACAACAACCAATGGGTATTAGCCCTCCCCAGCCTAAATATAGCAACCCGCAGTTGGCCCAGAAATGGCGCATCAATTGCATGCGCCAATTGTGGTGCTTTGCCCGGCTCATCTCGATTGTCCTCGTGCTGTGTCAATTAGAGTAATACTTGTGGGGTTGATGTTAGATCTGAATTGACAGCTGGTATCAAGCACAGGGGTTAGTAATGGATAGGTGTCTATCAGTCACCGCCATTAATAACCCAGCAGGCAAACAGTTAAAAAAGACACAAACACAGGAAAAAATATTTTAAATTAAAAAACACTCTCTGAATCCCTTGTTCATCAATTTATTACAACTCGAGGGAAAATATGGGTCTGTCACTGACCTCCTTGAAATATGGCGAGAATGGTAAGGTTATGTAAGGTTTCTGTCAAAAGGATGTTTGTGCAAGTGTGGCACCCCTGAGTCTTCAGTCGCCTGAGAGGTACTACATCTCATCCACAGATGTGGTTCCCCATCCTGGGTAAGGAGGAGGTCATCCAGCAATATGCACACAAAAGACTGAGACTCACTCAGCAACACCTCATCAGACCATGGTAAGGGCCTAGTGACAGTCCGAGGCCAGGCTGGGGGTGGAGTTTAGTTAGTGGGAGCAGCCTGTAGAAAGTTAGACAGTCAGTAGGAGCAGTGGAGGAGTGAAGACCTGTGGTCTGGAGCTGGTGCAGGCCTGTAGGTAAGAGGAATTCAAGCTCTTTGTAATATTTTCAAGGTTGATGGACATCAACAATTTATCTTTGAAGTCCTTCGAAATTTCCTTTGTCCACACCATGATACACTTTGAAAAATGTATAAAAAATAGTTTGCAAAGTCACACCAGTTTGTCATCCCATTGCTTGAAAACACCAAACTCTTATGTTACTTTCAAATTATCTGCTAATTCTAAAGGTTCACATACTTTTATCACTCACAGACATGTAATTTTGAATTATCTTCTTATTTACAAAACAAAACATCTCATATATAAAGCTCAGTGTATGTGTGTATCTATGTGTGTGTATGTATGTGTGTGTGTATCTATGTGTGTGTATGTATGTGTGTGTGTATGTGTGTATGTATGTGTGTGTATCTGTGTGTGTGTATGTGTGTGTATGTATGTATGTATGTGTGTGTATGTGTGTATGTATGTGTGTGTATGTATGTGTGTGTATGTGTGTATGTATGTGTGTGTATGTATGTGTGTATGTATGTATGTGTGTATGTATGAGTATGTATGTATGTGTGTGTATGTATGTGTGTGTATGTGTGTGTATGTATGTGTGTGTATGTGTGTGTATGTATGTATGTATGTGTGTGTATGTGTGTATGTATGTGTGTGTATGTATGTGTGTGTATGTATGTATGTGTGTATGTATGAGTGTGTATGTATGTGTGTGTATGTATGTGTGTGTATGTATGTGTGTGTATGTATGTGTGTATGTGTGTGTGTGTGTATGTATGTGTATGTCTGCTAAAGGAATCCGCACTGTCGCATTTACAATCACAAACTTTTGCACAGCCACCTCATTTGATTCACGAAACGTCATAGACTAACTTATACCCCCGCGCTTTACAGTTATTTGCCCCCAAAAAAGCTTACTAAGTGTTTGGATGTGTGAGGTGATTTATTGGCTGTTTTGACAGTTAGGCTGGATATTTATCAGGTGGCTTAAAGAAGCCCATGACAGCTCAGCTTCTATTTTGCTACAGGTTATTAATAGGAGCTCTGATTGGTTACTGTAGCCAATGTAGGACAGTCTTAGTATAAGACCACCTATGTGTCAATTAATATGATTTTTATGGTGATAGGGAGAGTGGGAGAGAGGGAGTGTGGGAGAGGGACAGAGAGAGGGAGAGTGGGAGAGAGGGAGGGAGGGAAAGATAGGAAGAATGGGAGAGAGGGTGAGAGGGAGAGAGGAAGAGTAAACCACCGTGAGAATGGGAGAGTGGGAGAGAGAGAGAGTGGGAGAGTGGGAAAGTGGGGGAGAGGGAGAGTGGGAGAGATGCAGAGAGGCAGAGTGGGAGAGAGGGAGAGTGCGAGAGACAGAGCATAGGAGGGTGAGAGAAAGGGAGAGTGGAGAGAGGGAAGTGGGAGAGAGTATTACAGTTAGTAGTCTAATATTTTTGACTCAATTCTCTTTTAGCTACTGTTAAAATCTTTGGGAGCAAAATCAAAGTAGTTTTAAGTCAAATGTATGCCAAAATTTGGAAAATTGTGAAGGGATCTTAAACTGTCAAGCACCACTGTATATATACAATACAGACCAAAACTTTGGACACACCTTCTCATTCAAAGAGTTTTCTTTATTTGCATGACTCAAAAAATTGTAGATTCACATTAAAGACATCAAAACTATGAATTAAAAAATGTGGAATAAAATACTTATTTTCAGTTGGTTCACACTTTTTTATGTCTTATATTCTAGGTTCTTCAAAGTAGCCACCTTTTGCTTTGATTACTGCTTTGCACACTCTTGATGGTCTTCCAACAGTCTTGAAGGAGTCCCCAGAGATGCTTAGCACTTGTTGGCCCTTTTGCCTTCACACTGCGGTGCAGCTCACCCCAAACCATCTCGATTGGGTTCAGGTCTGGTGTCTGTGGAGGCCAGGTCATCTGGCGTAGCACCCCATCACTCTCCTTCTTAGTCAAATAGCCCTTACACAGCCTGGAGGTGTGTTTAGGGTCATTGTCCTGTTGATAAATAAATGATGGTCCAACTAAACGCAAACTGGATGGAATAACACGCCTCTGCAAGATGGTGTGGGAGCCATGCTGGTTTAGTATGCCTTCAATTTTGAATAAATCCCCAACAGTGTCACCAGCAAAGCACCCCCACACCATCATACCTCCTCCTTCATGTTTCACGTGGCCATGTACCAGGCATGTAGAGTCCATCCGTTCACCTTTTCTACAAAGACACAGTGGTTGGATCCAAAGATCTCAAATTTGGACTCATCAGACCAAAGCACAGATATCCACTGGTCTAATGTCCATTCCTTGTGTTCTTTAGCCCAAACAAGTATTTTCTGCTTGTTGCCTGTCCTTAGCAGTGGTTTCCTAGCAGCTATTTTACCATGAAGGCCTCCTGCACAAAGTCTCCTCTTAATAGTTGTTCTAGAGATGAGTAGGTGTGTCCAAACTTTTGGTCTGTAGTGTACATACTGGCCTCCTGGCACCTGCTGGTTAAGGAATTACATCCTAGGTACTGCAAAATCCTCCAGCATTGCAGCGCTCCACAAAGGTTTTCTACACTTTAATCCTAAAGCCCTTGTTTCTATAAACATATTTAGGGGGTAGAAACATGGCATCGGTGGGGATGAGGATTGAAAAAAAGGGCAAGGTCTAAAAAACAAGGTGTATTTATGCTAAAAATCCATTTTTCATGCCCAGAAAGAATACAATGTGTGAGATGGAGTGTTCCTTTTAAGAATTTAAATTTAGGAATTGTTTTAGTGAAACATTCTAACAATTCAAAAAGTTTCCCCAACTTTGAAATTTACTGTTCCAGATTGTTTTTATTAAATTTACTACAGTTTCCCATTAAATGTAAATTAATGTAAGTTCCACACAATTGGCTGCGAGGATGTGAATTATAATAACGGTAGGTTCTGCATTTATAATTTTGATTAACAGTCCGTGAAGAATTATTGTCCATTAGATGAATGGTCTTAAACATGAATTTTAAAATGTGATGTCACGGTGAATCACCGCGCTGCCCGTGAACACGGTCAATGTGAATTTATGGCTGGCAGCAGCAGCGGAGATTAAAATTTATACATGTAGGCTCATTGGACGTATTTCATGTCATCCATAGATCACATTTTGCTCCATATAAAAAAAGAAATTATTAAATTGCTGAATTCTGTTCATTTAATTAAACCTTGTGATATTGGATGTCTCACATTTCAGACAATTTTACTCTATTGATTAGTTTTGCAATAATAATTTAAAGGGAATGTGTCATCAAAAATATGACCACTTGTTTAAATAATTTTTTTGCATAATGTGTTGTTTCTTATTTTTTCATTGCCATATCACAACCTTTATTAACCCCTTCACCTCCGGGAGATTTTCCGTTTTAGTTTTTCCCTTCCCTTCTTCCAAGAGCCATAACTTTTTTTATTTTTCTTTCAATATAGCGATATGAGAGCTTGGTTTTTTGCGGGACAAGTTGTACTTTTGAATGACATAATTCATTTTGCAATATAGTGTACTGGAAAATGTATATATTGGTGCTACCTATCATTTTAATCCTGCTTTGAATCATAAGGATTAAAGAGTGTACGTCTGGAACTCCAATGGTGTGAACAGGGTGCAAGACTCAAAAACATATAACTATACAATAGGATAAAGAGTTGCACACCAGTCACAATGTATAGGGGAATAATGAAAAGTAGAGCTGCTATGGGAATACTAGACTGAAAAATACAATGGACTATCTGAAAAAATGAAAAACATGAAAATGGAATATGCATAACTGCTATGAATAATAGGAATATAAGAGATGTTTAGCCATTTTATTGATTAATGCAAAAGAGCTCCAAAACCACGCCAAGGTAATCTATATTTTTGGGGTCCCTAACATATATGTAACCTCACCCGCAGTTAAAAAAACTTGCTCTATATGGGAAGTAAAGGATCAAGCTATATATCTGAAACAAGATGCATGGCTATGGGTGGGGCAGGGTTCTCAGACAGAAATTGCATACGAATTAAAGAGTATGTCTGGAACTCCAATGGTGTGAACAAGGTGCAAGACTCAAAAACATATAACTATACAATAGGATAAAGAGTTGCACACCAGTCACAATGTATAGGGGAATAATGAAAAGTAGAGCTGCTATGGGAATACTAAAATGAGAAATACAATGAACTATCTGAAAAAATTAAAAACATGAAAAATGGAATGTGCATAACTGCTATGAATAATAAGAATGAGAGATGTTTTAGCCATTGTATTGATCAATGCAAAACCCTACCCCACCCTTAGCCATGTATCTTGTTTCACATATATAGCTTGGTCCTTTACTTCCCATACAGAGCAAGTTTTTTAACTGCAGGCGAGGTTATACATAGGTTAGGGACCCCAAAAATAGAGATTACCTTGGTGTAGTTTTGGGGCTCTTTTGCATTGGTCAATACAATGGCTAAACATCTCTTATATTCCTGTTATTCATAGCAGTTATGCATATTCCATTTTCATGTTTTTCATTTTTTCAGATAGTTCATTGTATTTTTCATTCTAGTATTCCCATTGGATGATAAGGAAACTGCTGAAAACTCTTTCTGAAAAGACAGGAACTAAAGGGTCTAAAATAACCCCTGTGGTCAGTGTGAATATTGCAAGATTACACATTTTGTTTTTGAATTAAGACCACATCAACAAATCTTTTTTTCACTATGAAGCCGGGTGTACATATCCCAGCTTCAGAGAGGTCTAGTGCACATCACCAGAAGTGCCGGGCATTCTGATCATGTGTATTGCCTGGCATCTGACGCGGTGACAATGGAGACAGGTACGTGCATCACCGCTGATGATGCTAGGCAATGGGCATTGCCCCTGTGGGCGTGCTAACATGCTAAGTAGGGAGAATAAGTGCAGGAGCTAACACCCTTGTAACTAGTCTTTGCACTCATTAGCATATCATAAAGGATCTTTAGAAATACTTTTTCTAAAGATCTCTTTATCTATGCTACTTGATACAGGGACAGTTAGGCAGTGATTAGCAATATGTACCCAGAACTGCTCGTGTTTCTGAGTGCATATTGGACCTGACAGGTTCACTTATAAAGTAGTCATAAAACTGTATTTAAATCTATGTTTCCAATGGAGCCTTGGTACCAGGTCTCGTGGCTATCTTGATTAAGCGCTCTCATTGTGTTATCCCCTAATTTTTTTTAAGGCATCTGGTCAATTGATTAGGCAACCCCTTTTCTACAAACCTATTTCTAAGAACATCTTATTTCAGAAAATCGGAACAATTTTTCAGAATTCGCCACAATTGACCATAAGGTATGTTTTTGACCCAGCGTGGTAAATGACCGGTAGTGAAATGCAGGTAGCTGTTCACATCTACCTGTTTAAAATGAGCGAAGGTCTGGATAGTCCACTCTCATCCGCATTTTTCAAGATAACTAAACCAAGAAAATCAATAGAAATTTGAGAAAAGGTATAGGTAAAGTGTAAAGCCAATTAATTGTTATTGAGGTTCTGAACAATATTGTCTCCTCTAATGATCCAGTACAGATAAAAAGTAAGTTACAAATCATTTATAAAAATAGAATGTGACCAATCGGCAGGAAGGACTGAGCGATGTTCACCAACTTGAAAAAAACCTTGAACAAATTTGCATAACTGGGTGTGAATCTGGGTCCCATCTCACAGCCCCTCAACTGCCGATATGTTGCATTCTCAAACATGAAACTGTTATGATTGAGTATAAAATCTATCCCATCCATAAGGAATCTTCTCTGATGGTAGGAAATGCAGCTGTCTAAACTTAGATAGTGCTCAATCGTTCTTATCTTAACCCCATTTCATAGTTTATATTTCAATACAGAGAATTCCCATGAAGAGTAAAAAGCAACGATTCTGTAGGTATCTATTACCCACTTAGTTCTAAAATAAGGTACTATGAATCTTTAATGAATGAGGGTAATGTGACACTTCTATACCTAAGGAAGAGAGCACTTTGCTCTAGAAATACTTTGTGTTTTAGTTTTTAACAACCTTCAGTCTATCCACAATATCCTTGTAAGACAGCACATATACCGTATTTTTCGTTTTATAAAACACACCGGATTATAAGGTGCACCCCAAATTTAGAGATAATAAAGGTAAAAAAAAAATAATAAAAGAGGTCCATCTTATACTTTATACTCTGGTGGTGTCTTACCAGAGAAGGGGTGGCAATGGTAGTGAAGGAGGTTCACAGGAGGCAGGGGTGGTGCTGGAGTAGGGTGATGCTGCAGGTACTGCAGTGGGGGCTGAGCTGGCTACTGTGGGGGCTGTGCTGGCTGTGGGCACCGTGTTGTGTTATGAACTGGTAACCGTGGACGATCACAAAAAATCCCATTAATCAGGAAATAACAAAAACCACAAGAGTAGTTAGAGACTAAGCTAACCACAATCCCCTATCTATCGGACAACACTAGAAGTAGCAGTGAGATATTCCTAACACACCTAGACACCTCGTCACTGCCGGAGAAACTTGCTACACCTCAAAGATAGAAATGAGGAATCCTAACTTGCTTTGGAGCAGTCCACAAAGTAATAGCAAGCCCCCAACATATATCGATGGTGATGTAAGAAAACACAATAAACAGATAGAAATATAGATTAGCAAAGGTGAGGCCCGACTTAATAGATACAACAGGACAGGAAAGATAACTGATTGCAGCCAGCAAAAAACCCTGCAAAAAATACCAAACACCTGATAGAAAAAAGGCCCTAATCCAACACGGTGTTCATCCAATATATCAGGTACTCTTGTGCCAGACACTTTGAACAGAACTGCAGATATAATGGATATAATGGGAACAAACAAAATCACAAAACAAATAATATTCTAAAGTGAAAAGCCAATTCAGAAGAGGGAGAAACTCCCTTTCTTGCTGAAGGAACTGCCCTCCCAAAATAGCAGAGAGCCAGCTCCCCACATACAAGAAAACAAACACAGAACAAAATAGAGAAAAAGAAAACACAATCACCCATAGGTGCAAAACCAGCAATTAAGCAAAGAAAACCTGCAGACTTATCTGGAGTTAATTCTGGCGCCGGATAAATTGAGGAAACTGAAGGACAAACTCCAAGCCATCTTCAGAGGCAGAAGAAAACATTTATCACCGGTAGCAGCTAGGCAGAAACTGCTCTCCTATATACATCAGGCTGATCAGCAATAGGACTTCCTGGATTCCCAATTAATATTAACACCTGTTTGAGTAACAGATTCAGACTCAGCTTCATTACCATTCATGGCTACCAGAGGGAGCTCCAAGCCAGCACCCACTTGGATGACATTCCCAACAGTGCTGGCTGGGTGGAGCATGGTGGTGCAGCGAGTGTCACAGATGCTCTGTTGGTTTTTGCTGGCTTCAAAGAAATGGCGCCCGGAGTCAGCACCCAGTGCCATTTTCCTTAAGTCTGCTGCTGGGAGATCAATAGGCCAAAGGTGGCGTGTGCGCAGATGTTTGAGCCAAGAGCTTCATCTGCGCATGCGCCAACTCCGGGCGCCAATATTTGAAGCCTGCACCACCGACAGAGCATCTCACCTGCCACACCATGCCGCCGCAGCCAGTACAGCACCCATTCTCCACCTCGCAGTAAGCTACACTCCCAGTATCAGATGCACCCCTCATTTTCCTCCCAAATTTGTGGGAGGAAAAATGCATCTTAAAAATACAGTATATTATCATTTTCTATTTTTTTTTTTTTTTTATCAAATTTACTATCTCTGTACGAGATAGCTGAATAATGCTGCAATCCTGACTTCTGCCTTCACCAAGGTTGTGCCTGGGGTTTGCCCAACACTTCCAGGTGAGCCCCTTTATCTTTTGGCTCACATACGTTGGTCCATATGGCCTCACACAGGGAACGCTTCAATTTTCGCCTACTCTTAAGGCATTCAGAGGGAGACACAAGGAGAATATGGACATGGGAAGATGCACAGTGACACAATTCCCCTTAGCATATGTGCATATGTGACGCCCTGGCCGGGCCTGGTAGTCACAGGTAGGCCCCTGTACTACACCTTTCCCTCACAGGTGACATCAGCCAACTTCAAAACCCTAGTCACCCCCATCAGGGCTAGATAGACACACCAGGGGGCAGAACCAGGTGGTTGGAAGACGCCCACCAAGGAGTTTGGACAGCCCGGGGCGGGAAACCAGTTCAGATCAGTTTAGGGTTCAAGTTGGAGAGGAGTGTGGGCTGGAGCTGTGTCCAGCTCCAGCAGAGGCGAATACTTCAAATTGAATGGCGCCAGGGTACGAGCCCTGGTGCCACTGGCTAGGAGGCAGATGGCAGTCTCCATCTGCAGGAGTCAGGAAGACGGCTCAGTGGAACCGAGGTGGACCGGGACAGGGTAGTGGTCCACCGATACCGACCCGGGGAACCGACTCAGAAACCGAAGCACACAGGGGGGGTACTCGGACCCTGAAGCCGGGACCAGAAGCGACTGGAACCAGCTAATTAACCGATTGAGGCCAGGACTAGAGGTCCTGTCCCACCCAAAGTCCCTATTAGAAGACAACAGCCCAACGAGGGGGATAAAAGGCCACCGCCAGGGCAGTCCACCATTACACAAAAGTGCAGAAGAAAGACAGAGACCACCAGTCAGGTGGGGGACCAGAACACAGCCAGCTGTGGGCACCGACCACCATCACCTTGGTTTACCAGAGACTCGTGTGTTTCCTTCACTAGTGAGTACACCAGTGCCCTGCGGTAACCCATCTCCCTGCACCAAGAAACCCCAACAGGTCACGGGGCCACCATGCCTGCCCATGGAGGAGTTAACAACTTGCTGCACAACATCTCCCCCGGGTGCCCCGTAACTGCAGCGGTGATGTCCCAACTCACCACATACCGTGGGCGGCATCACGAACCTAGTACGGCCCAGCCCATACATATGCGTCCTACATCCACCATCCCCCCGACCCTTTTCATTCGGAGGGTCCGCGGGATCCCCCGGGTCCAGAGACCCTCGAGCCACCCACCGGAAGGCCCAGACCCGAGCAGCGGCAGGCTGCCGGCACGGGGGCGGCACATATACAGTGCCTTTTCACAGATTTAACCCCCTGAATTTTGGAAGTTGAAGAAACTTCAAAAAAATGCTGGCAGTGTTTTCTTGAAGTATTTTTTGTTTGATCCTCTCAGTTGTTTTTGCAGTGTCAACGTCATTTTTTTACTTGTATGTATAAAATAGTGAGTGGCTCCAAAGTGTAAGAAGTGTAAGCTGCTTGAAGAGTTGACAGGTCACTTCTTTTGACCACTATGCGGCTTTCCAAAGCTGAAATGATTAAAAGAATCTCAAAAGAACTAACAAATGTTTTGTAAGTCGTTTTTACATTGCAGTGCATGTGTTTATCCTTTTTACCTTTAATTTATGGGGGATGCTTGCCTGAAAAAGACATTGTGTGCACTTGTTGAGAAACCTCTAAAGGGCAGTCTTGACAATACCTACCTATCAGAACAAGGATATAATCTGATCACAAAGTATCCTCTTTTTTTAGATTCAGGTAGTTAGTTGTAATCACTGAGGAAACCTGGAAGTAAGCTTTCAATTTCCCTGCAGCACCCCCGCAGGAGAAATGAAGTATTACACACTGTTAATTGACATCAAGTGTAGTACAGAACAGATCAGATCCTCCAGAATGAGATATGATTTTTGCAGCTGCTCTGTCCAAGAGATAAGTTTACTGATTGGGATACACCAGTGTATCAAGAATACACGTGCAAAAACTTAGGATCACCAATATGATAGTAAAAAATAAACAACCTTTATTTAACCACAAAAGACTTGTTGGCCCACATAGAAACACTTAAAAAGCACTAAAAATAGTGCAAGAAATAACATGGGGTATACAAAATGTACAGTAAACCCCATATTCTAGCCCCCAGATGATGTAAGCAGAGATTGCCACAAGCACGTTGTCACATAAGTAAAGGCTTATCATATAGATTATGCACAACAATTAATCATATGACAAAAAAAATTAATTGTACATAATCTGTATGATTTCAGTTGAAGATACATAGTGATGGGCAGTTTGGCTGTATTAATGTACTGTATAATTGAGCTCTACTCACCAAAAACAGCTCAATCTTTTAAATCCCGAAAGGATACCTTTTTGACCTGCAGATGAATATGTGCTTAAGGTATGATCACTGCTGTCCGATGCGATGGAAACCCATTGGCATGGGCAACATTCTCATTTTACCCCAATTGCAAGTGGCTCTCTTTAGGATATGTAACGTCCAGACCAGCGTCCCCATGATTCTGCCCACATTGGTGGGGACAATGGTTTTCTCACCTGCCTGGCCATCCTGTGGCGTCTTCCTCATCCTTAAATCATGCTTCTGTCTCTCGCAGCCCACACATACCTCACAGGCCTACTGGAAATGCCTGTGGGGTTAAGGCGGCCACGCCCCTTTTCTTAAAGGACCAGTACGCCCTGACCTGGAAGTGTCTCTCAGATCAGCTGAGAGGTTTCAGGTATTTAAGGCACCTTCCCCTTAAGGGAGGTGTGTCACCCAGGGATAGGGGGTACTCAGAGCCGGGCCAATGGGGTCGCTTCTAGAGGTATCACGGTGGCATGACCCGGTCTGTGATCCCAGGCTCCACAACAAAAGGGGAATATGTAAAGGGGGATTGTCTGTGACGCCACCCATGGGTTGCGGTGATGAGATGGTGGCACCGCCGCTGCCTCTGAGGACCGTGCCCGGGACTGATGGTGTGGGGTAGCAAGGTGGGATCCCCTCCACAGGTAGGGGAGTTGTAGTCCCAGGGCCCAATTGGGAGTTATGGTGGTGGCAGGGAGCAGGAAACTCACAGTTTGGTTGTCTTGGTGTTGGATGAAGCTAGGCTGATGTGTGTGGTCAGAAAACAAAGAGTCCTTTGTAAACCAACTTGCCAAATGGCCGGTCACCGTTGGCAGGTGTCTTCAGGTCCCACACCCAGATGTACAGCCAGGGCCCTTCTTTCCACACTCTCTGTCTGTCTCTTTCCTGTCTGGACTAGTCCGTTTGAACGGCCTCCAGCTTGGGTCCCTCTCCCTGCACCGGTGGGCTACAACCCTGTCCCGGTCGCCTCAGGTTTCCCGCTGCCGGATCTCCATCGCCTGTGGCCCTCACAGCCACCTAGTCTGGTAGTCCAGGGCTCCAACCCCGGGTACCACTTTTTCCGGGGAGCTGCGAGCCTCCCCTGTCAGCTTTCCACTGACTACAGCACAACTGAACTAAATTCTGCTCTGTCATTTCCTTAACTCCCCTCGCCCCCTCCCTTTTCCTTGGGAGGGGGTGAGTAGGGCCTGATTGGCTGCTGATTGGCTGCTGTACATCTGTGTGGGGATTGTTTAGCTGCAAAGGAGGATTAACTCTTTCTGTGACTACCTGTTTTTACCAAGGCGTCACAGAGGCGCCTGGGCAACGAGTTAGTTACGTTTCTAGTTCTAAGGTCCTTAGTGCTGCTGTTGCAACTGCTGTTGTGGTACGTTCTGCTGCTGACTCGTATCTGTGTTTCAGTGCTGACCTGCTGCTACTCTCCATGCTGGTCGGCTACCACAATATCCATTGCTGCAAGTGTCCACGCCAGTCGTTGCTGCCATATCCATCCATCCCAAATGGATCTATGATTCCGCCTGCTACTGCTGTCGTAGAGACTGTACTGTATCTGTGACACCAGCTGTCGGGGTATCACAGATCCTCTGGGGCTGCCCTCTGCCGGCCGCTTACCAGCAAGTGTACCTGCTGCCACCTTCAATGGCAGTAGTGAAGACTTGGCAGGTGGTCCGGTTCGCTCCCCCAGGCAAGTGAGCAGTATTTTTGGTCCAGTAGACCCACTAATACTGTGCCCGTCCTGCTAGCATAACAGGATATTGGCTCCCATCGATCTTAGAAGTGAGCTGGCACTTTGTGGTAGAGCCTTTGCCAGTGACCCATCACTAAAGCTGAAAGCTTATGATTCCTGATGCAAAAGAAATGTTAGAGCTCCCATCATACTCTGAAACATCTATGAAAAAAACTAAAGTTTCACCCTGTATACTGTATCTCTTCTTTCTACATCATTATTGCAAATTTGAGTAAACCTAAATCCTTTTGCGATAAAACTTGGTTTAGAGATTTGTACAAAAAATGAAATAATTACAATTCCTTATATACAGATCATGGCAATTGCTCTTTAAGCCAATGTCCAACACTCCAAAAGAAAAACCAGCATTTTACCCCACCAAAACTATGTATTGTAACCCGCCAATCAACACATAGAAGTATAATAAAACTTTGATACATTGATTTACACATAATTTGCTACACAGGCATCCTGATTGCCTGCAGCTCCACTAGGAATAATCTACATTTTGATTTAATTCGGGATCTATGGAATACGCTTGTTTTCCCGTATTTGTCGTCATGCAATGAAGAGATTATAGCAAGTGCCAATCTATTGAATTTAGGGGCACATTTTATGCCATTCCTATGTTTTTGACATGTATAGACAAGTAGACAAAGCATTAATGTAAAAACAGCAGAGATCATAGTAAAGTATTATCTTACAATTAAAGAGTTTGTCAAATTTATAAAACCCATTTTGAAATATCTTAATAGGGAATTGGGAGTTAGGAGAAAATAAACTACTTTTTTTACAATCCTGTTATAGCTGTTCTGTGTTTCACAAGTCAGCTTATGGGATCACCAGTGAGGTCCTCTGAATTAGGCCTCTTCAGGCCTAATCAAGATTGAGCGCTCGGAGAAAAGACCTGCATTCATGTGGGCATGATCAGTTTTCTGTTTATTTAGCCAAGGTACATATTATTTATACCATTTACATATCGATGTGATATTGCAAAAAAAGGCTTCTAGCTGGAAATTTACAAGTAGATCATATGACCTTTAAGTTTGAGAAAAACAAAAATGTAGAGTCATGCATATGAGATAAGAAGAACATTTAGCAGACAATAATAATCCTTGAGCTTGTTTCTTATTCCGAAGGCTCCATAATGGCTATGAACCTACACCAGATATACTAATGAAACAATAAAATATTTAAAATCAAGAAATATAGAAACTATTAACCCTTCTATATCAATTCGCGTGTAGTAACTAGGATATTGGGCTTTAAAAAATAGTTACTTTCTAGAGTAACCAACATATCTTTACAGAGATAGTGTTAAGGCCACTTTACACGCTGTGACATCGCTCAAGCGATCTCGTTGGGGTCACGGAATTTGTGACGCACATCCAGCCGCTTTAGCGATGTTGTTGTGTGTTTTGAATCGTCGCAAAATCATTCAAAATCGCTCATCGGTGACTTACCCCCCTATTCTCGATTATCGCTGCTGCTGTAGCTAGCGATGAAGTTCCTCGTTGCTGCGGCAGCACACATCACTGTGTGTGACACCGCAGGAACAAGGAACCTCACCTTACCTGCGTCCGCCCGCAATGAGGAAGAAAGGAGGTGGGTGGGATGTTACGTCCCGCTTATCTCCGCCCCTCACTTCTATTGGACGGCGGTTCAGTGACGCTGCTGTGATGTCGCTGTGATGCTGAACGAACTGCCCCCTTAGAAAGGAGGCGGTTTGCCGGTCACAGTGACATCGCTAGGCAGGTAAGTAGTGTGACGGGTCCGCGCGATATTGTGCGCCACGGGCAGCGATTTGCCCGTGTCGCACAACCGATGGGGGCGGGTACGCAAGCTAGTGATATCGATCACGATATCGCAGCATATAAAGCGGCTTTAATTCTTCATTTCTCCTGCGGTGGCGCTGCAGAGAAATGCTTACTGCCAAAAAAGACAACTGATCGTTGGTGGCTCCAGTAGAGGGACATTACATTCTTATCATGTCAGAATGGTGACACCCATTGTTCTGTCCATTCACGTTTGAAGGCAGATGTGACTTTATAATACTCACCTAAAAGGTCGGTGCGGTGCAGACTGGTCAGATGGGTGCCTCCATTCGTCGGGTCTGGCACCTCCTCTTTTGGCCATCTTTGTTCTCCTTCTTCTGAAGCCTGGGTGCATGACGCGTCTGACGTCATCCACACAGGCTGGCATTGAGGTCCTGTGCATGTGCACTACAATACTTTGATCTGCCCTGCGAAGGGCAGATCAAAGTGCACCTGCGCAGGACCTCAATGCCAGCCAGTTCGGTAGTACTATGGTGAGACTAAACCTGTTTATTTTATGTATTTTTTTTATTTAAAGTGAACCTGTCAGGTCCAAAATACACCCAGTACCATGTGCAGTTCTGGGTGTATATTGTTAATCCCTGGCTAACTGTCCCTGTATACACTAGCATAGATAAAGAGATGTTTAGAAAAAGTATTTCAAAAGATCCCATATGATATGCTAATAAGGCCAGGGGCTAGTCGTGAGGACGTTATATATCTTGGTTAGTTGGCCCCCATAGCAGGTAAGCACACCCCTGTGTGCGTGCTAACATGCTAATGAATGTCAGTGTCAGAGGATGGTCGCACTCACCTCTCTGCTGCCATCACGTCCGAGTCCTGATTTTAGCTCAGTGTGCATGATTCCAGACTTTCGGTCATGCACACTACATGGGTTTGAAGCCAGCACTTGTACACCCGGCTTCTTAGTGCACATGACCACCAGGTGTATGAGTCCTGGCTTCAAACTCATGTAGTGCGCATGACCGAAAGTCCAGGATCATGCACACTGAGCCGAAATCAGGACTCGGACACGGTGACAGCAGAGAGGTGAGCGCAACCATCCTCTGACACAGTGCACTCATTAGCATGTTAGCATGCCCACAGGGGTGTACTTACATGCTAAGGGGGCTGACTAGCCAAGGGAAGTAATGCCCTCATGACTAGTCATTGGCCTCATTAACATATTATAAAGGATCTTTAGTAATAATATTTCTAAAGATCCTTTTATCTATGCTAGTGTATACAGGGACGGTTAGGCAGGGATTAGTAATATGCACCCAGAACTGCTCGTGGTTCTGGGTGCATATTTCACCTGTTCATAAAACCTCCGTCTTTACTACTTTTACAGTCAAATGGAAAAGTTTGGGCACCCCTATTAATGTTAACCTTTTTTCTTTATAACAATTTGGGTTTTTGCAACAGCTATTTCAGTTTCATATATCTAATAACTGATGGACTGAGCAATATTTCTGGATTGAAATGAGGTTTATTGTACTAACAGAAAATGTGCAATCCGCAATTAAACAAAATTTGACCGGTGCAAAAGTATGGGCACATCAACATAAAAGTGACATTAATATTTTGTAGATCCTCCTTTTGCAAAAATAGCCTCTAGTTGCTTCCTGTAGCTTTTAATGAGTTCCTGGATCCTGGATGAAGGTATATTTTAACATTCCTGTTTACAAAACAATTCCAGTTCAGTTAAGTTTGATGGTCACCAAGCATGGACAGCACGCTTCAAATCATCCCACAGATTTTCAATGATATTCAGGTCTGGGGACTGGGATGGCCTTTCCAGAACATTGTAATTGTTCCTCTGCATGAATGCCTGAGTAGATTTGGAGCGGTGTTTTGAATCATTGTCTTGCTGAAATATCCATCCCCTGCGTAACTTCAACTTCGTCACTGATTCTTGCACATTATTGTCAAGAATCTGCTGATACTGAGTTGAATCCATGCGACCCTCAACTTTAACAAGATTCCCGGTGCCGGCATTGGCCAGACAGCCCCAAAGCATGATGGAACCTCCACCAAATTTTACTGTGGGTAGAAAGTGCTTTTTTTGGAATGCAGTGTTTTTTTTGCCTCCATGCATAATGCCTTTTTGTATGACCAAACAACGCAATCTTTGTTTCATCAGTCCACAGGACCTTCTTCCAAAATGTAACTGGCTTGTCCAAATGTGCTTTTGCATACCTCAGGCGACTCTGTTTGTGGCGTGCTTGCAGAAATGGCTTCCTTTGCATCACTCTCCCATACAGCTTCTCCTTGTGCAACGTGCACTGTATTGTTGACCGATGCACATTGACACCATATGCAGCAAGATGAAGCTGCAGGTCTTTGGAGGTGGTCTGTGGATTGTCCTTGACTGTTCTCACCATTCTTCTTCTCTGCCTTTCTGATATTTTTCTTGGCCTGCCACTTCTGGGCGTAACAAGAACTGTACCTGTGTTCTTCCATTTCCTTACTATGTTCCTCACAGTGGAAACTGACAGTTTAAATCTCTGAGACAACTTTTTGTATCCTTCCCCTGAACAACTATGTTGAATAATCTTTGTTTTCAGATCATTAGAGAGTTGTTTTGAGGAGCCCATGATGCCACTCTTCATAGGAGATGCAAATAGGAGAACAAATTGCAAGTGGCCACCTTAACCCCTTAACGACCGCGGGCCGTAAAATTACGTCCTAAATGACATAATCTTACTGCCCGCGGTCCTCCGGCGGCAGCATGCCGCGATCGGCACACATCTCAGCTGATTTTCACAGCTGAGATGTGTGCCTGCTAGGCACGAGCAGAATCGTTATCTGCTCGTGCCGATTAACCCCTTATAATGGCGCTGTCAATACATGACAGCGCCATTATAAGCGCAATCGCGGTAAAGTTTTAATTACCGCCGAAACCGGAAGTCACGTGACGCGATCACGTGACTCCCGATAGTTGTCATGGTAGTACAGGGTCATGTGATGACTCCTGTACTACACATGAATTGGTTTCACTTTCGCTGTGCCCGGGGCACAGCAAAAGAGAAAGACAGCGTATCTGCTGTTTACAGCCTTCCAGCTGTGATCAGCAGATACTGCAGAGCGATCGGAATGCTGATCGCAATAGCCCCCTAGGGGGACTAGTAAAATAAAAAAAAAAAGTAAAAAAATAAGTTTTAAAAAATTAAAAAAAAACAAAAAAACCTAAAAGTTCAAATCACCCCCCATTCGCCCCATTGAAAATTAAAGGGTTAAAAAAATAAAAAATATACACACATTTGGTATCGCCGCGTTCAGAAACGCCCGATCTATCAAAATATAAAATCAATTAATCTGATCAGTAAACGGCGTAGCGGCAAAAAAATTCCAAACGCCAAAACGACGTTTTTTTGTCGCCACAACTTTTGCGCAAAATGCAATAAGAGGCGATCAAAACGTAGCATCTGCGCAAAAATGGTACCGTTAAAAACGTCAGCTCGAGACGCAAAAAATAAGCCGTCATTGAGCCTAAGATCCCGAAAAATGAGAACGCTACGGGTCACGGAATATGGCGTAAAACGTGCGCCACTTTTTTCGGACAAACTTCCGATTTTTTTTTAACCCCTTATATAAAAGTAAACCTATACATGTTTGGTGTCTACGAACTCGCACTGACCTGAGGCATCACACCCACACATCAGTTTTACCATATAGTGAACACAGTGAATAAAATATCTCAAAAACCATAGTGCTATCGCACTTTTTTTGCAATTTTTCAGCATTTGGAATTTTTTTGCCATTTTCTAGTACACAATATGGTAAAACTGATGGTTTCATTTAAAAGTACAGCTCGTTCCGCAAAAAATGAGCCCTCACATGACCATATTGACTGAAAAATAAAAAAGTTACGTCTCTCAGAAAAAGAATGGCGAAAAAAAAAAACGGAAAGCGAAAAATCGGCCGGTCGTGAAAGGGTTAAATACCTTTTCTCATGATTGGATACACCTGCCTATGAAGTTCAAAGCTAAATGAGGTTACAAAACCAATTTAGTGCTTTAGTAAGTCAGTAAAAAGTAGTTAGGAGTGTTCAAATCAAGAAATTGATAAGGGTGCCCATACTTTTGCACCGGTCAAATTTTGCTTAAATGTGGATTGCACATTTTCTGTTAGTACAATAAACCTCATTTCAATCCAGAAATATTACTCAGTCCATCAGTTATTAGATATATAAAACTGAAATAGCTGTTGCAAAAACCCAAATTGTTATAAAGAAAAAAGTTTAACATTAACAGGGGTGCCCAAACTTTTCCATATGACTGTATATAAAAAATTTTTTACTTTGATATCGATAATAAAAGTAAAAAATGTTTATATAAAAGTAGTAAAGACTGAGGTTTTATGATAATATCTACTTTAAGTATCCTAGATTGGTATACAACTGCATATTGCACCTGACGGGTTCACTTTAAATATTGAATAAAAAATCAGATTTCCAAAACGAAAATTGGTATTTATTCCATATTACCATCACATTTTCATTTTTCTTTCTATGGAGTTTTTTTTGTGTTTTGTGTATCATTTTTTTTATTGATACCATTTTGGGATATCTACGTCTTTGTGAATAGACACGGACGTTCATTATCAGGGGGTTCGGCCTCTTGACGCTTTTATCATTGTTCTTAAATTTGTAGTAATTATCTGCTGTGATAGAGAAAAATAAATCTATGAAATGTAATTAAATTTTGTCTTATCGTATTTTTCCATAATACACTACTGAATTACAAAGGAAACTCACAAGTAAGCAGAGAACGCAGCTAGGTCTTACAATGGGAAGATGTTCTCCTCTCCTCCGCTGTGCTTCCTCAATAACCCATTCAGTAACCGATAATAAGTTAATCAAATAGCGTCTCCCGGAGAAACGATTTATCTCGGTAATTTTTAAAGACAGGGGAATAATTAAATTATGCCTTCCAATTGCATGATCCTAATTGATTTCAATGTATCCTGTTTGCAAAAGCATCTGAAGTCATTATATCACAGTTTTGCATTTGAATATTGTCAGTAAGCAGGATCGGTAATTATATATTTAGTAATATCATAGGAATACTTTATTTTTATTGTGTCAGCAATACTTTGCCACATTGAACATAGGGGGAGATTTCTTAAAAGTGTATGTGAGGATTTATTAAAGCTAATGATGAGCGAGTTTCGAAATACTCGGATTCGCGACACTCGTAAAGAGTACTGTCTAATACTCGCGTATTCATTACGAATAGTGTGTACAATGCAAGTCAATGGGGAATACTCACAAGGTATCGAGTAACCCGAATGCCGTACTATTCGCTACTCGCACAAATAGTACGGCATTCGGGTTACTCGTTACATTGCGAGTATTCCCCGTTGACTTGCATGGCACACACTATTCGGAATGAATACGCGAGCATTAGACAGTACTCGTTACGAGTGTCGCGAATCCGAGTATTTCGAAACTCGCTCATCATTAATTAAAGCTTCTGTTTATTTTCCAGAAATAACGCCACTACCATACAAAGCCTTTGGCAAGTATTGCCGAGTATACCAGTTTAACCCCTTAGATACCATGATCAATAACATCTAAGTTGCTTAACTGTCATGAGTGTGTCACAGCCTGATGTGATCTTGGGGCATTGGGGATCAGTATCAGTAGGTCACAGCGTATTGTGGATCACAGATCCGCTTTAGTGCTCTTTCGTTATTCACCCTGAGTTGGAGCTGTATTTAATTCTATACTGTACTGAAGGGGTTTTTCATTTAATTTCTATCCTGCAGTGATCTAATAGGTAGTTGTAATCTCAGCTGCAGTATCCCCTTTCTGATATAAGTATCTACTCCCTCTTATAGCTCATACCTATGCTGTCCATTTGAAGGAGCCAGTCTCTGGAGGAAGCTGAGGTATCGCTTCAGTTGCAGCTGAGAAATTCCTGTGTTATATGTTATATCATTCTCCACCTGTTTGTCTTTCCTACCTTGTGTTGTCTTATTGCAGTGGTGAGACTAGTGTCTTGCTGTTACGGGTCATCGGTGAGGCTCTTGCGGCTGAGGCTAAGTCCTGTAGTGGGGCTTCTGAGCATGTGCGAGCTTGCAAGCAGGCTTTTTGTTCTAAGTCCTCTTTTGCTCCTTCTGAGCATGCTCGCCACGTGGCAATCGTCGATTGGTCGTGATCCGAGATCACATGACTATGATGTGTCGCTTCCTGATTGGCCATGGCTGACTTCATCGATGACACGGGATCACATGACCGTGACATGCTGGCTGCTGATTGGCTGCGGCTGATGTCAGTGATGACATGAGATCACATGACTATGACGTGTCGCTTCCTGATTGGTCGTGGCTGACGTCATTGATGACGAACTCGCTGGTGATTGGTGGATTGATCCAGGAGCACCTCAATTTTGTGGGAGGTGCTTTGTCTATATAGGACCCTGCAGCACGCTTCTCGATACTCAGACGTTCTTGGTGCATGCATGGGGTAGACACCTCATGTGTGATGAACAATACTACCCTCTTCCTTGCACTTTAGTGGAACGGGTTGGGTAGGTTCTCAGTACCAACTTGTATTACACTAGAGCCCGCTTCCATCTACCTTAGTGGAGCCGGGTTAGTCAGGGTCAGCACACTCACTGCTCTCAGTGTCTCTCTAATTCGTCTGTGCGGTTGCTCACTGACTCCCTCTGTGTGGTTAGCACAAGGAGTTCAGGCAGGGACTACTATTGAGCCTGAACAGTACGGATAGTACTGTTTGCACCTACACACTCCGTATACATTACTATCTCTATGAACTGTAATAGAGGATAGCAATAAGGGATCTCCGTGACCTGTAACGGTTTTCCTACCTACATTGCAGTGTGTTTGCATCCACATCAGTGTGAAGTAACACTGGTGTTAGTTAGTGGACAGCGGTTGGGGTAACCATCCATATATGCTTTGTAGTTCCATTAATTGGGCAGGAGCTACAGGTCCACTCTTCTTATCATTTTGGCATTTGCCGTGTCTCTGTGATTTAACAGAGAACACTGCACTAAAGGCCTCTTTACACACTGAGACTTTCTAGCGATCCCACCAGCGATCCCAACCTGGCCGGGATCGCTACAAAGTCTCTGGTGAGCTGTCAAACAGGCAGACCTGGCCAACGACGCAACAGCGATCCGGACCTGCAGAACGACCTAGCTAGTCATTGGGGACGTTGTAAAGCAGCTTTTTGAAAGGGAAGTCACTGTAAAGTCCCCTTTACACACTGAGACTTTGCTGCACAGCGGGAAACAAAGGACCAAAGAATGGTCCTGAACGATTTGTAGCGATCAGCAACTTCACAGCAGGGGCCAGGTCGCTGATGTGTTTCACACACTGCAATGTCGCTGGGGAGGTCGCTATAACGTCACAAAACCGGTGACGTTACAGCGATGTCGTTTGCGATGTTGCAGTGTGTAAAGCCACCTTTAGTCTTAGTGTCACTGTGAGGTAACAGTGACAGTACCACTCTAGTGGTACAGTATCCCTTCCCTTGCCTTCACCAGCAGCAGATTGTTCTGCACGGTGGGCCCTGACTGCTATATAGCCTACCTATTCCCTACCATCTGGCAGTCCCATAACACTTGCTGGCCTTCACTTTTCAGTATTAGTTCAGGGCCAGTGAGGGCTTAGGCACATGATCGGCGTACAAGGGAAAGGACCCATCTAGAGATATTTAGGCGTGCATTGGTCAACCTCAGGTAAGTGTTAGGAGGTGACCCTGCTCCTCTGTCTCTAGTACCATGTCCTCCGTTGTATTATTACCCTATTGTTCCCTCTGTGATATGCCGTATGTATTTGTAGACCTGGCATGACAGGGGCAGTAACACCGTGACTAGAGTTGAGCGAGGTTCGCGGTTCGTGGTTCTCCAGTTCGCGGCTCGAGTGATTTTGGGGGCTGTTCTAGATCGAACTAGAACTCGAGCTTTTTTGCAAAAGCTCGATAGTCCTAGATACGTTCGAGAACGGTTCTAGCAGCAAAAAACCCAGCTAATTCCTAGCTGGATTTCCGCTGTAATAGTGTAAGTCACTCTGTGACTCACACTATTATGACATTTCAGTGTATAGTGTGCGGGAACAGCGCATTCAGATCACTGCTGTTTGGATAATGGCGATCGCCATTTTTTTTTTTTCCTTCTCTTCCTTCTCTAAGCGCGCGCGTGTAGTGGGGAGGGCCAGCATGTCAGCCAATCCCAGACACACACACAGCTAAGTGGACTTTTAGCCAGAGAAGCAACGGCATGTTTGATAGGATGTCCATGTCACATGTCCCTGCATTATAAAACCGGACATTTTCCTCCAGCACGCCATTATCTGCCTTCTGCGTCCTTGGTGTCAGACATCACTGGCGCGGCTCCTATCGCCGATACAGCTGTATACGCTCCATACACAGCGCTGGACAGCATAGGGATAGCACTTTCTATCAGTCCTTTTAAGGGCTCATACCGGCAGGGTCAGAGCCATAGGTGCAGGTCCTGAAAACAGAGTTTAACAGCTACACAAGATGACAGCGTCTGTGTAGCTAAGGTCAGGGATTTCCTCGCTGCATTTCCCCATTAGGAGGGATAGAAAGGCAGGCTTCCTTTCCTCTACCCAGACCCAAAACCCTGGCACTGTACCCTCCTGTCCTTTGCACACTCAAACTCATTGTTACTAAGCCATTATACTAGCAAACACTGAGTGAACTTAGTGGCATCCTAAACGTGGCTGTGGGACTTCTGTATAGTCCCACTAGTGCAAAGATATTTGCAGCACCTCTGCCTGCATTGCACACTCAAACTCATTGTAGCTAAGCCATTATACTAGCAAACACTGAGGAAACTTAGTGGCATCCTAAACGTGGCTATTGGACTTCTGTATAGTTCCACTAGTGCAAAGATATTTGCAGCACGTCTGCCTGCATTGCACACTCAAACTCATTGTTACTTACTAAGACATTATAATACCAAAAATTGAGTAAACTTAGTGGCATACAAGAAGTGGCTGTTGTACTGCATTAGTGCCCCACTGGTGCAAATCTATGTGCAGCACCTCTGCAGGACACCCTCCTGCTCTGTTTTTAATAAGCTATAATGATAGCAAAAAATACTGCCATTTAGTGGCATCATAGAACTGGCTGTTGTATTCCATTAGTGCCCCACTGGTGGCAAGCTATTTCTAGCACCTGTGCAGGACACCCTCATGCACATTTTGCTACGCTAATGTTATAGCAAACTCAGGAAATTCATTGCTGCATTTGATCATTCGGAGGGATAGAAAGTGAGGCTTCCTTTAGCTTTTCCTTCTGTTCATAGACAGCATCTCCAAGTCCACACCCGAAGAGCAATTTCTCCTCCACGTGTAAGTGTGGAGAGGCAGCTAGTGCGCATGCGTGTGCCGATTTACCCCAGCTGCAGCCTAACTACAGTGTTTCGCCTAGTGAGTATGCTCAGCCTGACTGTGCCATTCCTGACGCTAAGTCTTCATTTCGGGATACAGCGCATGCTCCCACACTTAGTGTGAAAAGCCTCTTTGCACAGGTACTTGCATTCCGTGCCGGGTCTAAGTCCTGTTTTGTGCCAAGACACCATGCTAAAGCTGATAGTCTTTTTTCAGAGACTGTATTTCATGCTACTGAGCATGCTCAGGCACTTATTGCATCAGAAACTAGGTCCGGTAATGAACTCTTTGGCCCTGCCCCTGATGTGGGGGGGCCCATATAGACCACAGGGCATCAGGTGTCCTGACGATGTGGCCAGGCCACTCCCAAATGGCTTGCAGAGGCCCGCCCCTATGACTTGTCACCTCATTATTGATGGTCAGACGATGACTGGTGAGGTGTTTGTGTCGTGGCAGCCATGAGGTCATTATTGAAGTTGCAGTTCCAAATAGGACGCTAGTTATGCCACTCATGACGTGTCACTCTGCTTTTGTCTCCAGGAGGTGCATTGTGGTCCACCCTGGTTTGGGGCGGACCAAGGTTATAAAACGGGCTTGAGCCAACAAGGAGGTGCGCAGTCTTCTATTATGCTCCGAAAGAGCACACCTCCATGTGTTGAACCCATTGCGGCTTTAGGCCAGAGGTAGGCAGGGATAGGGCGTCGATGCAGGCCGCCACCACAGTTGGTAACGCAGAACGGTTAAGACCAGCTCCTGTCCTACAAGTCCTGCTTGTGCAGCCCAGTGGCATTAACAGGCCTGCTGCTGCTGATGCGCCTGCTGAACATAGGTGTGGCCCCAATGCACACGGTCAGCGTACTGAATGGCCCCTGTGATGTTAACAGGGAGTTCCTGGGCTGGGTGGGCGTGTGGACCCTGTGATGCTAACAGGACTCCCAGTCTCAAGATCCGGTTCAGGCAACTATTAGTTTCCTAGCCACACAGATCTGTATCCTCCACCTAACCTTCCAGTTGCCAACCTCTCCTTTTCCATCTGGGAGCACGGTGGACACTGACTGCTGATGGGGATATATACCTTTCTCTTTCTGTTCTTATTAATTTTCGTTATATAGCGGTAACATAGTTTATACCACCTTATCCAAATCTGCCAGTCCCACCGTAACAGATGGTGTTTCTTCATCAAATGTTACTTTTGCTTAACCACCAAACCCACGGACAAAAACTTTTTTCCCCTTTCCAACACACCTGTTCCCCTTTCCACCAGCATTTGTCCTTTTTCAACTTATTTGGTATATCACCAAAAGTGCAACTCTGCAGGGACACCGTACTCAATGCCGTCTCAGCACAGCAGCCAGCCCTCGGTCCCTCAGATGTGGACAAGTAAAAGACCATTTCCTCCTATCCATGACAAAGCGTTGAGATTCACTCTGTGCAGCACTGGTGTTTACTGGAAAAGCAGATCTAAGATTGCGTACCACCTTCTGCAGATACTCCTGTATACGTGCGTCCCTTTCTATGGCTGGAATTATTTCGCCAAATTTTGTCTAGTACCGGGGATCTAACAGTGTGGCAACCCAATAGTTAGCATTACTTCGAATTCGTACAATCCGAGGGTCATGTTGTAGGTAGTGCAGCAAGAAGGCGCTCATGTGTCTTGTGCATCCAGGAGGACAAAGTCCTTGGTTTGTTGGTGGCAGAGAGGTGAGAATCGTGCCTCCTTCCTCTGCCCTCTCCCCCCAACCTCGCACAACCGAAATGTGAGCAAGCTCTCACTCATCTGCTGAGTCTCCCATGCCCATCGCAAGTTCGTCCTCCATTTCTTCATGGGCTCCTGCACCTTCCTCAACAATTTTTGCTGATACTATGCACCTTTGTTAATCCCTATCCCCCACCATGACTGCCGCCTAGGTGCCGCTCAACGTATGGACCTTGTACATCTTATTATCCCTTCTGCATATGACTCCTCCTGTACTTCCTCCCCTTCCTCTTGGACCAACACCTGACTCCGAATAATGCTTACAGTGTGCTCCATCTTGTAGATGACCAGAATTGTCACGCTGAGAATGGCATCGCTAGTGCTAAACATCTTCGTCGACATTTGTAAACTGTGTAGAAGGGTGCATAGGTCCTTGATCTGACACCACTCCAGCAGCGTGATCTGCACCACCTCTGGATCAAGTTAGCCCAGGGTATACATCATACCGTATTTCAGCAGGGCTCTGCGGTGCTGCCACAGACGCTGCAACATGTGCAGATTCCAATTCCTGCGTGTCGGAACATCGCATTTCCGGCGTTTAACCGCCAGACCCTAAGACTTCAGGAGCGATGAAAGTTGTTGAGCTGCTGGGTGCGAAGGATGAAAGTGAGCACATAGCAGCGTGCCCGCTGCACAAGGCCATGTAGGCCGGGATGGTATTTTAAAAATTGCTGGAGAATCAGATTCAACACGTGAGCCATACAAGGCACGTGTGTCACATTGCCCTGACGAAGGGCCGCAGACAGGTTTGCATCATTGCCGCACACGGCTGTTAAGTCACCAACGTAGTGCACTCAATCAATTTGTACTCCGGTCGCCAGGTGACAACGTGTTCCTTTCGTGCATAGTGCTGATGATGGGAAAGGAGTCGACGCCCGCGGCGCAGGTGGACGCAGGTTATTGTCACCCACTGGGTTGCGTTACCTTGACAGATACAGAACCACAGGCTGAATGTAGGTGGTGGGCATCTCACGGATGAAGTACCATCATTCAGCTACAACCAATGGGAAGACACCACACCCTTTTTTAGGCCCCTCCTGTCTGCAGACCACTGCCAGACAAAGCTATGAACCTCTTGTTACTGTTACCCCCAGTTCAGTTTTATGAGTTTGTGTGCTTGTTACCTGACTACTTTTCCTGCTTGCTGTTTATGTACCTCGTTGGCCGATCCGCATTTCACCTCTGCTTGTTTTCTGATTAAGTCCTGGCCATCCCATTCTGTTCCTCTTCCTCAATTAATGTTTTTGACCCTGCATGACTACTATTCTCTGGAACTGCAGCCTTCCACAGGTATTGATCAACTTGGGCCCTGTGTAATTCCAAATCACTGTATAGGGTTTAAAGGGTTTCAGGGTTCTGGGTGTCCAGCTTGGTGAGTGGCTTGCCTCTGGCCTATCCTTTACAGCCCATCTGAGTGTGTCGATCCAGGCAGGCGTTACACCGTGCCCTCTGCAGAAGGCCATGTAGGCCGAGATAGTGTTTTAAAAATTGCTGGACAACCAGGTTCAACACGTGAGCCATACAAGGCACGTGTGCCACATTGCCCTGAAGAAGGGTCGCAGACTGGTTTGCATCATTGTCGCACCCGACCTTCCATGGCTGCTGGTTGAGTGGAGACAACCATTGATGAAACTCGGTCTCACTCTCCAGAGCCAACCGTCCACAATTCCTCAGCGGTGTCTCACATTTCCCCTACATTTCAAAGTAAACATTTGACCGCCTGATGGCCTTGAGCTCTGCTGCCAGCATAGTAAGGAGGTGTGTGGGATTCCTTGGGTGCAGTTACAACGTGGGTGGCCTGACCACACAGGGTTTGGGCCGAGGTGGAGGACCCACACGAGGTTGAGGAGGCAGAAGCAGTGGAGGAACTTGTACATACAGATGAAGGATTGACACACAAGTCATGTGGATGGCAAGACTTGTACAGCAAACCCTTCTCCATCTCTCACCATAGTTACCCAGTGCCCAGTCAGCAACATGTAACTCTCCTGTCCATGCTTACTGGTCCAAGTATCTGTGGTGAAATGAACCCTGTCACACACAGAGCTTCTCAAGGAATCGGTGAGGTTGTGTGCGACCTGCTGTGGTAGTGTGGGCACGCCTTTCTTGGAGAAAGAGTGACGACTGGCCATCGGCTTTTGGGGCACTGCAATGGGCATAAGGTCTCGAAAATCCTCGATCTCAAAAGGGTGTAAAGGCAGCCTTTCTGTTGCCAACAAGTTGCAGATGATGAAACTCAACCTCTTAGGCATGTCATGCCCTTCGAAAATCATGTAAAACACAGCGAGGGGACTCCAACCACAGTCTCCCTCGTTGCCACTAATTGGGCCACACACACCCCACTTGACTGGCATCAGTTGACCCCCCTTTTGAAAAAGAAAAAGATGCTTTGCATGAAGCACTCTCAAAAATACGCGTCCCTTTCCCGTCCCCTGGCTGACCCAGGGGAAGAAAAGTCCTCTGAGAGCCATGACTTGTTCATCTTGGTTCTTTTAGAAACACAGCGAGGGGACTCCAACCACAGTCTCCCTCGTTGCCACTAATTGGGCCACACGCACCCCACTTGACTGGCATCACTTGACCCCCCTATTCAAAATGAAAAAGAGGCTTTGCATGAAGCACTCTCAAAAATACGCGTGCCTTTCCCGTCCCCTGGCTGACCCAGGGGAAGAAAAGTCCTCTGAGAGCCATGACTTGTTCATCTTGGTTCTTTAAGAAACACAGCGAGGGGACTCCAACCACAGTCTCCCTCGTTGCCACTAATTGGGCCACACACACCCCACTTGACTGGCATCACTTGACCCCCCTATTCAAAATGAAAAAGATGCTTTGCATGAAGCACTCTCAAAAATACGCGTGCCTTTCCCATCCCCTGGCTGACCCAGGGGAAGAAAAGTCCTCTGAGAGCCATGACTTGTTCATTTTGGTTCTTTTAGAAACACAGCGAGGGGACTCCAACCACAGTCTCCCTCATTGCCACTAATTGGGCCACACACACCCCACTTGACTGGCATCAGTTGACCCCCCTTTTGAAAAAGAAAAAGATGCTTTGCATGAAGCACTCTCAAAAATACGCGTGTCTTTCCCGTCCCCTGGCTGACCCAGGGGAAGAAAAGTCCTCTGAGAGCCATGACTTGTTCATCTTGGTTCTTTTAGAAACACAGTGAGGGGACTCCAACCACAGTCTCCCTCGTTGCCACTAATTGGGCCACACACACCCCACTTGACTGGCATCACTTGACCCCCCTATTCAAAATGAAAAAGATGCTTTGCATGAAGCACTCTCAAAAATACGCGTGCCTTTCCCGTCCCCTGGCTGATCCAGGGGAAGAAAAGTCCTCTGAGAGCCATGTCCACATTGTCAGTGGACAGACACGTGTGCTTATCTGCCAGCAGACCCCCAGCAGCACTGAAGACAGGTTCCGAGAGAACGCTGGCTGCAGGACACGACAAGATCCCCAAGGCGTACGTGGCGAGCTCAGGCAATTTATCCAGATTGGAAGCCTAAAATGAGCAGGGCTCAAGTTGCACAGTAATGGCATCGATGTTTCCTTGCATATACTCATATATCTGTGTCTCCTCCTCTTTTTCCTTGTCCAGGTGTTTTGTTTTCGCATGAGTATATGTCCTTGTCACTTTCCCATGTGTTTGTGTTGTGTTGTGAGTTGTTTATCACCTTTTGGACACCTTTGAGGGTGTTTTCTAGGTGTTTTTATGTGTTTGTGATTGCCTGCCATTGTTTCCTATGCAGTTCGAGTTCGGTTCGTCGAACGTTCGACGAACCGAACTCAAACGGGAGCTCCGTTCGGCGAACCGACCTCGAGCCGAACCGCGACCGGTTCGCTCATCTCTAACCGTGACATTGACAGAAGCAGGACAGTCCATTTTTCAATATTTGGCTGATGCTTTTTCTAAAAAAAAAGTTGAATATCTGTGTAGTCAAACAGAATAAAAGTATATTCCTTTATTTTAACAGATGTCGCCTTTTTTCCAAACGAATATGCATAATCACCATGATCCAAGATCCTGTTTGGCTGCAGTCACATTTTACTTTTGTCCTGAGACAAGCATTTTCTTGCAACACTGCCCATGTGTAGGGAGCACAAATCTGTTGCTTGCTGAGCTGGAATAGTATTATATTGTGATTGTACTTATAAAAGGAGCATGAAACTAAAATAATATGCAAGAAAAAATAACAGCAAAATTTACGGATTTCTGAATCGCTTCCAAAAACAATAAGGAAGAAGTTCATAAATAATCTAAACTTCCAAACAGTATTCATGAAAACTTCAACGTATTCCACAAAAAAATAACAAAAATATAATAACAAATGTCATTAAACAAAAATATAAAATAAAAAAAACATCCATTTATAAAAGAAACCTTTGTATTTTTTATAGCAAAGTAAAAAATGGAAAAATTCCGAAAAAAAATAAATGAGGGAATTGCTGATGTTTCTTGCCCAACCCTATACAAATAAAATTGTATGTATCGTAAAGGAATGCCTCATTCTTCAAAAAGTCTTCCCACATGAGAATCAGAAAAAGTGATGGCCCTTGAAATGCAACAATGACATAAAATAGCTTTGTCCAGTCAAACACCATTGTGGTATTTATTATTTATAGGTTAAGAATAGACCTAAGCGGACTCGCAAAATCCGGGACTGGCGGGTCCCTGATCATTTTCTTAAAAATCCGGAATCCGGTTTTCATATAAATTTATGGGAACCAGAATCCGGGGATTAAAAATGTTGGTGGAAGGGATAGGGGGATATGAGCATGAGCGGTGTACTTACCCATGCTCTGCCTCATGGCGGAAAGCTGCTTCCGGGTTGCGCATTCAATTCCGGAGCTGCATGTGTCTAGATTGTGCACTAAAAGTAAAGGTAAATGCTAGAATGTATGAGCTCCTTCCATGTATCATGTAATTTGTCATGTGATAGTGTCGCGGGCGGAGGAGAGGACGCTGCGCTCTCCCACTGCTCGGGTCCGGCCGCTGCTGCTGCGGCTGCTGCTCGGTGGTGGCTCGAGCGGTGGGCCGGATCCCGGGGACTCGAGCGGCGTTCCTCGCCTGTCAGTGAAAAGGGGATTTGATTGTGGGGATTTGGTTATTGTCCGTGACGCCACCCACGGTTGTGGTGATATTGGTGACACCACCGCTGCTCTAGACAGGGATCCCGGAAGCGGTGACAGGGAGCAGCTTTGTTGTTAGTTCTCCCCTCCGTGGGTAGGGGGTTGGTTGTCCCGGGGCCCGGTGATGGGGTAGGGATGGATGACAGGCGGGTTACAGGGCCTGGTGAGGTGCAGGGTCGCGGGGACAGCGCTGTGCCGCACGGCACGGTGGTACTCACTCAGCCAATGATGAGGACACAGTTCTCGGTAAAACACACGGCTGGATGGACGGGTCCCACAGATGGCTGCGGTGTTGTTTCTCCCGGCAGGTTGATGGTGACTGCCTTTCCCTGCACCTGTGTACTGTAAACGGTTCCAATGGGTTCCCACCGGTAACCCGCTCCCCAGCTTGGATATGGGCTGGAGGAGCCCCTTTTGCCCGCAGGCTCTGGCCCTGGGAACTTTAACCTTGGCGGTGACTGTGTTTCCCTCTCTCGGTTGGATGGTTGCCTTCTGTCGGGACTTGGCTGCTGGGAAACCCAGGAAATGCCCTTCGCTAACGAATTTGGCAAATTCACGGCGACTCCTAGCCTTGCCGGGGTCCGTAAGCCCCTGCCAGATGGTGCTGACTTCTCTTTGTGTACCGATCCGGTACCGCCGGGCCACCGCCCGTCCACGGTCCTTACGGTAAACTCCGATAGGCCACTCCTGCAGACGGTCACCACTGTCTGCCAACCTTGCTGATCCGTCCGGGCCACACACCCGGACCAACTTCAGTCTGCTCAACTACCACTTTACTCCTCTCTCAACTCTACTCCAAACTGATCTGTCTTCTTTTCCCGCCTCCAGGACTGTGAACTCCTCGGTGGGCGGGGCCAACCGCCTGGCCCACCCCCTGGTGTGAACATCAGTCCCTGGAGGAAGGCAACAAGGGTTTGTGTCTGACTTCGGTGTGCCTGAACGGGAGTGTGGGGTGTGTTGGTGTTGTTCTCTGTGGCCCCTGGCTTGTCCAGGGCACCACAATAGGAAAGAGTGTTCAAAATGCAGCCCACGATGTGTACTCCTGTTCAACCTGAGCATCCTGCTTCATGAAGTAGGCAGCCCAGGATGAGCCGCGCTAGTGATGCTTCCTCCTCTGCTTAGCCTGGGCTTCTCAGTGCATGAATCGTGCACCGAGAGGCCCAGGATGAGCTGCGCCGGCTATGTTTCTCCTCTGCTCAGCCTGCGCCTCCCGGTGTATGAAAAGTGCACAGGGAGGCCCAGGATGACCCGCACCGGCGATGTTTCTTCCTCTGCTCGTCTGACCTGCAGACAGCTTCTGTGAGCAGAGGCAGTCAGACGGTGTCACAAAGGCTGGGGGTGCATCTGACTGCACCAATTACAGATGCCAGGAGGGCCAGTGGGTGGGGAAAGCCATGCATATGAAATGAAACACATGGAGGCAGCAGGAGCGGCGTACAGCCGGCTGGAACCTCGGTAAGTATGCAGCGCTTGCTTCATTCTTATTTTCTTTATTTTCACTTTTTTTTTTTTATTTTCTCGAGTACTGGATCCATATCACACACCCAGAATCCTGGGCCCGTCCCCGGCACCCGGGCAACTTTGAAACCGTGCTGATCCGGACTTTTACAGTCCAGGTCCACCCAGCCCAAGTTAATAATATTGACCTCGTTACTGGGCCGGACTGGTCAGGTGATGTCACGGCGGCGTGGCCCAATTCCGTGACCCTGGCAGTGTTATTCAATAATAAAGGGATGATGATTATGATGATGGGAGTTGTAGTTAAAAATAAAAGTTTGTGATGCCACCTGTGGTACTACGGCTATGTGGGCCGCCGCTGCACTGTATATTCCCCGGGGCAGATGATGATGAGGTGATATTGCTCCCCACAGGTGGAGCAGGACCCCAGGGCAACCGTTGGAGAGTCTATTTTTGGGCAACTGGTGGGATTCAGGGTGCAGGGCTAGGAATGTGGACAGTAACGGACAAGGACTGCAGTTTAGTTACCTTTCACTTTACTTAGTAACCGGTGAGGAAGTCCTGGGAGACTGGTACAGGTGGGTGTGATGCCTTCCCACTTCGCTCTTTCCTCGTTTTCAGCACCCCCACTGCATCAGTTAGGCTGATGCCTTCTCCTCTGTCACTTGTGGTACTTCTCTCACCCGTATGGCAGGCTGCACGGGCTGTTGCAGGTACCACTTTTCTGACAGCGGCTCCCGGTCCCTAATCTGCGGCTTTGCCTTCAGGTAGTCTGTAGTTGCCAGGAGACTTGTAATCCTCCTGCCCTCTGGATGTAGCTACCGGGGCTCGAGTACCCAAGCAGCCACGGAGTCCGGTGTCCGGCTTCTAGTGTGCCCTTCTGGGATGAGCCGGCTTAGCTCCGCTCCCAAGAGTCTTCCTCCTTTTTGCCTCTTTGTCAGACTCTGTTCCCCTAGGCTGAGCTTCTCTCAGCTCCCCGACCTCAGGAAAAAACGGTCTGCTCTCCTCACACTCCTGGCTCCAACGGTCAACTTCCAACTGTCACTACTCTAACTCCTCCCCCAGGTCAAAGCTTCTGGGAAACTCCCCAGAATATCAGGTAGTGTAGGAACATCAGGTGAATGTAGGTAATTACTGACCAAGGGACCCCTCGCTTGCTTCCAGGCTTAGTATTAACCCATCTGTGGGGTCAACACTACTGTGACAACCAGGCCACGGGGGTGCCACACATGCTAGAAAAGAAAATCATAGCAAAAGCACAACAAAAAATGAAAACAGCAGGAAAAAAGTCAGCAATATTTATTGAATAAGGCATAAGTCATACAGGTACGTATGCAGTGTCTGGCTAAAGGCCCCATTACACGCTACGATATATCGGGTAATATGTCGTCGGAGTCACGGATTCCGTGACGCACATCCGGCATCGTTTGACATATCATGGCGTGTGCCAGCTACGAGTGACTGTTAACAAGCAAAAATACTCACCTTATCGTTGCTCGTTGAAACGACGTTCATTTTCAAAATATCGGTCACATTCCTGGATGCAGGTTTTTCGTCATTCATGAGGCAGCACACATCGCTATGTGTGACACCTCGGGAACGATGAACACAGCTTACCTGTGTCCTGCCGGCAATGAGGAAGGAAGAAGGTGGGTGGGATGTTACGTCCCGCTCATCTCCGCCCCTCCGCTTCTATTGGGCGGCCGCTGTGTGACGTCGCTGTGACGCCGAACGTCCCTCCCCCTTCAGGAAGAGGATGTTCGCCGCCCACAACAAATTGCCTGTGACGCACAAACGATGGGGGCGGGTGCGATCGCACATGCGATCCCACGATAAATCGACGCGTGTAACGGGGCCTTTACAGCCTCTTAGTGAAGCCCTTCCCATTAGATCAGGCAGATCGCCAAGCACTATGTAAGTGGATCCCAAAGGGACCAAGTTTACTAGACCAACATTAATAGGCCTGGCTGCATCCTGCATAAAAATAAAAATAAAATGTGCCACAAAATATATTTAACCCCTTAACGACTGCCGCTACGCCTTTTAACGGCGACAAATTAGGGTACTTCTTCCGATCCGCCGCTTTTTAACGGCGGTCGGAAAAAAGGGTCTAGCGCCCCCCAGAGTCAGAAAATTTCCGGGGTCTTAGCTGCCGGGGGTAGCTGAGACCCTGGAGATCATGATTCTGGCCAGTTTTTCCGGTCCCCACTCACGTGATCACCAGTACACACCGTTTACAGATGATCACCTTACAGTAAATGACCGCGCCGGTAAAAAATCATTTATCTCCCATCTGGCATAAAAAAAAATGTCAGTTGGGAGATAAATCTCATCCCCAGGTCCTCTCCGGTCCCCCCGTGTCACCAAAGTGTACCCCCACCCCCACCTTCCTCCCGAAAATCTAACATGGCGCCGCGCACACCGGCGCAAACAGCGCCGGCCGCATTTACCCTGTTCCTCTGGTTTCTGTCACATGTGCTATGACACATACGACAGAAAACTGCTCCTAAGGCCCTGCCAGGTCACCCCCTATTCCCCCCTGGTGTTCCCCGGTGTCCCCCGTACCTGGCTCAGCTCTGATCCCCCGCGGCCCCCTCCTCCTTCACAGTGAACGCCGGTCACACGTGCAGAGCACGGCTGTCAGCTCAGCTTCCTGCTTTGCCTTCAGAGAGGCTGGCTGCTGCTCGCACTCTGCAGCTGTGACCCGGGGAGGGTGGGTGCAAATTCTTTGCACCCATTCTCCTCAAATGGAGGGTCTGCACTCCCAGAAAATGGGGTATACGTTCCCTGAACGTGCCCCCATATTCTAGAAGGTCCAGAATCGCCGCGGGACTTTCACAATGGATTACAGCAGGGACCCGATTTTTTTTTATTTTTCTTTTCAATAAATTGGTCAAAGAGGGAATGTTTTTGGGGAGTTTTTTTTCAAATAATTTTTTTTTTGTTGTCAATTTTTTTTTTATTACTGTCAATTAGTTGGATAGATACCAATACCAATAGATACCAATATGTCTGGTATCAAATAGACGCCGTGACATCACTAATTGCTGGGCATGATGCCAGGTGAAATTACACATCTGGTATCAACTCCATTTATTACCCCGTTTGCCACCGCACCAGGCCAACGGGATAAGTTGGGGCGAAGCACCAGGATTGGCACATCTAATGGATGCGCCACTTCTGGGGCGGCTGCGGCCTGCTATTTTTAGGCTGGGAAGAGTCCAATAACCATGGCTCTTCCCACCCTGAGAATACCAGACCCCAGCTGTCAGCTTCACCTTTGCTGGTGATCTAATTTGGGGGGACCCTACGTTTGTTTGTTATTTTTAATTATTTATTTATAAATAATTAAAAAAAAAAAACAGCTTGGGGAGCCCTCCAAATTGATCACCAGCCAAGGTGAAGCTGTCAGCTGTGGTTTGCAGGCTACAGCTGTCTGCTTTACCCTAGCTGGCTATCAAAAATAGGGGGGACCCCACGTCATTTATTTTAATTCTTTTTTTTTCTTTATGGGCTAAATACAAGGCTAGGCACCCTTTAGTGCCACATGAAAGGCACTAAAGGGCACCAGCTTAGAATATGCAGGGGGTGGGACGTTATATATGTTTGCCATCTATCCATTCATCCATTGTAGCATTTTACGCGGTGTGCCCACAATCAGGGTTTGCTGCGTTTTGGGCGCAGAGTGTTTTCCCTGCATCCATAATGCTGCGTTGTGCAGTAGAAGCACAGTGGAAGGATTTTTAGAAATCCCATGCCCACTGGGCTTCTTTTCTCCGCAGCATAAACCGACCTGTGGTGCAGCTACCCAAGCCTCAGAATGTCAATTTATGCTGCGGAGATGAGTGTTCTCTGCAGGTAGAATACAACTAAAGTCCACAGCAGCCTGAACCCAAATCGTGGGCATGGGCAGCTGCGTTCTCCGGTGGACAACACTCACATCTCTGCAGGAAGGCTGACACTGTGTACTAGATGCCGTGTCGCTGGATCATGGCCACATAGCCTAACAGTGAGAATATTGTTGCTACAGCAACATTTTTGTGAAGTACCTGTGGATTCAAAATGCTTACTATACTCCTGAATAAAATCCTTGAGGGGTCCAGTTTCTAAAATGGGGTCACTTGTGGGGGGTTTATAATGTATTAGATACCCAAGAAGCCCTGCTAATGTGACATGGTGCGCGCAATTTATTTCAACTTTTCCAAAGTTCAAATGGTGCTCCTTCCATTCCAAGCCCTCCCATTTTTTCAAACAGAGGTTTTTGGCCACATATGGGGTATCCCTGCGCTCACAAGAAATTGGATAACAACCTGTGGGGTCCACGTTTTGTTGTTGCATCTTGAAAAAGTGAGAAATGTGATGCTAAAGAAACATTTTTGTGAAAAAAATGAAAATTTTCAATATGGCAACCTAAGCTTATCAAATTCTGGGAAGTATTCGTGGATTCAAAATGCTCAATATACACCTAGATAAAAGCCTTGAGGTGTCTTGTTTCCAGAATGGGGTCACTTGTGGGGGACCTCCACTGTGTTTAGGCACCTTAGGGCTTTCCAAATGCGACATAGCGTCCACTAATTATTCCAGCCAAATGTTCAGTCAAATGGCACTTTTTCCCTTCCGAACCCTGCTGTGCACCCAAACAGTTGATTTCCACGACACATAAGGTATCAGCATACTCAGGAGAAATTGCACAATAAATTTTATGCTGCTTTTTTTCCTTTTACTCTTGTTAAAAAAAAGCTATGTGGTTGAAGTAACAATTTTGTGGTAAAAATGTATTTTTTTTATTTTCACAGCTCAACATTATAAACTTCTGTGAAGCACCTGGGGTTCAGGGCACTCACCAAACATCTAGATAAATTCCTTGAGGGGTCTATTTTCCAGAATGGGGTCACTTGTGGGGGACCTCCACTGTTTAGGCACCTCAGGGGCTCGCCTAATGCAACATGGTGTCCGCTATTGATTGCAGCCAATTTTGCAGTCAAATTGCACTCCTTCCCTTCCAAGACCTGCCGTGTGCCCAAACAGTTGATTTCCACCACATACAAGATATCACCAAACTCAGGAAAAATTGCACAATAAATTTCATGGTGATTTTTTTCCTGTTACCCTTGTGAAAAAAAAGCTAGCTGGTTGAAGTAACAATTTTGTGGTAAAATTTTATTTTTTCATTTTCATGGCTCAACGTTATAAACTTCTATGAAGCACCTGGGGGTTCAGGGTACTCACCAAACATCTAGATAAATTCCTTGAGGGGCCTAGTTTCCAATATGGGATCACTTGTGATAGTTTTTTTTGCTGTTTACGTACCATAGGGGTCCTCCAAATGCAACATGGTGCCCGCAATCTTTTTCAGCCAAATTTTCTTTCCAAAATTCAAATATTGCTCCTTTCGTTCCAAGCCCTCTCATTTGTCCATACAAAGGTTTCAGACCACATGTGAGGTATAACCGCGCTCATAAAAAAGTGGGTAACAAACATTTTGGCCAAATTTTTGGAATTACCTCTTGAAAAAGTGAGAGAATTGATGCTAAAGCAACATTTTTGAGAAAAAAATGTCAATTTTCAATATGACAACGTAACGTTATCAAAATCTGTGAAGTACCTGTGGGTCCAAAATGCTCACTGTACCCCTCGATAGAAGCCTTAAGGGGTCTAGTTTCCAAAATGGGGTCACTTGAGGGGGGTTCCTACTGTTTAGGTACCTTAGGGGATCTGTAAATGCAACATGGTGCCCGCAATCTGTTTCAGCCAACTTTGCTTTCCAAAATTCAAATATTGCTCCTTTCGTTCCAAGCTCTCCCATGTACCCAAACAAAGGTTTCTGACCACATGTGGGGTATTGGTGCGCTCATAAGAAAGTGGGTAACAAAGTGTGAGGTCCAATTTTTGGTGTTACCTCTTGAAAAAGTAAGAAAATTAGTGCTAAAGCAACATTTTTAGGTAAAATGTTAATTTTTATTTTTTTTCATTCCACATTACTTTAGTTCCTGTGAAGCACCTGAAGGGTTAATAAACTTCTTGGATGTGGTTTTGAGTACCTTGAGGGGTGCAGGTTTTAGAATGGTGTCACTTTTGGGCATTTTCTGTCACCCAGGCCTCTCAAAGTCACTTCAAATGGGATGTGGTCCCTAAAAAAATGGTTTTGTAAATTTTGTTGAAAAAATGGGAAATTGCTGATGAACTTTGAACCCTTCTAACTTCCTAACCCCAAAAAATTTTGTTTCAAAAATTGCGCTGATCTAAAGTAGACAAGTGGGAAATGTTATTTATTAACTATTTTGTGTGACATACCTCTCTGGTTTATGGGCATAAAAATTAAAAGTTTGAAAATTGCAAAATTTTTAATTTGTTTGTCAAATTTCAGATTTTTTCACAAATAAAATAAAAAATATCATCCTAAATTTACCTCTAACATGAAGCCCCATATGTCACGAAAAACAATCTGAGAATCACCGGGATCCATTGAAGCGTTCCAGAGTTATTGCCTTATAAAGGGACACTGGTCAAAATTACAAAAAATGGCCTGGGCATTAAGTACAAAACTGGCTTCCTTAAGGGGTTAATATACATATACTATTTATTCATGTTTTAGCCAAACTTTGCACGTTCACAACCCATTTCAAGGGTCATCACTGTCGTGTGAATCCCACACACTAAAGTCAAAGTCAGAAATACAACAAAAGGACACAATTTAAAAAAAAAAACAAAACAAAAAAAACCATAGCGGTAAAAGGGCAGCAATATTTACCAATACAAGTTACAAAACTAATACACTATAGGATGCAGCAGTCCCTGGCCTCATTAGCATATCATATGGGATCTTTAGAAATACTTTTGTAGTGGGTGCTCATAACCCCTACTAAAGGACCGGAAATGTTGTTAATAAAAATGTCTGTTGATATTGATGTCTAGTGTTAGGGCACCCCCTAGTGGCCGGGTGGGACGGCTGTTGCCACCGGGGAAGGAGGAGTCGGCTGGATGTCTAGGGAAGGTCTGTGTGTATGTGTGAGAGAGAGGTTGTTGGATCCGGGACGTGAGAGGGTGAAGATCTAGGGGCAGAGTGTGGGGGCTGAATGAAGAGGGGACGCCGGAGAGAAAGGAGGTGACGGATCCTCGTGAGTGAAGCAACCGGTGTGGGTCCGGGGTGTGTGTAACCGACAGTGGGAGCCCGGTGAAGCGGAGTAACCAGGGCACAGCCCCACGGGAGGATTTGTCAGGGCAGGTTGTCCCCCAGCCCAGGAAGTTTTACTTGTTTGCAACAGCCGGAACTGCGTGTGTCAAGAGTGTTAATAAATATGTCTTTTATTTGCATCACGTCTGGCCTTAAGACTATTTGTGCCTCTATCGACGACAACACGACCACACTCTGCCCCACCAAGCTAGTCCCCAGCATTGAAGGAGTGATGGAGCCAGGGGTGTGCCTTGAATTCACTGCTGCCACGACTACTCAGCCAGAGGCGCCCCTGGCCCCTCACTTCATGTGGCGTAGTCGGCAGGATGCGAGTCCCCTGCCAGGGACCCAAGAAGCTGGAGATCAGGTGGTGCCTGGGGCACAGGATCCCGACTACGGGAGAAGATTTCCAGTCCCCTGGAGGGAAGAGAACACAGTGCCCGCAGCGTCGGACCGGGCACAAGATGGCGGCAAGAGGGCCGTTATCTGTGAAGATGAGGAAAGGGCGCGAAGGGTTGGCGCCAAAAGAAGAGCCTGGGGCTGGCCGGTGCCGAAGAAGAGGTACAGAGTACTCCGCCCAAAGAGGGGAGGCGCCAGTCCCAGGGCATTGAGGAAGACATACGAAGTGGGCGGTGTTCGGAAGAAAAAGAAGTACCGCCGCGGAGGAGTCAAGATGATGCGTGAGGCTGGGGGAGGGATCTGTTTAAGAGCGGGAAACAAAGGCCCGCCTCCACTCTCCTCAGTCTCAGCTTTGACGCCGCCGCCATTGTTAGTACAATGATCGGAGACAGAGATGGAGACTTCCGGACAACCAGAAGAACTTGCCACCACCATGGCTCTGGTCAGCCTAGGCCGGGGGCGCCCCAAATTTGCTGCCGCAAGCGAGGCATCCCTAGTAGACCTTCCGACCGGGCCGGGAGGTTCCACGCGTCCCGAGAAGGTGACCTGGAAGACCACTTGGGATGCGAAGACCGGAGGTACGATTACGGAGGTACGGGCAACGTATGCCACCCAGCCACCAGTAAGAGACCGGATTCCGGGGATTACGTATTCCCCTTGGGAGACACCACAGCCTGGCGCCACCGCCGCTATACCTTCTGTCCCATCTGGGGAGCCGGCCGAAGTGCATGCCGCGCGGCTGGAGGAAGACCACCTGGGCTTCGTTTGGGATCCGGTAATCGTCCCGTCCCCCGTACCGCACCCCAGAGCTCCGTCCCCAGTACCCGACCCTGTCCGAGAACGCCTGCTTGCCGAAACCATCGTCCGGGAAATGTTGTCCGGTCCCGGCGGTGAGGAGCTGGCCCTGCAATTCACCACTGGCATAGTGGTGAAGTTCAATCAGCAGGAGGGCTACGGGTTTATCCGCGAAGCAAACACCGGGGACGATTACTTTTACAATCGGGTCCACCTGGACGTAGAGGGGCTGCCGAAACGTCTCCACACGCTCTACCCGGGGGAGAGGGTGCAATTCTTGCCCGATGCGGGGAGTCGTGGCCTGTTCGCGGTGGGGGTCACTCGGATGCCGACCGCCCGGGAAGCGGCCCAGTGGCAACAAGAGCTGGAGTGGGAGGAGCAACAGGAACGGCGCCGGAGCCACCCAAAACCGGTACCGACCGCGGCCTCTCATTCCAAGCGCACCTTGGCAGCTGCACCGGAAGTACCATCTGGCCCGACCGCTGACCCGGAGAGGGTTACCCCGGTGGTAGCGGTGAATCAGAGTGTGACCAACAGACCGGTCATAGTCCTGGACGTGCCGCAACCCGCGCCACAACCACCCCGGGTAGCGACGCCATCACCCCCGCCGGGAGCTGAAGAAGCTGTGCCAGCAGAGCCACCTTTTGCCCCCGTGTCATTCCGGAGAATACGCCGCCAACCGGGGCAGTCCCTGGGCGCCTACATACAGGCACAGGCGGAGGAGTGGAAGCGGTCCTGGCCTCCGGAATAGATCTCCGCAGATATCCTGTTTGAAGACCGGTATCGTTCCTAGACCGGCAGAAGTTCTTGTTCCAAAGGGTTAAAAGTTCTACGGGCCCGTTGCCCGCCACCTAAGACCGGGAGCGCTGTTGAGCCTCCGGGCGCCATCTAAGACCGGGAGCGCTGTTGAGCCTCCGGGCGCCGCCTAAGACCGGGAGCGCTGTTGAGCCTCCGGGCGCCATTTCAGACCGGGAGCGCTGTTGCGTCTCCGGGCGCCACCTAAAGATCGGGAGCGCTGCTGAACTGGTGCCTCTGTTGTTGTGAACTGGACTAAAGGTTTTCTTATGTTATGTGTGTTTTTAAAGAAGAGCCGTGCCGGGAGGCTCGGATTTTAAGAGGGGAGGCATGTAGTGGGTGCTCATAACCCCTACTAAAGGACCGGAAATGTTGTTAATAAAAATGTCTGTTGATATTGATGTCTAGTGTTAGGGCACCCCCTAGTGGCCGGGTGGGACGGCTGTTGCCACCGGGGAAGGAGGAGTCGGCTGGATGTCTAGGGAAGGTCTGTGTGTATGTGTGAGAGAGAGGTTGTTGGATCCGGGACGTGAGAGGGTGAAGATCTAGGGGCAGAGTGTGGGGGCTGAATGAAGAGGGGACGCCGGAGAGAAAGGAGGTGACGGATCCTCGTGAGTGAAGCAACCGGTGTGGGTCCGAGGTGTGTGTAACCGACAGTGGGAGCCCGGTGAAGCGGAGTAACCAGGGCACAGCCCCACGGGAGGATTTGTCAGGGCAGGTTGTCCCCCAGCCCAGGAAGTTTTACTTGTTTGCAACAGCCGGAACTGCGTGTGTCAAGAGTGTTAATAAATATGTCTTTTATTTGCATCACGTCTGGCCTGAAGACTATTTGTGCCGCTATCGACGACAACACGACCACACTCTGCCCCACCAAGCTAGTCCCCAGCATTGAAGGAGTGATGGAGCCAGGGGTGTGCCTTGAATTCACTGCTGCCACGACTACTCAGCCAGAGGCGCCCCTGGCCCCTCACTTCACTTTTTCTAAAGATCCCTTTATCTATGCGAGTGTATACAGGGACGGTTAGGTGGGGATTAGTAATATTCCCCCAGAATTGCCTGTGGTTCTGGGTGCCTATTGCACCTGACAGGTTCCCTTTAAAATAATTTCAGCTTGTGCCCACGGGTTACATATATTTTCGGTAACATGTTATTGTTAAATCATGTGTTACTTTTCACAACGTATGACACGTTCCATTTTCATATCCCGTCTTATGTTTTGTTTTGTCCTTTATGTGCAAAATTCGACCTTAACACACAGCCAGCTGTCTTAAAAATGGCAGGTCATCTATCACCATCTGCGCTGGCTGTCAGCCCTCTATTTAATCTTGCTTGTAATTTTCCTAGGGCGTTTACAAAAGTCACAAACGGAATTTTAATACTGTGAAATTCCACTGAGCGTCGTCTCACCTGTAATATCAAGTAGCATTCAATATACATGTCATGGCTGAAATCCAAAATTAGATAGAAGCTCGAATTACATTTGTCGATGCTGAAAAAACTATGGCTGCTGCGGAATTTCATTGTGAAAATTTTAAATATCAAAGTAAGGACAAATGGAACGGGGGATTTTTTTTTAAAATGTTACTAATTAATATCTCATCTGTGCCCCTAGACTTTGTTCCTATGTTTCCATGAAGACAATTCTCATACCTGAGCTCTGGCAAGTCAGTGTTTTTATTAGACACTAGCTGTAGTACCCATCGTAGCCCAGGATAATAACTGTCTCTCTGTTTCTATCACTCTCCCTCCCTCTCACAATCCCTTTCTCCCTCTCTATCTGCCTCTCTTTCTCTCTCTCTCTCTCTCTGTGTCTCTGTGTGCATCTCTGTCTTTGTGTGTCTTTTTGTTTCTGTGTCTCTCTGTCCCTCTGTGTGTCTCTATCTCTGTGTATCTGTTTCTCTGTGTGTCTGTGTGTGGCTGTCTCTGTGTGTGTCTATTTGTGTCTGTCTCTGTGTCTATCTGTTTATGTGTGTTTGTCTCTGTGTATCTCGGTGTGTCTTTGTGCCTGTCTCTGTGTCTGAATGTGTGTCTCTGTGTGTGTGTCTCTTTCTGTGCGTCTGTGTGTTTTTGTGTCTGTCTTTGTGTGTCTTTCTTTGTGTCTGTCTGTGCCTCTGTGTGTTTGTTTGTCTCTGTGTGTGTCTGTCTCTGTGTGTATCTGTTTGTATGTTTCTTTTGCTGTGTGCCTCTGTGTGTCTGTCTTTGCATGTCTCTGTGTGTGTCTCTCTCTGTGTTTCTCTACATGTGTCTGTCTCTGTGTGTCTCTGTTTTTGTCTGTGTCTCTGTCATTGCGTGTCTCTGTCTACCGACATCATATTACCTCACACATAAGCTTCTTATACTAAGAATGTCATTTGTTGCCTATAACAACCAATCATAGCTCCTATTAATGACCTGTAGCTCCCAGCTCCATTGACTTTAATGTAACCAGGTTTTTTGGTAAATAACTATAAAGCGAGGGTTAAGTTTTCCTCTCAAAACATAGTCTATGATGTTCCCTGAGTCACATGGGGTGTCTGTGCAAAAGTTTGTGATTGTAAATGCGACGTTGTGGATTCCTTTAGCGGACATACATACATACAAACACACACACTAAAGGCCCCGTTACACGCAACGACATATCTAACGATATGTCATCGGGGTCACGGAATTCGTGACGCACTTCCGGTGTCGTTAGCGACGTCGTTGCGTGTAACAGCTCTGACTGTCTGTTAACGATCAAAAATATTCACCTTATTGTTGAACGTTGACACGTCGTTCATTTTCAAAATCTCGTTGGTTGTTGTGATTGAAATAATTTTTATTAAAGAATTTTCATACAAACAATCAATGCAAAACAAACAGTAACTTAATACAGGATAGTCAATACATAGCAATATATGTAGACAACATGGGAAAGACAAAGGAGCATTCCAAGGCCATCAGAGACAAGATCGTGGAGGGTCACAAGGCTGGCAAGGTGTACAAAACCCTTTCCAAGGAGTTGGGCCTACCTGTCTCCACTGTTGGGAGCATCATCCGGAAGTGGAAGGCTTATGGAACTACTGTTAGCCTTCCACGGCCTGGACAGCCTTTGAAAGTTTCCACCCGTGCCGAGGCCAGGCTTGTCCAAAGAGTCAAGGCTAACCCAAGGACAACAAGGAAGGAGCTCCGGGAGGATCTCATGGCAGTGGGGACATTGGTTTCAGTCAATACCATAAGTAACGTACTCCACCACAATGGTCTCCGTTCCAGACGAGCCCGTAAGGTACCTTTACTTTCAAAGCGTCATGTCAAGGCTCGTCTACAGTTTGCTCATGATCACTTGGAGGACTCTGAGACAGACTGGTTCAAGGTTCTCTGGTCTAATGAGACCAAGAATGAGATCTTTGGTGCCAACCACACACGTGACGTTTGGAGACTGGATGGCACTGCATACGACCCCAAGAATACCATCCCTACAGTCAAGCATGGTAGTGGCAGCATCATGCTGTGGGGCTGTTTCTCAGCCAAGGGGCCTGGCCATCTGGTCCACATCCATGGGAAGATGGATAGCACGGCCTACCTGGAGATTTTGGCCAAGAACCTCCGCTCCTCCATCAAGGATCTTAAGATGGGTCGTCATTTGATCTTCCAACAAGACAACGACCCAAAGCACACAGCCAAGAAAACCAAGGCCTGGTTCAAGAGGGAAAAAATCAAGGTGTTGCAGTGGCCTAGTCAGTCTCCTGACCTTAACCCAATTGAAAACTTGTGGAAGGAGCTCAAGATTAAAGTCCACATGAGACACCCAAAGAACCTAGATAACTTGGAGAAGATCTGCATGGAGGAGTGGGCCAAGCTAACTCCAGAGACCTGTGCCGGCCTGATCAGGTCTTATAAAAGACGATTATTAGCTGTAATTGCAAACAAGGGTTATTCCACAAAATATTAAACCTAGGGGTTGAATAATAATTGACCCACACTATTATGTTGAAAATGTATTAAAATTTAACTGAGCAACATAACTTGTTGGTTTGTAAGATTTATGCATCTGTTAATAAATCCTGCTCTTGTTTGAAGTTTGCATCTTATCAAACCTGCTAAATCTGCAGGGGGTTGAATACTACTTTTAGGCACTGTATACATAAAGATAAAATGCAGAATAAAGAAGTCAAATTCCAGGTATAGAAGTCTCAATTTTCAAGGATTGTGGAGTTTAAAATTCAGACATTAAGCATATGGACCAGACTCTATTAAGAATTGTGTTGGTAAGAAAGCCAAGGGCTCCATTTTTTATGATATGCAGCAAATGAATTATTGGTCGTTGGGGACGTAGGTTGTTCATCGTTCCTGAGGCAGCACACATCGCTACGTGTGACACCCCGGGAACGACGAACAACAGCTTACCTGCGTCCTCCGGCAACGAGGTGGGCGTGTCTTTCCTTCGGCTGTTCTCCGCCCCTCCACTTCTATTGATGGCCTGCCGTGTGACGTCGCTGTGACGCCGTACAAACCACCCCATTTAGAAAGTAGGCGGTTCGACGGCCACAGCGACATCACTAGGCAGGTAAGTCCGCGTGACGGGTCCTAACGATGTTGTGCGCCACGGGCAGCGATTTGCCCGTGACCAGGGCTGTATTTTGCCTTCGTGCTGCCCTAGGCACTTTAAGGGCGGCTTTGCATGTTGCGACATTGCACGTGCGATGTCGATGGGGTCAAATCGAAAGTGACGCACATCCGGCGTCGCAGTCGATATCGCAACGTGTAAAATCTTTTTGATACGATGAACGAGCGCAAAAGCGTCGTTATCGTATCATCGCTGCAGCCTCCGACATTTACATAATGCCGATGGTGCGACTGGTACGATGTTGTTCCTCGCTCCAGCGGCAGCACACATCGCTGTCTGTGAAGCCGCAGGAGTGAGGAACATCACCTTACCTGCCGCCGGCTGCAATGAGAAGGACGGAGGTGGGCGGGATGTTTACATCCTGCTCATCTCTGCCCCTCCGCTTCAATTGGCCGCCTGCCGTGTGACGTCGCTGTGACGCCGCACGACCCGCCCCCCTAAGGAAGGAGGCGGGTTGCCGGCCAGAGGGACGTCGCACGGCAGGTATGTGCGTGTGAAGCTGCCGTAGCGATAATAATCGCTACGGCAGCTTTCACTAGATATCGCACGTGCGACGGGGGCGGGACTCGCTGCAGCACATTGTTACCGATGTCGCAACGTGCAAAGCCTGCCTAAGTGGTCGCGCCCCTTAGTGACAACGTAAAACTGAGTTTTTGCACACGACATCTGTTTAAAGCAGATCTACGCTGTAAAACACTTTAAAAAGTATCAATGAGAAACGAAGGGCCCTAACCCCCCCAATGGGGATCACCACAGGCACATCAAAACATATCATGAGTATAAAATATTCCCATCACACCGTCCCCACTTATATACTGTGACTGTCACACTGCCCCTAATAAACTACACACTGCCCTCCCTTATAAATTATACCCACCACACCTTCCTCGAAATATGATCTTCACAATGTCCTCACATCATGCTACCCCCTCCTCACAATGTCCCATGCATGCTGCCGCCTCCTCACAATGTCCCAAACATGCTGCCCCCTCCTCACAATGTCCCATGCATGCTGCCCCCTCCTCACAATGTCCCATGCATGCTGCCCCCTCCTCACAATGTCCCATGCATGCTGCCGCCTCCTCACAATGTCCCAAACATGCTGCCCCCTCCTCACAATGTCCCAAACATGCTGCCCCCTCCTCAGTGTCCCATGCATGCTGCCCCCTCCTCACAGTGTCCCATGCATGCTGCCCCCTCCTTACAGTGTCTCATGCATGCTGCCCCCTCCTCACAGTGTCCCATGCATGCTGCCCCCTCCTCACAGTGTCCCATGCATGCTGCCCCCTCCTCACATTGTTCCATGCATGCTGTCCCCTCCTCACAGTGTCCCATGCATGCTGCCCCCTCCTCACAGTGTCCCATGCATGCTGCCCCCTCCTCACAGTGTCCCATGCATGCTGCCCCTCTTCATGAGCTCCTAATGCTGCCTTCCTCTTTTCCATAATGACACCTCCATTTTGCCCCACTCATGCTAAGACCACCACACTAGAGCTTATGCTGAGACCCCCCCCACACACACACACACTACCACAGTCTTGATATTGACTCCCCTACATTGCTCCACTCCATACTGAGCCCACACATGCTGCCCCTTCTCCATAATGAGCTCCCAATGCTACCAGCCTCTATTTCTGAGTCCTTACACTCCCCCCACCCAATCGATTTTGTCATTACACTATCCCTCAACCCTTGTCCCCTGTCTCTAGCATTAGCCCCTATCTCCCACTCCCCCAGCATCAGCCTCACTCCCCCAGCAGCAGCCTCTCTCCCCCCGCCTCCAGCAGCAGCCTCTCCCCCAGCATCAGCTTCTCTCCCACCAGCCTCCCCCAGCCTCAGCCTCTCTTCCCTCAGCATCAGCCTCTCTCCCCCAGCTTCAGTCTCTCTCCCCCTAGCATCCCCCAGCATCAGCCTCAACCCCAAGTCTCCGCCAACATCAGCCTCTGCCTCCCCCAGCCTCTGCCAGCATCAGCCTCTGCCTCCCCCCAGCATCCGCCAGCATCAGCCTCCCCCCAGCCTCCACCAGCATCAGCCTCTGCCTCCACCCAGTCTCAGCCTCTGCCTCCCTCCAGCCTCCCCCCAGTCTCAGCCTCTGCCTCCCCCCAGTCTCAGCCTCTGCCTACCCCCAGCCTCCCCCCGGTCTCAGCCTCTGCCTCCCCCCCAGTCTCAGCCTCTGCCTCCCCCCTGCCTCCCCCCAGTCTCAGCCTCTGCCTCCCCCCAGCCTCCCCCCAGTCTCAGCTTCTGCCTCCCCCCAGTCTCCCCCAGTCTCAGCCTCTGCCTCCCCCCAGCCTCCCCCCAGTCTCAGCCTCTGCCTCCCCCCAGCCTCCCCCCAGTCTCAGCCTCTGCCTCCCCCCAGCCTCCCCCCAGTGTCAGCCTCTGCCTCCCCCCAGCCTCCCCACAGTCTCAGCCTCTGCCTCCCCCAGCCTCCCCCCAGTCTCTTCCTCTGCCTCCCCCCAGCCTCCCCTCAGCCTCTGCCTCCCCCCAGTCTCAGCCTCTGCCTCCCCCCAGTCTCAGCCCCAGCCTCCCACAGTCTCAGTCCCAGCCTCCCCCCAGTCTAAGCCCCAGCCTCCCCCCAGTCTCAGCCTCTGCCTCCCCCCAGCCTTCCCCATGTCTCAGCCTCTGCCTCCCCCCAGCCTCAGCCTCTCCCGCAGTCTCAGCCTCTGCCTCCCCCCAGTCTCAGCCTCTGCCTACCCCCAGCCTCCCCCCAGCCTCAGCCTCTGCCTCCCCCAGCCTCCCCCCAGTCTCAGCCTCTGCCTCCCCCCAGCCTCCCCCCAGTGTCAGCCTCTGCCTCCCCCCAGCCTCCCCACAGTCTCAGCCTCTGCCTCCCCCAGCCTCCCCCCAGTCTATTCCTCTGCCTCCCCCCAGCCTCCCCTCAGCCTCTGCCTCCCCCCAGTCTCAGCCTCTGCCTCCCCCCAGTCTCAGCCTCTGCCTCCCCCCAGTCTCAGCCCCAGCCTCCCACAGTCTCAGTCCCAGCCTCCCCCCAGTCTCAGCCCCAACCTCCCCCCAGTCTCAGCCTCTGCCTCCCCCCAGCCTTCCCCATGTCTCAGCCTCTGCCTCCCCCCAGCCTCAGCCTCTCCCGCAGTCTCAGCCTCTGCCTCCCCCCAGTCTCAGCCTCTGCCTACCCCCAGCCTCCCCCCAGCCTCAGCCTCTGCCTCCCCCAGCCTCCCCCAGCCTCCCCCCAGTCTCAGCCTCTGCCTCCCCCAGCCTCCCCCCAGTCTCAGCCTCTGCCTCCCTCCAGCCTCCCCCAGTCTCAGCCTCTGCCTCCCTCCAGCCTCCCCCCAGTCTCAGCCTCTGCCTCCCTCTAGCCTCCCCCCAGTCTTAGCCTCTGCCTCCCTCCAGCCTCCCCCAGTCTCAGCCTCAGCTTCCCCCCAGTCTCAGCCTCTGCCTCCCTCCAGCCTCCCCCCTGTCTCATCCTCTGCCTCCCTCCAGCCTCCCCCAGTCTCAGCCTCTGCCTACCTCCAGCCTCCCCCCAGTCTCAGCCTCTGCCTGCCCCTCGTCCACTATCCTCATATTGCAGCCTCTGCCTGTCCCTCGTCCACTATCCTCACATTGCAGCCTCTGCCTGCCCCTCATCCACTATCCTCACATTGCAGTCTCTGCCTCTGCCTGTCCCTCATCCACTATACTCACATTGCAGCCTCTGTCTCTGCCTCTCCCTCGTCCACTATACTCACATTGTAGCCTGCCTGCCCCTCCCCCAGAATCCTCACTTCACAGCACTGGAACTCTGCCAGCGGTTACCTGCTCTTGTGCCTCCCGCCTCCTCTTGCTGCTGCCGCAGTGCCATTCCTCTTACGGTGTCCGTCATCCTTCTGCTGCTGCTGGCTCCGGTGAGTGTTCTGTCTTCCGCGGCATCTGCAGAATTGGATGCCACAGCATGGAGCTGATTGATACGCCTCTGACCCCGGAAGTGCAGGCACTTACAGGGTCAATCAGTTCTCTGTGCCTGGCGGCGCCCACAGTTTATCTGTATTCGCGTCTTAAAGACGCAGATACAGATAAATGGAAGTGCGTCTCTCACCCCCCGCCTCCCCGGCCCCCTTCCTTTCCCCCTCCGAAAACACAGCGGATTTGATAGACTGTACGGAGGGGGAGAAGATGTAAAAAAAAAATATATATTTTTTTTTTTTTTTGCAGCCAGAAAGTGCCGCCCCCCGCAACGTGGCGCCCCAGGCACGGGACCGCGGGTTCTTAATGGTAAATACGGCCCTGCCCGTGACGCACTACCGACGGGGGCGGGTGCTTTCACCAGCGACATCGCTAGCGATGTCGCTGTGTGGAAAGCCCCCTATACACTCAGCTTTATATATTAGATAAGAGAAATTTATTAAGATATTCAAGCAAAACTAGCCTGTCCCTAAAAAGAAAAGAATTATATTCAACTCACTGATCTGAACCAATTACCATGCAAGAAATATCTGAAAATTCTAAAACGTTACCTTTACTAAATAAATGAAATGTCAAGTGAGCACTTGTCATAAAAAGAGAGAGTGGAATTTACCACCTTTCTTATAATGGAAATATTAGACTAGTTTGTGAGTGAACATTCCCATAAAGTCAGTGCCATAACTGTCTGTACAAATATCGCAAACTGATTTTTGTTCAGTCAAATATTTACAATAAATAGGACATTCTCACCCATCTGCACCGAGGTATGCTAGTTGTGCCAGGTGTGCCGCTCTAATTGTTCTTAGTAATCCTATGAAGTAGAGATGAGCGAACCTTTCAAACTTTGGTACCCAGTCTCCCCGTGTTTGCCGAACAGTTCAGCAAACATACCAAGCCTATTGAATTCAATGGGAGGCAAAACTTATGTGTTGTAAAGTGGTGTAACGGGGCTGTACAAGAAAGAAACTAAAGCAGGACATATTGCTGAGTCTCCGTCGCGGCTGTAACTGCTCCCCACAGCTGAAGCTGCTGCATGCGATTCCTCCTATTTTGATAAACAGCCAAGGTAAATGAACGGCTGGGGGCAGCAGCCTTTAGCCATGTTCTTTATCTGTTCTGGTATCAATTGATGGGGGGACCCTATGCCAATTTTATTTATTTATTTTATACCACGATGTAGACACGCAGACAGGGTCTGTGATTCCAAGCAATCACAGATGCTGTCTGGGAGTGGGTTTGACTGCAGACAATCAGAGATGCTGGTGGGTGGGGAAACCAGTGAATATGGATGTGGGATAATCAGCGGCCCTAAAAGTACATCCCCGGGAGCAGTTCCAGCCATAGAGAGACTTGGTAAGTTGTCGTGCTTTAACCATTTTGCTTCCTTTTTTTACAGTGATTTCCCTGGCCAATCACAGCCATGCTAATACTTGACATGGTTGTGGTGGGGCCTGGAGTGGGTTTTCTGCAAACGAACACTTACCAAACAATGCTCACTTTTGAGCAAAGTGTTCGGTAAGCCGAGCCCAAAGGAACCGGCCAAGGCTCGTACCGAATCTGAACTTGGCAAATGCGAACTTAATAGGACAACTCATCTCTACTAAGAAGGAGTAGACCATGGTGGTGGCATCAACAACATGTCTTAAACAACCAGATAGACTGGTCTATAATTTTAAATCCCTCCACACAGCAATCTCCATTGTTATTAAAGTGGAATGCCAGCTGATCAAAGAACCAAAATCAACCACTTGCCGTCAGTAACACTAGGGAATGCTTAAGATGGGGAAACTGCATTACATCTCAGTGTATGGCTGACAAGGACTGGCCCACAGGAGAACCGGAGAATACCCGGGTGGGGGCCTGTGAAAGAGTGGGACTCAAGCCCTTATATATAAGAGATGTCACAAACCGGGGTACGGGGGTTCCTCGTTTGTCGTCAGAAACTGTTCTTCCCTGTACCCTAGGTCGCTCGGCCCATCTCCTGAGTCACGGATGGTGACCAGAACTTTTTGGAATTCTGACACGAAGTAGAAAAAAAGAGCCTACTGAGCATGTACGGGACTCCTATGGGTCTTTTGCGATTATCTGAGCATGTCAGTGATGTGGCAACTAGAGTTGAGCGCGGTTCGTGGTTCGAGGTTCTCCAGTTCTAAGCTCGAGTGATTTTGGGGGCTGTTCGAGATCGAACTAGAACTCGAGCTTTTTGCAAAAGCTCGATAGTTCTAGATACGTTCGAGAACGGTTCTAGCAGCAAAAAGCAGGGCTTTTTACAGCTACAGTGTGCAGGAGCCATCGCTGGCAGCCTGCCACAAGCTGGTAACCAAGATAAACATCGGGTATCCAAGCAAAGCGCTTTGGTTAGTAACCCGATGTTTATCTTAGTTACGTGCAGGAAGCCCACACTTCCCGCTCAGCTCACTCCGCCCCCTCCTGCCCGCGGCATGTACACATACATACACACACACACACACACACACACACACACATGGTCCCGCTCGGCTTACCTGCGGTGATGAAGTCCCGCCATCCCGACCTCAGCGCTGTCACTGTCCTCCATGGCCGCCGCTTGTCACATCACCTCTCGCTTCCGACCCGAGACTGACTAGCGGTGACGTCACGGGCCTCTCGCGATATTTGGCTGTGAAGGCGCCGGTCATTGAACTCAGTGACAGGGGCTGTCAGTGTGCTGGAGATCAGCGCAGGTAATGTACCTCACTGACAGCAGCACTTGTCATGCCCTGCAGTGATCTGGGCTGACCCATTGATGTTAGCTCAGGTCACTGCATTGCTCTCCCAGTCAATGGGGAACATCCTGCTCTTCATTGACTGGGACAGTGTGGATCGTCATGGCAACCCCTTGGATTACAGCAGACCTGGATTTGTTTTTCATTCTAATAAATTGGTTAAAGAGGGAATGTTTTGGGGAGTGTTTTTTCAAATAAAAATGTGGTTGTCGTCTATTTTTTTTTTATTACTGACTGGGTTGGTGATGTCGGGTATCTGATAGACGCCTGACCTCACCAACCCCAGGGCTTGATGCCAGGTGACATTACACATCTGGTATTAACCCCATATATTACCCCGTTTGCCACCGCACCAGGGCGCGGGATGAGCTGGGGCGAAGCACCAGGATTGGCGCATCTAATGGATGCGCCACTTCTGGGGCGGCTGCGGCCTGCTATTTTTAGGCTGGGGAGAGTCCAATAACCATGGACCTCCCTATTCTGAGAATATCAGGCCCCAGCTGTCTGCTTTACCTTGGCTGGTAATCCAATTTTGGGGGACCCCTACGTGTTTTTTTTTTAATTATTTATTTAATTTAAAATAACAGCGTGGGGTGCCCTCAGTTTTGGATTACCAGCCAAGGTGAGGTTGCCAGCTGTGGTCTGCAGGCTGCAGCCGTCTGCTTTACCCTAGCTGGCTACAAAACTAGGGGGAAACCTACGTCATTTTTTTTTTCATTTTTTTGGCTAAATACAAAGCTAAGCACCCCTTAAGCCTGCTTTACACACTTCAATAGATCTTTCAATCCGTCGTCGGGGTCAAGTTGTAAGTGACGCACATCCGGCATCGTTCGTGATGTATTTGCGTGTGAAACCTACATGCGATCGATATTGAACGAAAATACAGTGATCGCATACACGTCGTTTATTTCTCATACATTGGACGTTTGGTAGTACGAAACTAGTGAATTGTAACGTGTGACATCCCTCATACGATTTTGGTGTCTGATGCTATGTGCGCAGGTGTGCGCTCTGCACCGCAGCTTAACAAAGGTCTGCTTCAGAGCGCAGCTGAAAAACTGCGTTCTGAAGCGCCTCACAATGTCTGTCATGCACTAATCTCTGTCAGTCCGTCACTATCTCTGTCCCTCTCTCTCTGTCCATGTCAGTCTATCCCCCTCTCTCATATACTCACCGATCCCCGATCCCCGGCGCTGCACGGCATTCACACTGGTCCGGCGGCTTTTACTGTTTTGAAAAAGCCGGCCGCCCATTAAACAATCTCCTATTGCCTGCTTTCCCCGCCCACCGGCGCCTATGATTGGTTACAGTGAGACACGCCCCCACGCTGAGTGACAGGTGTAACACTGCACCCAATCACAGCAGCCGGTGGGCGTGTCTATACTGTGTAGTGAAATAAATAATTAAATAATTAAAAAAAACGGCGTGCGGTCCCCCCTAATTTTAAAACCAGCCAGATAAAGCCATACGGCTGAAGGCTGGTATTCTCAGGATTGGGAGCTCCACGTTATGGGGAGCCCCCCACCCTAACAATATCAGCCAGCAGCCGCCCAGAATTGCCGCATACATTATATGCGACAGTTCTCGGACTGTACCCGGCTCTTCCCGATTTGCCCTGGTGCGTTGGCAAATCGGGGTAATAAGGAGTTATTGGCAGCCCATAGCTGCCAATAAGTCCTTGATTAATCATGTCAGGCGTCTATGAGACACCCTCCATGATTAATCTGTAAATTACAGTAAATAAACACACACACACCCGAAAAAATCCTTTATTAGAAATAAAACACACAAACACATTCCCTGGTTCACCACTTTAATCAGCCCGAAAAAGCCCTCCATGTCCGGCGTACTCCACAGTCCTCCAGCGTCGCATCCAGCGCTGCTGTATGGAGGTGACCGGAGCTGCAGCAGACACAGCCGCTCCGGTCACCTCCACACAGCTAATGAAGACAGCCGCACGATCAGCTGAGCTGTCACCGAGGTTACCCGCTGTCACTGGATCCAGCGGTGGATGCAGCGGTGGCCGCGGGTAACCTCAGTGACAGCTCAGCTGATCGCGCTACTCACCGCCGCTCCGGTCAGCTCCAGTCAGCAACTGAGGTGAGTAGCGCGATCAGCTGAGCTGTCACTGAGGTTACCCGCGGCCACCGCTGCATCCACCGCTGGATCAAGTGACAGCGGGTAACCTCAGTGACAGCTCAGCTGATCGCGCGGCTGTCTTCATTAGCTGCGTGGAGGTGACCGGAGCGGCTGTGTCTTCTGCAGCTCCGGTCACCTCCATGCAGCAGCGCTGGAAGCGACGCTGCATCATCCTGGAGTACGCCGGACATGGAGGGCTTTTTGGGGCTGATTAAAGTGGAGAACCAGGGAATGTGTGTGTGTGTTTTATTTCTAATAAAGGATTTTTTCAGGTGTGTGTGTTTATTTACTGTAATTTACAGATTAATCATGGAGGGTGTCTCATAGACGCCTGACATGATTAATCTAGGATTTATTGGCGGCTATGGGCTGCCAATAACTCCTTATTACCCCGATTTGCCAACGCACCAGGGCAAATCGGGAAGAGCCGGGTACAGTCCCAGAACTGTCGCATATAATGTATGCGGCAATTCTGGGCGGCTGTTGGCTGATATTGTTAGGGTGGGGGGCTCCCCATAACGTGGAGCTCCCCATCCTGAGAATACCAGCCTTCAGCCGTATGGCTTTATCTGGCTGGTTTTAAAATTGGGGGGACCGCACGCCGTTTTTTTTTTTAATTATTTAATTATTTATTTCACTGCACAGTATAGACACGCCCACCGGCTGCTGTGATTGGGTGCAGTGTGACACCTGTCACTCAGCGTGGGGGGCGTGTCTCACTGTAACCAATCATAGGTGCCGGTGGGCGGGGTAAGCAGGGAATAGGAGATTATTTAATGGGCGGCCGGCTTTTTCAAAACAGTAAAAGCCGCCGGAGCAGTGTGAATGCCGTGCAGAGCCGGGCCGGGGATCGGGGATCGGTGAGTATGAGAGAGGGCTGCTAACTTCAGTCACTCAGGAGATTAGCGGTCACCGGTGAATCCTTCACAGGTGACCGCTAATCAGGGCGCGACACAGACAGAGCCGCAGCATGACAATGAAGTCGGGTGAGGTTCACCCGAGTTCATTCTGACAGTGCGGCTCTTTCTGTGTCTGCTGTCATCTGCCATTCACCGCTGCTACATGGCTGTCTGTGGCTGCTGTTAGCGGCCATGTAGCAGAGCTGAATGGCAGATGACATAGTAAAAACGCATCCCTACATTACACACGCTTGGCAAGACAATAAATAAAAAAAAAAAGGGTGCCCAATGCATAGGTCACAGAACACATGATCTAAAGGATCGCACACAAAATTGACCAATTTAACATAGGCTACTAACGCTCGTGTGACAGCAAATGAACGACCTATGTGCAATCTCATTAGATCGCATATGCGACCTGGGCGTGTCACATCGCATACGAGATCGCATACCTAATTGTAAGGTGTAAAGCTGGCTTTAGTGCCATATGAAAGGCACCAAAGGGTGCTCCACTTTTTCTCCATTTTTTTCTCCACTTTTTCTCCACTTTTTCTCCATTTTTTTTCTCCACTTTTTCTCCACTTTTTCTCCACTTTTTCTCCTCTTTCTCTCCACTTTTTCTCCTCTTTCTCTCCACTTTTTCTCCTCTTTCTCTCCACTTTTTCTCCTCTTTCTCTCCACTTTTTCTCCTCTTTCTCTCCACTTTTTCTCCACTTTTTCTCCACTTTTTCTCCACTTTTTCTCCACTTTTTCTCCTCTTTCTCTCCTCTTTCTCTCCACTTTTTCTCCTCTTTCTCTCCACTTTTTCTCCACTTTCTCTCCACTTTTTCTCCACTTTTTCTCCACTTTTTCTCCATTTATTCTCCATTTATTCTCCACTTTTTCTCCATTTATTCTCCATTTATTCTCCACTTTTTCTCCACTTTTTCTCCACTTTTTCTCCATTTATTCTCCACTTTTTCTCCACTTTTTCTCCGCTTTTTCTCCACTTTTTCTCTACTTTTTCTCCACTTTTTCTCCACTTTTTCTCCTCTTTCTCTCCACTTTTTCTCCTCTTTCTCTCCACTTTTTCTCCTCTTTCTCTCCACTTTTTCTCCTCTTTCTCTCCACTTTTTCTCCTCTTTCTCTCCACTTTTTCTCCTCTTTCTCTCCACTTTTTCTCCTCTTTTTCTCCACTTTTTCTCCACTTTTTCTCCACTTTTTCTCCACTTTTTCTCCACTTTTTCTCCATTTTTTCTCCACTTTTTCTCCACTTTTTCTCCACTTCTTCTCCATTTTTTCTCCATTTTTTCTCCATTTTTTCTCCACTTTTTCTCCACTTTTTCTCCACTTTTTCTCCACTTTTTCTCCACTTTTTCTCCATTTATTCTCCACTTTTTCTCCACTTTTTCTCCACTTCTTCTCCATTTTTTCTCCATTTTTTCTCCATTTTTTCTCCACTTTTTCTCCACTTTTTCTCCACTTTTTCTCCACTTTTTCTCCATTTATTCTCCATTTATTCTCCACTTTTTCTCCACTTTTTCTCCACTTTTTCTCCATTTATTCTCCACTTTTTCTCCACTTTTTCTCCACTTTTTCTCCATTTTTTCTCCATTTTTTCTCCATTTTTTCTCCACTTTTTCTCCACTTTATCTCCACTTTTTCTCCACTTTTTCTCCATTTATTCTCCATTTATTCTCCACTTTTTCTCCACTTTTTCTCCACTTTTTCTCCACTTTTTCTCCACTTTCTCTCCACTTTCTCTCCACTTTCTCTCCACTTTCTCTCCACTTTCTCTCCTCTTTTTCTCCTCTTTTTCTCCTCTTTTTCTCCACTTTTTCTCCACTTTTTCTCCACTTTTTCTCCACTTTTTCTCCTCTTTCTCTCCACTTTTTCTCCATTTTTTTCTCCACTTTTTCTCCACTTTTTCTCCACTTTTTCTCCACTTTTTCTCCACTTTTTCTCCATTTATTCTCCACTTTTTCTCCACTTTTTCTCCATTTTTTTCTCCACTTTTTCTCCACTTTTTCTCCACTTTTTCTCCACTTTTTCTCCATTTTTTCTCCATTTTTTTCTCCACTTTTTCTCCACTTTTTCTCCACTTTTTCTCCACTTTTTCTCCATTTATTCTCCACTTTTTCTCCACTTTTTCTCCGTTCTTTTTCTATGGTCGGTCTACCCATTAGCTCTGTCATGCATACTGTAGCTCTACACCTACTGCACATGTTACTTTATGATTGACATCTCTTTCGTACCAGAGCTGTCTAAGCCTACTCTGACCCCATATTTGTCATTACTATATTGTCCTTGTACTGTATTATGACATTTGTATCATGTGTTTCATTTCTTGCTGTGTTGCAATTTTTTTGCTGCATCCCAATTGTACCTCTACATTGTTCGAGTTTATGTTATTGTTTTCTCACTCTTATGTGATACTGATTATTGTCATTTTTCATGATTACATGCAGATAAGTCCAATCTGACGAAGGCTCAGGCCGAAACGTCATTTGTAACTTGTTTTGGACAAAAACATATATGCTTATGAAAAAAAAAATTTCTTAATACGGACCAATAAAGAGTGATTTTGCATTACTATCCATTGTGACTTACTGACTTAGTCTGGGAGATATAGAGTGCCGAGGTTACTCACTAATTTTATCTATTATTACCTCTGAGCACCTATATACCAGTGAGCAGAGCTTCCTCTATAGTAGTTCTCCTGATTAGGCATGCCCTTACCTCATGAGCAGGGCATTGCAGCTTTGGTAGCAACCATTATGACATGGACTCTGCTGCTGTGGACCCGGGGAGAGTGAGTGCAGATTCATTGCACCCACACTCCTCACATGAAGGGTCCGCACTCCTAGAAAATGGGGGATACGTTCCCTGAGTGTCTCCCCCCCATATTCTAGACGGACCAGAGTCGTCGTGGGACCCCTTTATTTTTTTTCTTACAATAAATTGGTGAAAGAGGAAATGTTTTGGGGACTGTTTTTTCAAATAAATTTCTTTTGTCGATTTTTTGTTTTTGTTAGTACTGACAGTTTATGATGTTGGGTATCTAATAGACGCCATGACATCACAAACTGCTGGGCTTGATCTCAGGTGACTTTACAGCTAGTATCAACCCGATTTATTACCCCGTTTGCCACTGCACCAGGGCACGGGATGAGCTGGGGTGAAGCGCCAGGATTGGCGCATCTAGTGGATGCGCCACGTCTGGGGTGCCTGCGGCCTGCTATTTTTAGGCTGTGAAGGCCCAATAACTATGGACCTTCCCACCCTGAGAATACCAGACCACAGGTGTCCGCTTTACCTTGGCTGGTGATCCAATTTGGGGGGGACCCTATTTTTTTGTGTAATTAATAATATTTATAAAATAATTATAAAAAAGAGCCTGAGGGGACCTCCACATTGGATCCCCAACCACGGTAAAGCTGCCAGCTGTGGTTTTCAGGCTACAGCCGTCTGCTTTACCCTAGCTGGCTATCAAAAATGGGGGGACCCAACGTCATTTTTTTTTTTAACTATTTTTTAAATAGAAAAAATTAATGGGCTTCCCTGTATTTTGATTGCCAACCAAGGTAACGGCAGGCAGATGGGGGTGGCAACCCATAGCTGTCTGCTTTATCTGCGCTGAGAATCAAAAATACCGCGGAGCGCTACGTCATTTTTTTAAAGATTTATTTTTACAGCACTGGGATGTCCAGCAATCAAAATACAGGGAAGCCCATTTTATTTTTAGTTATTTAAATAAATAATTAAAAAAAATATATATGGGCTCCCGCTGCATTTTTTGTATTGCTAGCTAAGGGTAATCCAAGCAGCTACTGGCTGCTAACCCCCACTGCTTGGTGTTACCTTCACTGGCAATGGAAAATCCAGGGAAGCATTTTTTATTTTTTTTGCCAAAAACCAAAAAAAGGACGTGAGCTTCGCCATATTTTTGTATGCTAGCCAGGTATAGCAGGCAGGTGCTGGAAGAGTTGGATACAGCGCCAGAAGATGGCGCTTCTATGAAAATGCCATTTTCTGAGGCGGCTGCAGACTGCAATTCGCAGCAGTGGGGCCCAGAAAGCTCAGGCCAACCTGTGGTGCGGATTCCAATACCCAGCTGCCTAGTTGTACCTGGCTGGACACAAAAATGGGGCGAAGCCTACGTCATTTGTTTTCTAATTATTTCATGAAATTCATGAAATAATAAAAAAAGGGCTTCCCTTTATTTTTGGTTCCCAGCCGGGTACAAATAGGCAACTGGGGGTTGGGGGCAGCCGTACCTGCCTGCTGTACCTGGCTAGCATACAAAAATATGGCGAAGCCCACATAATTTTTTCAGGGGGCAAAAAACTTCTGCATACAGTCCTGGATGGAGTATGCTGAGCCTTGTAGTTCTGCAGCTGCTGTCTGTCTGTATGGAGAAGAGCAGACAGCAGCTGCAGAACTACAAGGCTCAGCATACTCCATCCAGGACTGTATGCAGAATTTTTTTGCCCACCAAAAAAATGACGTGGGCTTCGCCATATTTTTGTATGCTAGCCAGGTACAGCTGGCAGCCACGGGCTACCTCCAACCCCCAGTTGCCTATTTGTACCCGGCTGGGAACCAAAAATATAGGGAAGCCCGTTTTTTTTTAATTATTTCACTTATTTCATGAAATAATTAAAAAACAAATGACGTGGGCTTCGCCCCATTTTTGTGTCCAGCCGGGTACAACTAGGCAGCTGGGGATTGGAATCCGCAGCACAGGTTAGCCCGAGGTTTGTGGGCGCCTCTACTGCGGATTTCAGTCCGCAGCCATCCCAGAAAATGGCGCTCTCATAGAAGCGCCATCATCTGGCGCTGTATCCAACTCTTCCAACAGCCCTGCAGCCGGGTGGCTTGTTGGGTAATCATGAGTTAATACTGGCTTTGTTTTACCAGCCAGTATTAAGCCAGAGATTCTTAATGTCAGGCACGTTTGACCCGGCCATTAAGAATCTCCAATAAAGGGTTAAAAAAAAGACACCACACAGAGAAAAAATACTTTAATAGAAATAAATACACAGACACATTAGAGACTCCATCTTTATTACCCCCTGTCAGCCCTCCATGATCCTGCTCTTCTGTCTTCTTTCTTTCTAGTGTAGTAGTAGTGACGATTGTAGTGAGGATGAGATTCACCAGCTCATCACTTGGGGCTGGGGAACCTCATCCTCACTACAATCATCACTACAATCGGGAAGCAGCGTGCAGCCTTCACTCCGTGAGTGATCAGTGCTGGCTGCTAGCGGTTACAGCGGTAACGCTGACAGACGCGTTACCATAGCAACGGTGCTCTCGGAGCCGCGGTTAGCGGTGACGTCACCGCTAACTGCGTTGCTATGGCAACGGTGATCTCCGTTAATGACCGGCTGTGTCAGCCGGTCCCTAACGGAACGGGGAGTCGACCGTGTGCTAGAGTATGTTGCCGGTACACGGCGATACACATATGTGCACCGTGTACCGGAGAGATGCACTCGCAGGTCCTACATGACGTGTCATAGTCATGTGACCAGTCTGTAGCCAATGAGATAATAGCCACGTGACTGGTCACATGGCTATTTTGACGTCACGATAGGTCCTGCATCTCTGCTGGCAGTGCAGGTCACCGGGAGGATTCAGTGATCATCGGATGGAATAGCGGCAGGAGACAGAGTGCAGGAGGGATCGCGAGGACCGGTAAGTGTTATGGCAATGTTTATTAACTGTTTGTGTACATTTATAATGCATTTTTATGTGTTTGTGATTGCCTCCTATTATAGCCTATACGTTCGAGTTTGGTTCGTCGAACGTTCGACGAACCGAACTCGAACGGGACCCCCGTTCGGCGAACCGGCCTTGAGCCGAACCGGGATCGGTTCGCTCATCTCTAGTGGCAACTTTCTACTGGTCAAAACCAAAGAGAAAAATTGTATGAAAAATAACCTGAATAATAATGAATAAAATGCAAGTGCTTAATAACAGGGTACTTAGTATATACATTTTTGCAAAAACATAAGAAGCCATCCCACCTCGTCACGGTGTACCCATCTGGGACGGTCCCTAACCAACTAAAGTTAAAACCATTATACATACCTGACTTGTGTCTATCAAAAACTCCAATGTGGATGGTAACAAGTGGTCAGCTGGGTCCCAGATTAAATACACAACAAAGTGGGAAGCAATTGGTTGTCAGCCTCAGTATAATGAGGGCTGCGCCCCCAACTTGCAATAAAGCAAGATAGCAGACAAAAAACACCAAAAAACTGAGCTGTAACAAATGTTCAATAAACATGCAACATTACAAGCAATGATGCATGTTTACTGTTTTTTTGTTACAGCTCAGTTTTTTGGTGTTTTTTAACTTTCTACTGGTCGCGGTGACATCATCAGTGATGTGGCAAGTTTATATTGGCCACGGTGACATGATCAGTGACATGGAAAGTTTCTATTGGCTGCTTTGACATCATCAGTGACGTGGCAAGTTTCTATTGGCCGTGGTGAAATCATCACTGACGTGTAAGGCTCTTATTGGCTAAAGGGACTGGCTGCACATGGTTCCTCCATCTTGTGGGTGGTACAGAGGTTATAAATAGCCCTGACGGCCACATGGATGTGCGCTCTCGTCTTTGTGAATGCAGCAACACACAGCTACCTTAGATAGGGATACATGGCGAAATCCTACCGGACTGATTGAGGGTCAGTAGGCAGGTTAGAGTGAGGCGTCGTGGTCACATCTAGACCGAGTTAGGGTTAGAAGCCTGCTAGGCTGCGTTCCAGGGATATCGGGGTTGTGCCGCTAAGGGACCGTTGGTTAGCCAGCTATACCCTATGACAACCTGATATAGGGACAATACCCTACACGCTCACCTCTGCATATAACCAGAGCATATGTTATGACTGCTGATGGTTTTGAAAATAAAATTAATAACTGGATTTGCAAACGTAGCCCAGGGTCCACGGTGCAGCGAGATAGCTGCTGCTAAATAACCCAAAGGGCAAGGCGGATCTAGCGATAAAAGTTATAACTAATATGCCCTAGCACTCCCTGTGTTACACCACACAGGGAATAGGGAAAACTGGCAATAACCACTGTTAGCGGCTCAGGGTATATGCAAATTAACAGAGTCCCTGTAGCCTCTGTTGGTACACACAGAGGCTACGACGTAGGAGAATGAAGAAACGTAGGTGAGAGCACACCTTGCTATATGTGTTCCCACACAGGTGAACCACTGGAAAGTGGAGTAACCCTCTCACTATCTGGGTACCGGTTCGTGCGGTACCTGCCTTGCAGTCTGCTCTAGTTGCGAAGTAACCCTCTCGCTGAAGCCAGACTGCAGTCTTGCAGAGCACCTGCCTAAGCTGCCTGAACTAGTTGTGGAGTAACCCTCTCACAGGAATCAGGCAGCGGTGAGCACAGCACCCACCTAAGCGACCTGCACTAGTTGCAGAGTAACCCCCTCGCAGGACTACAGGTCACAGTATAGCGGGAGCTAATAGCGGGTGTGCACATGGAGCCAAGATGGCGGGCGTCCACATACATTCACCAGCAAACAAAGGATTATCAGAGCACGCTGCCATGCTTGCAGCTGCACTGTTTAAAGGCTAAGCCACGCCCCTGGCCACATCGCAAATGATGTCACCCGCCGGCCAATCAGATGGTGCCACATGATCAGGTCTGCTGATGCTAGACCACCAATCATGACCCGCCACATCATGGACATGCTCAGTGCTGCGAATTTCGGACTTTAACTCTGGAGACCTTGTTTTCTACAACTGAGCATGTTCCGCAGCATTCATTATGCTGTCAGGAACAAAGTCTCCACTAAGATCCTGAATATCAGCCGTTCAGGCTGGGAGCTAGGTCCAACAGTGAAGCTAAGCAGCAGTCCCTATGGCCAGAAGTGAATGGGAGACCATTGGAGCGAAAGCTGCCCTAGACTCAGCTTCAGAACCAGAAGCAACCCGATACCTAGCATCGTATGCTACCAGAACACAGGTAGTGTTCTGCATTTATATCCCTATCTATGCTTGTATCTACATCTACACCTTTGCTGGTCCTGTCAATAAACAGATCTGGTCCTGTATGTAAATGGGGATCAGTCCTTTATTCATTATTTGCCACCAGCAAAAATATGCGTGGCGGCGTGTTGTAAAATGAAAGCCTATGGATGCCGACGGATCCGTTTTTTTTAACTGAGCATGCTCAGATGCACAACTGTCACACTGCTACGGCGGCTTCACCTACTTTGAACATGTCGGCCGCTCATTATTCCATCTCATATTCACTGCTTCCTCTGCTCATCGGCGCCTATGATTGGTTGCAGTCAGACCCGCCTCCACACTGAGTGACAGCTGTCTCACTTCAAACAATCACAGCCGCCGGTAGGCGGGTTTAAATCTTGCAGTCAAATAAATAAATAATTTTAAAAAACGGCATGCGGTCCCCCCCAATTTTGATACCAGCCAAGGTAAAGCCACACGGCTGAGGGCTGGTATTCTCAGGATAGGGAGCCCCATGTTATGGGGAGTCCCCCAGCCTAAAGATATCAGCCAGCAGCCGCCCGGAAATGTTGCATCTGTTAGATGTGACAGTCCTGGGACTCTACCCGACTCATCCCGAATTGCCTTGGTGTGGTGGCAATCGTGGTAATAAGGAGTTAATGGCAGCCCATAGCTGCCACTAAGTCCTAGCTTAGTGATGGCAGGTGTCTATGAGACACCACCCATCACTAAACTGTAGTGAAAGTAAATAAACACAAACACCGAAAAATACTTGATTAGAAAAAAAAAACAAAAAACACTCTCTTTCACCACTTTATTAAAATCCCCAAACACCCCTCCAGGTCCGACGTAATCCACACGAGGTACCACGACGCTTTCAGCTCTGCTACATGAGAAGCTGACAGGAGCAGCCGTAGAACAATGCCGCTCTCTGTGAGCTCCACAGAGCTACTGAAGTGAGTCGCGCGGTCAGCGGTAACGTCAAGCAGGTTACCCGCGGCCACAGCTGGATTGGTAGAAACTGCTACAACGTATTAGTTTTTTTTACTGGATCCGTCGCATCAGTTTTGCCAAGATCTGCAATGCATCCGATGTATCAGGCACAAACTGAATTGTGAAAAAACAAAAAGCCAGCACCAAATGTGCACTACAGCACTAAACATTCCAAACTGTACTTATAAAAATTTTTGAGATTTTTGGCAAAAAATTGCAATTTCTTGAGCTGCTTCGCCACGTCACGGCAAATCTCATTTGAAGCAGTCCTACACTAAAATATTTTTATAAAATGTGCCATACGGCCTCACATATGAATAGTAGAACCGCTCTTAGCAGCACTCACCTGGTCTATTTCAATCCCGTACCCATGACTGAGTCATGGCTGTGGGCGGGACAGGTCCAAGCAAATGCTGCATGAAGTAAATAGCCTGTGGACAAAGCCTGATGACTTAATGTGAACAGTCACCAACCGCCAAAATCCAGACAGATGGAATACATCCCAAATTGGGGTGCATAGCAAGGTGGAGGTCAACCACCGACCAATTCAATGAAGAAAAAACAAAAAGCCAGCACCAAATGTGCACTACAGCACTAAACATTCCAAACTGTACTTATTATAAAAAATTTTGAGATTTTTGGCAAAAAATTGCAATTTCTTGAGCTGCTTCGCCATGTCACGGCAAATCTCATTTGAAGCAGTCCTACACTAAAATATTTTTATAAAATGTGCCATACGGCCTCACATATGAATAGTAGAACTGCTCTTAGCAGCACTCACCTGGTCTATTTCAATCCCGTACCCATGACTGAGTCATGGCTGTGGGCGGGACAGGTCCAAGCAAATGCTGCATGAATGTGACTGTTCACATTAAGTCATCAGGCCTTGTCCACAGGCTATTTACTTCATGCAGCATTTGCTTGGACCTGTCCCGCCCACAGCCATGACTCAGTCATGGGTACGGGATTGAAATAGACCAGGTGAGTGCTGCTAAGAGCAGTTCTACTATTCATATGTGAGGCCGTATGGCACATTTTATAAAAATATTTTAGTGTAGGACTGCTTCAAATGAGATTTGCCGTGACGTGGCGAAGCAGCTCAAGAAATTGCAATTTTTTGCCAAAAATCTCAAAACATTTTTTATAATAAGCACAGTTTGGAATGTTTAGTGCTGTAGTGCACATTTGGTGCTGGCTTTTTGTTTTTTCTTCATTGAATTGGTCGGTGGTTGACCTCCACCTTGCTATGCACCCCAATTTGGGATGTATTCCATCTGTCTGGATTTTGGCTGTTGGTGACTGTTCACATTAAGTCATCAGGCTTTGTCCACAGGCTATTTACTTCATGCAGCATTTGCTTGGACCTGTCCCGCCCACAGCCATGACTCAGTCATGGGTACGGGATTGAAATAGACCAGGTGAGTGCTGCTAAGAGCAGTTCTACTATTCATATGTGAGGCCGTATGGCACATTTTATAAAAATATTTTAGTGTAGGACTGCTTCAAATGAGATTTGCCGTGACGTGGCGAAGCAGCTCAAGAAATTGCAATTTTTTGCCAAAAATCTCAAAACATTTTTTATAATAAGTACAGTTTGGAATGTTTAGTGCTGTAGTGCACATTTGGTGCTGGCTTTTTGTTTTTTGTTTTTTACAAACTGAATTGTGCCTGATGGCAAACAATGGATATGTGAAAGTAGCCTTATCCAGCAACTCCAGAGATGGAAAACGACTGCAGTATAAAAAGTGCTCCACTGGTACCCACTGTTCTGTGATGGCCACCACTTTCCATGGTATGGGAATCCATCATAAGATGTAGTAGGTACAGAAAATGGTGTTGGACGATTTTTTTTTTTTTTACAAACTGTGAATCGAATTCAAAATGTTTGAATTTGCATAAAACTGTGAACTTCAGGAAATTTGACTCAAACCTGATCCTCTGTGGATTGATCCGCTCATCTCAGATAGCACCACTGAGGTTAACTGAGTGGCTAAATTATGGCTGCCTCATTTGAGTAATCTTGATTTTTGGTTAGGGCCAGTCAACATGAAGTGGGGGCATCATTTTCATAGATTTTAAGGTGCCAATACGTTCTAGTGTATATTAAGATTTTTAAAAAGAGAAACGGTGGGGTAAAGAAGTGTTTGATAAGCTTCCGATTTTGCAAGTTTTCCCACTTGCAAAGAACTGTGACAAAAAAATCCAGAAAATCACATTGAATGATTTTTAAATAATTAATTTTCATTTTTTTTGCAGGAAATAAGTATTTGATCATCAACCAACCAGCAAGAATTATGGCTCTCACAGACCTGTGGGAGCATTTACAGCTGCGCTGAAGCCTCGGTAAGTATGAAGCGCTTGCTTCATTCTTATTTTCTTTGTTTTTCCTTTATTTCCTGAGTTGCCAAATCCAGATCAATACCCAGAATTCCAGGCCCAACACTCGAGGACTTTTGAAACCACGCAGATCCGGACATTTAGGGGTACTTTGCATGCTGCAACATCGCAAGCCGATGCTAGCGATGCCAAGTGCGATAGTCCCCGCCCCCGTCACACATGCGAGATCTTGTGATAGCTGGCGTAGCGAACATTATCACTACGGCAGCTTCACATGCACTTACCTGTCCTGCGACGTCGCTCTGGCCGGCGACCCGCCTCCTTCCTAAGGGGGCGGGTCGTGCGGCGTCACAGCGACGTCACACGGCAGGCGGCCAATAGAAGCGGAGGGGCGGAGATGAGCGGGACGTAAACATCCCGCCCACCTCCTTCCTTCCGCATTGGTGGTGGACGCAGGTAAGGAGATGTTCCTCGCTCCTGCGGCTTCATACACAGCGATGTGTGCTGCCGCAGGAACGAGTAACAACATCGTATCTCCTATTGGTGCGACATTATGAAAATGTCCGACACTACACAGATCACCGATTTACGACGCTTTTGCGATCGTTTATCGGCGCATCTAGGCTTTACACGTTGCGACGTCATTACCGGCACCGAATGTGCGTCAGTTTCGATTTGACCCAGACGATATCGCAGTAGCAATGTCGCAACGTGCAAAGTACCCCTTACAGTCCAGGTCCGCCCATCACTAGTGAAAATGGTTCTGTGTAATTTATATATTTGACTGTATACAGGTCATTTTATGATATTTATACAGACCGGTATACCACTGACTTCTTTGAATATTCATCTATAAATTACAGTAGTCCAATTTTACATAATAATAGAGGTAAATTCCAATTTCTTTGTTTTATGATGAATGTTTGCTTTATGTCATGTGATAGTTGACTTTTTAATTTTAGTAAAGGTTAAGTTTTAGACTTCTCACATATTTTTTGCTTGATAATTGAAATTTATTAAAAACATCTATCTTTTTGCCAGCCTTAATAAAAAGCATGCTGGAGTAAGAATCCCCTAATCTATTAAGAATATGCCTCTTAAAGATGGTGCATCACTTTCTGTGCCAAAAATTAAACCTGTCAGCCATGAGCTGGCGTAGATTTTGCAGTATGATTTATGCCACTTTCTGGTGAAAGTTACAGTAGAATTATTGGGCTATGTACCATATTTTTCGGACTATAAGACGCTCCCTGGTTTTAGAGGAGGAAAATAGGAAAATAAAATTTTAAGCAAAAAATGTGGTCATGACACACTGTTATGTGGCGAGGATCTGCTGACACTGTTATGGGGGTAATGTCTCCAAATTCTCTACTAAGGTACCCCAGCCTGGTAATAATCCTCCTGCCTTGTATATACAGCATATGTCCCTCATCCTGGTATAGCTCCCATCCTGCTATATACTGGCATATGGCCGCATCCTGCTATATACCCCATCCTGGCATATGGCCCCATCCTGCTATATGTACCGCCCCGCTCTCAGCAGCCGAGCTGCTCGGATCCGGCCCTTCTGTGGGTGGCTCAAGGGTCTCCGGACCCGGGGGCCTCACGGTCACTTCAAATGCAAAGGGGTAGTGATGGGATGCTGGATTTAGGACGTATATCTACGGGCTGAGCCGTACGGAGTTCGTGACGCCACCCACGGTGTGTGGTGAAATTGGACACCACCGCTGTAGTTACAGGGCACCTGGGGGAGGTGTTGGGCAGCAAGTTGTTAACCCCTCCGTGGGCAGGGATTGTGGCCCCGGGGCTCGTTGGGGGTTTGGCGATGCAGGGAGATGGGCGACCGCAGGGTGCTGATGTACTCACTATTAGAAACACACACGAGTCTCTGGTAAACCAAGGTGATGGTGGTCGGTGCCCGCAGCCGGCTGCATTCGGGTTCCCCTGGCCGCAATCAGTTAATTAGCTACCCCCCAATCGCTTCTGGACCTAGCTTCAGGGTCTGAGGACCCCCGTTTGTGCTCCGGTTTCCGAGTCGGTTCCCTCGGTCAGTACCAGCGGGCCACTACCCTGTCCCGGTCCACCTTGGTTCCACCGAGCCGTCTTCCAGGCTCCTGCAGATGGAGACCGCCGTCTGCCTCCTAGCCAAAGGTACGAGGGCTCCTACCCTGGCACCTGTTCAATTTAGGTTCTTGCCTCTGCTGGAGCTGCACACAGCTCCAGCCCACACCTCTCTCCAACTTGAACTCTAGACTTGTTCTGAACTTTCCCACCCTGTGCTGTCTAGGACTCCTTGGTGGGCGTCTTCCAACCGCCTAGTTCCGCCCCCTGGTGTGTCTATCAAGCCCTGAGGGGGGTGACTAGGGTTTTGTGGTTGGCTGTGTATTACCTGTGAGGGAAGGGTGTAATGCGGGGCCCTATCTGTGACTACCTGGCCCGGCCAGGGCGTCACACTCCCCCTTGGTTAAAGACAGACCGTCCGTGGGCTGTCCGACCACCACCGGTTTATTTTGCTTTTTAAGTGGAAAAGATAAAACATATTTACAATTATAATAACATATTTACATTTTATCAAGGCTTGGTTTCTTCCCTTACGGGAGGCAGTTTACTTAAACCTTGCATTAAAACATTTTTATTAACTGGGAACGGAATGGGACCGGGTCCTTTTCATTTTTGCCCACCCAAGCATACCTAGCCCTGGTGCCACCGCTAAGCACTGGTGCGCACTACTTTTCCCCAGTCCAGGAAACGGGTTCGGGTTCGGGTGTTGCCCACATGGGCCAGGTAATAAGTTCCTTACCCGGCAGTGTCTCTCAGAGGCCCCACGTCCAGGGGACCCCTGACCCAGAGGTTGGTCACCGGTTTCCATGGTGACAGGACCTCGGCCTACTCTGCCGCAGGCCCTTCCTCCAATCAGCCTCTCCGGAGACTGCAGGACTATGAAAAGGGTGGACAGGGACTATTTACAAGGCCCAATAGTTTTTGGTTTGACCTGCAAGTTCTCAGCCATGTCTTTTTTAACTTTAAAACCGGAATGTCAACAGGGTCCCAACGGGGACTTGCAGAAAGGTAGCCGGGAACCGCTACCTTTCACTCCTTAAACCGCAATGTCTCGGTGCAGCTGCCGTTGCTGCCGCTCCCAGTATGGTGTACGGATTCCGTGCTCCCGTTCCTGCCCAGGAGTCAGGCTCACTCGGGTGCCCTCGGCACCGGCTACGACCAGCCTCTCATACTGCTGTGGAACCCATTGCTCAGTGGCCTGCTCCTCCTCTGTGCAGGGCCACTCCGTCTGCTCCACAGCCGGGACGGGGTACCTGGGAGCGGCTGGCGCCGCATCTGGCACAGACCTCCTGTCGGGTGCCTCCTCCGTTGCGGCCGGGCGGACTGCCAGAACCGACGTCATCACCGTTGCGGCCGGGCGGACTGGTGGAGCCGACGTCATCGCCGTTGCGGCCGGCGGACTGCCGGAGCCGGGTGAGATGTCATCGGGGTTGCGGCTCGCTTGTCCAGGAATGGAATTAGGCAAAGTCCTGGTGTCCCTGCCTTTACAGTCCTGGTTACATGTCGCTGAATCTTCACCCGCCCTCCTTTTACTTTCCTTGGCACTCCTCTTTTCGGCCAGTAAGTTTCATTTTTCAACTTCCGGCTTTGCTTTACGGCTGTGTTCCCAGGGGGCGGGGCTTCAGCTTCGTGCCCTTTCTCGGGGAAGGAGACCCTGGGCGTGAATTTGTGCGCCAAAAGATGGCGGCAAGATGGCGTTTTCTGGAAATTTTTCAACGGATCACCGCTGACTTCAATACAAGGTGCAATTTCACAAAGTAAGTGGATGGGTAAGTATCCTGTTCTTGACGCCAGAAATTTGAGGTGTACTGCCCTGCTTTCAGCAGCCGAGCTGCTTGGATCCGGTCCTTCTGTGGGTGGCTCAAGGGTCTCCGGACCCGGGGGCCTCACGGTCACTTCAAATGCAAAAGGATAGTGATGAGATGATGGATTTAGAATGTATAGGTACTCACTATTAGAAACACATACGAGTCTCTGGTAAACCAAGGTGATGGTGGTCTGTGCCCGCAGCCGGCTGCGTTCGGGTTCCCCCACCTGGCTGGTGGTCTCTGTCTTTCTCCTGCACCTGTGTAAGATGGTGGACTGCCTGTGCTTGCAACTTCAGGAGTCCGCTCCTGGCTTGTGGTCGCCTAAGGAGCCCTTTGCCCGCAGACGCTGGCTCGTGGGATCTCTGAGCCGTGGCAGTGGCCTTTTATCCCCCTCGGTGGGCTGTTGCCTTCAGTCGGGACTTTGGGTGGGACAGGACCTCTAGTCCTGGCCACAATCAGTTAATTAGCTAGCCCCCAGTCACTTCTGGTCCTAGCTTCAGGGTCTCAGGACCCCCCTTTGTGCTCCGGTTTCCGAGTCGGTTCCCTGGGTTGGTACCGGCGGGCCACTACCCTGTCCCGGTCCACCTTGGTTCCACCGAGCCATCTTCTCGGCTCCTGCAGATGGAGACCGCCATCTGCCTCCTAGCCAAAGGTACCAGGGCTCCTACCCTGGCACCTGTTCAATTTGGGTTCTTGCCTCTGCTGGAGCTGCACACAGCTCCAGCCCACACCTCTCTCCAACTTGAACTCTAGACTTGTTCTGAACTTTCCCGCCCTGGGCTGTCTAGGACTCCTTGGTGGGCGTCTTCCAATTGCTTGGTTCCGCCCTCTGGTGTGTCTATCAAGCCCTTAAGGGGGTGACTAGGGTTTTGTGGTTGGCTGTGTGTTACCTATGAGGGAAGAGTGTAATGCGGGGCCCTATCTGTTACTACCTGGCCCAGCCAGGGCGTCACACTATATACCTCCATCCTGCTATATACCCCCATCCTGCTCATATACCCCCATCCTGCTCATATTCCCCCATCCTGCTCATATTCCCCCATCCTGCTCATATACTCTCATCCTGCTATATACCCCCCTCCTGCTCATATACCCCCATCCTGCTCATATACCCCCATCCTGCTCATAATATACCCCCATCCTGCTCATATACCCCCATCCTGCTCATCATATACCCCATCCTGCTCATCATATACCCCCATCCTGCTCATATACCCCCATTCTGCTCATATACCCCCATCCTGCTCATATTATACCCCCATCCTGCTATATGCCCTCATCATGCTATACACCCTCATCCTGCTATATACCCCCCTCCTGCTCATATACCCCCATCCTGCTCATAATATACCCCCATCCTGCTCATATACCCCCATCCTGCTCATCATATACCCCATCCTGCTCATCATATACCCCCATCCTGCTCATATACCTCCATTCTGCTCATATACCCCCATTCTGCTCATATACCCCCATCCTGCTCATATACTCCCATCCTGCTCATAATATTCCCCCATCCTGGTATACGGCCCGTATCCTGTGGCACATAGAAAAAATAAATGTTCATACTCACCTTGCCTCACTCCCTGCAGCATCACTCCTCCTCTGTCTGTGTCACTACCAAGAACAATCCAATTAATTCCCAAAATCCACAACTTTAAGCGGGCCCTAAAAATGCATTTCTTTAGACTAGCCTATCACCTCACCTCCCTCATCTAATCTAGTCCCTTTCTGCTCTTCATAAAATTTACTTCCAATTCTTGACCACTGTATCTTCTGATTCCATTCCCCTTCATGTACTTTTTTACAATCTGTATGCATACCTCCCAACTTTCGAAGAAAAGAGGGACAAAGTAAGCGGCGCGCTACGCGCGCCGTGGCAAAATTTGACCACGCCTCTAGCCACACCCATTCGTCAGTAAGGGTCATACAGCAGATGCCCCAGACTGTTCGTTAACAGTCATAGCAGCCAGAATTTTCTTATATTTCTATGTGTCACTATATGACATTGCTTATTTGTGACTATAAGGCCGTGTTCACATGTTGTATAAATTCTGTTTCTTTTTCTTTCTGCCGCTGTCTGCACCAAACTACACAATAACAATCTTCTCTGATTGTTCCATTTTCTTCCTTTTCTCCATTATTTAATGTGTTTTTGGTGCAGATGTGAATCTGCGTTTTTAAGTGGTTTTATTGTACTGAGAAGCTTTTTCCTGCATTTTTTGAAGCTCCACGTAGAAAACCTCCAGAGGAAAAAAAACCCCAAAACTGCAGAGTTCAGTGACGTCGTCTCTTGGAATCACATCCACTTTACTTGAAAAATTAAACACAGCAGAAAAAATGTGCAAAAAAACAGCAGAAAAAAAATGCAGCATTTACACTACATGTGAACACAGACTAATTGTCCAAGCAAAGTGGATCAGACGTCATGAAATCTCCGCCCCTTTTATGTCTGAAGACTGAAGACGCCGCTGATCTGTGCAGTTTTGGTGGTTTTTTCTTTATAATCTTCAGGATTCACATCTGCACCAAACATGTATCAAATAAGGGACAATGCATAAAAAATACCGCAGACAAACAATAATCAGAGAAGATTGTTATATTGCGCTCGTGGCGCGGACACTTGCAGAAAAAATGCAGCATTTCTGATACGTGTGAACATGGCCTCAGTGATACATTTTTATTACATTTTTTATGGGTTTTAATAAAGAAAAATAATAAATTGCGCCATTTTTTCCCGCCATTTACCGATCCCCATCAATAATCTGATCGCTGCGTTGTTTCGGGTCGTTACAATTACAGGGACACCAAATATGTCCATGTTATTTGCTGATTTGTGATGTTTATTATTTTATAAAAAAGTGCAATAAAATTACATTATTCTATTTTTTTGTTATTTTTAGTAATTTTATTAAAAGAAAAAAAAATCTCTTTTCCTCTCCCTCTAGAATAAAGGACACAGAGACAATGCTGTGTACAATGGAGCTGTGTCCTGTGTAATCTGCTGTATTGTAGGTTTATTCATATAAAATCCTCTGTCTGATGTCATCAGTTCCTAGTGACTCAACAGCTAGAGCAGCTAGGAAAGCCAGGAGGCTGCTGGAGACATGTTTGAAAGTTGCTGGTTCAAATCCAAGTTGGTAAAAATAAAAATTTTATTTTGTATTTTTTCCACATTTCTTTATAGTAGTTTTATGGGTACAAATGAATCTGACTCCTTCACCTACAAAGAGATGTAGTATCTATCTATCTATCTATCTATCTATCTATCTACCTATCTACCTATCTATCTACCTATCTATCTACCGATCTATCTATCGATCCATGTATCTATCTATCTATCCATCTATCTATCTATCTACCTATCTATCTATCTATCTATCTATCTATCTATCTATCGATCCATGTATCTATCTATCCATCTATCTATCTATCTATCTATCTATCTATCTATCTATTATATATCTATCATATATCTATCCATATGTCTATCTATTTATCTATCATGTATGTATCTATTATCTGTCATGTGTATATAAATAAATATATATATATATCTCCCTCTATCATCCATCCATCAATCTTTGCAGCTAAATAATCTGCTTTTGCTTTGTCTACTGCACTATAGAGGTTAAGATTACCAAATCTTCCCATGGTTTACAATATGGGCAGTGGCTCAAAGGTAAAGCTGCTGCCTATGGAGCAATGAGCTTCACGGGTTTGAGTCCTGGTCAGAGCCGATAATAATTTAATTTATTCACTCCACTGAGGGGAGGAGTCGGGACATCAGCTGTGAGCCGCGGGAGTGCGGGACAGACCTGAAACATCGTGGCAGTCCCGCAGAATCCGGGACGGTTGGGAGGTATGTGTATGTATAATTTCTGGATGGCGACCAGTCCACGCAGCTTGTTTTGAATTCCCTATTTAATCGATGGCTGGATCGTATCTGACTAGAGTTGAGCGCGGTTCACGGTTCGAGTGATTTTGGGGGCTGTTCTAGATCGAACTAGAACTCGAGCTTTTGGCTAAAAGCTCAATAGTTCTAGTTACGTTCGAGAACGGTTCTAGCAGCAAAAAGCAGGGCTTTTTACAGCTACAGTGTGCAGGAGCCATCGCTGGCAGCCTGCCACAAGCTGGTAACCAAGATAAACATCGGGTATCCAAGCAAAGCGCTTTGGTTAGTAACCCGACATTTATCCTAGTTACGTGTGCAGGAAGCCGGCACTTGCCAGCGCAGCTCGCTCCGCCCCCTCCTGCACGCGGCATCTACACATACATACATACACACACACACTCACCTGTCCCCAGCCATGCAGTCCACGACACTGACGTCCTCAGCGCCACATGACCCCGCTAGGCTCCACCCACTTCGCCGCCAGCACACATGGCTCCGCCCACCTGGCACTCTGCACACATGGTCCCGCTAGGCTCCACCCACCTGACACTCTGCACACATGGTCCCGCTAGCTTCCGCCCACCTGGCACTCTGCACACATGGTCCTACTAGGCTCCGCCCACCTGGCACTCTGCACACATGGTCCCGCTAGGCTCCGCCCACCTGGCACTCTGCACACATGGTCCCTCTAGGCTCCGCCCACCTGACACTGCACACATGGTCCCGCTAAGCTCCGCCCAACTGGCACTCTGCACACATGGTCCCGCTAGGCTCCGCCCACCTGTCACTATGCACGCATGGTCCCGCTAGGCTCCGCCCACCTGGCACTCTGCACACATGGTCCCTCTAGGCTCCGCCCACCTGACACTGCACACATGGTCCCGCTAGGCTCCGCCCAACTGGCACTCTGCACACATGGTCCCGCTAGGCTCCACCCACCTGGCACTCTGCACACATGGTCCCGCTAGGCTCCGCCCACCTGGCACTCTGCACACATTGTCCCTCTAGGCTCCGCCCATCTGACACTGCACATATGGTCCCGCTTGGCTCCGCCCAACTGGCACTCTGCACACATGGTCCCTCTAGGCTCCGCCCACCTGACACTGCACACATGGTCCCGCTAGGCTCCGCCCAACTTACACTCTGCACACATAGTCCCGCTAGGCTCCACCCACCTGGCACTCTGCACACATTTCCCCGCTAGGCTCTGCCCACCTGGCACTCTGCACACCTGGCACTCTGCACACATGGTCTCGCTCAGCTTAACTGCGGTGATGAAGTCCCGACCCCAGGGCTGTCACTGTCCTCCATGGCCGCCGCTTGTCACATCACCTTCTCTCGCTTCCAACCCGAGACTGACTAGCGGTGACGTCACGAGCCTCTCGCAATACTTGGCTGTGAAGGTCATTGAACTCAGTGACAGGTGATGTCAGCAGTGCAGGAGATCGGCGCAGGTATTGTACCTCGCTCCTGACAGCAGCACTTGTCATCCCCTGCAGTGACCTGGGCTGACCCATTGATGTTAGCTCAGGGCACTGCATTGCTCTCCCAGCCAATGGGGAACATCCTGCTCTTCATTGACTGGGACAGTGTGGATCGTCATGGCAACCCCTTGGATTACACCAGACCTGGATTTGTTTTTCTTTCTAATAAATTGGTTAAAGAGGGAATGTATTGGGGAGTGTTTTTTCAAATAAAAATGTGTTTGTCGTCTATTTTTTTTTTATTTCTGACTGGGTTGGTGATGTCGGGTATCTGATAGACGCCTGACCTCACCAACCCCAGGGCTTGATGCCAGGTGACATTACACATCTGGTATTAACCCCATATATTACCCCATTTGCCACCGCACCAGGGCGTGGGATGAGCTGGGGCGAAGCACCAGGATTGGCGCATCTAATGGATGCGCCACTTCTGGGGCGGCTGCGGCCTGCTATTTTTAGGCTGGGGAGATTCCAATAACCATGGACCTCCCTAGTCTGAGAATATCAGAGCCAAGCTTTCTGCTTTACCTTGGCTGGTGATCCAATTTTGGGGGGACCCCTACGTGTTTTTTTTTTTAATTATTTATTTAATTTAAAATAACAGCGTGGGGTGCCCTCAGTTTTGGATTACCAGCCAAGGTGAGGCTTTACCCTAGCTGGCTACAAAAATAGGGGAAGCCCCACGTCATTTTTTTTTTCATTTTTTTGGCTAAATACAAAGCTAAGCACCCCTTAGTGCCACATGAAAGGCACCAAAGGGTGCAAAATTACAAAATGCAGGAGAATGGGACATTATGTGTCTTTCTGCCATTATAATAACAGAAAAGACTGATATGAAGTGTACAAGCACAAGAAAGTCACCAGAGCGCTCTACACTGTGAAAAGCAGTAGAAAATGGCACTGGAGTGAACATGTGACCGCCTTATGTAGGATGAAGCTATGGATCCTGGGTAAATTTATGCATTTGCCCTCCTTCAGTTTTTTTGCAGTATACAAAAAAACGGAACGGAAACGGATGCCACACGGATGCACCCGTGAAAAAAAACGGACTGTTTTTTGCAGACCACAAAAATGGATCGGTCGTGTTAATGTAGCCTTATTCTGGTCTGCCGTTTATAAACAGCAGGCAGAAGTAGTTGAATAACGCCCCCTAGCGTCAGAAAATCTCCGGGGTTTCAGGGCTAGCTGAGACCCTGGAGATCATGATTCAGGACAGTTTTTCCGGTCCCCGCTCACGTGATCACAGGTATACACAGATGATCACGGTACAGTAAATGACAGTGTTAGTAAAAAACTATTTATCTCCCATCTGGCATGAACAAACATGATAAATCTCCTCCCCGGTCCCCTCCGGTCCCCCGGTGTCGCCAAAGTGCCCCCCCTGATGCCCTCCCAGAAATCCAAGATGGCCGCGCGCACAGCAGCGCGCCGGCCGCATTCACCCTACTCCTCTGATTTCTGTCGCATGTGCCATGACACATGCGACAGAAAACTCCTCCCCAGGCCCTGCCAGGTAACCCCTTATAACCCCACCGGTGTTCCCCGGTGTCCCACGGTACCTGTGCAGCGTTGATCCCCCCACGGCCCTCTCCTTCACAATAGACGCTGCCGCATGCACAGAGCGGCTGTCAGCTCAGCTTCCTGTGTTCAGACACAGTGAGTGGTGGTTATGCATCTGTAAGCTAAATGGGCAGCACGGTGGCTCAGTGGTTAGCACTGCAGTCTTGCAGCACTGCGGTCCTGTGTTCAATTCCCACTAAGGACACCATCTGCAAGGAGTTTGTGGGTTTCCTCTGGGTACTCTGGTTTCCTCCCACACTCCAAAGACATACAGCGCTATGGAATTAATAATGCTATATAAATGAATAAATTATTATTATTACTGCAATGCCCTGCCCATGAGGTAAGGAACATAATTGATCAGGAGAGCTATATACTACATTTCCAAATGGAGGGATTTGCTTTTATAGTTTCCCTGCTGAACGACTACCAAACATGAGAGTCCGTTATACGCCACAAGAAAACACATCTAAATAGCGAGCTCTGTTGTTAAGTATTCATTCAGCTGGATAACTGGACTTAAAGGGGTATTCCATCTCCAAGATCCTATCCTCAATATATAGTAGGTGGAATAGCAATAATATCAGCAAATACCAATATTTGGAAATGTAGAATAGTTCTCCTGATTAGGCATGCCCTTACCTCATGAGCAGGGCATTGCAGCTTTGGTAGCAACCATTACGACATGGACTCTGCTGCTGTGGACCCGGGGAGAGTGAGTGCAGATTCATTGCACCCACACTCCTCACATGAAGGGTCTGCACTCCTAGAAAATGGGGGATACATTCCCTGAGTGTCTCCCCCCCATATTCTAGACGGTCCAGAGTCGTCGTGGGACCCCTTTATTTTTTTTCTTACAATAAATTGGTGAAAGAGGGAATGTTTTGGGGACTGTTTTTTCAAATAAATTTCTTTTGTCGATTTTTTTTGTTAGTACTGATAGTTTATGATTTTGGGTATCTAATAGATGCCATGACATCACAAACTGCTGGGCTTGATCTTAGGTGACTTTACAGCTAGTATCAACCCGATTTATTAACCCGTTTGCCACTGCACCAGGGCATGGGATGAGCTGGGGTGAAGCGCCAGGATTGGCGCATCTAGTGGATGCGCCACGTCTGGGGTGCCTGCGGCCTGCTATTTTTAGGCTGTGAAGGCCCAAAACTATGGACCTTCCCACCCTGAGAATACCAGACCACAGCTGTCCGCTTTACCTTGGCTGGTGATCCAATTTGGGGGGGACCCTACTTTTTTTGTGCAATTATTAATATTTATAAAATAATTATAAAAAAGAGAGCCTGGGGGGACTTTCACATTGGATCCCCAACCACGGTAAAGCTGCCAGCTGTGGTTTCCAGGCTACAGCCATCTGCTTTACCCTAGCTGGCTATCAAAAATGGGGGGACCCAACGTCATTTTTTTTTAACTATTTTTTAAATAGAAAAAATTAATGGGCTTCCCTGTATTTTGATTGCCAACCAAGGTAACGGCAGGCAGATGGGGGTGGCAACCCATAGCTGTCTGCTTTATCTAAGCTGAGAATCAAAAATACCGCGTAGCGCTACGTCATTTTTTTTAAAGATTTATTTTTACAGCACTGTGATGTCCAGCAATCAAAATACAGGGAAGCCCACTTTGTTTTTAGTTATTTAAATTAATAATTAAAAAATATATATTTGGGCTCCCACTGCATTTTTTGTATTGCTAGCTAAGGGTAATCCAAGCAGCTACTGGCTGCTAACCCCCACTGCTTGGTGTTACCTTCATTGGCAATGGAAAATCCAGGGAAGCATTTTTTATTTTTTTTGCCAAAAAACTACGAAAAAATGACGTGAGCTTAACCATATTTTTGTATGCTAGCCAGGTATAGCAGGCAGGTGCTGGAAGAGTTGGATACAGCGCCAGAAGATGGCACTTCTATGAAAGTGCCATTTTATGAGGCAGTTGCAGACTGCAATTCGCAGCAGTGGGGCCCAGAAAGCTCAGGCCAACCTGTGCTGCGGATTCCAATCCCCAGCTGTCTAGTTGTACCTGGCTGGACACAAAAATGGGGCGAAGCCTACGTGATTTGTTTTCTAATTATTTCATGAAATTCATGAAATAATAAAAAAAGGGCTTCCCTTTATTTTTGGTTCCCATCCGGGTACAAATAGGCAACTGGGGGTTGGGGGCAGCTGTACATGCCTGCTGTACCTGGCTAGCATACAAAAATATGGCGAAGCCCACATAATTTTTTCAGGGGGCAAAAAACTTCTGCATACAGTCCTGGATGGAGGTAGAAAGAGTCCTGGATGGAGTATGCTGAGCCTTGTAGTTCTGCAGCTGCTGTCTGTCTGTATAGAGAAGAGCAGACAGCAGCTGCAGAACTACAAGGCTCAGCATACTCCATCCAGGACTGTATGCAGAAGTTTTTTGCCCACCAAAAAAATGACGTGGGCTTCGCCATATTTTTGTATGCTAGCCAGGTACAGCAGGCAGCCACGGGCTGCCTCCAACCCCCAGTTGCCTATTTGTACACGGCTGGGAACCAAAAATATAGGGAAGCCCGTTTTTTTTAATTATTTCGCTTATTTCATGAAATAATTAAAAAACAAATGACGTGGGCTTCGCCCCATTTTTGTGTCCAGCCGGGTACAACTAGGCAGCTGGGGATTGGAATCCACAGCACAGGTTAGCCCGAGGTTTCTGGGCGCCTCTGCTGCGAATTGCAGTCCGCAGCCGCCCCAGAAAATGGCGCTTTCATAGAAGCGCCATCATCTGGCGCTGTATCCAACTCTTCCAACAGCCCTGAAGCCGGGTGGCTTGCTGGGTAATAATGAGTTAATACTAGCTTTGTTTTACTAGCTAGTATTATGCCAGAGATTCTTAATGTCAGGCATGTTTGACCCGGTCATTAAGAATCTCCAATAAAGGGTTAAAAAAAAGACACCACACAGAGAAAAAATACTTTAATAGAAATAAATAAACAGACACATTAGAGACTCCATCTTTTTTACCCCGTCAGCCCTCCACGATCCATGGTCTTTAGTGATGAGCGAGCATGCTTGTAACTACTCGGTACTCGCACGAGTATCGCTGTACTCGGGCTGCTCGGCGGGGACCGAGTAATCTCGCGATACTCGTGCTGTACTCGTGGTCTTCATTTCTGCATGTTGGCGCTCTTTTGAGAGCCAGCCCTCATGCAGGGATTGGCTGGCAGACCACTGCAATGCCACAGCCCTGTTAGTTGTGGAATTGCAGTGATTGGCCGGCCTGCACAGCGTGACCGAGCCTTTATACCGGCCGGCGCGCTGTGCTCTGCTCACAGCTATCCAGACAGTCAGTGCAGGGAGAGTGTCGCTGATTCAGGGAAAGCTTTGCGGCCCTTTATAGCTTTTTCAGTTGCAGGGCTGCAAACAGTGTGACCAAAAGTCCTTCTCAGGACTATTCTAGTTGTATACAGGCAGGCAGGGTATAGCCAGGTCGGAGTACAGTAGCAGAGTCCTTCTCAGGACTATTGTTGCTATATACAGGCAGGGTATAGCCAGGTCTGAATACAGGCTAGTGACCAGAAGAGTCCTTGTCAGGACTATTGTACCAGTATACAGGCAGGCAGGCAGGCAGGGTAGTGGTGACAGTATACCAGCCTTCATCATATCTGGGGCTGGTGTACACAGTGTAAAACAGTCCAGATAGTGTCTGACTTGTCTGTAATTGTCACTCCCCAAAAAAACCTGTTAGGTTCTTATTGCGTCCGTGCTTGGTTTTTAAAACCGCACGTGTGTGCCTGTTGGTGGCAGCGTACAGGTGCACTTGTGTGCAATTTCCACAAACTTTGATATAACGCACAAGTAGTGAATATACACGTCAGCAGTGCACAGCATTGCAAAATGCGCAAGGGCATTGGCAAGGAACAAGGAAGTGGACGTGATGGTGGTGCAGGCAGAGGCCAAGGTCGTGGGCAAGCTCTAATTTCGCCACAACAAAGGGCCACATCTAGTCGCTCGCACGTCCTGTCCCAAATTCTTGGGGACCGCAGCAGTACACCGCTCTTGAACCAAGACCAGTGTCAACAGGTTGTTAGTTGGATAGCAGATAATGCTTCCAGTCAGATTGGCACCACCACAAACACTCTGTCTTCCACACGGTCAAGTGTCAGTAGCCGTGATACTGCACCGCACATTTCTGAACCTGATCCTCCTTCCTACCACCAGGCTGAGTACACGTCCTCCTCGGACATTAATGATCCCACACTTGGACACTCGGAAGAGCTGTTCACGTTTCCATTCACACATTCTGGCCTCTCGCCAGCTCATATTGAAGTGGGTCATGAGGAGATCGTCTGTACAGATGGCCAAATATTTGAGCAGCCACGTTCTCACGAAGTTGGCAACGTGTCTCAACAAGTGGTGGACGATGATGAGACACAATTGTCAGGAAGTCAGGAGGAGGAGCAGGGTGCGGAAGAGGAAGACGACGTGGTGGATGATCCAGTAACTGACCCAACCTGGCAGGAGGATATGCAGAGCGAGGACAGCAGTGCACAGGGGGAGGGAGGCGTAGCATCCCAACAGGCAGTAAGAAGCAGGGTGGTGGCCCCAGGCAGAAGTCAGGCAACCGTTCCCCGGAACAACACGACGACACAAGGTGCCTGTACAAATGTTAGGTCTTCCCGAGTCTGGCAGTTTTTTAAGTTGGATCCAGATGATTCAAAAAAGGCCATTTGCAACACCTGCCGTGCCAGCATCAGCAGGGGTACCAAAACTAGCAGCCTGACCACCACCAGCATGATCAGGCACATGTCAGCCAAGCACCCGACTTTGTGGGAAGTACAACAGAGTCGAGGAGCAGTGCTTGCTGATGTCACTGCTACGTCTTCGCTGGTTGTGCATGCGAGCCAATCCCCTGTCCATGCTGCCTGCGAACAAGCCTCCTCCACTCCTGCACCTGCAGTTGCCTACGCAGAAAGAACACCATCATCAAGCACGTCCTTGTCCCAGCGAAGCGTTCAGTTATCCATTCAGCAAACCTTTGAACGCAGGCGCAAATACACTGCCAACACCCCACATGCCACAGTTCTAAATGCTAACATTTCGCGACTGCTTGCGCTGGAAATGTTGCCTTTTAGGCTGGTGGAGACAGAAGCATTCCGTGACCTGATGGCGGCAGCTGTCCCACGTTACTCGGTCCCCAGCCGCCACTATTTCTCCCGGTGTGCCGTCCCCGCGTTGCATAACCACGTGTCACAAAACATCACACGTGCCCTGAACAACGCTGTTTCACCCAAGGTCCACCTAACCACAGACACGTGGACAAGTGCTTGTGGGCAAGGCCGCTACATCTCGTTGACGGCACACTGGGTTAATATTGTGGAAGCTGGGACCCAGTCTGAGCGAGGGACGGAACACGTCCTTCCCACACCAAGGTTTGCAGGCCCTACCTCAGTCAGTGTTTCACCCACACTCTACAGCTCCGGAATGTCATGCTCTTCAGCCTCCTCCTCCTCCTGCGCATCCTCATCCACTGTACCCTCCACACCAGTCATAAGCTGGAAGCACTGCAGCACTGCCTCGGCGAAGCGGCAACAGGCTGTGCTGAAGCTAATCTGCATAGGTGACAAACCCCACAATGCAGAAGAGCTGTGGACAGCTCTGAAACAGCAGGCAGATCACTGGCTCACACCTCTGAACCTAAAGCCAGGAAAGGTCGTGTGTGACAATGGCCGGAACCTGGTGGCGGCTTTGAGGCGAGGCCAGCTGACACATGTTCCATGCGTGGCCCATGTGCTCAACCTCGTGGTTCAGCGGTTTCTAAAGTCATACCCAGAGCTGTCTGATCTGCTGGTAAAAGTTCGCCGCCTGTCTGCACATTTTCGAAAGTCACCTACTGCTTCAGCCGGCCTTGCCGGCTTTCAGCGCAGTTTGCATCTTCCGGCTCACAGACTGGTGTGTGATGTCCCCACGCGTTGGAATTCCACTCTGCACATGTTGGTCAGGATATGTGAGCAGAAGAGGGCAGTTGTTGAGTACCTGCATCACCTAAGCCGTCGGGAAATGGGTCAAACTCCACACATAACACCTGAGGAGTGGAGATGGATGTCAGACCTATGTACCATCCTCCAAAACTTTGAGGACTCCACCAAGATGGTGAGTGGTGATGACGCCATTATTAGCGTCACCATACCGCTACTCTGCCTTCTAAAACGGTCTCTGCTGAAAAACAAACATGATGCATTGCAGGCGGAGCGCGATGAGTTGCAGCAAGAAACAGTAGTGGGTGTGGGTGATGATAACACACAGCCCAGCCTCGTCTCATCACAACGTGCAGTGGAGGACTATGACGAGGAGGAGGATGAAGACATGGAGCAACTCTCCGGCCAAATTGAGGATATGACATGCACACCAGTCATATCCTCGGTTCAGCGTGGCTGGCCAGCGGACAGGGTAGATGAGGAGGAGGAGGAGGAGGAGGAGGACAGCATGTTCAGTCATCTTGTTGGTCAGGCTACTGAAGTCCTGGCTGTTAAGAGTCTGGCGCACATGGCTGACTTTATGGTAAGCTGCCTGTCTCGTGACCCTCGCGTTAAGAACATCTTGGCCGACAATCATTACTGGTTGGTAACACTGTTAGACCCACGCTACAAGGAGAACTTTTTGTCTCTTATTCCCGTGGAGGAGAGGTCAACCAAAATGCAGCAGTTCCGGAAGGCCATAGTCACGGAAGTAGGCAAAGCATTCCCCTCACAAAACGCTAGCGGCATAGGTCATGAATCAGTGGACAACCGAGGCGTACAGCCGAGAGAGGCACAAGTCCAATCCGCCAGAGGTAGAGGAACAGTCTTTAAGATGTGGGACAGTTTTCTCAGCCCCTCACGTACCACAGCCCCTGAGGTGCGGGGTAGTGCCACAAGAAATCCTAAGTTTGCCCAGATGCTGAAGGAGTACCTTGCAGATCGAACAACTGTACTCCGACATTCCTCTGTGCCTTACAATTATTGGGTATCCAAGCTGGACACGTGGCATGAATTGGCTCTCTACGCCTTGGAAGTCCTGGCCTGCCCTGCTGCTAGCGTTTTGTCAGAGCGTGTTTTTAGTGCCGCAGGTGGAATCATTACAGATAAACGCACCCGCCTGTCAACTGAAAATGCTGACAGGCTGACTCTGATCAAGATGAACAAGGGTTGGATTGGGCCAGACTTCACCACACCACCAGCAAATGAGAGCGGAATTTAAAGTTTGCCATGTACCTCCACTCACCCATGGGTACACACTTCTGGACTTTGGATAATCGCTGGACTGCTCCTCCTTCTCCTCATGCGCCACCATGATGATGACCGTTACAAATTGCAATACTTAGGCCTTTGTTTCAGGTATACCCCCAGTGGTAAATTTTTTCGCCCATTCTTTGCAGAATGGACATTACAACGACAGGAGACCCGCTCCTTTGCAATGAGAACAATGTTTTGAGGCCCTCATGCACGTCTCTACCCAGGGACAACGTGGAGCCTCCCAATTTTTGGCTGCCCTGCCTAAGGGCTATACTATAATACACCCACTTCCTGACAATGGACACTTAATGTTTTGAGGCCCTCATGCACGTCTCTACCCAGGGACAACGTGGAGCCTCCCAATTTTTGGCTGCCCTGCCTAAGGGCTATACTATAATACACCCACTTCCTGACAATGGACACTTAATGTTTTGAGGCCCTCATGCACGTCTCTACCCAGGGACAACGTGGAGCCTCCCAATTTTTGGCTGCCCTGCCTAAGGGCTATACTATAATACACCCACTTCCTGACAATGGACACTTAATGTTTTGAGGCCCTCATGCACGTCTCTACCCAGGGACAACGTGGAGCCTCCCAATTTTTGGCTGCCCTGCCTAAGGGCTATACTATAATACACCCACTTCCTGACAATGGACACTTAATGTTTTGAGGCCCTCATGCACGTCTCTACCCAGGGACAACGTGGAGCCTCCCAATTTTTGGCTGCCCTGCCTAAGGGCTATACTATAATACACCCACTTCCTGACAATGGACACTTAATGTTTTGGGGCCCTCATGCACGTCTCTACCCAGGGACAACGTGGAGCCTCCCAATTTTTGGCTGCCCTGCCTAAGGGCTATACTACAATAGACCCACTTCCTTACAATGGGCACTTCAGGTTTACAGGCCATCATGCACGTCTCTATCCAGGGACAATGTGGAGCCTCCCAATTTTTGGCTGCCCTGCCTAAGGGCTATACTACAATAGACCCACTTCCTTACAATGGGCACTTCAGGTTTACAGGCCATCATGCACGTCTCTATCCAGGGACAATGTGGAGCCTCCCAATTTTTGGCTGCCCTGCCTAAGGGCTATACTATAATACACCCACTTCCTGACAATGGACACTTAATGTTTTGAGGCCCTCATGCACGTCTCTACCCAGGGACAACGTGGAGCCTCCCAATTTTTGGCTGCCCTGCCTAAGGGCTATACTATAATACACCCACTTCCTGACAATGGACACTTAATGTTTTGAGGCCCTCATGCACGTCTCTACCCAGGGACAACGTGGAGCCTCCCAATTTTTGGCTGCCCTGCCTAAGGGCTATACTACAATAGACCCACTTCCTTACAATGGGCACTTCAGGTTTACAGGCCCTCATGCACGTCTGTATGCAGGGGCATTGGTGAACCTCACAATTTTGGACTGCCCTGGCAAAGGAAAATACTACAAAGACTCACTTCCTCAAAATGGGCACATTAGACTCAAGAGGCCTTCATGTACGTCTCTTCTCAGGGACATCGGAGTGCCACACAATGTTTTCACGTAAAATCTTTCATGTATTAATCTCAAAAAGTAACATACACCAGCTCTATCTCACTATTGGGTATGTGCCCTTAACATTTCCGCCATGAAAAATCATTTTGGGGTCATTTTGGAAGGTTTTCTGGTGAGTCCGTAAAAATGGCTTAAAACGCGGACAAAATTGTTCACAGCTGTGACTTTTCAGTGATAAATGCTTCAAGGGGTTTTCCCCATGCTGTTGCCATGTCATTTGAGCACTCTTCTGAGACTTTTGTGACATTTTTAGGGTTTCTCCATGCTGCCGGGGGGTCATTTCACAAAAATACTCGGGTCTCCCATAGGATAACATTGGGCTCGTTGCTCGGGCCGAGTACACGAGTATCTTGGGAGGCTCGGCCCGAGCTTCGAGCACCCGAGCTTTTTAGTACTCGCTCATCACTAATGGTCTTCTGTCTTTCTCGTTCAACAAATGCAGCTCTGCTCCATCACTGCTGCATGGGGGAAGACGCTGCTTCCCGTGCAGCCTTCACTCCGTGAGAAATCAGTGCTGCTGGCTGTTAGCGGTAACAGCTGTAACTCTGACAGACGCGTTACCATAGCAACGGTGCTCCGATCATGTGATTCCCAGAGCCGCGGTTAGCAGTGTTGTCACTGCTAAATGCGTTGCTTTGGCAACAGTGATTTCCGTTAATGACCGGCTGTGTCAGCCGGTCCCTAAGGGAACGGGGAGTCGACCGTGTGCTAGAGCATGTCGCCGGTACACGGCGATACACAAATGTGCACCGTGTACTGGAGAGTTCAATGACAGGACCTAGGACAGGACATGACGTCAAAGCCATGTGACCAGTCTGTAGCCAATGAGATAATAGCCACGTGACTGGTCACATGGCTATTTTGACGACGTCACGGAAGGTCCTGTCAGTGCTGGTTATCGGGAGGACGCAGCGATCATCGGAAGGCATAGTGACAGGAGACAGAGTGCAGGACGCATCGCGGGCACCGGTAAGTGTTATGGCAATGTTTATTAACTGTATGTGTACATATATAATGCCTTTTTATGTGTTTGTGATTGCCTTCCATTATTTCCTATTGGTTTGAGTTCGGTTCGTCGAACGTTCGCCGAACCGAACTCGAACGGGACCTCGGTTCGGCGAACCGAGCTCGAGCCGAACCGCGGCTGGTTCGCTCATCTCTATATATGACAAGCTTTTCTCTCTCACATCCATCTTTTGTGCCACACCTCTTTCCTCATAGACTGTAAGCTTACGAGCAGGGCCCTCACTCCTCTTGGTATCTGAATTTTGTTATTCTGTAATGAGTCTTATTGCCTGCACATGTCCCCTCTGAATTGTAAAGCGCTGCGGAAAATTATTATTATTATTACCCCTTATGCTAAGATCTGCCCACTTTACTTTGCGCCGTAATTTGCGAGTAGAACATGGGCATGAAAAAATCCTGCCATTGAGACTAATTTTGTAAATGAAGCAAATTTTCCGAGAAAAAATTAGTTCAAGTACATAGGCAGGTTCTGCTTGAGGAACACAGGCAGATTCAGGGATATAGGTACCGGACAACAAACTAGTAGGTACAAGACACACTAGATACTGAAGTTGCTCTTGCACCTCCTTATAGCTGAGGGTGCCTTAAATATCTAGTGCCTCCCAGCTATAGGCTGGGGACACTTCTGGAGTGCACGCTGCCCCTTTAGGTAGTGGGGAGTACATGAGACATGTGCAATGTGTGTAGCACCCCTGAGGCTCAGGTCACCACAGGGTACTGCACTCCACTTTAGGTGTAGTGCTGGTCATGGATCTAAAGGAGGTCGCTGCCGGTTTCATCATACACAACCACATAAACACATGGGTCGCCCCTTCCTCACTGGGGACTGGGCTAGGGTTGGGTACAAAAGGGGTTGCCAACAGTGGGCCCCAATCCACAAGCTCAGGACCTGAGTAGGGGGAGGAGCGGCCACCAGGGGGAGTTAGGAGTCACACACAGACTGTTTATACAGGAGTGCTTCAGCAGGAGTGACAGTGAGCGGACGTCTTTTCTGGTAGCTCCTGTGGAACATGGGAGTTTAACGGTCGCTGTGGAGGATATCGTTTCAGTTCCCCAGGGCCAGCGCTGTTCAGGGTGCAGCACCCTAGCGTGGTGTAATTCCATGTGCATCACCAGATTCTGCTGGATGGAGGACTTCCATGTTTCTCCGACCACACAAGTTTCCAGAGCCAAGTGACACCTAGCATTCGGCCTCGATCACAGTGAGACTCAACCGTATCCATGCTACTAGCATAGGGAATGGTGCTCTACGTAGTACGGAAGGGACTCTAAGTGCTTCAAGCCACAGAGACCCGCACAAAAAGCGAAGTGAGGAAGGGCCCACAGACTACCGCACTGGTTCTCACCTCCCACGGATCGGGGTCGACGTGAGCCCATCACAGCAGTGACCAGTGTGACTGGGCTGGCAGCTGAAGTTGTGAGTAAACTACACCCTGAACCCGCAGAGACTATGTTGGCTCGTCCTTACCGGCGCCGCCGCCCAGTGCTTGGGCGCCAAAGGCCGTTAGATCCCTCTTCATCCACCCAGGGCCCTTTCTGCCTGTGCGGAGCGACACCATCCCGGCTGCCTTAACACCTGCCCCAGCGAGGAATTCTGCAGTGGCGGCTACTACTAGCCGCAACCTACAGGTGGTGTCACGACAAACTCTCCCAAATACTCCGCTTCCCCCACCATTTACTGTACGCCTCAGGGCAACAGAACCAGGCAAGGCCACCCCGTGACATCGCCTGACCCGACCTGAAAAAGCCCAGCGACAAGAAGTTTAACCACCTGCCTCTTGGGGCGCTACATGTGCAGGTCCTGAAAGCTGGAAACCATGACAGGTACTGGAGCAGGAGACATAGCTAGGTAGTCAAGATGGTGAGCACGTCGGCGTCCCTTTCGGGTGGAGAAATCTGGACAATACAGGGACGCTGGTGTTACAGATTCTCAACCCAATTTCCAAATAGCGTAGTCAAAAAGATCTGATCCTCTTGATACATTAATGGTTGTAGAATTCTGACACCCCTGGACTATCAGGTCTTCACAGGGTACTGCACAAACTGCCCTTCAGTGCATTATTCCAAGTTCCTCATGGTTCTGGATCCCTATTTTATTGGTGTTGCCTCCAACAGCAAATCAAATCCTAGATACACACTGCACCACATACACCAGGCACACCAGTGGACGGCTTGAGAGGAATAGAGTCGCCCACCTGGGGGGTTAGGGAGGGGAGGTGAGCAGTGTAGTCAGTCTGTCAGTGAGTGGAGAGTTGGGAAGTAGCCCCCGAGCTGTAAGGAGCTCAGAGGAGGTTGGGAGTGGTGGCTCCAAAGAGAAGCTGTCTAGGTTGCGGACGGTGGTCTGGACCTAGAGGAATCAGGCCCCCGGTCGCAGGAGATTGCAGCTAGGTGCCTGAACCTGTCAAGGAGGACGGTCAGCAGCCTGGCATTGTCACTGGTCCGGGACCGAAGGCACGGTGGGGACCCTAGGTCGGGGAAAAGCTTCTGGCAACCCGACAATTCACCTGAGGAGAATGGAGTCTTTATGATCTGTTTCCACCCACTCCAGAATCGGGGCACTAGCGCAACGAGGGGGATAGGGCCTTCCAACAAAACTGTCCAGAAAATCCCAAGCGTGAGCCTTGAGAGCAGGCTCCCACACTTAACCACAGTGGGGAGCGGGGCCCGGCAAGTTTCAGACTACTGGACAACCACGTTGAAGGTAAACTTAGTGTCAGGAGGCAAGTCACGGATCACCAGGCAACACCATAGGGGACGGGACCCAGACGTGCTCCCCCCAAGCGGCAGCGATACCCCAAGATTTGGTTTACCCGGTTGTCAGCGTCTGCTTATTGACTGAGTGAGTACCTGAAGGACACCTGTACCCCACGGCATCCCACCGAGTCCCGGGGCCTTCCCCTACCCATGGAGGGCGATGACACCTTAGCTGCCCTACTCTATCACCCCGGGTACTCCCAACGGCAGCGGCGGTACTCCCAATTACTGTACACCACGGGTGGTGTCACAAACTCTCTCACCTGTAAATACCCCCCTTCTTCCTTTGAGTGTGGCCGCTAGTCCCCGGGTCCGGAGACCCTCCTGCCACGAATAATCATCCCCGGATCCGAGCGGTTCGGTCCGCTGCAGGGGCGGCACAGAATTATACTTGATGTCTTCTCTAGATTGAAGTCAAACAGGTGTTACATTGTCTGCGTCTGACTAAATTAAATTCTCAAGATTTCGGAAAATATAATTGCAAATTTCACCCTTAAAGTCCAAATATTAATTTTAAAAAGAGATGAACCAACTGCTGAATGTCACGACTTGATTCATGTACTGATTATAAAAATGATAATAAAAAACATCTACTAGCTCAGTATTTTTATTTCTAAAAGGCGAAGGCAAAAATACACAGTTTAATTTTATAGGATTTTACAAGCAGCTCGAATTAGAACAAACGTAAAATAGTTGTGCCGCTGCTATGGAAATGAAAAGGAAGAAATATAATCTCTAAAAATGGGACTAAAATAAAAATTAGGGAAATGATAGTAAAATCTATATAGTAAATGAGAGAAAGAAATAATGAAAAAAGTAAACAAATAGCGGAAAGTAAGGCTAATATCCATTTTATTTTATTAAATTTAAAACCTTGTGGACTTTTGGAGAAAGCATTTTAATAGATTCCAAAATGTGAAAGCAGCTTAGTGAAAGGATTTTATGCAGCTTGCTTTGCTGGACAGACTATGAAAAGATTGGCAGAGTCATCTCATCTTTATAATTTATTATTTTATGTGGGTTTATACAACGCGATCAAGAACAGTAGATGTGCACCATGCAAGGCAATAATTAATGGTCTGATTAGATGGGCCAATTTTAAGAGCATAAAAAGATCTTTCTGTGCACATAGAATATCATGTTACCAGAAACATAGTTTAACGCCCCTGTAGCTTGGTCGTTACAGGGTATTGTATAATATCCTTCCCGGTCAGGAAGAGGTCACCCTGGTAAGTTCACACGCACACCACTAGGAAGGAGTTAAAACTTTTCCAGCACTTAGCTTAGGTTTGCATAGCACATCCTATCTCCTAAATGGGTGGGAAGAGGGTGGCCTCACACAGACAGGTCCCCATGACAACGTGTTGAATTCCTGGGACTTTGAACAGACCAGTGAGTAAAAGAATCTGGAACCCGCACCCGGTGACTCTGTGAGTAAATGCCGCCGCCCTGTGCCCCGCTGCTCCCATGGACTGCCGCCCCCGGTTCTCACTAACCTCCCAGGGCTTCCCCGCTCCACCCGTGGGGAGTGATTCCATCCCGGCTGCACCTAACACCTGCCCCAGAGAAAGACTATGCAGCGGCGGCTAATCACCTGGCCATATACCATGGTTGGCGCTGCTAGCAACCCCTGTTCCCATCCCATACTGCTCCTGGGGGAGAGAAGAGTTGCAGGGGGAGGTGGTCTGTAGCAGAGGAAGCCAAGACCCCAGTCGTCGTTGCAACTGGTGACATGCTCCCCAGGAACCCCGTCACCCTCCTTCCATTACCCTTTGTCACACCGGACTATTGAACTTTCTTTTATTGAAACCCGCCGGGGTCACGGACTCCGGGTCGGGCCACTCACAGCTGACCCCGACCACAACCGGCCCGGTTACCGTGTCAGCCTTGAAGGCTCCAGCGTGGGCGTTTCACATAGTGTTTACAGTTGCAAGCATAGTTCCACTTTTCCAAGTTCCCCTGGCTGATTTCAGTCTCCTCATTTACTAACATAGTATCGTTTTTCTCAGTCCCCAGCATAGCTCCAGTCTTCTCCTTCCCCAGCATAGCGCTAATCTTTTCAGTCTCCAAAATAACATCACTCTCCTTAGTTCCCAGTACGCTTACCATCATTATTTTTTTTATTTTTTTTCTGTATGGCTTATCGAAAAAATCTTTCCACATCATAGCACCACTCCTCTCAATCCCAAGTGAGGTTCTACTATACTCAGTTCAAAGTGTGGCTCCCTTCTTCTAAGTCCATAGTTTTGGTCTACATTTCTCAATCCTTAGTATAGCTACACTCTCCTCAGTCTCCAGTGTAGCACCACTCTCCTCAGCCCTAAACATGCCTCTATTCATTCCCCTAATCCCTGTCATGATTTGGCTCGGAGATTCAATCTGGTGACCTGTGGTTTTCTGGTCACTTCTTTTGTCTACTGAGCTGTTGCCTTTTCCTCCCTGTCCAGATACTAATAATTCCTATGGTCTTTGCTTTCATTTCTGGTTTGTTCCTCTTTAGGTGTTTTTCATTTTCCCATTCCCTATCACATTCTGGATTGTGTCATATATGTTCTCAGCCCTTTAGTTTAGGGGTTTACCTTTGGAGTAGTTGAGTGCCTGCTGTGAGTCGGTGTGTTTTCCTTCCCAGCTTTTAATCCTTGTCCCTTAATTGAACTTGTTTCAGTTTATTTCACACTGGGTTTCAGTTTGATCCTGCACATTTTGCGGTTGGTGGTGGTGGTGCTGCTAATAATTGCCATGCCTTCCCCTTTTCCTTTGTGTGAGTGACATGTTCCTAACAGTCCCCAGGGTGCTTATACTCTTCTTAGTGCCCAACATGGCTTCATATTCCTCAGTTCTCAGCTTGGATCTATTTTCCTCATTCCTTAGCATCTTTCTGCTATCCTCAGTCCCTAGTAGAGATGAGCGGTGTTTGAAGCGAACCGTTTGCCAATTTCCAATTCGAGTTGTTTTGGGTGGTGTTCGAGTCATTCGACGAACTCGAACGATTCGCTTAACGTTCAACCGTTTGAGTTACCGTTCGATAACGGTTCGACTACCAAAAGCATAGCTAGTTACTAGCTGGCACTGTAATACTGTCAGTCACTGTTACTAATGATATTATCAAAATTCAGCGTATAGTGTGCGGGGGGGGGATGGGGTTTAGATCAGTGCTGCTGACTGCTGAAAGAACGGCGATTGCCATTTTTGTTTCCCTAATCGCGCGTACAGTGGGGCGGGCCAGGCTGTCAGCCAATCACAGACACACAAGCAACCTCCTCTATTGGACCGTATATGGGATATAAACTCCACCTTTTTGCTCACTTAACACCGCCCACTAACGAAGGTCTCCTAAACGGCCGTTGGGTGAAGGAGCTATCGTTACTCTCAGCCAGGTTAGTTTTATTGTTTGGTGTATGCTTATCGTGCTGCCTTGATAATTTTGCAGGCAGCGATAATCCACTTCTTTAGCATTATTAATCTACAAGTCCTCTGCTATCTTCTATACAGCCATTACATATTGTTTGGTTTACCTTTGTGGATAACCTAATTAACTTCTGCTGATTGTCAGCTTCCACGTTATTTATGTGCATGATCTGCAGTGTGTTTCTCACTATGGTGCTTTAATCTATTACCGGCTGTGCAAATAGACAATTGTCTTGCACTTCTATCAGTGTAGCTGTGAGTGCAGTTTATTTATATTGCGATAGTGATTAATTAGCAACAGTTCATGCTACTTATACGACATATTTGACTTGCTATTAATTGCTGTGTCACTAATTATAAAAACCTACATAGCCTAGGTATATATTGTTATACCATTTATTATGTGGCATATGAATTAGAATAATTTTTCTTACATTGCTACTATATATTTGTAAATTTTACAGGCTATACCCAATTACTATGCAGTATGCTGATTGAGTAAGTGTTCACCACCTTATCTATATACGTTGTATTCATATTTGTACTTGCTCCTTGTATAATAAAATCATTGATTATTAGGACCTTGTTCGCTGTTTTCTCTTTTTCTTGTCTACTTTGTTGCGAATGTCCTATGACTAGTCCAGTTTATAAATTACCAGCTAGTATACTATAATGTATTAATATAAATTATGCTGTACTCATTACAAACATTTTAGACACACACACAGCAAAGTGGATTTTTGCCAGACAAGCAAGGGCATGTTTCATTGGCTGTGCATGTCACATGTCCTTGCCCTATAAGACCCGGCGATTTTCACCATTGCCGAAATTATCTCAGTGCTGCTGGTGTGTGACAGTCACCACTCCCGCTGCTGCTGCTGTGTGCGCTATAGGCTTATACACTTATACAGTGCAATCTCTACACATCGGTTTAGGGATTAGGGACTACTTGTAATTTCAGCCCTTTTCAGGGCTACATTACAGCACTTCATAGCCATTTTTGCTTGGCAGGTCTGTGCCAGCGCTGTGCAAGGGTTTTTCACAGCGTCTGTCTAAATCAGCTCAGGCAATTCCTTGCGGCATAGTATCATTGTCTGGAATAGTCAGTGACGTTCCTCTACTGACAAGAAAGCTACACCACCTCTGCATTCTACACCACCTCTCCATTTCTGCTATGCAATTTTAACTGCAAAAAGTGCAGGCAATTCTTTGGGGCATAGTATCATTGTCTGGGATAGTAATTGACGTTCCTCTGCTGACAAGAAAGCTACACCACCTCTGCATTCTACACCACCTCTGCATTCTACACCACCTCTCCATTTCTGCCGCGCAATTTTTCACTGCAACAAACAGTGTCCAATTTGTTCACAAACAAAATGAGTGGCAAAAGGCCAGATGCTGGTGGAAAGGAGAACAGGCATGTTGGAAAGGGAAAAAATGTTTGTGTCCATGGGGTTGGTGGTAAAGCAACAGTAACATCTGCTGAAGAAAGACCATCTTCCAGCCAAAGTAAGATGTCTACTACTTTCCGTGGACAATCTGATATGATCCCTTTGTTACGGAAGCGAGCATTGCTACCAAAGGTAGATGAGGCACAAAAACAGCAGATGCTTGAATGGATCTCAAGTGCTCCATCAAGTGGCCTCTCCTCCACCTCAACTTCAACATCCTAAAGACTCCAGTCCTCTGAGTTGTCACCCCAATCGCACTTGCTGTCTACCAGCTCTCAAGTCTCCACCCGCCCTGCAGAGTATGGGGTAACAGAGATGGTTGAGTCTGCAGAGCTGTTCAGTCACACTATAGCCTGGGAATCAGAGGTCTGCTACAAAGCTTCAGTGAGTCCAGACAAGGAAATGATCTGCACTGATGCCCAGAAGCTTTGTGAGTCGGATCCAGGCCCAGATGAAGAAGGTTCTGAGCAAAATGTAGACCCTCATTCCCAAACTGTAACTCCTCTTGGTGGAGACAATGAGGAACATGCTGATGACGATGAGACTCAGATACCTGATTGGAATGACAACTTAAGTATTCGGTCAGGGCAGGAAGAGGTTGGCTCTGAGGACGAGGGGAGTGCAAACACACAGGGTGATGGTGAGGTTGTAGATCCCACTTACTGTCAACCCACAGTCAGCCAGTCAATGATGTCAGCAGAGGAGGTGGAGGAGGATGCTACTGATGACGAGGTTAGGTTGCACCTTCCTGGACAGAGACTGAGTACTGGAATCACGTCAACAACTGCATCCTCAGCCACAACTCTGAGCACAAATCGTGGTGGCTCTGCAGGTCGCATGGGCTCTAAGCATTGCCTAGCCTGGTCCTTTTTTGACATCACAAAGGATCATCCAACTCATGTCATCTGTAAGATTTGTCACCAATGTCTAAGTAGAGGCCAAAAACTCAGTAGTTTGAGTACTTCATCCATAATCCGTCACATGGATATGAAGCATAAGTCGCAGTGGGAAGCTCACTGTGCTACAATGCGGCCTAGGAGAGCGGGCCAACCACCGTCTGACCCTTCAAGTGCATCCGTGTGGTCTTCATCCTCTGTGACTGTGGGGACAGAAGTCACACATGCTTTTCGACGCAGACCTTCCGCCTCTTTACCCACAACAGGCAGTGTGATTGGCAGGTCGTCAGTTGTTTTGGAAGGGGAAACGGCTGCTGGTGTTGAGTCTCCCAGACATCGAGAGCACCACCTTTGGATGAAGGCAACATTATGTCTCCGCCTGGACTTTCCTCACAGACCAGCAGTTTTCCAGGGACACCCTACTCAACGCCGTCTCAGCACAGCAGCCAGCCCTCGGTCCCTCAGATGTGGACAAGTAAAAGACCATTTCCTCCTAGACATGACAAAGCTAAGAGGGTTGACTTTCACCATCTGCAAGCTGTTGGCTACAGAAATGCTGCCTTTCCGCCTGGTGGACACACAGGATTTTCGAGACCTTATGTCCGTCGCAGTGCACCAGTACCAGATGCCCAGTCGCCACTACTTCTCCAAGAAAGGTGTGCCTGCGCTACACCAGCATGTCGCACACAACATCACCGCTTCCTTGAGAAACACTGTGTGTGAACGGGTGCATTTCACCACAGATACATGGACCAGTAAGCATGGACAGGGGCATTACATGTCACTGACTGGGCACTGGGTAACTATGGTGAGAGATGGAGAAGGGTGTGCTGTACAAGTCTTGCCGACCCCACGAGTTGTACGTCAATTGTCTGTATGTAGAAGTTCCTCAACTGCTTCTGCCTCTTTGACCTCAACCTCGGCCCAAAGCCTGTCTGGTCAGGCCACCCGCGTTGTAACTGCGCACAAGGAATCCCGCACACCTCCTTACTATACTGGCAGCAGATCTCAACGGCATCAGGCTGTCTTTAAGTTGAAATGTCTGGGAAATGTGGTCAGCTCTGGAGACCGAGTTTCGTCAATGGTTATCTCCACTCAACCTGCAGCCAGGGAAGGCCATGTGCGACAATGCTGCAAAACTGGGTGCGGCCCTTCGCCGGGGCAATGTAACACACGTGCCTTGTATGACTCACGTGTTGAACCTTGTTGTCCAGCATTTTTTCACCCACTATCTCGGCCTAGATGGGCTTCTGCACAGGGCACGGTCACTATGTGCTCACTTCCGCCGTTCACACGCCGCAGCTGAATGACTTGCATCGCTCCAGAAGTCTTTCGGCCTGCCGGTTCACCGCCTGAAATGTGATGTGTCGACATGCTGGAATTCGACTCTCCACATGTTGCAGCAACTGTGGCAGCACCACCGAGCCCTGGTGCAATACGTTATGATGTTTAGCCTGGGCCAACGAGTTCCAGAGGTGGGGCAGATCACGCTACTGGAGTGGTCTCAGATCAAGAACCTATGCACCCTTCTGCACAGTTACGACATGGCGATGAATATGTTTAGCGCTGACAATGCCATTATCAGCATAATTCCAGTCATTTACATGCTGGAGCACACTCTAAACATTATTCGGAGTCAGGTGGTGGGACAAGAGGAAGGGGAGGAAGTACAGGAGGATTGATATGTGGAAGGGATACCAAGATCTACAAGGTCCAGACGGTCAGCAGTACCAAGGCGGCAGGCATGGGACAGTGGAGGAGAGGGATTAACAAGGGCGCATGGTAGCAGCCAAACTGTTGAGGAAGGTGCAGGAGCCCAGGATGAAATTGAGGACGAACTAGCGATGGGCATGGAAGACTCTGCAGATGAGGGAGACCTTGATCACATTTCTGTTGTGTGAGGTTGAGGGGAGAGGGCAGAGGAATGAAGCATTATTCTCACCTCGCCGCCACCAACACAGCAAGGACTTGGTCCTCCTGGATGCGCAAGACACATGAGCGCGTTCTTGCTGGACTACCTACAACATGACCCCCGGAGTGTCAGAATTCGAAGTAATGCTGACTATTGGGTTGCCACACTCTTAGATCCCCGGTACAAGTCAAAATTTGGTGAAATAATTCCTGCCACAAAAAGGGACACACGTATGCAGGAGTATCAACAGAAGCTGTTACGCAATCTTAGCTCGGCTTTTCCACTAAACACCAGTGGTGCACACAGTGAATCTCACAGTTCTAACATGACAACCATGGGACTGTCGAGTCATCATCACTCAAACCGTACCAGCAACATCGTATCTGGTGGTAACATCAATTTTATGGAATTGTTTCATGATTTTTTTAGACCATCCTTTGCAAGGCCACAAGACACAAGAAGTCTGACACATAGTCAACGGCTGGAGAGGATGATACAGGAGTATCTCCAAGTGAATATCGATGCCATGACTCTGCAACTGGAGCCTTGCTCATTTTTGGCTTCCAATCTTGAAAAATAGCCTGAGCTCGCCACTTTCGCCTTGAGATCATGTCGTGTCCAGCTGCCAGCATTCTCTCGGAACGTATCTTCAGTGCTGCTGGGTGTGTGCTGACAGATAAGCGCACGCGTCTGTCCAGTGACAATGTGGACAGACTAACGTTCATCAAGATGAAAAAGTCATGGATCCACAAGGACTTTTCTACCCCTGTGTCATCCTGGGGAGACTAAAGGCTTGTGGATTTTTGATTGTGCTTCATGCAAATCAACATGTTAAGTTTGCAACTGTGGGACAATTGATGCTACTTAAGTGGTGTCTGTGGCCCAATTTTTCAAAAAATGGAGACTCTGGTTGGAGTCCCCTTCCTGTGTTTTACATGATTTTAGAAGGGCGTGCCATGCCTATATCTGTGTCTCCTCCTCCTTTTACTCGTCCAGCTCTTTTGTTTCAGCATGAGTATATGTACTTGTCACTTTTCCATGTGTTTGAGGTGTCTTCTGAGTTGTTTGTCACCTTTTGGACACCTTAAAAGGTGTTTTCTGTGTGTTCGTTTGTGTTTGCCTGCCATTGTTTTCAATGGGGTTTGAACTCTAGGGAGCTGGCTCATCTCTAGTCCCTAGTATACAATCCAGCCTCCTCAACCTCAGCATGACTCCACTTTCTTCAGTCCATAGCATGAATCCTCATCCCTCAGTGCCCAACAAGCCTCCACTTCATGCAGTTTTTGTCACAGGTGTGTCACGGGTGACAGACAGTCATGTGGTTTCTGGCAATAGAAGGTCACAGCGTTTAGTTGTGGACAATGCTCCCTGACTTTCTATTGTTCCTGATGTTAGTATTCATTGTACTAGGTAGTTTTCTTCTTCTTTAACACCCAGGGAAGTGCTCCCTCTGTACAGCTGATAATTATCAGTATTTCCCTTGTGCTTAAATACTGGCATTGTCCCTAGACTTGTGCTGGTGATATTATTCAGTTCATTCTAACTCTGGATGCAAGCAGGTGGCTTATACTCTTCTGTGGTATCGTTGCTGAACCTTTGCTGAACGTCTGCCTGAGTCATTTGTGGATAAGTAGTTCATGTCTTTTCCCCCATGTGTTCTTCTTGTGTCGTCTATAGTGTTTAGTGGGGTTAATGAAGAGCTCAACTCACCCGTTCCCATTTAGGGTCGAGCACTAAGGATACCGGCTCGGTGCATAGGTGCTGAAACCTATCTAGGGTGGTGAGGGACCCCAGGGACCAGCAGTAGGTTTGGTCAAGGGTCACCATCTCCCCCTTCCCTAGACACAGGTTTTCCCATCCCTTACACCATTCGCTTGGTACTTCCCCATACCTAGCATGACATAAGCCATGTATTTGCTTCAAACTACATTTGTTTTCATCAGTTTCTCCAGAAAATGAAAGTTTACTTTTCCATACCAAAGACTTTCCTTCCTTGGCCAAGATGTGAGTTCCCAAATTTGATGCCAACTGTCAACATGGAACCAATGAGGAAGATGTCTAAAAACAGTAGTAACTCACACATACATGCACAGATGAACTGGTTTCACTGATGCTTGGGGTCGCTGATGTGATCCTTGGACCATGCAACACTTTTAATTCCATGGCAAAGTAAGGACAATGGCAGCTGAAAGAAGCTCCGTAGTGACTAAAATCAGACTTCAAACCAGAGAAAGAAAAATGTGTACCTCAAACTAAAACATTTCATTTATCTACTCTTGAGTTTCGCTTCAGCCTCATGGTGTGATGGAGACGATGTCCTGATTATGGCAGCACAGAGTTAATGAGGAACGCAGGAGGGAGGTGGCTAAATAATATTGGCTGGTTTATACCCTCCTAATCAGTGACGGAACTACAGTTCGAAGGGCCCTGGTGCAAAATTTGGACCTAGGCCCCCCTCCATGTTGGCCAGATGTATGTACTGTATATGTATCTATACATTTAGCATTCTAAATCCTATAAAGACTTATGATTTGCCTTCCCTCCATTATGTAGTAATGTCCCCATCCTGTTCAAATGCACCTCATCCTGGGCTTCTTCCTGGTAAATATGTTCTCCATACTAGTATATATGCCCCCATCCTCGTAGATATGTCCCCCTTCCTGGTAAATATGTCCTCATCCTGGTATATATGCCTCCCATCCTGGTAAGTATAGCCCTCATCCTGGTATATATGCCCACCATCATTATATATACAGTGCTGGCCAAAAGTATTGGCACCCCTGCAGTTCTGTTAGATAATGTTCAGTTTCTTCTTGAAAATGATTGCAATCACAAATTCTTTGGTATTATTATCTTCATTTATTTTGCTTGCAATGAAAAAACACAAAAGAGAATGAAACAAAAATCAAATCATTGATCATTTCACACAAAACTCCAAAAATGGGCCAGACAAAAGTATTGGCACCCTTAGCCTAATACTTGGTTGCACAACCTTTAGCCAAAATAACTGCGATCAACCGCTTCCGGTAACCATCAATGAGTTTCTTACAATGCTCTGCTGGAATTTTAGACCATTCTTCTTTGGCAAACTGCTCCAGGTCCCTGAGATTTGAAGGGTGCCTTCTCCAAACTGCCATTTTGAGATCTCTCCACAGGTGTTCTATGGGATTCAGGTCTGGACTCATTGCTGGCCACTTTAGTAGTCTCCAGTGCTTTCTCTCAAACCATTTTCTAGTGCTTTTTGAACTGTGTTTGAAGTGTGTTTTGGGTCATTGTCCTGCTGGAAGACCCATGACCTCTGAGGAAGACCCAGCTTTCTCACACTTGGCCCTACATTATGCTGCAAAATTTGTTGGTAGTCTTCAGACTTCATAATGCCATGCACACGGTCAAGCAGTCTAGTGCTAGAGGCAGCAAAGCAACCCCAAAATATCAGGGAACCTCCGCCATGTTTGACTGTAGGTACCGTGTTCTTTTCTTTGAATGCCTCTTTTTTTCCCTGTAAACTCTATGTTGATGGCTTTTCTCAAAAAGCTCTACTTTTGTCTCATCTGACCAGAGAACATTCTTCCAAAACGTTTTAGGCTTTCTCAGGTAAGTTTTGGCAAACTCCAGTCTAACTTTTTTATGTTTCGGGGTAAGAAGTGGGGTCTTCCTGGGTATCCTACCATACAGTCCCTTTTCATTCAGACGCCGACGGATAGTACGGGTTGACACTGTTGTACCCTCGGACTGCAGGGCAGCTTGAACTTGTTTGGATGTTAGTCGAGGTTCTTTATCCACCATCCGCACAATCTTGCGTTGAAATCTCTCGTCAATTTTTCTTTTCCTTCCACATCTAGGGAGGTTAGCCACAGTGCCATGGGCTTTAAACTTCTTGATGACACTGCGCACCGTAGACCCAGGAACTTTCAGGTCTTTGAAGATGGACTTGTAGCCTTGCGATTGCTCATGCTTCCTCACAATTTGGATTCTCAAGTCCTCAGACAGTTCTTTGGTCTTTTTTCTTTTCTCCATGCTGGTACACACAAGGACACAGGACAGAGGTTGAGTCAACTGGCTGCAAGTGTGATTTAGTTATTGCCAACACCTCTTAGGTGCCACAGGTAAGTTACAGGTGCTGTTAATTAAACAAATTAGAGAAGCATCACGTGATTTTTCAAACAAAGTCAATACTTTTGCCCACCCCCTTTTTTATGTTTGGTGTGGAATTATATCCAATTTGGCTTTATGACAATTTTTTTTTTTTTTTTCATTGAAGACAAATTAAATGAAGATAATAATACCAAAGAATTTGTGATTGCAATCATTTTCAAGAAGAAACTGACTATTATCTGACAGAATTGCAGGAGTGCCAATACTTTTGGCCAGCACTGTATGTCTCTATCCTGGTAAATGGCCCCCTCCTTTTATATTTGGCCTCATCCTGGGCCCCTTTTGGTATGTATGTCACCTCCTGGTATACCTGTCCCTCTTCTAGTATGTATGTCCCCATCCTGGGCCCCTCCTGGTATATATGTACCCTCCTTGTATACATATCCCCATCCTAGTTATTGTCCTCATGGGTCCCCCCTGGTATATATTTATGTTCCTCCTGACAAATATCCCCATCCTGGTAAATATGTCTCCTTTGTGTTTCTTATGGCAAAAATTAAAAAAAAGATTGTACTCACCCTCCCCGGCTCCCATGTCACGCGGCGTCCTTCCATGTAGACAGCCCGCAATGGCTGGCAGCTGACATCGGTGTACCTGCTATAGGGACACATGACATCACTGTCATGTGCCACCCTCAGTAAATGGACGCCAAAGTCAGCTGCCGACAAATGAGTTGACAGCTTGTCTCATAGTGCAAGGGACTCGACAGGTCTCTGCACTGCGATGCATTTCAGCTACATGTGCACCCTTGGATGCACATCCAGCTGAAGCAGGGGCCAGGGTCAGCGAGCCTCCTTCATCCCCGGGCCCCAGTCAATGTCGTGATACCTGCGACCGTGATAATTCCACCCCTGCTCCAAATCAAAAGGATAAAAAATTTAAAATTTAAAATAAAACCTAAAACATAGTTCTAATCTAAAAAAAAATAATTTCTACTATATAAAGCTGTGTGTATGTATGTGTGTGTGTGTGTGTGTGTGTGTGTGTGTGTGTGTGTGTGTCCGCTAAAGGAATTTGCACCGTCACCTGTACAATCACAAAATTTTGCACAGATAATCCATTTGACTCAGGGAACATCCTAGACTATGTTCTGAAGGGAAATTTTAACCCTGCGCTTTACAGTTATTTGCCAAAAAACCTGCCTCCATTAAAGTCAATGGAGCTCGGAACCACGGTGCAGTCAGAACTTCAGAAGAATGCGCAGCCACGCCCTTGAATGGAATGTTGGCGTGTCATAATGCAGCCAGGGAAAGAGACAGACAGAGACAGACACAAACAGAAAGAGACAGGCTCACACAGACAGAGACACAGACAGGGAAAGAGACAGACACAGACAGGGAAATAGATAGAGAAATAGAAAGACAGGGAAAGAGAAAGACAGACAAAAAGACAGACAGAGACAGACAAAGAGGCAGACAGACAAAGAGATAGACAGACAAAGAGACAGAGAGACAGGGAAAATGACAGACAGAGACAGACATAGAGACAGACAGACAAAGAAACAGACACCGATAGACACAGACAAAGAGACAGACACGGACAAAGAGACTGACAGGGAAAGAGACAGACAGGGAAAGACAACAGGGAAAGAGACAGACAGGGAAAGAAACAGACAGGGAAAGAGACAGACAGGGAAAGAGACAGAAAGGGAAAGAGACAGACAGGGAAAGAAACAGACAGGGAAAGAGATAGAGAGACATACAGGGACAGAGATAAAGAGACAGACAAGGACAGAGATAGACAGACAGGGAAAGAGATAGATAGAGAGACAAACAGAGACAGGGAAAGAGACAGATAGAGATAGAGAGAGAGACATACAGACACAGACAGACAGAAAGATAGACAGACAAAGACAGAAAGGGAGACAGGCAGAGACTGGGACAGAAACAGAGAGACAATTACTATCCTGGGCAATGCCGGGCGTTACAGCTAGTAACATGTAAAAATGAAGCAAACAATAAAAAACTGTTACTTGTTCATATGTGGAAGTTCATGTTCTTATTTCAGCTGAGGAGCATCTGTATAGTTACTAGGAAATATCTCGAGGGGGTTTATGACGAGATGTCAGATGTAATACATAACAGCATTGATATATTCAAGCAAACATCACAAGAAACTGCAAAAAAACATCAAGGCTGCTAAGTTACCAAAGTAAAAGAAAGTGACCCCAGGGAATGTGATCTGGAACACTAATGAACTCTGACTTCGAAATTTTAATTTTTCTGTTTACACAAACACATAATAGAAATTCAGAATAACAAGAGTGAAGAATTGTCTGATCATTGTTAGATTTTTCTTTCTGTTATGTTTGTCACTTTGTAGAGCACAAAACAATGTCTAAACTACAAAATGCAGATAATGAATGAATCCGCTAAATCATTTACTGTAGAAAAGAGACAATAAGAAATATCTGACTGCTAAGTGACAGCAGCTGGGAATAGGGGAAGATTAAAGGGCAGGTAAGCAGATGGTCAGTACCCAAGTGTATACACTACTTATGTTTTCCTTTAACACTTTAGGTTGCAAATATACTGGAGAAGACATCTGATATACAGAAAAGAATTATGATTTAAAGTGGAACAGACAATGCCCCTGACATATCTGTTGATTAAATGCATAAATTACTCATCACATTTTAATTAATGAAACATCTAAAATTCTGCATTCTGATGATACTGATACTTCAAAAGTGAGACATAAACAACTGGACATTTACCTTTTTCCTTATTAATAGAGTGTTTATTAATACTGGCAATTGGCTTCACTATCTGGAATTGTTGATAACTCCGATTTTAACCAAGAATCAGCAAAAACATTAGTACATGCACTCAACATCTCCCACCTCAACTACTGCAACCTCCTGGTCTCTGGCCTCCCTTCCAACACTCTTGCACCCCTTCAATCTATCCTGAATTCTGCAGCCTGCTTAATCCACCTGTCTCCTCGCTATTCCCCAGCCTCACCACTCTGCCAATCACTTCACTGGCTTCCCATTGCCCAAAGACTCCAGTTTAAAACATTAACCGTGCCATACAAAGCCATCCACAACCTGTCTCCTCCTTACATCTGTGACCTAGTCTCCCGGTACCTACCTGCACGCAACCTCAGATCCTCGCAAGATCTCCTTCTCTACTCCTCTCTTATCTCCTCTTCCCACAATCGCATACAAGATTTCTCCCGTGCCTCAACCATACTCTGGAATGCTCTATCCCAGCATATCAGACTCTCTCCTACCGTGGAAAGCTTCAAGAGGAACCTGAAGACCCACCTCTTCCGACAAGCCTACAACCTACAATAACCCTCAGTCTAGTACACCACTGCACAACCAGCTCTGTCCTCACCTACTGTACCCTCACCCATTCCCTGTAGACTGTGAGCCCTTGCGGGAAGGGTCCTCTCTCTTCCTGTATCCTCACCCATCCCCTGTAGACTGTGAGCCCTCGCGGGCAGGGTCCTCTCTCCTCCTGTACCAGTCTGTTTTGTACTGTTAATTATTGTTGTACTAGTTTTTATGTATACCCTTTTTTCACTTGTAAAGCGCCATGGTATTAATGGCGCTATAATAATAATAATAATAATAATATCTGTGTTTTAACTCCTCAGATGTAATGGTCAATAGCATCTATTTTACCTAAGTTTTTGCACAATGAAACAAAGCTCCCACTGACCCCAATCAACACCTCTCCTAATTGTGATCACAGGATGTCAATGAGCTTCCAAGGCATCCCATGGTGTTGTCACATTAGTCACTATGTGCCATGTGACATTTGATGTGCTCAGAGCCGTTGTTTTTGTGCCTTTTGATTTTGTTGTTTAGACGTGTTTCCTTTTATTATTTAAATTTTGTCTCCAGGGAGGACATTGAAGAACTTTAGTCTCATCTATTGGAAGCAGCAATCCTGAAAGTCAGAGATGGCCCTTTAACGAGCCTTTTCATATAACTTAGGATTTATACCAGATCAGAACCCCAATTTGCAGACAAGGTGTTTTAGGGTGATTGCCCCTCATCAGTGCAAGGTATGGGATCTGATCTGGGTGTATGAGAAGCTATAGTGGCGTCTAAGGGGAAAACGTTTCTCCTTGAAGAGACCTGACAAAACAGTCTGGCTGTCAGTCAGGAGTCTTATAGCTGAAATGAACCTCTGGGAAATATTCAAATTGTCTCTCCAGGGACGAAGGAGACAAACTCTAGTGCCACCTATTGGAAGTAGCAATCCTAAAAATCAAAAATAGTCCTTTAACGAGCCTTTTCATATGACTTAGGATTTATGCCAGATCAGAACCTCAATTTGCAGACATGGTGTTTCTGGGTGATTGCCTCTCATCAAAGTATGGGATCTGACCTGGCTCTTTATTATATCATGACGGAACGGGACCGGATGTTAGAGAGACTGGACTGGGGGCCCCTGCCACTTACCCTCACGCTAAAGTCAAGCTCTAGGCTGACCCTAATCCCAGAATTACACTTAAGGGCAGCGACATGTGAGACTCCAGTCTCTCCCTGTCTCCTGTCCTGGCCCTGATGGTAAAGTCTACTCTACAACCCAAGAGGACAGACCGGGACAGAGATCCCCAAAACTCCTACCAACAATATACGACAGACAGAGGGTACAACAACACACAGACACCCATAAACAAACCACAAGGGAACACATACGGAGGTGAACAGGAACAGACATAAGAAAGAGAAAAGTAACTACACCAGTGAACTTTCACACGACCCATCACCAAACACCAGCAGCTGAAGCAGCAGAAAAAGGAATACATCCATCCACCTCGGGGCCAAGAACCAGAATGATCAGAATAACCGGCAACAGAAACCGACATCAACCCCTACAGTGCCTGAAGAATGAAACATCTAAACAACAAAATCAAAAGGCACAAAGACAACGGCCCAGAGCATGTCACAAGTCACACGGCACATAAATGACTAATGTGACAGGTGTCCCATCTATTTATGCTCATTCAGCCCTGCCAGAAATGAAAAATTAATTAGAATGTTCTGAAATTTAACAAAATTCTTTAAAAAATATAGAAATAATTAGTTTTGCAGGAATCCTAATGATCCTTACTATAAAATTACTATATTGTTTATTCTTATCACAATGTAAAAGCAGGATAGCGATGGACAGGGGGCTCCTACTGTATACTGTCTGTCACGCTAGGGGACCGGAGGCTATCCCTAACCTTCAGATTACCCCTGATGGTGGACACGCCGGAGTCCCATGCCTTACTATTCTCATGACCAGAACTAAACTGTTCTTCCCCAGGGAAGAAAGGGGCAGGAGTTTGATGGAAACACAGATTAAGACAGACAGGGAAAAACCAAGACTCAGACACACTGCAAACTCACAGGAACAGACAATAAGAAACTAAGGAGAAAAGCAAGAGAAGTAAGGCAGCAACAAAAGGACAGTAGGAGTTAACACCACAACAGCTCACAGCAACAAAGTACTACAACTACCAGTTAGTCTGGATCACAACATCTGACTAGACCAGTATAGAGAAGCTATAGCTGGCATTAAAAGAAGAGTACAGCCAGCATATATAGGAGGAGAATGAATGTGACTGGCTCCCCTGCAGCATGTGATCAAAGGAGACTAACTAGCAGCTCAGCAGAAATTACCTCTTGCTGGCCTGCTTATGAACCCCAAGTCTGTGGGTCAATGCCTGATTCTGGCTGCACTGATGACAGCCATCAGATAAATCAACAGGCAGAGTACCAGAATCTGTAGTCTCCACAGATCCTGATATCACCAAGATAGTTGGCGATGTTTGTAAAAACCTCCTTATGACAAATCTTCTCAGTGAAAACCATAAAAGGTAATAGTAAAATAGTATTCTTTGTTACACACCTCAGCCTATTATAAGTAAAGATGTGTCAGTAGTTTCAATATATATAGATGAGCAAATTGATTAATCGCAAATCGAAATCATGTTGAAATTAAGAATCTTAGGGGTACTTTGCACGCTGCGACATCGCTAGCCAATGATAGCGATGCCAAACGCGATAGTACCCGCCCCCGTCGCACATGCGATATTTTGTGATAGCTGTCGTAGCGAACATTATCGCTACGGCAGCTTCACACGCACATACCTGCCCTGCAACGTCGCTCTGGCCGGCGACCCGCCTCTTCCTAAGGGGGCGGGTCGTGCGGCGTCACAGCGACGTCACACGGCAGGCGGCCAATAGAAGCGGAGGGGCGGAGATGAGCAGGACGTAAACATCCCGCCCACCTTCTCCCTTCCGCATAGCCGGTGTAGGCAGGTAAGGAGATGTTCCTCGCTCCCGCGGCTTCACACACAGCGATGTGTGCTGCCGCAGGAATGAGGAACAACATCGTATCTCCTATTGGTGTGACATTATGGAAATGTACGACACTACACAGATCACCGATTTTCGACCCTTTTGCGATCGTTTATCGGTGCTTCTAGGCTTTACACGTTGCGACGTCGTTACCGGCGCCGGATGTGCGTCACTTTTGTTTCGACCTCGACGATATCGCAGTAGCGATGCTGCAACGTGCAAAGCACCCCTTACACATTGGAGAAGATTGCACCAGCCAGAGCAAGCCTACATATGACTTTGGAAGTGACTGGATGGGCTTCTCCATAATGTCTTGCAGTGATTGCATCTGTTATTCACCCGTCTTAGCTTCAGCTCTGGACTTTACTTCCTCTGTGCTAGTGTGTATTGTTTTATTATGGTACCTCAAGGTGCACCTTTGATATCATCATCTTTATCCTACATGTATGAAGGCTATTTGCTGGCAAATGTCAACTATGCTGCATAAAGGTACTTGCATGCTTGTTCATCTCTACTGATTCATGTTGCTGTCTGTACACTCTGTTGCATCATGGTGCCTGCCTTCTTTCTCATCTTTACTTATACTAGGTGGTCTGCACACTCATCTCTGTTGCCTCTAGTTCTTACAGCTTCACTTACACTGAAGAGCAAAAGGGTAACAATGTTTTAAACTTTTGGCTTTTAAGCTCCATATCTTACCATCCACTACAGCTTCAAATGTTATACTCCCTTCATTTTAAAGACTATCATCTTGGCTATCTCATACATAGATTTGACTTGCAATTATTTAGCATATGTTTAGTTATGCAGATTCTTGTCATGTCACTGCATTGTTACTGTTTTGCTCCTAAAAATCGAAATTTGAATTGTTACTATTTTGCTACCATTTTGTAAATCCATCTTTGGCTTCAACACTGCCTGAACCCTTCTGGGAATGCTTTCAATCACACTCAAGCATGTCTTGAACGAAATCTGATCTCAGGTCTCTTCTACACGTTCCCAATGTTGTTGTATACTGGTTTGCTCACTTGGATAGGTATACAGCTTTTTCTCCAACTCTACCCACATGTGTTCAATTGGATATAATATTGGGATTTTTTGTATTTGTGAAGTGTAAAGGAAAGGATACTTGGTTTTCTAAATATTTTAAAAAGTCTAAATCTGAAAATTGTGTGCATTTGTATTAAGCCCCCAAATCAATACTTGGTAGGCCACATTTCACTGCAACTTCTGAGGCAATTTTTTTTTGGGGATGTCTCTACTAGCTTTGCAGATCTAGATGCGAAATTTTAGCTCATTCTTGTTTGCACATCAGCTCTTTCTCAGTGAGATTGGATGGAGACGTCTGTGAACAGCAATTTTCAAGTCTTGTCACAGATTCTCAATGGGATTTCAGTCTGGACTGTGACTGGGCCATTCACACACATGAATATGCTTTTTATCTAAACCTTCTATTGTAGCTCTGGCAGAATGTTTAGTGTCGTTGTCCTGCTGGAAGGTAAATCTACACGCCAGTCTCAAATTTAACAGGTTTTCCTCCAGGATTGCCCTGAATTTAGCTCTATTTAGCGTTCCATTAATCTGACCAGCTTCCCTGCCCCTGCTACAGAAAAGCCTCCCCATAGCATGGTGCTGCCTCCACCATGTGTGATGGTGGGGATGGTGTTTTCAGAATGATATGCAGTGTTAGTTTTCCACCACACATAAGGCTTTGTACTTAGCCCAAAAAGTTAGATTTTGGCCTTATCTCACCACAGCACTTTTTTCCACATACCAGCTGTGTCCCCTACATGGCGGGTCTCTGCACCGCAGTGCATTTGCTTTGAATGTGCGTCCTCGGATACACATGCAGCTGAAATAGGCACTGGCCACGTCGTGGTTGAGCCGTCTTTTCGTTATAGCAATGGTCATGGCTATGTCAAAGGAATATCGAAACAGCAGACATGAGTTCTGAGGTGTTTTTTACAAAACATTTTTAATTAAATATAACTTTTTCATAATAAAAAAAGATGAACAAAAAAACCCTCAAATGTAATATTATGCCATCTAGACATTTGGATTATTTCCATGCATATTTGAATTGTGCCCTTCATATATGACTTCTCCCCTATGAGCTGCACAAAATGGAAAAGATGATTATTAATGATTGTTTATTTACACAGCGGAATCGTACAGTGCATATTGAATGAGCCATCTGTGAAGATAAACGTTAAAAAATTGGATCAATTGTCAGTGATTCATTTGATTCCAAAGGGCGTTAATACAATTTCATTAAAATGAGGAATAAAAGTTCAATTGTGACTTTGCTCTCCAAAAAAAAGTTATATTGAGACCAAAAACAAAAATCAGGATGTAAGACTTACATGTAGTGCTTCCAGATATCTCAATGATAATTTGGTATCCCAGTATGCTAAAGACTGGGATTTATGCATTCTTCTAAATTACCATACCTAAACCTGATGCTTCCATTTCAGTGGGCAATATTGCCATAAATCCCAGCCAGTGTGACCCTATCTTAGGGCTCATTCCCACTTGCGTATAAAGTGGACTAGAACAATGTGAGAAACAAATCGTATAGCACTAGGACCCTTGTTAGGGCTAGGACACACTGCGAGTAAAGCGGACCGACTGGAATGCGATAAAAAAAAAATCGCATTCCACCGCCAATGTTACTCTATGGGGCTGTTCCCGTCTGCGATTATTTTCTCAGCCCTATTCAGACTGAGAAAATAGTTGCAGCATGCTGTGTGTGGAATCCGATCTGTATTCACTCGCACCCATATAAGTCTATGGATGCAAGTGAAACATTGCACTGCACTCGGTTGACACAGGAGTGCAGTACGGTAATCGCATCAGCTGGCAATGGAGGAGAAAGGGAGATTAACTCCTCCCTCTATTCCACAGTTGTGATCCATTTCGCAGGATCGGATCACAGTGGCATGACACTTGGCTTACACTCGCAGCACAGCAGGAGCATATCGCATCCAATGCACTCGCATCAGATGCCATACGCTCGTGTGGCCTTTGCCTTATTCAGTGAGGCATTGCTCATCTGTGAGTTGTTCCTAAGCTATAATCGGCCTGAAGAAAAAATTGCAGCGTGCTGCATATGGCCGCTTATATCTATTTGCTGCCCATTTCTTATGGATTTATTACTATTCTGTAGCATTGGACACTGTAAATGGTCCTGTAAAATGATTGTAGAATAATAGTTATTGAGGAAAAAAAAACACATGTCATACAGATGCTAGGCGAGAAAAAAATCGCACACTCGCATAGGATTCGCATGACATATGGAATACTGAACGCCCCACTGCTCAAGATGAAAATCTGTCCAATTTTTTATACACAGATGTGAGTGAAGCCTTAAAGAGGTTGTCCACTACTTTAACATTAATGGCCTATCATTAGGATAGGTCATCAATGTCTGATCGGCAGGGGTCCGACACCCAACACCCCCACTGGGTGCCTGTGACCGGAAATGCTTAATTGCTTCTTCTGATAGCAGTCGGGTACTGCACATCCTCCTATTGCTTTGAACAGGTGGCGGATGTGCTATCAGAAGATGGAACAGTTCCGGAGCTCAGCATATCAGGCCACCAGCTGCTGCTGCCGGAACCAAAACCACCTGATTGAAGGTAAGTGCATGGTATTGGACCCCGGCCGATCAGACATTGATGACCTATCCTAAGGACAGACCATCAATGTAAAAGTAGTGGACAGCCTGTTTTAGTATACAGTTGACTCAGATCCATCCATAAAGGGGTTCCCAGGATTTATTTTTTTACTTGACTACTACTGGGGAAAAATAAGAGACAGAGCATTACTTAACCTCCCCTAATCCAATTCTTCATCATTGCCTCTGGTCTCTGTTGATAGACTGCAGCTGTGATACCATGGGAACACCGCTGCAGCCAATCACTAGTCTAAAGGGCCATTTACACGCTGCGAGATCACTAACGATATATCGTCGAGGTCACGGTGACGCACATCCAGCGTCGTTAGTGACGTTGCAGCGTGTAACACATATGAACGACCTTAATCAATCGCAAAAAGAGACAAAAATCATTGGTATGTGAGACATCGTTCACTTACCATCGTAAGTGTTGTAATCGTTGTCTCTTCAGTAGCGAGGTTGTTTGTCGTACCTGCAGCAGCACACATTGCTATGTGTGATATTGCAGGAACGAGCAACAACCTCGTACCTGCGGCCGGCCGCAATGAGGAAGGAAGGAGGTGGGCGGAATGTTCGTCCCGCTCATCCTCCACTTCTATTGGATGGCTGCCATGTGACGTCGCTGTGACGCCGAACGAGCCGCCCCCTAAGAAAGGAGGTGGCTCGCCGGCCACAGTGACGTCACAGGGAAGGTAAGTTTGTGTGATGAGAGTAAGCGATGTTGTGCGCCACGGGCAGCGATATGCCCGTGACGCACAACCGTCGGGGGCGGGTACGCTCGATAGCGATATCGCAGCGTGTAAAGTACCCTTACGTTTCCTTTTCGATTCACATTGGCAGTAAAATTGAGTTCAGTAATTGGTTGTGACATCACCGGGGCAGCAGTGATAAAAAAACTCAGGGACCAACCTCCGCAAAACCGGAGAAATTCCGCACCAAATACGCATCAAAACGCGGCAAAACCGCATGCGATTTTTGTTGCGATTTTGGTGCGTTTTTTTTTACCGCAGGTGCGGGATTCTTTCACAGGGTCTGGTTTTTCCTTAAGAAAAGTCATTTTCTAGTGCACACATGGCCTTAAAACCATTTCCTTGAGTATTATTTTTAGAACAGTATGTCTACAGTAATTGTATATGACTCCAAAGAGGTATTAACGAGTGTTTAATGCTACTTAAGATTTCATTGGGACATCATCATTCAGAGCAGAACAGATGCAGACGTTTTAAAACTCACAAGCCAAAAACTGTGCGGGTTCGGAATCTGTTCCAACCTTCCCCAAATGCAAAATCTTTTGAACAATCGAGTAAAAATGACCCGGTAAAGCGTGCCCATAGGAGGGAGTGTTGGTGTTTGCTTAAAAAAGCCTATGAAAGCAGAAACAACTGGCAGCGCTTGATTTTACAATTTATGATGCCATCTTCCTGGCATTGAAAAAGCTTCATGAAACATTCATGAGTTGCTAAAAGTATTTTTTGCAAAGAAAGCAATGGAAGGCGCGTTCACTTTCTGATCCTGTTTTAAGTCAGCATAGAATATTAAATTATTAATTTCTGATAGGGCAATGCTGGGACCAGGGAATACAATATTTAGCCTTAAATGAATTAACCACAATTTGCATTAACTACACTAGTTTAGCAGAGCAAAAAGGCAATTTTTGTTTGCATATTAAGCACATTACTGGTAGTTTTGCATATTTTCTGAATGTTCTATAAATATACTTTTATATTTTTGCATTTTTTTACTGTTTCTAGCTATGAATAATAGAGAAAAATATATCATAAAGTTGTGCATAGGAATAAAAGAGCTCAAATCCTAATGGGAACCAATCAGGTAATTGCTATAATTTGACAAGAATTTATGCAACATAGGTGGTGGAATTTTAATCCATTGTTTCCCATAAGTATCATTTGTGCAATAGTATAAATCATTTATTAATCAAAACAAGTCGTGAAAACTCAATTTTCTAATAAAGTTGTTAATTTGTTTTCAGTTTGTTTTATTCCATTTTTTTTTTTTTGCATATTTAACGTGTTTTCCCTTTATTTTTCTGATAATAGCCAATGTGCCTGAACTATTGACATGCATATAAGGCACAGAATAAAGGAAAGAAAAAAGAAGAGGACAACGGTCCGCCAAATCTAAGTGTAGATGTGTGTAAACACAGATTGTAATGATCGTACGAATTTTACACTCACCGTGCAGATTTCTTCTGTTTTCGCTAGTATGATCCGTGTAGTGGATCAACTCTCTTATTAATCCTCCAGTATGCGGCACGAATCCTCGGGAAAAACAATGAGAGTCCTGAACAGGTGCTCCCACGTGGGTAATGGAGTGAAGACAAAATCCCTTTCGGCGCTTCCGGAAAGGGATTAGTAGACTACACCTGATGAAGGCTTTTGTTAGCTGAAACGCGTTGTCCGTAATTGTCCGTTTTTTTTATTGAACCCTTAATAAACCCTTGTTCTTGAAGTTTTTGCAAACTTGCACTGATATTCCATTTATCCTCCGGAAGCGCCGAAAGGGATTTTGTCTTCACTCCATGCATATAAGGCAGAAAGTTATATTGTTAAGCCTCCTTTACATGTCATTGGTTCTAGTACGTACAGTATGTTGCCATTTTAAATGTACTAGAATCACGGACATACACAGACCCATTAAAATCCATGAGTCTGTGCATACATCAGCGATTTTTCACTGACATTTCCATGTGGCGTACACACGAGTCCGTAGTACAAAGATAAGTCCAGATTTCTCTGGCATCACTAATATCCAACAGACCACACTATGGTGTGGTCCGTGAAACACACTCCAGAAAAATCACATACAGTTAAAATAAAAAGCTTTTTATACTTACCTTCTCCAGCGACGCTGTCATCAGCTGCTGCTGTCTCCTGCTTCCAGGCCGGCTAATTATTCTCATGCATATGCACTGCATAGCTAACCCAGAAGTAGCTGCAGCGGGGAGACAGCAGCGTCCAGAAACAGTATCGTGGGAGACTTCAGCACTACGTACAGCAGTGGCGTGAACAGGTGAATATAGAAGTCCCTGATCTTCGTGAATTTTCACGGATAGCATATGAGAAACACACATGTGGCAAAATCACGGCACACGGAGGGACATATGCATCTTATCACGTCAATAAAAATGTGTGTATTTTTCACTGACGCGTAAAGGGAGCCTTAAAGAGACATTCCACAAAAAGAGATGATTACCCATAACTAGAGTTGAGCGTGGTTCGTGGTTCGTGGTTCTCAAGTTCTAGGCTCGAGTGATTTTGGGGCATGTTCTAGATCGAACTAGAACTCGAGCTTTTTGCAAAAGCTCGATAGTTCTAGAAACGTTCGAGAACGGTTCTAGCAGCAAAAAACCAGCTAAATCATAGCTTGGTTTCTGCTGTAATAGTGTAAGTCACTCTGTGAATCACACTATTATGACATTTCAGTGTATAGTGTGCGTGAACAGCGCCTTCAGATCACTGCTGTTTCTATAATGGCGATCGCCATTTTTTTTTTTTTTTTCTTGTCTTCCTTCCCTAAGCGCGCGCGTCTTGTGGGGCGGGCCAGCATGTCAGCCAATCCCAGACACACACAGCTAAGTGGACTTTGAGCCAGAGAAGCAACGGCATGTGTGATAGGATGTCCATGTCACATGTCCCTGCATTATAAAAACGGACATTTTCTTCCAGGACGCCATTATCTGCCTTCTGCGTCTTTGGTGTCAGACATCACTGTCGCAGCTCCGTCCTCCTGAGTCCTATAGCCGATACAGCTGTATGCGCTGCATACACAGCGTTAGACAGCTTAGGGAGAGCACTTTATAGCAGTCCTTTTAAGGGCTCAAACCGGCAGGGTCAGAGAGCCATAGGTGACAGGTCCTGAAAACAGCAACAGCGTCTGTGTAGCCAAGGTCAGGGATTTCCTCCCTGCATTTCACCATTAGGAGGGAATAGAAAGGCAGGCTTCCATTCCTCTACCCAGAGCACCACAATCCTGCCACTGTACCCTCTTGTCCTCTGCACACTCCAACTCATTATAACTAAGCCATTATACTAGCAAACACTCAGTGTACCTAGTGGCATCCTAAACGTGGCTATTGGACTTTGCTATAGTCCCACTAGTGCAAAGACATTTGCAGAGCACGTCTGCCTGCATTGCACACTACAACTTTTTTAAACTAAGCAATTTTACTAGCAAACACTCAGTGTACCTAGTGGCATCCTAAACGTGGCTATTGTACTTTTGTCTATTCACACTATTGTAAACATATTTGCAGCACGTCTGCCTGCATTGCACACTCAAACTTTTTTAAACTAAGCCATTATACTAGCAAACACTCAGTGTACCTAGTGGCATCCTAAATGTGGCTATTGGACTTTTGTCTATTCACACTATTGGAACGATATTTGCAGCACGTCTGCCTGCATTGCACACTCAAACTTTTTTAAACTCATCCATTATACTAGCAAACACTCACTGTACCTACCGTAGTTGTATCCTAAACGTGGCTATTGTACTTTTGTCTATTCACACTACTGCAAATCTATGTGCAGCACGTCTGCATGACAACCTCCTGCTCTGTTTTTAATAAGCTATAATGATAGCACAAAATACTGCCATTTAGTGGCATCATAGAACTGGCTGTTGTATTCCATTAGTGCCCCACTGGTGACAAGCTATTTCTAGCACCTCTACATCACACCCTCATGCACATTTTGCTACGCTAATGTTATAGCAAACTCATGGAATTCATTGCTGCATTTCATAATTCGGAGGGATAGAAAGTCAGGCTTCCTTTAGCTTTTCCTTCTGTTCATAGACAGCATCTCCAAGAGCAATTTCCCCTCCACGTCTAAGTGTGGAGAGGCAGCTAGTGCGCATGCGTGTGCCGATGTACCGCAGCTGCAGCATAATTACAGTGTTTCGCGTAGTGAGTATGCTCAGCCTGACTGTGTTATTCCTGACGCTAAGTCTTCTTTTCGGGATACAGCGCATGCTCCCACACTAAGTGTGAAAAGCCTCTTTGCACAGGTGCTTGCATTCCGTGCCGGGTCTAAGTCCTGTTTTGTGCCTAGACACCATGATAAAGCTGATAGTCTTTTTTCAGAGACTGTATTTCATGCTACTGAGCATGCTCAGGCACTACCTGCATCTGAGACTAGGTCCGGTAATGAACTCTTTGGCCCTGGCCCTGATGTGGGGGTCCCATATAGACCACAGGGCATCAGGTGTCCTCCCAAATGGCTTGCAGAGGCCCACACCTATGACTTGTCACCGCATTATTGATGGTCAGACGATGACTGGTGAGGTGTTTGGGTCATGGCAGCCATGAGGTCATCATTGAAGTTGCGGTTCCAAATAGGACGCTAGTTATGCCACTCATGACGTGTCACTCTACTTTTGTCTCCAGGAGGTGCATTGTGGTTCACCCTGGTTTGGGGCGGACCCAGGTTATAAAAGGGGCTGGAGCCAACAAGGAGGTGCGCAGTCTTCTATTATGCTCCGAAAGAGCACACCTCCATGTGTTGAACCCATTGCGGCTTTAGGCCAGAGGTAGGCAGGGATAGGGTGGTGGATGCAGGCCACCACCACAGTTGGTAACGCAGAACGGTTAAGACCAGCTCCTGTCCTACCAGTCCTGCTTGTGCAGCCCAGTGGCATTAACAGGCCTGCTGCTGCTGATGCGCCTGCTGTCCACAGGTGTGGCCCCTACGCACACGGTCAGCGTACTCAATGGCCCCTGTGTTGTTAACAGTGAGTTCCTGGGCTGGGTGGGCATGTGGACCCTGTGACGCTAACAGGGCTCACAGTCTCCAGATCCGAATGGCGTCTAACTCGGTTCAGGCTACTATTAGTTTCATAGCCACACAGCTCTGTATCCTCCACCAAACCTTCCAGTTGCCAACCTCTCCTTTTCCAACTGGGAGCACGGTGGACACTGACTGCTGATGGGGATATATACCTTTCTCTTTCTTTTCTTATTAATTTTCGTTATATAGCGGTCACAGATTATATACCACTTTATCCAAATCTGCCAGTCCCACTGTAACAGATGGTGTTTCTTCAGCAAATGTTACAGTTGCTTAACCACCAAATCCATGGACCAAAACTTTTTTCCCCTTTCCAACACACCTGTTCCCCTTTCCAACAGCATCTGTCCTTTTTCAACTCATTTTGGGATATGACCAAAAGTGCAACTGTGCAGGGACACCGTACTCAACGCCATCTCAGCACAGCAGCCATCCCTCGGTCCCTCCGATGTGGACAATTAAAAGACCATTTCCTCCTATCCATGACAAAGCGTTGTGATTCACTCTGTGCAGCACTGGTGTTTAGTGGAAAAGTAGATCTAAGATTGCGTACCACATTCTGCAGATACTCCTGTATACATGCGTCCATTTCTATGGCAGGAATTAGTTCGCCAAATTTTGTCTTGTACCGGGGATCTAACAGTGTGGCAACCCAGTATTCAGGATTACTTCAAATTCATACAATCCGAGGGTTATGTAGGTAGTGCAGCAAGAAGGCGCTCATGTGTCTTGTGCATCCAGGAGGACCAAGTCCTTGGTGTGTTGGTGGCAGAGAGGTGAGAATCGTGCCTCCTTCCTCTGCCCTCTCCCCACAACCTCGCACAACCGAAATGTGAGCAAGCTCTCACTCATCTGCTGAGTCTTCCATGCCCATCGCCAGTTCGTCCTCCATTTCTTCATGGGCTCCTGCACTTTCATCAACACTTTTTGCTGATACTATGCGCCCTTGTTAATCCCTCTCCCTCACCATGACTGCCGCATAGGTGCCGCTGACCATCTGGACCTCGTAGATCTTGTTATCCCTTCCGCATATGACTCCTCCTGTACTTCCTCCCCTTCCTCTTGTCCCAACACCTGACTCCGAATAATAATTACAGTGTGCTCCATCATGTAGATGACCAGAATTGTCACGCTGAGAATGACATTGCCAGTGCTAAACATCTTCGTCGACATTTGTGAACTGTGTAGCAGGGTGCATAGGTCCTTGATCTGACACCACTCCAGCAGCGTGATCTGCACCACCTCTTCATCAAGTTATCCCAGGCTATATGTCATACCGTATTTCAGCAGGGCTCTGCGGTGCTGCCACACACGCTGCAACATGTGCAGATTCCAATTCCTGCGTGTCGGAACATCGCATTTCCGGCGTTTAACTGCCAGACCCTAAGACTTCCGGAGTGATGAAAGTTGTTGAGCTGCTGTGTGCGCACGATGGAAGTGAGCACATAGCGAGCGTGCACGCTGCACAAGGCCATGTAGGCCGTGATGGTGTTTTAAAAATTGCTGGAGAATTCGGTTCAACACGTGAGCCATACAAGGCATGTGTGTCACATTGCCCTGAGGATGGCCCGCAGCCAGGTTTGCATCATTGCCGCACACGGCTGTTAAGTCACCAACGGAGTCCGCTCCGTCAATTTGTACTCCGGTCGCCAGGTGACAACGTGTTCCTTTCATGAATAGTGCTGATGATGGGAGAGTAGTCGATGCCAGCGGCGCAGGTGGACGCAGGTTATGCTCACCCACTGGGCTGTATTACCTTGACAGATGCAGAATCTCTGGCTGAATGTAGCTGGTGGGTATCTCACAGATGAAATACCATCATTCAGCTACAACCAATGGGAAGACACCACACCCTTTTTTATGCCCATCCTGTCTGCAGACCACTGCCAGACATAGCTATGAACCTCTGGTTAATTTTACCCCCAGTTCAGTTTTATGATTTTGTGTGCTTGTTACCTGACTACTTTTCCTGCTTGCTGTTTATGTACCTTGTTGGCCGATCCGCATTTCACCTCTGCTTGTTTTCTGATTAAGTCCTGGCCGTCCCATTGTGTTCCTGTTCCTCAATTAATGTTTTGACCCTGCCTGACTACTATTCTCTGGAATAGCGGTGTGACTCACATTTCCCATACATTTCAAAGTAAAACTTTGACCGCCTGATGGCATTGAGCTCTGCTGCCAGCATAGTAAGGAGGTGTGTGGTAGTCCTTGTGCGCAGTTGCAAGGAAGGGTGGCCTGACCACACAGGGTTTGCGCCAAGGTGGAGGACCCACACGAGGTTGAAGAGGCAGAAGCAGTGTATTAACTTCTACATACAGAAGAAGGATTGAAACAACTCGTGGGGACGGCAAGACTTGTACAGCAGACCCTTCTCCATCTCTCACCATAGTTTGCCAGTGCCCAGTCAGTGACATGTAATGACCCCGCTATGCTTACTGGTCCAAGTATCTGTGTTGAAATGCACCCTGTCGCACACAGATTTTCTCAAGGAAGTGGTGATGTTGTGTGCGACATGCTGGTGTAGCGCGGGCATGCTTTTCTTGGAGAAGCAGTGGTGATTGGGCATCTGGTACTGGGGCACAGCGACAGACATAAGGTCTGTAAAATCCTGTGTGTCCACTAGGCGTAAAGGCAGCATTTCGGTAGCCAACAGCTTACAGAGGGATAGAGTCAACCTCTTAGCTTTGTCATGGGTCGCAGTAAGTGGCCTTTTATTTGACCAGATCTGAGGGACAGAGATCTGGCTGCTGTCTGTAGACGGTGTTGAGTAGGGTGTCCCTGGAAAAATGCAGGTTTGTGAGGAAAGTGCAGGCGGAGACATGATGTTGCCTTCATCTTGCCTTCAGATCTGTTCATCTTGTATCATTTTTAAAAAACACAGCAAGCAAGGGTTACTCCAAGCGGAGTCTACCTTTTTTCCAAAAATTGGGCACACAGACACCCCATCAGTGGCAGCACTTGTGCCCTAGTTGCAAACAGGATGTTTTGATTTGCATCAAGCACATTCAAAAATACGCCATAATTAACCGTCCCCAGCATGACACCGGGGTAGGTAGATAAAGTCTTTGCTGAACCATGACTTGGTCATCTTGGCTCCTTTTAAAAACAATGTAAGCAAGGGTTACTCAAAGCGGAGCCTCCCTTTTTTCCAAAAATTGTGCCCCACACACACCCACCCATTCAGTGGCAGCAGTTGTGCCATAGTTGTACACTTCACAGCTAGATTTGCATCAAGCACATTCCAAATCCACAAGCATTTACTCTCCCCAGGATGACACAGGGGTTGTAAATTCCTTCTGGATCCATGACTTGTTCATTTTGATGAACGTCAGTCTGTCCACATTGTCACTGGACAGACGCGTGCGCTTATCTGTCAGCACACACCCAGCAGCACTGAAGACACGTTCAGAGACAACGCTGGCAGCTGTACACGACAAAATCTCCAAGGCGTAACTGGATAGCTCTGGCCATTTTTCTAGATTTGAAGCCCAAAATGAGCAAGGCTCTATTTGCAAAGTCATGGCATCGATGTTCATTTGTAGATACTCCTGTATCATCCTCTCCAGCCGTTGACTATGTGTCAGACTTGTTGTCTCTGGTGGCCTTGCAAAGGAGGGTCTAAAAAAATTATGAAAAGATTCCATTAAATTGCTGTTAAAAGCACCAGATACGGTCCTACTGGTACGTGTAGACTGTTGAAGATGACGAGACCGTCCCATGTTTGTCAAGTTACAACTGGGAGATTCCCTCCCTGCACCTGCACGGTTGTTTGGTGGAAAAGCGGATCTAAGATCGAGTAACAGCTTCTGCTGATACTCCTGCATAAGTGCGTCCCTTTCTATGGCTGGAATTATGTCACAAAATTTGGACTTGTACCGGGGATCTAATAGTGTGGCAAGCCAGTAGTCATCATCACTTCTAATTTTGACAATACGAGGGTCATCTTGGAGGTAGTGCAACAAGAAGGCACTCATGTGTCTTGCGCAGCAATGCGGACCATGTCCACGCTGTGTTTGTGGCATAGAGGTGCTAACCGTTCTTTCTTCCTCTGACATCTCCCCCCAACCTCTTTCAACTGAAATTTGACCAAGGTCCCCCTCATCTGCTGAGTCTTCCATGTCCATGGACAGTTCGTCCTCCATATCTTCATGTCCTCCTGCACCTTCCTCAACATCTCGCCTGCTACCATGCGCCCTTGTTGATCCCTGTCCCCCATGGTCCCATGCCTGCCGCGTTGGTGATGATGAACGTCTGGACCTTGGTGATGTTGTTGTGTCTTGCGCATATGAATCCTCCTGTAGTTCCTCCCCTTCCTGTTGTCCCACCCCCTGACTCCGAATAGTGTTTAGCGTGTGCTCCAGCATGTAAATGACTGGAATCGTCATGCTGATAATGGCATTGTCAGCGCTAAACATATTCGTCGCCATGTCGAAACTGTGCAGAAGGGTGCCTAGGTCCTTGATCTGAGACCACTCCATCAGGGTGATCTGCCCCACCTCTGCATCTCGTTGGCCCAGGCTATACGTCATGACGTATTGCACCAGGGCTCTGCGGTGCTGCCACAGTCGCTGTAACATGTGGAGAGTTGAATTCCAGCGTGTCGCCACATCGCATTTCAGGCGATGAACCGGCAGGCCGAAAGACTTCTGGAGCGATGCAAGTCGCTCAGCTGCGGCGCTTGAACGGCGGAAGTGAGCAGACAGTTTTCGTGCCCTGTTCAGAAGGCCATCTAGGCCGGGATAGTGTGTTAAAAATTGCTGGACGACAAGGTTCAACACGTGAGCCATACAAGGTACGTGTGTCACCTTGCCCAGGCGAAGGGCCGCACCCAGGTTTGCAGCATTGTCGCACACGGCCTTACCAGGCTGCAGGTTGAGTGGAGACAACCATTTATTAAACTCGGACCGCAGAGCTGACCACAACTCCTCAGCTGTGTGACTCTTATTCCCAAGACATGTCAAGCTAAAGACCGCCTGATGCCGTTGCGCTCTGCTGCCAGCATAGTAATGAGGGGTGCGTGATTCCTTCTGCGCAGTGAGAACGCTGGTGGCCTGACCAGGCAGGCTTGGGGCGGAGGTGGAGGACCCAGATGAGGTGGAGGATGCAGAAGCAGTGGCGGAACTTGGACAGACAGAGGATTGACACACAAGTCGTGGGGACGGCAAGACTTGTGCAGCAGACCCTTCACCATCAATCACCATAGTTACCCAGTGGCCAGTCAGCGACATGTAACGTCCCTGTCCATGCTTACTGGTCCAAGTATCTGTGGTGAAATGCACCCGTTCACACACAGAGTTTCTCAAGGAAGCGGTGATGTTGTGTGTGACATGCTGGTGTAGCGCGGGCACACCTTTCTTAGAGAAGTAGTGGCGACTAGGCATCTGGTACTGGGGCACAGCGACAGACATAAGGTCTGTAAAATCCTGTGTGTCCACTAGGCGGAAAGGCAGCATTTCGGTAGCCAACAGCTTACAGAGGGATAGAGTCAACCTCTTAGCTTTGTCATGGGTCGCAGGAAGTGGCCTTTTATTTCACCACATCTGAGGGACAGAGATCTGGCTGCTGTGTGTAGACGGTGTTGAGTAGGGTGTCCCTTGAAAAATGCAGGTTTGTGAGGAAAGTGCAGGCGGAGACATGATGTTGCCTTCATCCAACGTTGGTGCTATCGATGTTTGAGAGAGCTGTACACAATCACTTGTTTCCCCTTCCAAACCAACTGACGACCTACCAAGCAAACTGCCTGTTGCAGTTACAGTGGTGGAAGTTGTGGGTGGAAAAACAGGTGTGACAGCTGTCCCCACAGTCCTAGAAGATGACGAGCGCGCGGATGCACTGGAAGGGGCAGGCGGTGGATGGTTGGCTCCGCTAGGCCGCATTGCAGCACGGTGAGCTTCCCACCAGGCCATATGATTTATTCATGTGACGATTCATGGAAGAAGTTGTCAAACTGCTGAGGTTTTGACCTCTAGTAAGATAACCATGCCAAATGTTACAGATCACATAATTTGGGCGATCTTTTTTTATGTCAAAAAAGGACCAGGCTAGGCAAGGCTTAGAGGCCATGCGACCTGTTGATGCACCCCGAATAATGCTCAGAGGCAGAGTGGTGGCTGAGGATGCAGTTGTAGACGTGCTACCAGTGCTCCGACTGTGTCCAGGAAGGCGCAAGGTTACTTCGACGTCGGTTGCATCCTCCTCCACCGCCTCTGTTGACCTCCTCGATTGTCTGACTGTGGGTTGACAGTAGGTGGGATCTAGAACTTCATCATCAATTGTTGTGTTTGCACTCCCCTCCCCCTCAGACCGAGCCTCTTCTTGCCCTGACCGAAAATTTAAGTTGTCATCCCAATCGGGTATCTGCGTCTCATCTTCATCAGTATGTTCCTCATTGTCTATAACCACAGTTGTTGGAAAGGCAGCATTTTGGTAGCCAACAGTTTGCAGATGATGAAAGTCAACCTCCAAGCCATGTCATGCCCTTCTAAAAGCATGTAAAACACAGCGAGGGGACTCCAACCACAGTCTCCCTCGTTTCCACTAACTGGGCCACACACACCCCACTTGACTGGCATCGGTTGAGCCCCCTTTTGAAAAAGAAAAAGATGCTTTGCATGAAGCACTCTCAAAAATACGCGTGCCTTTCCCGTCCCCTGGCTGACCCAGGGGAAGAAAAGTCCTCTGAGAGCCATGACTTGTTCATCTTGGTTCTTTTACAAACACAGCGAGGGGACTCCAACCACAGTCTCCCTCGTTTCCACTAACTGGGCCACACACACCCCTCTTGACTGACATCAGTTGATGCCCCTTTTATAAATGAAAAAGATGCTTTGCATGAAGCACTCTCAAAAATACGCGTGCCTTTCCCGTCCCCTGGCTGACCCAGGGGAAGAAAAGTCCTCTGAGAGCCATGACTTGTTCATCTTGGTTCTTTTAGAGACACAGCGAGGGGACTCCAACCACAGTCTCCCTCGTTTCCACTAACTGGGCCACACACACCCCTCTTGACTGACATCAGTTGATGCCCCTTTTCAAAATGAAAAAGATGCTTTGCATGAAGCACTCTCAAAAATACGCGTGCCTTTCCCGTCCCCTGGCTGACCCAGGGGAAGAAAAGTCCTCTGAGAGCCATGACTTGTTCATCTTGGTTCTTTTAGAGACACAGCGAGGGGACTCCAACCACAGTCTCCCTCGTTTCCACTAAATGGGCCACACACACCCCTCTTGACTGACATCAGTTGATGCCCCTTTTCAAAGTGAAAAAGATGCTTTGCATGAAGCACTCTCAAAAATACGCTTGCCTTTCCCGTCCCCTGGCTGACCCAGGGGAAGAAAAGTCCTCTGAGAGCCATGACTTGTTCATCTTGGTTCTTTTAGAGACACAGCGAGGGGACTCCAACCACAGTCTCCCTCGTTTCCACTAACTGGGCCACACACACCCCACTTGACTGGCATCGGTTGAGCCCCCTTTTGAAAAAGAAAAAGATGCTTTGCATGAAGCACTCTCAAAAATACGCGTGCCTTTCCCGTCCCCTGGCTGACCCAGGGGAAGAAAAGTCCTCTGAGAGCCATGACTTGTTCATCTTGGTTCTTTTAGAGACACAGCGAGGGGACTCCAACCACAGTCTCCCTCGTTTCCACTAAATGGGCCACACACACCCCTCTTGACTGACATCAGTTGATGCCCCTTTTCAAAACGAAAAAGATGCTTTGCATGAAGCACTCTCAAAAATACGCTTGCCTTTCCCGTCCCCTGGCTGACCCAGGGGAAGAAAAGTCCACTGAGAGCCATGACTTGTTCATCTTGGTTCTTTTAGAGACACAGCGAGGGGACTCCAACCACAGTCTCCCTCGTTTCCACTAAATGGGCCACACACACCCCTCTTGACTGACATCAGTTGATGCCCCTTTTCAAAATGAAAAAGATGCTTTGCATGAAGCACTCTCAAAAATACGCTTGCCTTTCCCGTCCCCTGGCTGACCCAGGAGAAGAAAAGTCCTCTGAGAGCCATGACTTGTTCATCTTGGTTCTTTTAGAGACACAGCGAGGGGACTCCAACCACAGTCTCCCTCGTTTCCACTAACTGGGCCACACACACCCCACTTGACTGGCATCGGTTGAGCCCCCTTTTGAAAAAGAAAAAGATGCTTTGCATGAAGCACTCTCAAAAATACGCGTGCCTTTCCCGTCCCCTGGCTGACCCAGGGGAAGAAAAGTCCTCTGAGAGCCATGACTTGTTCATCTTGGTTCTTTTAGAGACACAGCGAGGGGACTCCAACCACAGTCTCCCTCGTTTCCACTAATTGGGCCACGCACACCCCACTTGACTGGCATCGGTTGAGCCCCCTTTTGAAAAAGAAAAAGATGCTTTGCATGAAGCACTCTCAAAAATACGTGTGCCTTTCGCCTCCCCTGGCTGACCCAGGGGAAGAAAAGTCCTCTGAGAGCCATGACTTGTTCATCTTGGTTCTTTTATAAACACAGCGAGGGGACTCCAACCACAGTCTCCCTCATTTCCACTAATTGGGCCACACACACCCCACTTGACTGGCATCAGTTGACCCCCCTTTTCAAAATGAAAAAGATGCTTTGCATGAAGCACTCTCAAAAATATGCGTGCCTTTCGCCTCCCCTGGCTGACCCAGGGGAAGAAAAGTCCTCTGAGAGCCATGTCCACATTGTCAGTGGACAGACATGTGTGCTTATCTGCCAGCAGACCCCCAGCAGCACTGAAGACAGGTTCCGAGAGAACGCTGGCTGCAGGACACGACAAGATCCCCAAGGCGTACGTGGCGAGCTCAGGCAATTTATCAAGATTGGAAGCCTAAAATGAGCAGGGCTCAAGTTGCACAATAATGGAATCGATGTTTCCTTGCATATACTCATATATCTGTGTCTCCTCCTCTTTTTCCTTGTCCAGCTCTTTTGTTTTCACATGAGTATATGTCCTTGTCACTTTCCCAAGTGTTGTGAGTTGTTTGTCACCTTTTGGACACCTTTGAGGGTGTTTTCTAGGTGTTTTTCTGTGTTTGTGATTGCCTGCCATTGTTTCCTATGCAGTTCGAGTTCGGTTCGTCGAACGTTCGACGAGCCGAACTCGAACGGGACCTCCGTTCGGCGAACCGACCTCGAGCCGAACCGGGACCGGTTCGCTCATCTCTACCCATAACCAAAAGCCTATTTAACATCATTCTGCATCACCAGACTTTTTTAGACTACTTAAATTATTAATGCAATTGAAAAATTCCCTATTGGGGGCAAATTCCTTCCTTGCCTAGTGTTTATACACAGGCGGTGCAAACGTCAGAAGCTGTGGCATTTTCACATAGGGCGGTGCAAAAATGACCCCAGTTTTGGAAGTATTAAGAACTTTGTTGTTTGTTCAACGTAGAAGCGATAGCTTTTCACAAACTGTCCAAAAATTATCCTTTTATTTAGAGTGCAAATATATGATGTTTTTAAAGTAAAGAAGTAATTAACTAATAGTAAAAAAAATGATCTGTTTTGGCATTTTCAAAAGGTTTTCTGTTCTAAAAATGATTAAGGAATTACAAAAGCTTTTTACCAAGCCGTCCAAAAACTACGGCTAGCTGTTTTGTAAGTGAAAAAGTAAACTGACTCCGATCAATGCAGACACAGGGTGGGGGCATGTATATCAGTCTGCAACCAATCACAGACACTGGCACAGAGGTGGGCGGGGGAAGCAGTGAATATTCATGAACCTTAATTAGCTGGCCCAGAAGAGAGTTTGTTTGCAATTCTTCGAGAAACACCGAGAAACATGGCATGTGTAACTATCCTGCTTTTACTACCATTTAACTTCCATTTGCAGCCCACTTCATTTTTTTATTTACAGTGATTACCCTGGCCAATCACAGCCATGCCAATACTTGGCATGGCTGAGATGGCTCCAGAAGTGCCCACAACCTAAAAGCTTGCTGATTGGCTGCTCTAAAAAACCAAAGCCACAGCTAATAAAGGAATAAGAAAGAAAAAAAAAGGGATACCATAGTGTGTAAAACCAAAAAGAGAACCCCATATAAAATATAACCTTTATTAATATATTTAAAAGGTCAGAAGACCAATAATAACCTTTATGGTGAAAATAAGGTAATAAGGAAGGGATTATATTAACAATAATAGTACTAAGTATATAGGCAGAGATTACATTCACCATAATGAGCCCTGAGTATAACCCTAAGTAGCAATGGAGGGTATGACGCCCTAGGGTTATGGAGCCAACTGGAAACCCTGACAGTCTCTAAATCACGCTACACTATACAAGCAAGTACACCTACCAAAAATATGGTGAAAAGCAATTGTCAAAAAATATTAAAACACCAGACAGATATAACTAAGCACCAATATTCCGTATATAATATAGTTAATACTCATCTGGTAAGGAGGTCCAATAGTCAAGGTCCTCAAAACACTTTGAGGACCTTGACTACTGGACCTCCTTACCAGACAAAGCTGAACAGGAAACGGATGTACAGTCAAAAGTCGGTTTGGTATGGAAACCTGAAGTTTATAGTTTGGGTTTTGTCATCCCTAGTTTTGAAAATTCATGGCTATAGTTAACGGGAGCCAGCCAGCGAGAGAGTTGTTTGTTGAAGCGTAGGAGCAAGTCGTCCACTGTATGGCTTATCTCACCCATGATTTCAAGCTGCAAGACAGCTTGGCAAGGCTGTGCCTTGCATGAGAGAAATGAATGAGGGCAGTATGTGGAATCAGTGCTGTCCTCTGTGCCTGTAGGAGATGGGGTCATGCCTGTTAAACAGGATTTGGATGACGTGTAGAAGGAGACAGATAACCACCAACTAGTAGTTAACTGAGTTACTAAGATAGTCTGTAGTTCCTCTGTGCTGCCATGAGGAAGCTGAGTACAAGAGTCAAGTTTTGCCAGGTACTGTAAAACCCTATTTGTGCTCTTTTTCCACCTTAGTTACTCAAATAGTAGTGAAAACTGACATATCTCCAAGTCTTAGTGGCTTCGCAACCTGTCCCATTTGAGGTCGTGAATGTCTGCTCATCAAAGAATTCCCAAGCCTAAAGGCCGCTTTATACGCTACGATTTATCGTGCGTTCGCATATGCGATCGCACCCGCCCCATCGTTTGTGCGTTATGGGCAATTTGTTGCCCGTGCCGCACAAAGTCGGTAACCCCCATCACACGTACTTACCTCCCGAACGACCTCGCTGTGGATGGCGAACATCCTCTTCCTGAAGGGGGAGGGATGTTCAGCGTCACAGCGACGTCACACAGCGGCTGCCCAATAAAAGCGGAGGGACGGAGATGAGTGGGACGTAACATCCCGCCCACCTCCTTACTTCCGCGTTGCCGGCGGGATGCAGGTAAGCTGCAGTTCATCGTTCCCAGGGTGTCACACGTAGCGATGTGTGCTGCCTCGGGAACGATGAACAATCGATGCGCAGAAGGACGATCGATTTTTTGAAAATGAGTGACATGTCAACGAGCAACAATAAGGTGAGTATTTTTGCTCGCTCGTAGCTATCACACACTACGATATGTCAAACGATGCTGGATGTGGGTCACTAACGACGTGACCCCGACGACATATCGTTAGATATATCGTAGCATGTAACAGGCCCTTAATATGCCCTGAAATTAATGTATTGTCCATTACTTTATTTCTAGGTTTCTACAGTGCAGTGCACTTTGGAGATCATAGACAAGTAAAGAGAGTATACAGAGAGAACATAGATCAGGCATGCTTTTTGTGGGAAATAATTGCAACTGAAGATCTTCCAATGAGGAAAACCTGCACTCACAGGGGTTGGACCCGATGGCCCTCGAGGTCCCTTCAAACTCTACCATTCTATGATTCTATGAGGCTGAGCGCATGCCATGATTTCCCAAAAGACTTATAACTCCACAAGGTGTTATGGCAGTGAATGTACCATCAGCAATTTGACCAGATGAGAGTTTAGCTGAGAAACCAACAGATGGGAGCATATGCTTGTTTCCTTAAAACACAATCAGGAATGGATATTTGTTGGTGAGATGGAGAGGGAGGAGGAGGTGTACATGGAGTATGACAGGTAGTGGTGGATGAAAATGATGATGTCAGTGACCAGGTTGTATGAAAGATGAATTTGACAAGAAGAGGGAGGAGAATAATTTGAAGCTTGCTCTGATTTCTGGCTGGCTTGACTATGTCAAATAACCAGGTGCTGTTGCTTTATTTTCTGGTAAAGAGCCAGAATTCCTAGTCTATAACAGCCAGGACACCCATGGCTTAGTCTCCAGCCTACAGATTACCAGCACTATCACCAGATCTTTTAGGCTCTGTTGAGCCTATTCCGTTAAATACATGTGTAGAAGCATCTGCTCCAAGCCAACCACAGAACCAGTTGCTGCAAAGTTTCCTTTAGTCATGTGCTGCCTGTTGTCACGGGTGCCCAGAGAACACAGGGTAACCTATGCTGGCCCTAAGGCTGGGGCCCCTGTGTTCACCCTCACACCCAGATGTACCCTTGAAGGTAGGGAGGTCTGGGCCCCCAACCTCCTGTCATTTTTCCTGATGGTAAGACCCATCTCCACAACCCACCACCCGGGGAGAAGGGGCAAGAAGAGAAGTCAACAACCTCACCAACAAATAAAGACTAACAAGTGTAGGAATGACAACTCATACATAAGGCAACCACACACAAAGGAGACACTAAAAGTGCAAAAGGGGGAAACAACTTAAAAGAGAGGAAATAAACAGACTACATGGTAACTTCTAAACCATAACATCAGCACACCACAAACTGCTGCAGCAAGCACCAATGCTGCAGCCAACATAACAAAACCGAGACAGGCTTTCTCCACCTCCATAGTCCTCCTGGCCAAGCTTCCAAATGAATGAAAATGTCTATCACAGGATCTTCATCATCATCCTCATCATCATCATTGCCATCCTTAATTCGTCGGACAACTGCCTCTGTGTGGGAAATGTCCAGAAATCCTTGACCCCATGCTTGATTCTCAACTAATACCACTGCCACTGCCTGTAGCACCATGGCTTAAAGAGACAGTAACACAGCCTGGCATTTAAATTGGGTCCTCCATCTACTCCGACCCCATGTCCTCCAAGTACAAACTATTCATCTCTTCCAGTAAATCAAATGGAAGAAGAATGGAAGATTGTTCTAGTGTAATATCTTTTTTAGTCCATGGTATGCTGTGGGCAAGGGGATAACTGGTCAGAACAGAATGAAGTTCATGGGCACAGGGGCCCAAACTTATCAGTTTTGGCCCCTGGATAGACAGAGCAAGGAAATAGCTTTATCAATCATGTGTAAAGTTCTGGTAGAGCACAAAACACATTTTTCCAATAAAATGAACCATAAACAGCAAGTATCTCTCCTATCTGACATTCTGCGCGTAATCTCCACGTTATTATTGAGGAATTATGCTCATTTATGATTAGGTTTTATGATGTCATTAAATGAAGGCGGCTATTTTCAGCAGGCAACTTTTAGATTTTACATTTTCACATGTTTCCTGGAAAAAAAATTGTTGATTACTCATTTTATTATTTAGGACCGCAGATGTATAACTGATAGCCAGAGGGATGAGAGATGGCACAAGACCATTTGTAATTGATATAAAAATGACAAATAGCCCTGTTTGAAAGGCCGTAAATGGGAAGAATACAAATATCTCACGTTAACTGGTAATAAAACAAATGCCTAATTCTGATGGTGCTAAAAACACAAAGTGACCCCTGTCCTGTGATAACTTTGGAAAGTGATTTTTTTTTTAACCATAAACACTCAGTCCTCATGGGAAATAGCACTTTACTGCCCACCGTATTTCACTGAAATCTAAAATGTTAAAACAAATAATGACAATATGAAAATAATACATTAAAATGATTTATGCATCTTGAGATTTTTTAGTGCCTCCCAGAACAACAGATACATTTTCTCAATGCCAAGGTGAGGCACCTGGAGGTGGCCGGTCATGTTAGATATAACCTGTAAGCTGATTAGTTTTTATGTATAAACTAGCTATATCACCCGGCAATGCCCAGGATACTAACTGTCTCTCTGTTTCTCTCCCAGTCTCTGTCTCTCTGTTTCTCTCTCTTTGTCTGTCTGTCTCTATCTCTTTGTCTGTCTCATTTTCTGTCTGTCTCTGTTTATTTCCCTCTGTCTCTGTCTCTTTCACTGTCTGTCTGTCTTTCCCTGCTATCTGTCTCTTTCTTTGCCTGTCTTTCTCTTTGTCTGTGTGTCTCTTTTTCTGTGGCTCTTTGTCTGTGTGTCTCTTTTTCTGTGGCTCTTTGTCTGTGTGTCTCTTTCAATGTCTCTCTGTCTCTTTGTCTGTCTGTCTCTGTCTATCTGTCTCTTTCCCTGTCTGTCTATTTCTCTGTCTGTGTCCCTGTCTGTGTCTGTCTCTTTCTCTGTCTGTGTCTCAGTCTGTGTATGTCTCTGTCTGTGCATGTCTTTCTGTGTCTGTCTCCGTCTGTGTCTTGCCCTGGCCACATTGTGACACGCCAACATTAATTTAAGGGCATGGCTGCACATTCTTCTGAAGTTCTGGCTACACTGTGGCTCCCAGCTCCATTGACTTTAATGGAGGCAGGTTTTTTGTCGAATAACTGTAAAGCGTGAGGTTAAAATTTCCCCTCAAAATATAGCCTATGACGTTACCTGAGCCAAATGGGGTGTCTGTGCAAAATTTCCTTTAGCGGACATACACACATACATTCATACATACATACATACACTCAGCTTTATATATTAGATTTTGATTGTAGAAATGACTTCCACAATGTGGATGGCGCTGTGATGAACACTTGAGGTGAGGGAAGCAAGAGTAATGGTTACACACACGAGAGTGTGAGTTATACTGTTACACAAAAAATTTGGTACAAATTTAAAAGTTTACACTTCAATACCATGGCAATGAACTTGGCGGTTATGAAGGAGAGTGCCGGCCCCGAGCTGTTTGGCCAACGTTCTCCTTCACCAAGGACACTCTGTGCGGGCCTGACATTATGTTGGGTGCACCACACTTACTTGCTGTTTCACGCTGGTGTCCGTCACCCCTGCTGCCGAACCTCGACGTTGTAAGACACGAAACAAAAGAGTTCACTTACCCAACCAGTTTTGTTTGCTTTTATTTCTCACACCATTATGGCATACATTGGCCTTCCTTCCTCTATGTGGGCTACTACTATTCGCACTGTCCCCCACTATCTTGGACCACATTGTCAATCCTCTGGGGTCTGTGCCTCCTCACTAACACCACACAACTTCATCCACTTCTTGGCCCTGACGGTTCTCTAACCAGAAGACTCTCTAAACCTGCTGGGGTGAGCTGTAGGCTCCAGATCTCCAGAGGTTACCTTAGGGTTCCCTAGCTGATCCTCAAAACAAGAGCATGTCTTCTGACTTTGAACTCACTTCTTGACTGACTCCCTCTGGAGTTCTCCTTCCTAACTATCCACCGTGCCATTTCTCACTCCTCCCTTAACTATTTTAACCCTATGGTATCTCACACCACTTCTAAACTCAATCTACAGCCGGCTAACCTGACCACTGGAACAATCTTTGGTAACATGTTGAACAATCCTAACTCTGCTACACCCTAATGGTATTCCTTTTTAAAACGCTTACATATCTACACATGCATATATAATATACGACAGTAAATACATAAAACATAGCATATTTATATCATGGGGCACTACCCAAATTTTACAGTTACACAACAGGAACAGTCTCTCAGCTTGGTGGTTACATTACTAGAAAGTGACACCCAGTGCTTTTTTGTCGGCACAAAAAAAACATGTCTTGGCAGGAAAAAAGTTGCTTTTTTGTTCTTTATTTTTTTCATGCTTTCATTTTTTTCCATGGTTCTTTTTATGCTTTCATGCTTCTTTTCATTCTTCTTTTCATGCTTTCATGCTTTTTTCATGCTTCTTTTTATGCTTTCATGCTTCTTTTCATGCTTCTTTTCATGCTTTCATGCTTTTTTTCATGCTTCTTTATATGCTTTCATGCTTCTTTTCATGCTTCTTTTCATGCTTTCATGCTTTTTTTCATGCTTCTTTTTATGCTTTCATGCTTCTTTTCATGCTTCTTTTCATGCTTTCATGCTTTTTTCATGCTTCTTTTTATGCTTTCATGCTTCTTTTCATGCTTCTTTTCATGCTTTCATGCTTTTTTCATGCTTCTTTTCATGCTTTCATGGTTTCTTCATGCTTCTCTTCATGCTTCTTTTCATGCTTCCATGCTTTTTTTCATGCTTCTTTTTATGCTTTCATGCTTTTTTTTCATGCTTCTTTTCATGCTTCTTTTCATGCTTTTTTCATGCTTATTTTCATGCTTTCATGCTTTCTTCATGCTTCTCTTCATGCTTCTTTTAATGCTTTCATGCTTTTTTCATGCTTTCATGCTTTTTTCATGCTTCTTCTCATGCTTTCATGCTTTTTTTCATGCTTTTTATGCGTTCATGCTTTTTTTCATGTTTCTTTTCATGCTTCTTTTCATACTTTTTTTCATGCTTTCATGCGTTTTCTTCATATTTCTTTTCATGCTTCTTTTCATGCCTCTAGAAGCAGAAACAATAGACATGTTGCTTCTTTTTTCAGCAACAAAAAAAGCAACTGAAAAAGAAGCAGCATGTTCACAGCAAGCCAAAATTCTCATAGACTTTGCTGGGATGTGATTCCATGCTCTTATTTTTTATTAAAAAAAGCAAGGAAAAAAGGAGTGGGAAAAAAAGCACTGTAGGCACATAGCCACAGTTTAGAACTGTGGCACAAACTTTTTTTTATTGCAATGAGATATAGTAATTAAAGATGAATGAATAAATAAATGAATGAATGAATGAATGGGATGGAAATCGCCTCAAATTTTTTTTGAAAGTTTAGATTTTGGAGTTATAATTAGTGATCAGGAAAGTCCTAGATGCCTCAGTTTAGCATTTTAAGTCCATCAGAAAAGCAAATGATGAGATAAAAAAAATGGGTAAAATGTATCACAATTAGTGTTAAGTAAATACTAAATATTTGTTTTTGGATTGTTCATACCGAAAACCTAGTACTATTCCAGTATTCATCATGAATAATGGACCTAATCCACGTCAATGGGGAATGCGAGCATTTTTCTTAAAGATTTCCCAAAATAATACTCCGATTCCCCACTGACTTGCATTGGGACCGTTATTCGTGATGAATGCAGGTGCTAGGTATTTGATACGAATACCCAGCATCTGGGGTTTTTAGCGTGGCATTAAACCCATTTTCTATTTTTCAACTATATACTATATGCCTTCACGGGGCCGCTGCTGAACCACCAGGATACTCAAGAGCGATTATAAGGGGTTGTGATTGGCACAACCTCATCAGGTGAATGTAACATTCCTTATTTCCTTCTAGCCTCATAACGGGTAAGACCCTAATGCGCTTTCTTTCCCTTCTATAGTAATTTAAATTCTTAGGACCATTATTCGTGATGAATGTAGGTGCTAGGTATTTGCTACGAATAACCAGAATTTGAATATTTAGTATTCACTCATCACTAATAGCTATATATGGACTGCGCTTCCAAAAATAAAATGAATATGCCATACATAAACAAACAATAGTTTATTAAAATCTCAAGTGTTACAAGTTACGTGTTAGGGCCAGGTGGACGGGCAGACCCAGGAGGTGGATCCACTGGGCTGAACACCTCACCGAGGGCAAGGTGCCCGGTAGCCGGAGCACTAGCAGGACAGTCCGTTTAGAGGAGTGGAGTATAGAAGTCCATGGGACCACGGGGTCTCTGATGGTAGTCCGGGTGACGGAGCTCAGGTTCGGAGGCCGAGATGTCATCAGGCAGAGTCCGGAACCAATGGAGCGAGATGGCGGGTCACCACAGGGATCGGAGATGGCTGAAACTGACGGGGTGGCAGGCCGTCACCGTTCGGGGTTCAGGTATCGTCAGGACCGGTTGGCGAGGCAGGAACGGCTCTACGAGAGAGATAGGTGAGTATATCACAGACACAAGGAGACCTGACTCCTAGCTTAGAAAACACGAAGAACAGGCCCCGCCCACTTGGAAAGGATCCCCCTATATACCCAGTACCTGATCCTTCAATATCCTGTTTGAGGACACTGGCCCTTTAAGAAAGGGTCAATGACCGCGCGCGCGCCCTAATGCGCATGCGCGAGGCCCGGGTGCCAGAAGCCAGGGCAGGGAGCGGTGAACAGGAGGCAGGAGAGCCGGCCTGGAGCAGATCTGCCGACGGGCGCCGGGAGCGAGGACCGGGCCGCCTGGGAACCGCCGGTGATGGGGCCTGGAGGCTGTGGAGCGGGGGACGCCTGACAGAGGAGCCGGGGAGCGAGGCAGGGAAGCCGGGGAGCGTGGCAGGTGAGCCGGGGAGCGTGGTAGGGGAGCCGGGAAGCAAGGCAGGGGACCCGGGGAGCATGACATTACGAAGTTCTGCCCTTTCTCCAGACACAAAAAGATAATTATAGAGAATCTCTCACTCTCACCAGGTTTTTGGTATGTATTGTGAGGTCAGCATTATTTACGTATTAAACACTGAATTCAGGGATATGTCATTTATTAGGCCGTGTGTTGTTTACTCACAATAAAGGTTTTATTACCAGGATATTATCACTGCCAGGACTACAGACCACGCAAGCCCTGGTCCAGCCACAGCTCCTCCTCTGATAAGCAGGTCACTGTCAATAAATAATGTACACAGAGAGCTGTGCTGTGGGTGGGGTTAGCTTTCTGAGCTCTGCTTCAATGCTACATCTAAGATCTGTGTGTGTTAACTGCTGCACCAAGTAAAGTAAGTGATACATCATCAGAATCTCTTCTGTTTGTGTAGGGTCTCTTTTCCTACATTATGCTGCTCTCTGATTAGGTAGCAAAAAACCTGAGGACAGATTCTCTTTAAAAGAGTTGAAGTCCTGTAATGTGTAAGATTTTTGAGTTTTTGTATACTTTTGGCATTTTAATTTTATTTATTTTATTTTTAGATACGCAGTCCTTATTTAGTGATGCATTATATACACTTTTTAGGTGTCATCACAGAATATCTATGGTCAGTTATAGAATTTCTACTGATATACTGTATATCTGGATGAACCCAATGATCTCACTACTTTGTGACTTCATCAGACTGGTCTGTGTGCGTTTGTAACAATACGTTCTGATTATTTTCTCTAGATACTCACAGAGTCCATTATTTTTCAGGTTCTATCATAAAATCCTTCTCATGTAACAAATGCCGATGATTCCATCCAAATGGTCACCATTAAAAATGGTGATTATTAGAAAAAGCCTTCTTATTCAGTACAACCAATAATACATAGCACCTTTTACTGCCTTTTCAAAGCTTTTTCAGGATAAAAACTTTTAAGAGGTTGCCCACTACTCGGAGAAACCCTTCTTACATACTGCATTCTATACTGTACAATAAAAATAACAGATACAACCTTGCACTTCCATCAGGGCTCATATGACATTGCTATGCCAGGTGAGCAGGGGCTGGTTTGCAAATTTTGGCCTGGGAGCAATCAGAAAGCAGTGACCCTTGTGGCTCATGGCTGCTTATCTTTAGTCTGCTTATCTCTGGCGGCTGCATTAAAGTAGCATAGGTCACAGGCTTTAAACATAATAGTGGTTGGTACATAGATATGGGAACAGAACGGAACTTACTACATAGATACAAGAAGAGAAAGAAACTACTGCATAGATACAGGAACAGAACCAACATTACTACATCAGAATGGGAGCAGAACCACACTTAGGCTGTGTATCAAAATAAGAGGAACTGCACTTTATTAAAAATTAAAAAAATTGATGTGCGGTCCCCCAATTTTGATACTTAGCCATGGTAAAACCTGACTGCTTAGGCTGGTATTCTCAGACTGGGGAGGCCTATGTTTATTAAGCCGCCCCCAGCCTAAAAATAGCAACCTGTAGCTGCCCGAGATTATCGCATCCATTAGATGCGACAAGCCTGGTGCTTTACCCGGCTCTTCCCGATTACCCTGATGCGGTCGCAATAGGAGTAATGAGGGGTTAATAACAGCCCACAGCTGCCATTAAGCCCTACATTAGTAATGGCAGCATCTTTGAGACACCCCCATCACTAATATGTAAGTGAAATTAAATATACCACAAACACCAAAAAAATCCTTTATTTGCAATAAAATACAAAAAATCACCCTCTTTCACCATTTTATTAACTCCAAACAATCCTGCAGATCCGATGTAATCCACACGAGGTCCCAAGATGATTCAGCTCTGCTACATCCAGATCACAGTGAGCCGCCATAGAGCATGACTGCTTATTCAAGTTCACAGTTCGGGTGCTTTTCAAATGCTGACCATGTGAGGAACATCGCTGTGCTTGGGTACGCTTGGTGCTCAGCCCAGTGCAAGCCGCTTACAGTGTTTGAATGGCTCGCATTGGGGGTAACAACAGCGTGATCGGATGTAGTCTGTACAAAAAATGTGCAAAAAATGCCGCCCACCCAGAAGTGAACTCTTTATGGCTGGCTGCATATGGACGGAGACCAGAACTGCCTAATTAGTGCCCTTCATTGGGATTCAGGTCAAGTCTGGGTCCCAAATCGAACTTTCCCTAAAGTCTGGTTGAATCCGCCGAACCGATCTTACACAGGTCCGCTCATCTCCATTGATGACTTCTTTTTAGGGTAGGTCGTCATAAGATTGGTGGGGGTCTGACACCAAGAAAACCCAGTTAGGGCTGATTTGCAGAGGCCTAAAAACATTGTGCAGAACTTTGGTTTTCTACTACATACACAGCCTACATCTAACTGCCTCCACTGGTATTGATAGTACCTTATCAGTGGCGGAACCCCTAAGTACAGGGTGGGCCATAAGTATGGATACACCCTGATAAAAAAGAGTAAAGTTGAATTGAAAATGGCGGCTTTGCAGATGGTCGCCATGGGCGTCACCTGTCCTCAAATGTTTTGCACCTCCCATGTACTAATATGCACCCAGGGTGTATCCATACTAATGGCCCACCCAGGGTGTATCCATATTTATGGCCCACACTGTATAATACATAGTTCCGTAGGGAACATTATCGCTACGGCAGCGTCACATGCACATACTTGCTCGGCGACGTCGCGGTGACCGCCTAACAATCCCTCTTTCAAGGAGGAGGTGCGTTCGGCGTCACCGCGACGTCACTAAACGGCCGGCCAATAGAAGCGGAGGGGCGGAGATGAGCGGGATGTAACATCCTGCCCACTTTCTTCCTTCTGCATTGCCGTCGGGAGAGGGGTAAGGAGATGTTTGTCGTTCCAGCGGCTTCACACACAGCGATGTGTGACGCCGCTGGAGCGACAAACAACATCGTACCTACAGCAGGAGCTACATTATTAAAATGAATGACGTGACACAGATCACCGATTTTTGACTGTTTCACGCTCGTTCATCGTCGCTCCTAGGATTTACACATTGCCATGTCGCTACCGGCGCCGGATGTGCGTCATAACAACTGTGACACCGACAATATTTCAGTAGCGATGTCGCAAAGTGCAAAGTACTCCTTAGAGTAGAAAAAAAAATTGTTGCAGAAGTCTACATACCCTTTTCTAAAGTTGACCTTAGCCTGTTTCTTCTATGTATTTTTCTAGCACAAAGTTTATACAATTTTTTCTTATACAACACAGCTTAAATCAATGTAGGGCTTGGGAGTCATTGACTCTGATAAATTGGTGCGGCGTCCTCAGGCATTTAGGTAGTTTGGCACATCTTAAATTACAGTAACAAATAAAGGTTATTCTCTTCTGCAACATTCCTACTCCCAATTGTATTTTGCAGAGAGCGGTCTTGTAAAATGTGATGATGGAGGGGATTTTGGTCAGGGGAGAAGTACTGTATTTAGGTCCCTTGGACAGTTCCCAAGTATATGATCTTCATAAATGTCACAATGTTTCCAGCCTTAGATCATTGAGAAGCAATCATGTCCATATCGTCTCTCATAAAAAGAGATTTTGCAGTGAACAATTTCTTCAGTGTTGTATTGTAGATGGAAATGGCGGCTCGTTAAACCCGTCCAATCTATATTTCTCTAATGGCAGAATGGTTAGAGCAGACACAAGGACACATAAAATCTTTTACCTTTTCATTTTCAGTGTATAGTGAAGACTTTATCACAGATGTTAAAACTTCTGATTAGAATTTTAAGGTTTTTGTGTGTATTTGGAACAGGAAAAGTAAAAAACTTCAGTATTAGCACATTGAGGGGTATATAGTAATACAAGTCGCTGCTGATAAGTCTTTGCCTTTACCAAGAAAGAAACGAGATAGGATAAATGAAACTTTACATTTATTCCACATACTCTCAATTGATGTCACCACACTTCTTACATCGATATTCCAAGTTCTGTAAGCCTAGCAAAAAGAAGGATTTTGGTTGTGTCTCAAACCAGGCATCTGTAGCAACCGTGGCATCAGAAATGGTGTGAAACTTAGTACCCTTGAGGTGTTTCTTCAGGTTTGGAAACAGATTATAGTCGGAGGGAGCTAGATCTGGTGAATAAGGTGTGTGGTGAACCAGCTGGAAGCCCAGCTCTGCCAGTTTTGCCGTGCTCGCTTGTGCAGTGTGAGCGGAGGCATTGTCTTGCAGGAACAAGATTCCTTTGGACAGCTTGACGCACCTTTTGGCTGCCTTCAATTGGTACAAAAGGTCAATATAATACCTTGCATCGATGGTGGAACCCTTTTGAAGTTAGTCCACTAGCAGCACGCCCTCCTTATCCCAGAACACAGACACCATCACCTTAGTGGCTAAATTTTTCACCCTGAACGTCTTTGGGTAAGGAGAACCACTGTACCTCCTCTATTTTGACTGCTCCTTGTTTTCAGGGCCATATTAATAAATCCAGGTCTCATCCATAGTGACCAGTTGATCCAGGAAGTTCTTATCAGTCCGGAAACGCTGACAAATTGATCGGGAAGTTTTCACTCGCTTGCTTCTCTGATCTGTTGTCAAACATTTGGGGACCCACTTTGCAGATCGCTTCATGTCCAAATGTTCATGGATAATGACATAAACACATTCACGGGAAATCCCCATGATGTCTGCTATTGCTTTAGCTGAAATTCGTGGATTCTCCAGTATGAGGTTGTGTACAGCATTGACGATCTCCAGAACAACAACCACTCTCGGTCGTCCAGGATGTTCCTCATCATTGGGGCTGAAGTGGCCGTTTTAAATTTGGCAATCCAGTTTTTAACTGTGGAATATGAAGGGCATTGATCCCCCAATGTCTGTGAGCTATCACCATGAATATCCTTCACGGACTTTCCTTGCAGAAACAAGAATTTTATCCCTCCTCTGCTCTCATTTGCAGTGAATATCGCATTAGACTCCACCATTTTCTTTTCATACGTGCGTAGAACACTGTTACCATAAGCTACAAACACAAAATTTTGAAAATATATAATAGACTCATAAGACTTTCATGTGATGTAACATTCGCTACCTTAGAAACAAAAAAAATCATAAAGCCAAAGACTTATCAGCAGTCCCTCGTATTGTAGGATGACTTAATGAATAGGCAAAAAATATTGTTCTTGGTATAATTAATTTGGCATATTACAAGCATGGTGGCGCAGTTTTCTTCCTTGATGGATATTGGTAATAAATACAGCACAAAAACCAATAGGTATACTTATTAGTCATAAAAAATTGAAGGGATCAGCAAATGACTAAAATTTAACTTTTAATAACTACTCATTCAATGTTTACGTCCCAACGGACACACATATACCAATATGCTCCTACAGAGGTAATTGTTGAAAACTAATAACTGTGTCAAGGATCATAAATCAAAACTTTAAGTCATATCAGAAATCTTGGCCAAAGCCTGCCTAGGACACCACTAATTCATAAAAACACAACAAACAAACAAAACAAAACAGTAAACAAAAAAGATGTGTTATTTCAGACTTTAGGGGATAGACAGTGGTCTTACCACACCAAAAAAAAAAGGTAAAGAGAAAAACCCCACAATCGCCGGGGAATCAATCACTCGGCGCTCGCGGTGCAGTCTAGGCTGCACTCTGGAGCTCAGATGGGAGCACCGGAGTGCAATGCAGGTAACTGAATCCAGGCCTGGCATTACTGGAGATTCCTCCGGTAGCCAGTCTGATGCTGGCCAGGGTGCATGGATATTTCTACCAGGCCGGGTTCCTCCAGTGACCACAGACGGAACTGTCCCTAACAAGCCCTGAGGAAGCTACATTCCTTACTAACACCCATAGACTCCCGTAATTACATGGATGGTCCATAGCTGGTTCTGCTATACTGAACCACTATAATGACCCTTCATCTGTCCTACAACACATGACAGGGACAGATATCATTCTGATTGGGAGGGTATATTGGCATGAACCCAGCCAGAAGCAGTCATATCATTGGTGCAGCCTGGCGCCCACACAGGGGCCCAAGAGGTAGAATTGTGCATTTTGATGAGCTCTTAGACTGTAACGGGCCCATGTTCTGTCACACAGGGGCCCTCTTCTTTTGGTGTCTGCCAGTGACATCAGCTGATACACACAGCAGCCTCCAGCTAACACTAAAGAGAAAATATCAATCCTTGTAGATAAAACCCTTAAATGATGAGATTAATGGTGACTGTTGTGTCTAAGGGGTTAGACAATGCATAGAGGTTCAGGTGCTTTGTCACAGCCGCATATAGCCTAACGATGTGTCATATAGCTGCCATCTTAATTCTCCCACTAATCCCTGGATGCCTGTCTGTATAATTAAGCTTTTTGAAATTTGAATTCAAGACACTAAAATGAAAAAAGGTTTTAAGAAATATAATACACAATTTTACAAGAATGGTACATTTGTCCGCTGATCCTTCCTTCAAATATATGAAGTTTGCCAGTGCCATATGTAAAACAACAGCCACACACTATGATGTTCCCACCTCCATACTTCTTTATTGGTATTGGGTTTTTGCCTTTTGGCCTCCAAACATGGTGTATTATGGTCTCCAAAGAGTTCAATTCTGGTCTTACCTAATCACACTATACAGTTAGGTCCAGAAATATTTGGACAGTGACACAATTTTCGCGAGTTGGGCTCTGCATGCCACCACATTGGATTTGAAATGAAATCTCTACAACAGAATTCAAGTGCAGATTGTAACGTTTAATTTGAAGGTTTGAACAAAAATATCTGATAGAAATTGTAGGAATTGTACACATTTCTTTACAAACACTCCACATTTTAGGAGGTCAAAAGTAATTGGACAAATAAACCAAACCCAAACAAAATATTTTTATTTTCAATATTTTGTTGCGAATCCTTTGGAGGCAATCACTGCCTTAAGTCTGGAACCCATGGACATCACCAAATGCTGGGTTTCCTCCTTCTTAATGCTTTGCCAGGCCTTTACAGCCGCAGCCTTCAGGTCTTGCTTGTTTGTGGGTCTTTCCGTCTTAAGTCTGGATTTGAGCAAGTGAAATGCATGCTCAATTGGGTTAAGATCTGGTGATTGACTTGGCCATTGCAGAATGTTCCACTTTTTTGCACTCATGAACTCCTGGGTAGCTTTGGCTGTATGCTTGGGGTCATTGTCCATCTGTACTATGAAGCGCCGTCCGATCAACTTTGCGGCATTTGGCTGAATCTGGGCTGAAAGTATATCCCGGTACACTTCAGAATTCATCCGGCTACTCTTGTCTGCTGTTATGTCATCAATAAACACAAGTGACCCAGTGCTATTGAAAGCCATGCATGCCCATGCCATCACGTTGCCTCCACCATGTTTTACAGAGGATGTGGTGTGCCTTGGATCATGTGCCGTTCCCTTTCTTCTCCAAACTTTTTTTTCCCATCATTCTGGTACAGGTTGATCTTTGTCTTATCTGTCCATAGAATACTTTTCCAGAACTGAGCTGGCATCATGAGGTGTTTTTCAGCAAATTTAACTCTGGCCTGTCTATTTTTGGAATTGATGAATGGTTTGCATCTAGATGTGAACCCTTTTGTATTTACTTTCATGGAGTCTTCTCTTTACTGTTGACTTAGAGACAGATACACCTACTTTACTGAGAGTGTTCTGGACTTCAGTTGATGTTGTGAACGGGTTCTTCTTCACCAAAGAAAGTATGCGGCGATCATCCACCACTGTTGTCATCCGTGGACGCCCAGGCCTTTTTGAGTTCCCAAGCTCACCAGTCAATTCCTTTTTTCTCAGAATGTACCCGACTGTTGATTTTGCTACTCCAAGCATGTCTGCTATCTCTCTGATGGATTTTTTCTTTTTTTTCAGCCTCAGGATGTTCTGCTTCACCTCAATTGAGAGTTCCTTAGACCGCATGTTGTCTGGTCACAGCAACAGCTTCCAAATGCAAAACCACACACCTGTAATCAACCCCAGACCTTTTAACTACTTCATTGATTACAGGTTAATGAGGGAGACGCCTTCAGAGTTAATTGCAGCCCTTAGAGTCCCTTGTCCAATTACTTTTGGTCCCTTGAAAAAGAGGAGGCTATGCATTACAGAGCTATGATTCCTAAACCCTTTCTCCGATTTGGATGTGAAAACTCTCATATTGCAGCTGGGAGTGTGCACTTTCAGCCCATATTATATATATAATTGTATTTCTGAACATGTTTTTGTAAACAGCTAAAATAACAAAACTTGTGTCACTGTCCAAATATTTCTGGCCCTGACTGTATTCTTCCAGTATTTCACGGATTTGTCTAAATGTTGTTGAGCAAGCTTTATACGTGCTTGAACATGCTTTTTGTTGAACAATGGAGTCTTGCTTCGTGAGCATAGACAAAGGCCATTAATTATTGTTTGCTTTGAAACAATTGTACTTGTTGATTTCAGGTGTTACTGTAGCTCTCTACAGGTGGTCTTTGGCTCTTGGACCACTCTTCTAATATGTCTTTTCACTCCTCTGAAAATTTGCACGAAGCACCTGGCCATGGCCATTTTCTGGTGAAATAATTATCTTTCCAGTTCCAAATGATGGCCCCAATAGTGCTCACTGGGACCTTCAGTAGTTTAGAAATTCTTCTGGAACCAGTGTAGTCAGTATGTTTTGCAAGGAAAAGGTTTCAAAGATCTTGAGACAGCTCACTAGTTTTACCCATCATGAGTTGTTTCTTGTGTGGCACCTTGGTAATGAGACAATTTTTTAGAGGCCATGAGTTGAACCAGCTGATATTATTTATTGCTAAGTGACAGGATTGTTTTTATAATTCCTGATAGATTCCAGCTTTTTGCACCTTTCTTTCTTTATATGTTCAATACTTTTTCCCAATATCATTTCTCACCATTACTTTTAACTTAATTTATGAACATTTATTTTTTTGTTTTTTGAATGACCGGATTGGATTGGTTGTTACCAACATCTGATGAGAAAGTCATGTCAATAACACCTTTAGAAATATATTTACCTTCGAAAATCGGTAACATGTTCTATACTTCTTTCATCAGATGTTTATATTTACTGATATTCATCAGAAAGTAATAATATGTCTGTTGCTACAATGTATGGGACCTTGTGAAATATTATCACATTAGCCTTAGGGCGGCTTTGCATGTTGCAACATCGCACGTGCGATGTCGGTGGGGTCAAATCGAAAGTGACGCACATCCGGCGTCACTTTCGACATTGTAGTGTGTAAATCCTAGATGATACGATTAACGAGCGCAAAAGCGTCGTTATCGTATCATCGGTGCAGGCTCTGACATTTCCATAATGCCGATGCCGGGACAGGTACAATGTTGTTCCTCGTTCCAGCAGGCAGCACACATCGCTGTGTGTGAAGCTGCAGGAGCGAGGAACATCACCTTACCTGCCGCCGGTGGCTATACGGAAGAAAGGAGGTGGGCGGGATGTTTACATCCTGCTCATCTCCGCCCCTCCACTTTGATTGGCCGCCTGCCGTGTGACGTCGCTCTGATGTGTACGACCCGCCCCCTTACGAAGGAGGCGGGACGCCGGCCAGAGCGACGTCGCAAGACAGGTGAGTGCATGTGAAGCTGGCGTAGCGATAATGTTCGCTACACCAGCAATCACAAGATGTTGCTGCTGCGACGGGGACTATCGCGTGCGACATCACAGCATCGGCTTGCGATGTTGCAACGTGCAAAGCCCGCCTTAATCTCTATTCTGGCATTTGACTCATGATTTGTCTTATGACTAAACAGGTTAAACCATTTAATACTGTCCACGAGGCAATCATTTATCTGAGTATGTTACTCTGCTTTCCGTATGTTAGTGATTGTTTAAAACATGATTTCCTTTATTTTACATCTTTATCTTTATCTTTAACTCAAGTAAGTTATGGACTCTAGACTTTATCATTTTTTTTGTCTTAAAAGCAAGAATTTTTGTTTTTGGTACTCTGATATCTTGCCATCATGTGTTAGGGGCACTTTGCACGCTGCGACATTGCAAGCCAATGCTGCGATGCCGAGCATGATACTCCCCGCCCCCGTCGCAGCTGCGATATCATTGTGATAGCTGTCGTACCGAACATTATCACTACGGCAGCTTCACATGGACTCACCTGTCCTGGGACGTCGCTCTGGCTGGCGACCCACCTCCTTATTAAGGGGGCGGGTCGTACAGCGTCACTTCGACGTCACACGGCAGGCGGCCAATAGGAGTGGAGGGGCGGAGATGAGCGGGATGTTAACATCCCACCCACCTTCTCCCTTCCACATATCCTACGGGAGCCGCGGTGACGCCGGTAGGAGATGTTCCTCGCTCCTGCGGCTTCACACACAGCGATGTGTGCTGCTGCTGGAGCGGGGAACAACATCGGACCATCGCGTCAGCGTAATTATGGATTACGCCGACACTACACCGATGATACGATTACGTCGTTTTTGCGCTCGTTAATCGTATTATCTAGACTTTACACACTACGATGTCGCCTGCGATGCCGGATGTGCGTCACTTTCAGTTTGACCCCACCGACATCGCAGCTGCGATGTCGTAGTGTGCAAAGTACCCCTTAGAAATGTAACAAACTAATATAATTTTTCACATTCACCAATCAGCATAAATACTGTTATTTTAGGATTTATTTTTTTTACAAAGATCATAATTATAAAGGATACAAAATACAATAACATTTTTGAAAATGTTGTCCCAATTATTTATGTGTTATTTATTTAGACAGCAGTGTGTAAATGTTTGGGTAGGTCTGCAACAATGCTGCAAACTCGGAAATCTTTCAATAATAGAACTGTTTAAAAGTTTATGCAGTATTTATCAAATAAAATTCAAAGTGAATGAATAAAAGAGAAATCTATATCAAATCAATATTTAGTGCGACCACCTTTTGCCTCCAAAAACATATGAAAGCATCAGTTCTTCTTGTATGCTTGCACACAATTGAAGGAACTTGGCAGGAAGAATGTTTGAAACATTTTGGAGGACTAACCACAGATCTTCTGTGTATGAGGCTTGCACAAATTCTTCTTCTTCATCCTGTAATCTTAGAATGATGGAATGATAATGAGATCAGGGCTCTGTGGGGGTCGGATCATCACTTCTAGATTCTTTAGGGTGCGTGCCCATGATCAGTACTTGCAGCGTTTTGGATGTAGCATGCTTCAGCTGCGTTCAAAATGCTGCTTTGTACAGTACAAGCATAATGGATGGGATTTCTAGAAATCCCGTGCCCACTGTGCTTGTTTTTTCCACAGGAAACACGTATCTGCGGTGCGTCTTTCCACACCTCAGCATGTCAATTGTTTGCTGCGGAATTACCTGCGTCCTCCATAGGAAGAACACAAGCAGGAGACCGCAGCGCACTGAACCCTGATCGTGGGTACAATCAGCTGTGGTCTCCTGCATTCACCTGTGGAGGAGACGCGCAACCCTGTAGGTCAGGACTCTCTGCGTTCAGAACACAGAGAGTCCTCATCGTGGGCACATACCCTTATTTTTCTTTGTGCTGAAGATGGTTTTCAATGACGTTGGCAGAATGTTTCTGGTTGTTGTCTGTAGCACCCCTAAGGTACTAGGTGCCACAAATGTAACCCATGAAAATCCAAACTCCAGAATATCCGTGCCAGAGTAAACACACCAGCACCTTCAGCCACACACACAACCCCAACACCAACCTGGGAGACTGCCTAGTAACAGGTAAAAGGGCAGGGCACTGATTGGATAGTAGCCACTCAACCTGAGGGAGAGACCCAGCGAGGGGGAGGGGTCAGTGGTCAATTGGAAAAGGCGGGAGGAAGTGGTGTGCAGTCAGTAGAAAGTCTATCAGGAGAGTCTGTCAGGAGAAGTCTGTCAGACAATGAGGTGAAGAAGGAAGTACTGAGTCTGAAGAGAGGAGGAGAGGAGTAGTAGTCGGAAGTAGTAGAAAGTGTAAAGTACTGAAAAAAACTGCAGTGAGAACAGAGTGCTGTAAAAGGAGTGAGAACTGTGGAGTATGGAACGAGACTCCAGGCACCGTGGGTTACCTGTGGAAGCAGCAGACTCCAGGTACCACGGAGGGCCTGTGGAAATTCGGAACCAATGCTCACAAGACTCAGCACAAGGCGAGGTGCAGACCCTAGGACAGTGGGACACTTTACGGTCAGCCGTTCATTCTGCCGGGCGAGAAGATATCCAGGGTCCATTGCCAACCCAAAAAGTCTGAAGAACAAGCAGCAAAGAGGGGACCGAGGACTGAACCCCTTAAATAGTCCAGGCTGCCTGCAATAGGACCAAGACAGAAACAGAGGGGTTCCCAAGTAGCTCCAGACCACGGGAGCCCATCAACAATAAGTGTGCACAGAGGACAGCCAACCCAGGTCAAAGCTGGCACGGAGAACAAGGGGAGCGGATACACCTGGAACCGGCACCAGCGGGTTCAGGTACAATCACTGCAAAGTAAAGAAAGGCAAGTTAAACTACAACACTGGTGTGGACTGTTTCCTTGACGGCGTAAACTCACATAGACTGTTCCCCACTACAACCCCCATCATCCACTGCTGGGGCCTGTCCCTGCTTGCGGAGGGCTCTAACCATCCAAGCTGCATTACTCCATTAGCCCCAGCAGAAACCTGCAGCAGCGGCCCCAAATAACCTGACCGCACACCGCAAGTGGCGTAGTCGCCAAAAACTCTTTCATTTTTATTTTCTTTTATTTAAAACCACCTTTATTTACTCCAGAAGATACCGCAAGGGCCACGGAACCGGAACTGGACACCCGCCACGGCTGACGTCCCCAGACTAGTCCGGTCTGGTTCTGAGTCTCCCAGCCCTGGGGTGGGCGTGTCATTGTCCACCAGCAGAACAAATGTGTAGGCACTCAAACACTTCCCTCTGCACAGTTGCGTTGCCTGGCCTTTTTTTCCCATGTTAAAGGTATAGCTTTTTTGCCAATCTGAAGGCATCATGTTCCACACACTGGCTGACTTCAGCCACCACGGATCAAGCCGCACAAGTGATTAGTTGGACAGACAGGTTTCTGGCGATTTCTCCCCACTAGAGTGACAGGTCTCTCCTCGTGTAAGTGCTGCCGGGGAACCTTTATGACTAGTCTCTTATACAGTTTGGTCCCTGGTGACTTTTAAAGCACAGATCTGATGTTTTATTTATTTCAACACCAGGGTGGTAACACTAATGCATATTCCCTGCCCCTAGCAATATACGGTACTTACCGGACACCATCTTCTTCTGTTCACTGGGCCACTCTGGTCATTTTCTGTCATGCAGCCACTGTCTGAGGTACGCTACCTGTGAATTGGTCAACATATAGCAGCTATCAGGTTCCTGTTAACAAATATTACATTTTCACATATACACATATGAACTTGCAGAGCAAATGTCCATCTCCAGGGTTCCTCAATGAACTGTCTGCTCATACAATGAATGGTAGGAAATCAGATCACTGTGTAAACACGAACTATATGGCCTTAGAATGGTTAGACTGGCAATAAGGGCACAAGGCATTTCTATGGCTACTTTTTTTCTTGGCAACCATATGCTTCCTCATGTTAGTGCCATTATGTGTTGGTACATAGCTGGTGATTTACTACTTTTCAAGAACAATTTGATGGGTTGACCAGGACTTTACCATTGATTGCCTGTTATCGGTTAGGTCATCAATGTCTAATTGGTAAGAGTGTGACACTTGGTACCCCAGTTGATCATCTGTTCCTGGTGTAGCCGCCATCTGGAACTACTCAGTTGCAGAACTGCACATATCTGACAAAAGGATAGTGTCCATGGCTGGGTGTTGCACATGTGCCCCCTATTGATTTGAATCGGGGGCAGATTTGCAGTACTTAGCTGAAACCACCATAATGTCACACCCGGGAATAGAAACTATACTGGCTGTATAGGACAGCACAAAGGAGTGCCCTATCACTAGGGAAAGGGGGAAGTGGTGACCCCTGACAATAACCTGCAGCTCACCCTCACTGCCCTCGCCAGCCCTATACATATCCTGTACCTGTCGCAAAGCAGGAATATCTCAACCCTAGGAAAACCCTGATCTTGGCCCTAAGAAAGGATGAAAGGTGTGAGCTCTATAAGTCACTAAAGGAAGACACAAGAGAACAGCAATCACCAGAGCCCTGGTAGATAGCAAAAGAAAACATTTAACTGAGCTGCAACAACCACAGAAGTTTGGAGCAACAGAAGATGACCTTTTCAGAGCACAGCAAGGAACAAACTATAAACTGCACCTAAATATTCCTAGGGTGAGGTTTATGAAGGAAGTTAGGGACTGGCAATTGAGAGGAAAAACTGACAGTTTCCCTGGGTCCTAGAGTCTTCAGCTGCAGAAACAGGGAACTGTCGGATAACAACACATGCAGTAAATCTGTGATTTTCTAACACTCGCTGCCACCGGATTGTCAGCCGGCCTTGACACATCCGTGACACATACAGTTTATAAAGCTGTGCTGAGCAACTCCACATCTGAGTAGTTCAAGCGGTGGCATCAGGAACAGCTGATCAGTGGGGTACTGGGTGTCACACTTCAATCAATCAGAAGTTGATGACCTATCCTTAGGATAGGCCATCAATGGTAAAGTCCTGGACAGCCACTTTAAGGTTTTTACCTTGCTAGTTTATTCCTTGACCCTTCAAGAACCTATATTTCAGTGATTAGTAAATTGCTTACTTAATGATAATCTGTTTGCCCGATTCATGTGCTGTTATATACAGGGTTGAATTGCTAGCAGAGAATGACCATTATTTTAGTCTGTAACTACATTTATGCAAATGAACCTGGTAATGAGGTTTCTAAAATGCAAGTTAGCCAACATACCATCTGAGGTTACGTTTTCCTAATTGGATTATACAAATTGCACATTGCAGAAATTATCCCAATGTATTATTAATTTTATAATTGTGTCGGCACATTCCTCTGACATAAAATGATGGGCTTAATTGAATGATCATGGCAGGTAGCTGCATGCTGCAGTAATTTAATTTGGATGTTCATAGCACCATTGGAGCCCGGTCAAGCCGCAATCTGATAATTAGACATCGTGTCCTTTTTCCTCTCGAAGTTTGTAATGTGCATGTGATGAGGTTATGAGTGACGGATAAGGGAAATATCCCATCAGTATATTACTAATTTATTACCTTCTTTTGATACAAAGACAAGTTTAATGAGAAGCAGCAAGTGAAATAGATCCCTGTAGTCACATCGACTTATCTACAAATCCTCCGAATCGGTCCCAAACCAAGCATTCAAAGTTGACCATACATAAGGTTAGGAAGTCATTTAGCTCATTTAAATAAATTAACATATACTGTACTGAGATTTCTATTAAATATGCATTAGTCAAACACTTTTCAAAAAAAAAAAATAGTTAGTCTAAAGAAGTATAACCATAAAAAGCATCGTGTATTCAAGACGCGTTGAGCTGTCTTGTTCCAAATTATAACTTTGCGTTCCTAAACCCGATCACCAACCATGCATAATTTACAGAGATTTAGGAAACCCTCCACCGCCTACACAATTATATATATATACAGTACAGACCAAAAGTTTGGACACACCTTCTCATCTCTAGAAGAACTGTTAAGAGGAGACTTTGTGCAGCAGGCCTTCATGGTAAAATAGCTGCTTGGAAACCACTGCTAAGGACAGGCAACAAGCAGAAGAGACTTGTTTGGGCTAAAGAACATAAGGAATGGACATTAGACCAGAGAAAATCTGTGCTTTGGTCTCATGAGTCCAAATTTGAGATCTTTGGATCCAACCACCGTGTCTTTGTAGAAAAGGTGAGCGGATGGACTCTACATGGCTGGTTCCCACCGTGAAGCATGGAGGAGGAGGTGTGATGGTGTGGGGGTGCTTTGCTGGTGACACTGTTGGGGATTTATTCAAAATTGAAGGCATACAGAACCAGCATGGCTACCACAGCATCTTGCAGCGGTATGCTATTCCTTCCGGTTTGCATTTAGTTGGACCATTTATTTTTCAACAGGACAATGACCCCAAACACACGTCCAGGCTGTGTAAGGGCTATTTAACTAAGAATGAGAGTGATGAGGTGCTACGCCAGATGACCTGGCCTCCACAGTCACCAGACCTGAACCCAATCGAGATGGTTTGAGGTGAGCTGGACCGCAGAGTGAAGGCAAAAGGGCCAACAAGTGATAAGCAACTCTGGGAACTCCTTCAAGACTGTTGGAAAACTATTTCCGGGGACTACCTCTTGAATCTCATCAAGAGAATGCCAAGAGTGTTCAAAGCAGTAATCAAAGCAAAAGGTGGCTACTTTGAAGAACCTAGAATATAAGACATATTTTCAGTTGCTTCACACTTTTTTAAGTATTTCATTCCACATGTGTTAATTCATAGTTTTGATGCCCTCAATGTGAATTTACAATTTTCAGAGTCCTGAAAATAAAGAAAACCCTTTGAATGAGGTGTTAGGTGAAATAGTTACTTATATATATTTTTTTTTTTTTAATATTTTTACGATATATATGAATGAAGCTGCTAGTAGACAGGTAAATATGCTTTATATATAATTGAATGTTTAGCGCAGTAGTGTATTGAAACTATTTTATATATAATTATTATTATTATTATTATTATTATTATTATTATTATTATTATTAATAATATTATTATTATATACTCTAGGAAGAGTTCTGGTGGTCCCAAACTTCTTCCATTTAAGGATTATGGAGGCCACTGTGCTCTTAGGATTCTTGAGTACTGTAGAAATTATTTTGTAACCTTGGCCATATCTGTGCCTTGCCACAATTCTGTCTCTGAGCTCCTTGAGCAGTTCCTTTGACCTCATGATTCTCAGTTGGCCTGACATGCACTGTGAGCTGTGAGGTCTTATATAGACAGGTGTGCGCCTTTCCTAATCAAGTCCTATCAGTTTAATTAAACACAGCTGGACTCCAATGAAGGAGTAGAACTATCTCAAGCAGTATCACAAGGAAATGGACAGCATGTGACTTAAATATGAGTGTCTGAGCAAAGGGTCTGAATACTTATGACCATGTGATATTTCAGTTTTTCTTGTTAAATAAATTTGCAAAAAAATGAGAAAAAAAATGAACTTTTTTGCATCTTCCAAATGGCTGCAATGAAACAGTGACAACTTTAAAGGGGTCGGAATACTTTCAGTAATCACTGTATATGAATAGTATAAGCAAAAATCAAAAACGTAATATATGAAGCATTTCTAATAATTTTGTCAAGGAAAAATAGGCTTCTTTCAATAGCTTACAGTTTATTTTCTTTTCTCCTTAACGTATTACTTAACTCATCACTTTTAGAAACAGCTAAAATCCATTTTCTCAAAACAAGACAGTCTTCTAGCTCACTGAGGGATCAGATTACAGCTGTAAGAGGACGAAAAGAAAAAGAGAGCATAACACACAGCCCAGGCTGCTGTAGCTTTGTCATACAAATACTTTTGCTTCTTAACATGTGCCACATAGAGATATGAGATAAAAAATCCATCAATCACGTATCACATGTCTGTGTGTGATGTGTATTGGAGACATCACAGCAGCTAGTCTGCACTCACTAGCTCAGAGACAACTGACAAATAGAGTAAGAGTGTGATGCTAGTGTCGCAGGCGGCGGGGCGCTGTGCTCGCTAACGCTCGGGTCCGGCGCTGCTGCTGCTCGGTGGCTCGATTGTGGGGCCCGGATCCGGGGACTCGAGTGGCGCTCCGCGCCCATGAGTGAGAGGGGATAGTTTGGTTTGGGGATTTGGTCCGTGACGCCACCCATGGGTTGTGGTGAGGTTGGGCACCACCACTGCTGGTGACGGGGATCCCGGAAGCGATGGTAGGGAGCAGCTGGGCTGTCATTTTCCCCCTCCGTGGGTAGGGGTTGGTGGTCCAGGGGCCCGGTGAGGTGACGGGGAGGCAGGGTCGGCAAGGTGCAGGGTCGCCTGGACTGCGTAGTGCGGTGCCGGATGGCACGGTTGTACTCACTCAGCCACAAATGTACGCAATGTCTCTGGTAAACCAAACGGCTGGATGGACGGGTCCCGCAGCCAGCTGCTGTGGCTTCTCCTGGACGGTTGGTGGTGGCTGCCTTTCCCTGCACCTTTGTGTATGTTTGATCCCGATGGCTTCCCACCGGTAACCCGCTCCCCAGCGTATATATGTGTCGGAGGAGCCCTTTTGCCCGCAAGCTCTGGCCCTTGGAACTCTAGCTGTAGCGGTAGCTGTATTTCCTTCTACTGGTCGGACGGTTGCCTTCTATCGGGTCTTGGCTGTTAGGAAACCCCTGGGGTTCCGGTCACTGACGGATTTGACCTCTTAACAGCGACTCCAAGCCTGGTCGGGGTCCGCAGGCCCTGCCTGTGTGTGCTGGCTTCACTTCGCTCCCCGGTTCGGTACCGGCGGGCCACCGCCCGACCCCGGTCCTACGGTTCTGCGTTGATTCGCCTCTCCTGCAGACGGCCACCACCGTCTGCCAACCTTGCTCTTAGTGCCCGGGCCACACACCCGGACACGGTCAGTTTACTCCTTCACCACTACTTCACTCCTCTCACTTGCACCTCCATAACTGAACTCTCTTCCTTTTCCCGCCTCCAGGACTCTGAACTCCTCAATGGGTGGGGCCAACTGCCTGGCTCCACCCCACCTGGTGTGGACATCAGCCCCTGGAGGGAGGCAACAAGGATTTTGTGTCTGGCTGATGTGCCTGTCTCGGGGTGGGTGTGTGTGTTGCAGTATCTGTGACGACCTGGCTAGTCCATGGCACCACACTAGTCACTATTTATGGGCAGAATGGACGAAAGGGTAGACAAGCCGGGATCAGAACACAGGAAGACATGACAGGGCACAGGGAGTAAGCAGAAATGCAGTCAAGTAACAGGCCAAGGGTCAGAATTTCAGGAGAGTTTGTACTTGATACAGGGAGCAGAAAGAGACGTGGTCAGGTAATGGTCTGAGGTCAGAAGTCAGGGTCATGACAAGAACAGGGAGTGGGCAGAGAGGAGTCAATAAACAGTCTAGAAAAAGAGGAAAATCTCCAGCATCCACGAAAAGTATAGGTGAGTAAATTAAAAAAGTCTTTATTAAAGAATCATTAAAAACAGGTATGGAGCCAGATGTAAACCACCATGATATAGACAGGGGAGGATTTTTCCCCCTGTCTGTATCATGGTAGTTTACATCTGGCTCCATACCTGTTTTTAATGATTCTTCAATAACGACCTGTACTTTCCGTGGATGCTGGAGATTTTCCTCTCTTTCTTCTCCACAAGATTTCGTCCCAAGCCAGGAAGCTCCATTCACTGGCTGTGACATCCTCCATCAAAGTGGGTGAGCTGATCTTCCTTGTTTTCAGATCAATAAACAGTCTGGGATCAGGAAGCCAAGATCAGAATGCAAATGCAAACATGAGCCAAAAGCACAACTGAAGAACCAGGAAGCACGACTGGCGAAGTTGTAGGAGAGCATACTCAGTAATGGAACAGAGCAATTACCAGGAACAAGACAAGAAGCACCTGAGCAAACGCCTCCCAGAACCAGCATGAACCTTGTGCAGAAAAAAACTGTCAGCAAGTGCTCAAGAAACACAGCAGAGCATTATACATACAAAATGCTCTGCACAAAAGAAACATATAACTGCCAGCAAAATGCCAGTATGCAAAATGATCCACATTGCTGAACTGTGACAAAGAGCTTACAAAGGGTAAACCTTGAAAACAAAATGCAGACTAAAAGTCATATAATGGTGAAAAATAGTATTATTTCTACACATATCAGCTTTTCTTTAAAGTCACCTGAAACTACAGATACGCTTTTAATGGCTAGATCAGAATTGGCGAGGCAGTGATGCCTCAGTGTCAACGGAGAACCTAAAGCTATAAAACAGAAAAGTTTGTCAATTCTTTTCCTCTAGACGATGGTGTGATACAAATGAGACAAATATGAGTGTGTGATTGGATTAGAATAGGTATCCAGTTTTCAGAATAGGTGATTATGGAAGTCATGCTGTCCATATGCTACAATCCACGAGTGTTATGCCTGAACATGAGGAGTTAACTTGGTGAAAACATCATACCAGTGAACTTTGACATGTTAGACAATAGCAAACAAACCTTACAAACAAACTTTGAGGTTATGTTAGTAAGAGTAAACCTTAAAGCATTGCATGGTGGTTAAATCATAAAACTTAAGTAGATGTTATACAATAGCAAACAAACCTTACAAACAAACTTTGGGTTATGTTACTAAGAGACAACCTTGAAGCACTGTGTGGTGGTTAATCATAAAACTTAAGTAAAACTTTAACTTTGGTAAAGTTACTGATGATTTTGCTAAAACTACGCAGCCGTGATGGAGGAGGATGTGAGAGCTGTGTATAAAAAAGGGGACCCTGTTCAGCGAGATGGGGAACATTCCAGGAGGTACAGTGGACACACTTCTTCTGTGATGGTGATACCAGAGTATTTCCTTCTCGCTGACCGTGGTCCCTCTGGTGGGAAGTGATGCTACAATATTTCGGTAATTATTGATGCTTTATTTCTCTATATACTATGATTTATATTGACTGTATGATTTACATTAATTGAATCAATAGAACAGGGTAATATTGTTTCTGTCATTCCATAATTGAACATTATCCTGATGCTATCTTAATAAATTGTTACATTATTGTTTTACCATAAAACTGTATTCAGTGTGCCTAATTTGTATATTAGTGAGCGCTACGTAAGTAAGGGCGTATCCGCCCTGTTACTTTGACGTGGTAAGACATAAATTGGCGTAGTCGGCAGGATAGTGAATATCTGGAAGGGTGCATTTGAGTTTATTTTTAAGCAAGAGAATAATTTGTTGGCATTAGGCCAAAATTTTTGGCTTTTTGGCACAAAGCTAGGAAAAATGTTTAAGAAAGGTAAGAAGGAGGAGGATTGTGTGGAGATCCCTGGCTCGACCAAGGCTCCGCATAATTGTTATAGCACAGGAGATGCGTTGTTGTGGATTGGCAGAACCCTGGGAGAATAAGCTCAAGGGTTCAGAACCCCATGATGTTGTTTCTGTACTCATAGAGGTCCCTGCAAAAGGCAGGTGATGCAACCCCCCATGATGTTGTTTTTGTACTCATGGGGGTCCCTGCAAAAGGCAGGTGATGGAACCCCCCATGATGTTGTTTCTGTACTCATGGGGGTCCCTGCAAAGGCAGGTGATGCAGTTTCATTGGGGAGACGCAATGAGCCTCTCGATGTTGTTAAATTACTCGAGGGTTTCCCTGCAAAGTCAGGTGATGCAGTTTCATTGGGGAGACGCAATTGGGCGTTAGCCTCAGAACCCCATGATGTTGTTACTGTACTCATGGGGGTCCCTGCAAAGTCAGGTGATGCAGTTTAATTGGGGAGACGCAATTATGCGTTAGCCTTAGAACCCCATGATGTTGTTTCTGTACTCATGGGGGTCCCCGTAAAGGCGGGTGATGTGTATATAGGACAATGTATGTGGATTTTGCTCAGTACTTCCCAAGTTATGCATGAGCGGAATACCAATATACAAAGAAAGTGTTCACAAATGGAACAAAAAGTAGTTGAGATCGGAGGACAAAAAGTGGTGTTAGAATGTAATACTCGCTTACTCCGTGACAAGTTGGAACATTATCAGAATGTTGCAGAAAAAGCTAGTGAAGGTAGCTCAAAACAAGCATTAAAAACGCAGAGGTAGAGTCAACAAAGAAAAGGTGCATAAAAGTATTGCATCAGCCTCTGTAGCCTGGGATCTGGATCATTGGGATGGGGATGTGTGGAATACCACCTCCTCTGATGAGGATTGGGAAGATTTCTCAGATCCTACTATTGATCCACCCGGGAGGATTACTATGAAATCCATTAAAAAGAGATCAGAAAGAATAGAATATGAAACAACACGAGTCCAAGCATGGGGCGGTGGGGGAATCCTCATTATGATGAAGATGGACAGCCCATCTAGGTAGAGAATGTAAAACCTCATATCCGCAGTCGAGTGACTGTGGAAGATTTTTCCCAAAATGAGATAGATATCTTGAAACGCTTGGAAACAGAGCAAGTGGGGAAGAGTGTGGCAGAATCTGCCCCTACTCACGAGCTAGAGTCTGCATCAGATAGTGATGCATAAGTAGCCAGCCAAGCCCCTATTTAGATAAAAAAGGGTGAACGTCTCTATGTAAATTTGCAAATTCATTAGAAAGGGGGGAATATTCAAAGAGTCCCTGCTTTAATTGATACAGGGGCGGAGGCTACTTTGATTTATGGAAATCCAAAGAAGTATAAAGGTCCCAAGATTAAAATTGCTGGGCTAGGAGGAAAAGTAACAATGGGTGTACAAACCCAGGTTGCTTTAAAAATAGGGAACTTACTCATCAGAAAATTCAGTGTGTTTGTTGTCCCTATCCATGAATATATCTTGGTCCATAGATATATTGAAGGGAATGACCCTGTATCTGAAGGAAGGAACATTTTCCTTTGGGGTCCAAAAACAGGATCTTGTACATTGTAATACAATAATGGTGGGCAAAGTTAAAATGCCACCAATTCATATTCCTCCAGCTACTAAAATGGTAGCTATGAAACAGTACAGGATCCCAGGGGGTCATAAAGAAATTGGGGAAACCATCAAAGAATTGGTGGGAGTAGGAGTAATGCATCCTACAACCACTACATGGAATAACCCAATTTGGCCAGTAAAAAAAAAAAGTGATGTATCATGGAGAATGACAGTGGATTACCGGGAGTTGAATAAGCATACTCCTCCCTTGACCGCTGCTGTTCCTGATACTATCACTATTGTTGAAAATATTCAAAGTCATGATGGTACCTGGTATGCTGTAATAGGCTTGGCTAATGTCTTTTTCGCAATACCAATAGAGGAGAAGGTGCAAGATTAGTTTGCCTTCACATGGCTAGGGAGGCAGTACACTTTCACTAGGTTGCCTCAGGGTTGGATTCATAGTCCAACTATCTGTCATCAGATGGTGGCCGAACACTTGGATGAGTTCCCATTGTCTGCAGAAATGCAGTTTTCTCATTATATCAATGGTATAATGATACAGGGAAAATATGAGTAGTCAGTAAAAGATCAGCTGACCAAATTACTCTCACATGAGATCCAAAGGGTGGGAGATTCATGATGCTAAGGTCCAAGGACCGGCTCAGTCGGTCAAGTTCCTAGGAATCCAATGGAACAAGGGACATAGGGAAATTTTGCCAAAGGCAAGACAGAAAATAATCAATTTCCTTATTCCAAAGTCAAAACAAGAAACCCAATCATACATTGGTCTTTTTGGCTTTTGGAGACAGCATATCCCACATTTGGGGCAATTGATGGCTCCATTGTACAAAGTGACTCGGAAAAAGTATGAATTTAAATGGGGTGGAAAAGACATAATTGGTTGATCCATGGTAAAAAGGTGTAGGGTAAAGAGGTATGGCAAATTCTTGAAGAACTAATTCAGAATACCAAAACAACTGTGTTTCATGTAGATGCATGTACCTATTGACTCACTTGAACGTCTGTTTAATTCCAAAGCAGATAAAGCAGCTGCAATACTCAAAACAACCACTGAAGGAGAAAAAGCAGTAGTACCAGAGAGATCTACCCCTTTGTCTGCCGGGTTGGATCTTCATTCTACTAAGGTTGTGTTAATAACACCAGGTAAGGTGGGAGTTATTCCCACAGGTTTTGGATGTTAGATTCTGAAAGGACATTATGGGCAAATAGCTACAAGATCTAGTTCTAACATTAAAAGGAGCAGTGGTGGTGGGTGGAGTAATTGATTTAGATTATCAAGGTGAAATTAAAGTAATAATGATCACTATATGTGAAGAATCTTTGATTATTGAAAAAGATCAGCGAATGGCACAGATGCTGCTGATACCTGTATCTTTAGCCCAGGCTGAGGAAGGAAGCGTTCCTACTGAATTAACCCTTAGAGGAGACAAGGGGTTTGGGTCCTCAAATATCACTAATGTAGGTGTCAAAATCTGGATCCAAAATGTTCAAGGACCGCCTTCTGAGGCTGAGGTCATTGCAGTAGGGAAAGATCATACCCTATTATTAATAAGACCTGGGGTTGAGAAATGGGAGTATGTTCCTCAAGAAAAAATGTTATTTGCGGGAATAATACTTGTGTCTCTTGATTACAGAAGTGAAAATCAGTTTATGGAATCCTTGGTGCAGAATTGTTGGTCAATCTAGAAAATGAAGTGTCAGATGTAGTGGCTATGGGTCCTGGTACTCCCTTTTGTGGATGGATGGAAGAATTTCTACCAGGAGAAGCCAATGGCCAATCAATTCTTAATACATCATCAAGTGATTTCTGAGGCATTGAACAGCAGTCAACATATGGATTGCTGGATATGAACCCACTCTCCGGATGGGTAAATCTTCCTTGGTGGCAAGGAAACATGAGGAGAACTAATACAAACTTACAATACTTGGCATTTCAAGGAGGATCATGGGTGCCAAGAAATAAAAACAGGATTGACTAAATTGGGAACTGTAACCATGGACAACATTCAAATAAGTTTCAAATCAACTTTAAATACGGCGGATGCTTTTAAACCTATATTGCTGGCAAGGTTTATTCACAATAATTCATGGACATTTACTAAAATGTTTGTGAACAGGACTAATGAATCTTGTAGTAATATACAAGGGAATTTGATGTGTAATGAGTCGTCTGAATACACACCAGGACAAGAAACTTGTGCTAATCCAGATGTGGGTTATTGTAGTCCTGTTGGACAAAGCCCTGGTTGGTGTGATTTAGTTTATCGATTAATATTGAAACATTAATAGAAAAGATAAAAACTGTATGAACAATGAATGTTTATGTTGTTTGAACAAGTGGGTCTTGTGTTCAATAATGGTATGATGCTCGGAGACAAAAGAGACCAAAACGTTTTGATGGTTTCGTGTAGCAATGGTCATGCATAACATCAATAATCAAGGACCGATTGTGATACAAATGAGACAAATATGAGTGTGTGATTGGATTAGAATAGGTATCCAGTTTTCAGAATAGGTGATTATGGAAGTCATGCTGTCCATATGCTACAATCCACGAGTGTTATGCCTGAACATGAGGAGTTAACTTGGTGAAAACATCATACCAGTGAACTTTGACATGTTAGACAATAGCAAACAAACCTTACAAACAAACTTTGAGGTTATGTTAGTAAGAGTAAACCTTAAAGCATTGCATGGTGGTTAAATCATAAAACTTAAGTAGATGTTATACAATAGCAAACAAACCTTACAAACAAACTTTGGGTTATGTTAGTAAGAGACAACCTTGAAGCACTGTGTGGTGGTTAATCATAAAACTTAAGTAAAACTTTAACTTTGGTAAAGTTACTGATGATTTTGCTAAAACTACGCAGCCGTGATGGAGGAGGATGTGAGAGCTGTGTATAAAAAAGGGGACCCTGTTCAGCGAGATGGGGAACATTCCAGGAGGTACAGTGGACACACTTCTTCTGTGATGGTGATACCAGAGTATTTCCTTCTCGCTGACCGTGGTCCCTCTGGTGGGAAGTGATGCTACAATATTTCGGTAATTATTGATGCTTTATTTCTCTATATACTATGATTTATATTGACTGTATGATTTACATTAATTGAATCAATAGAACAGGGTAATATTGTTTCTGTCATTCCATAATTGAACATTATCCTGATGCTATCTTAATAAATTGTTACATTATTGTTTTACCATAAAACTGTATTCAGTGTGCCTAATTTGTATATTAGTGAGCGCTACGTAAGTAAGGGCGTATCCGCCCTGTTACTTTGACGTGGTAAGACAGATGGCTTTGATAATAATTGCACTGGAGGTGCACAAAGGCTAGGTAGGTATTGATGTCACTTCTCATAAAAAATGCACAATGACAGCCCAAGAATCCGAGCGGTATGAATGCTCCCTCTGCTCGGCTTGATTATCTAATTCGGATGTTACGGCCCAGACAAATTACCCGGCCTGAGCTTTCCGAGATGTATAAATAACTGGCCGAGTATTGATCCTGTCTTGTAAATTATGATTATAAGAACCTTTAACGTGTCTTGAGCAGGTTTGTTATGGCATTTAGCAAACATCAAAAGGTGAAATATAAAGCAAATAAAGGGAAATGGAATAGGTTAAAGGCCCCGTCACACTAAGCAACATGGCTAGCAACATCGCTGCTAACGAACAACTTTTGTGACGTAGCAGCGATGTTGCTAGTGATGTCGCTGTGTGTGACATTCAGCAACAACCCGGCCCCTGCTGTGAGGTCGTTGGTTGTTGCTGAATGTCCTGGGCCATTTTTTAGTAGTTGCTGTCCCGCTGTGAAGCGCACATCGCTGCTAACGAACAACTTTTGTGATGTAGCAGCGATGTTGCTAGTGATGTCGCTGTGTGTGACATCCAGCAACAACCTGGCCCCTGCTGTGAGGTCGTTGGTTGTTGCTGAATGTCCTGGGCCATTTTTCAGTTGTTGCTGTCCCGCTGTGAAGCACAGATCGCTGTGTGTGACAGCGAGACAGCAACAACTAAATGTGCAGGCAGCAGGAGCCGGCTTCTGCGGAGGCTAGTAACCACAGTAAACATCGGGTAACCAAGAAGCCCTGTCCTTGGTTACCCGATATTTACCTTTGTTACCAGCCTCCGCCGCTCTCACTGTCAGCGCCAGCTCCTGCTCTGTGCACATGTAGCTGCAGGACACATCGGGCAATTAACCCCATGTGTGCTGTAGCTAGGAGAGCAGGGAGCCAGCGCTAAGCGGTGTGCGCTGCTCCCTGCTCTGTGCACATTTAGCTGCAGCACACATTGGGTAATTAACCCGATGTGTGCTGTAACTAGGAGAGCAGGGAGCCAGCGCTCAGTGTGCGCTGCTCCCTGCTCTCTGCACGTGTAGCTGCGTGCGCTGGTAACCAAGGTAAATATCGGGTTGGTTACCCGATATTTACCTTAGTTACCAAGCTTAGCATTTTCCACGCGGCGCTGGGGGCTGGTCGCTGGTTGCTGGTGAGCTCACCAGCAACTCGTGTAGCGACGCTCCAGCGATCCCTGCCAGGTCAGGTTGCTGGTGGGATCGCTGGAGCGTTGCAGTGTGACATCTCACCAGCAACCTCCTAGCAACTTACCAGCGATCCCTATCGTTGTTGGGATCGCTGGTAAGTTGTTTAGTGTGACTGGACCTTAAGTAAACAGAAATTATAGCTAAAACATTTGTAGCGCCCCTGAAGCCTTCAGGGAGCTACAAGGTTCTGTATCCCCACCAAGATGCAGGGTCTACCCCCTAGGGCCCCAGAAGACCAGTGCCAGTCACACACAAACACTCCGCTTCTGGGGCGCTACACATTTTTCTCAGATTTTTGTTTGAGTTAGTATAGGCAAAAAGATGTCATGAAATGGGCCTACAAATGGTTCAAAAACCACAACCTGTTTTGGTTCAACAGCACCCACACAGAGCAATGCGCCTCTCTAGTGGCAGATTACTAAACCTATGTAGTCAATTCTATGGGTTTTTGTTTCAAAGAAATTAAAGACTACAGGATTGTCCAGATAGGAATGACCAAGATCCAAGTCAAGCAATGAGGTCGGTGTTTTGTGGCTGCTGGATGGGAATCCTGCCCACCACCTCTGGCCTGCTGGCATCCTAAGCTCCTCTCTTGATTAGCTGGTGGGTTACAATGTTATGCATTACACCACAATTATAATGTCACGGTGCCAGACTGGCTAAATAAAAGAGAAGCCTAAGATGCCGATAATTACAAAGATATTCGCAGGGATACCATCAAGGTGACATAGAGTACTGACTTTGCTGCTGGTTTAGGGTCCTGCAAATTGGTTTGCCCATCTCTACGTTTTAAAGGGAACCTGTCAGGACCAATATGCACCCAGAACCATGAGCAGTTCTTGGTGCATATTGCTAATCCCTGCCTAACTAACCTTGTATACGCTAGTGTGACACCCTGGCCAGCCAGGTAGTCACAGATAGGGCCCCGCACAACACCAGTCCCCTAACAAGGTGACAGCTGCCAAACACTAAAACCCTAGTCACCCCCCTCAGTGCTTGATGGACACACCAGGGGACAGAGCCAGGCAGTTGGCCACGCCCACCGAGGAGTTCAGAGAGCCTGAGGCGAGAAAAGTAGAGAGATCAGTTTGAGAGTTCAGTGGAGGAGGTCAGTCCTGTGTGTGACAGGCCTGTAGCAGACTGACAGGTGACAGGGTAGGAGCCCAGGCACCTTTGGCTAGGAGGCATATGGAGGCCTCTGCCTGCAGGAGCCGGGAAGACGGCTCGGTGGAACCGTGGTTGACCGGGACAGGGTAGTGGCCCGCCGGTACCGACCCGGGGAACCGACTCAGAAACCAAAGCACAAAGGGGTGTACTCAGACCCTGAAGCAAGGTCCAGAAGCTACTGGGGGCTAGCTAATTAACTAATTGTGGCCAGGACTATAGGTCCTGTCCCACACAAAGTTCCGGCTGAAGACAATAGCCCAACGAGGGAGATAGAAAGCCACCGCCACGGCAGAGAGATCCGACGGGCCAGCGTCTGCGGGCAAAGGGCTCTTCCGACATCCACAAGCCGGGTGAACGGACTCCTGACATTGCAGGCGCAGGTAGTCCATCATCACAAAAAGAGGTGCAGGAGAAAGGCAGAGACCCCCAACCTTGCGGGGGACCAGACTGCAGCCTGCTGTGGGCACCGACCACCATCACCTTGGTTTACCAGAGACTTGTGTGTTTCCTAATAGTGAGTACATAAGTGCCCTCCGGCTGCCCATCTCCCTGCACTGCCGAACACTCCCAACGGGTCCCGGGGCGGGCCACCATCCCTGCCCACGGAGGGGTTAACAACTTGCTGCATAACATCTCCCCAGGGTGCCCCATAACTGCAGCGGTGGTGTCCACCTTCACCACAACCCGTGGGTGGCATCACGAACTCAAACATGGCTCTGGCCATACACCTACATCCCCAAACCACCAACTGCTTTTAGAGTGCCCGTGGACCCCCGGGTCCGGAGATCCTCGAGCCACCCACTGAAGGTCTGGACCCGAGCGGTTCGGCTGCCGCCGAGCACGGGACGGCACACTAGCATAAAGAGAACTTTAGAGTAAAGCCTGCTTTACACACTTCAATAGATTTTTCAATCCGTCGTCGGGGTCAAGTTGTAAGTGACGCACATCCGGCATCGTTCGTGACGTATTTGCGTGTGAAACCTACATGCGATCAAGATTGAACGAAAATACGGTGATCGCATACACGTCGTTTATTCCTCATACATTGGACGTTTTGTTGTACGAAACTAGTGAATTGTAACGTGTGACATCCCTCATACGATTTTGGTGTCTGATGCTATGTGCGCAGGTGTGCGCTCTGCACCGCAGCTTAAAAAAGGTCTGCTTCAGAGCGCAGCTGAAAAGCTGCGTTCTGAAGCGCCTCACAATGTCTGTCATTAACTAATCTCTGTCAGTCCGTCACTATCTCTGTCCCTCACTCTCTGTCCATGTCAGTCTATCCCCCTCTCTCATATACTCACCGATCCCCGATCCCCGGCGCTGCACGGCATTCACACTGCTCTGGCGGCTTTTACTGTTTTGAAAAAGCCGGCCGCCCATTAAACAATCTCGTATTCCCTGCTTACCCCGCCCACCGGCGCCTATGATTGGTTACAGTGAGACACGCCCCCCACGCTGAGTGACAGGTGTCACACTGCACCCAATCACAGCAGCCGGTGGGCGTGTCTATACTGTGCATTGAAATAAATAATTAAATAATTTAAAAAAACGGCGTGCGGTTCCCCCCCAATTTTAATACCAGCCAGATAAAGCCATACGGCTGAAGGCTGGTATTCTCAGGATGGGGAGCTCCACGTTATGGGGAGCCCCCCAGCCTAACAATATCAGCCAACAGCCGCCCAGAATTGCCGCATACATTATATGCGACAGATCTGGGACTGTACCCGGCTCTTCCCGATTTGCCCTGGTGCGTTGGCAAATCGAGGTAATAAGGAGTTATTGGCAGCCCATAGCTGCCAATAAGTCCTAGATTAATCATGTCAGGCGTCTATGAGACACCTTCCATGATTAATCTGTAAGTTACAGTAAATAAACACACACGCCCGAAAAATCCTTTATTAGAAATGAAAACACAAACATATACCCTGGTTATCCACTTTAATCAGCCCCAAAAAGCCCTCCTTGTCCGGCGTAATCCAGGATGATCCAGCGTCGCATCCAGCGCTGCTGCATGGAGGTGACCGGAGCTGCAGCAGACACCGCCGCTCCGGTCACCTCCACACAGCAAATGAAGACAGCCGCGCGATCAGCTGCTGTCACTGAGGTTACCCGCGGCCATCGCTGGATCCAGTGACAGCGGGTAACCTCAGTGACAGCTCAGCTGATCGCACGGCTGTCTTCATTAGCTGTGTGGAGGTGACCGGAGCGGCTGTGTCTGCTGCAGCTCCGGTCACCTCCATGCAGCTGCGGTGGAAGCGACGCTGGATCATCCTGGATTACGCCGGACAAGGAGGGCTTTTTGGGGCTGATTAAAGTGGTGAACCAGGGTATATGTGTGTGTTTTCATTTCTAATAAAGGATTTTTCGGGTGTGTGTGTTTATTTACTGTAACTTACAGATTAATCATGGAAGGTGTCTCATAGACGCCTGACATGATTAATCTAGGACTTATTGGCAGCTATGGGCTGCCAATAACTCCTTATTACCTCGATTTGCGAACGCACCAGGGCAAATCGGGAAGAGCCGGGTACAGTCCCAGATCTGTCGCATATAATGTATGCGGCAATTCTGGGCGGCTGTTGGCTGATATTGTTAGGCTGGGGGGCTCCCCATAACGTGGAGCTCCCCATCCTGAGAATACCAGCCTTCAGCCGTATGGCTTTATCTGGCTGGTATTAAAATTGGGGGGGACCGCACGCCGTTTTTTTTAATTATTTAATTATTTATTTCAATGCACAGTATAGACACGCCCACCGGCTGCTGTGATTGGGTGCAGTGTGACACCTGTCACTCAGCGTGGGGGGCGTGTCTCACTGTAACCAATCATAGGCGCCGGTGGGCGGGGTAAGCAGGGAATACGAGATTGTTTAATGGGCGGCCGGCTTTTTCAAAATAGTAAAAACCGCCGGAGCAGTGTGAATGCCGTGCAGCGCCGGGGATCGGGGATCGGTGAGTATATGAGAGAGGGCTGCTCAATTCAGTTACTCAGGAGATTAGCGGTCACCGGTGAATCCTTCACTGGTGACCGCTAATCAGGACGCGACACAGACAGAGCCGCAGCATGACAATGAAGTCGGGTGAGGTTCACCCGAGTTCATTCTGACAGTGCGGCTCTGTCTGTGTCTGCTGTCAGCGGCCATTCACCGCTGCTACATGGCTGTCTGTGTCTGCTGTTAGCGGCCATGTAGCAGAGCTGAACGGCAGATGACATAGTAAAAACGCATCCCTACACATTACACACGCTTGTCAAGTCAATAAATAAAAAAAAAAAGGTGCCCAATGCATACGTCACAGAACACATGATCTAAAGGATCGCACACAAAATTGATCAATTTAACATAGACTACTAACGCTCGTGTGACAGCAAATGAACGACCTACATGCAATCTCATTAGATCGCATATGCGACCTGGGCGTGTCACATCGCATACGAGATCGCATACCTAATTGTAAGGTGTAAAGCAGGCTTAAGTATTTCTAAAGATCCTTTATCATATGCTAAAGGGTGGTAACTCCTGAGCTCATTCTGCCCTCTTAGCATGGTAGCACACCCACAGCGGTGTACTAATATACTATTCAATACCCACTGCTAGCATCATCACCAGTGGTGACACGCGTACATGTGTACAATACTGCAGCCTCAGACACTGGGCACTGCGCATAATCAGGTCATCACACTTCTGGTCATGGACACTATGAAGCCAGGTGTATGCTTCCCGGCTTCAGAGTGGTCTAGTGCACATGATCGGAGGTGCAGTGACTTCTGATTATGCGTACTGCCAGGCATTTGAGGCTGCAGCAACGGACAGGTATGCCGGTCACTGCTGGTGATGCTGCATTGAATAGTATGTTAGTATGCCTCTGTGGGTGTGCTAACATGTTAAGAGGGTGGAATGAGCTCAGCAGCTAACGCCCTTGTGACTAGTCCCTGGCCTCATTAGCATATAAGAAACGATTTTTAGAAAAACGTTTTCTAGAGATCTCTGTATGTATGCTACTAGATACAGAGGCGGTTAGGCAGGGATTAGAAATTTTTACCCAGAACTGCTCGTGGTCTGGGGGAAATATTGCACGTGTAATCTAAGGTATCTAGGTAGAAGTCTTAATTTAAGCGGATTTCCCATCAAAGTCCCAGCATAGTTGATAAATATTTGGTCTCTGGAGGTCCGGACCCAACAATCATTAGAATGGGAGTCCTGATTTCCTTGTCCTTCCCCCCGCATTCAGATTTTATGGTGCAGCAAGAGCACTGCCTCTCTGTTTAGTGTATATGGGTCTGAGATAGAAGAGTATAACATTTATTAATCTCCATATATCCCAAATACATGAATGGAGTATCAGCTTTATTTACCCTGATGCAGTGAGGCAGAACAATATGGTTGAAACTTCTGTTCAATGGTATAGTGGGGGTCCTTAGAGTAAGGTTTCTCCCTTACCCTGGCTTAACTTTACACCATAGATCCAGTCTTAGCCTCTCATCTAGTCAAATCAGATCTCATACTTTGCACTGACGAGGGGCAATACCCAAAACACCGTATCTGCAAATTAAGATTTTTGTTTGGCTTTTATCCTAAGTTATATGAGAAGGCTCATTATGGGGTCAATATTGACTTTTAGATTTGCTACTTCCAATAGGAGACACTAGAGTTTGTCTTCTTCCTTTCTAAAAAGACAATTTGCATATTTAATTTCCCAGAGGAGCCTTGCAGACATTAAAGGCTGCTTTACACGCTGCGACATCACTAGCAATGTCACTAGCGTTCACACCCACCCCCATCATTTGTGCATCACGGGAAAATCGCTGCTCGTGGCGTACAAAATCACTAGTACCCGTCACACATACTTACCTTCCTAACAACGTCGCTGTGGCGGGCGAACAGCTTCTTTTCTAAGGGGGCGGTTCGTGCAGTGTCACAGCGACGTCACATGGCAGGCGTTCAATAGAAGCGGAGGGGCGGAGAGCAGCCGCATGAAAGTCACGCCCACCTCGTTGCCGGAGGACACAGGTACGGTGTTGTTCGTCGTTACCGGGGTGTCAAACGTAGCGATGTGTGCTGCCTCAGGAACGACGAACAACCTGCGTCCTGCACCAGCAACGATTTTTTGAAAATGAACGATGTGTCAACGATCAACGATTAGGTGAGTAATTTTGATCGTTAACACTCGCTCATAGGTGTCACACGCAACGACGTCGCTAACGAGGCCGGATGTGCGTCACAAATTCCGTGACCCCGACGACATATTGTTAGCGATATCGTTGAGTGTAAAAACCCTTAGTCTCCTCATACTGGCATGTCACTCTCCACATGGAGAAACCTTACCTCTTATATCCCAGTCTTAGCCTCTCATCTAGCCAAGTCAGATCTCAAGCTCTGCACTGTAGACGGGCGATACACCAAAACACCATGTCTGCAAATTGAGATTCTCATTTGGCTATTCATCCTTAGTCATATGACAAGACTTTTTAAAGGTTGTTATTGTCTTTCAGGATTGCTACTTTCAATAGGTGGCACTAGAGATCAAGTCTACTTCCACACTGAAGAGACATGTTCCATATTGGGCGTCTTCAGCCATTTAACATTTATCTTGTATCTTTCATGGGAAAAAAATGGACATGGATGAGAAGGGTAAAAGGACAACCCATTTTCAAATGTCTCGTTATTGCATTTGTACAACATACTGTTAGGGAATCCTCAACTTTTATCCTCCACTAATCTATAAGAGAGACTTTACTAAACCAACTCTCACATTTACTTTATTGAGCGACCCCATTTATTTAAATGGGTGCCATAAAATACGAAATATCCACCATCGATATAGGTTAATTTAGTGACTACATGTACCTTTTCCCCATGGTATAAACTAATCATTACTGCAACTTTATTGTGGAGGAACTACTTATTTTCTTTAAAGAGACCAGCTGAGGTTTGAAAATTATATCCGGTCATGTTCAAGATTCAGACATTGACTTGTAAAGTAACTACCTCTCCAAGGTGGTACTTGAGAAAGTCTGTGGGCTCCTTCCTTTTGTGCTCTTGTGTGGCTATCCTCTCCCATTCTAGGTCTCTGCCGACTAATGGATCGGGAACCTCTTAACTGGCGGCATCGAGTACCCACCTGGATTTGCTCTCTCAGCTTGGGCCTTCAGCCATCCACCAGCCCGGTACTAGGTAAGTGAAGGGTGTATGCACCGCTTTGGACCTTGTTGTTCTGCTGCTCTGCCTCCATGAGAGGGAGCTCTCAGAGGGAGCTGCAAAAGTGTGCGTCCATTCTCTCTGGTCTCTGGAGTTGTTCTGAAGTAAAGTGAAACTAAACTTTCTGTTCATGCCCCCACCTGAGGAATATTCCAGCCCACTATTTATTGTCACCAGAAATTCCCTTTGTCTCTGTGTGAGGCACCTGCTGTGTGTGTTTGCAAGGCTGTGTGATGCAAAACCAAACTTTCCAGACTCTAACCTCTTCCTGCCTAGGATGGAAGGACACTATAAAATATATAAAATATATAAAATACATAAAATACAATTCCTTGTACCGACCAGTCACAGGTGCGCTACATTCTCCCAGAGTGAAACACAGCACTCCTGGGGTGCAAGAGAAAATTACACCGCAATTTTTTTTATAATTTAGTAATTTAACACGTTTCTTTAACTGGGACCAAATAAAGGAAAGGAAGGAGCAGGATGGAAAAGATGAAGAAGGAAAAGAAAAGAAAGGAAAAGGAAACATTGGCATAAATCAAGAAACAAGTTATTAAACATTGTGGAACAGGCCTCCTTGCAACGCTTCAGGGCCCTCCAGGTGTCAAGGTTCGGGGAACTATTACAGCAGTCCGATCCTTGTGCGGGCTGTGGTGCCAGGCTTACCCACTTTCAACCACTCACCAGGGCTCGCACCTGGTCAGTACATGTCACCTCCCCATCTTCTCCTTGTTCTGGGGAGGAAGAGTCTCTGGCTCCTAGTGTGAATGTCCAACAAAGGGGTGGGCACTCTTTTTTCGCACCCCGCTACAATCCCACCCATGAAGGGCGGGCAAGTCCAGTCTCTGTTGGTCAGCACGGCGCTCATCCCATTCTCAACGGACACCATTTTAGTCCCAGTCCAGTAGTCATGGTGCCCACAACTGTGGGCACAAAATAAACATACGACACAGTCCAGTAAAGGCACGCAGTACCCATTTGATTGGGCACGCAATCCTGCTGACTACACCAGTTGACACCCCACGGAGCTCAAGATAAGTACTTGAGAGATGGTTTCTTTCCCTTCATAGATACAATAACACAATAGTCACACTACTCCAATGGGAAAATTAAAGTGTAACACCCCACGGAGATCAAGATAGGAGCTTCGGTCCATACCTTGTATACCCGTCGCCGGGCCAGTGGTTTGCAGAAGTCGTGGCCTGACCCTGTTCCATGGCCCTGTGGAGCACAGTAAAAGGGAGTTAGCAAGGATTGTTCCTGGAGAAGCTGTCACCGGTTACGGTGGTGACTGGGGTCCCGGCCTCCTCCGCTGCGGACCCTTCCTCCGACCTTTCCTCCTCTAGGAGTGGAATGGATAATGTCGATTATGCCACCTGTGGTGTGCGGCCAGGAATAAGTCCGCCGCTGCAGGGTACCTCGCCGGGGAAGATGTTGTGGTGCAGCCGGGATGATATCGCTCCCCACAGGCGGAGAGGCCCCCGGGAGGGAGAACAGGAGGACTGGGAATCGCTGGAGCGCAAAGCAATGACAAGCAGAGTCAGAGTCACTGGGTTGCAGGTTTCAGATCTTTTACTCACAGTTCTTACGTGTCGCACCCGGGATGTGGTTCTTTACTGCAATGACTCCGGTCGATCCCAGGCAGGGCAGAGGTCGAGGTCTGGTCTCTAGAGCCGTTCTGAAGTAAAAAGAAACTAAACTCTCTGTTTATGCCCCCACCTGAGGAATGTTCCAGCCCACTGTTTATGGTCACTGGAAATTCCCTTTGTCTCTGTGTGAGGCACCTGCTGTCTGTGTTTGCAAGGCTGTGTGAGGCAAATCAAAACTTACCAGACTCTAACCTCTTCCTGCCTAGGATGGAAGGACACTATGAAATACATAAAATACAATACCCTGTAGTGACCAGTCTCAGGGGCGCTACCAAAGCACCACTCCAATGGGGGATGGTTTCAGTGCTGGAGTGGTGCATTCAATCTAAGCTTCCTGTCCTATGTCATATACTCACTTTCTAGTGTGGCACCCTGGACTAGCCAGGTCGTCACAGATAACACACAAACACCCCCACCCCATTAGACAGTGACACCAGCCAAACCAAAAACCCTTGTTGCCTCCCTCCAGTGTCTGATGTCCACACTAGGTGGGGAGGAGCCAAGCGGTTGGCCCCACCCACCGAGGAGTTCACAGCCCTGGAGGCGGGAAAAGTGTCGGAGTAGTGTCTGAGTTCGAAGTGAGAGGAGCAAGCACTTGGGTGTCTGGGTTTGTGGCCCAGGCACTGACAGCAAGGTTGGCAGACGGTGGTGACCATCTGCAGGAGTGGTGAAGCAACGCGGAACCGTAGGACCGGGGTCGGGCGTTAGCCCGCCGGTACCGACCGGGGAGCGAAGTGAAGCCAGCACACACAGGCAGGGCCATTGGACCCCGACCAGGTTTGGAGCCGCCGACAATAGTCAAATCCGAGTGTGACCGGAACCCCAGGGGTTTCCTAACAGCCAAAGACCCGATAGAAGGCAACCGCCCACACCGTGAGGGAATATAGCTACTGCCTAAGGCTAGAGACCCAAGGGCCAGCGCCTGCGAGCAAACGGGCTCCTCCGGCATCCATCCACCGGGGAGCGGACTACCATTGGGGATCCATAGTAATCAACTAAGTACATCAAGGTGCAGGGAAAGACTGCCGCCATCACCTGTCTGGGGAGAGACACTGCAGTCGGCTGCGGGACCCGTCCATCCAGCCGTTTGGTTTACCGAGGACTTTGTGCATCTCTTACTGAGTGAGTACACCCGTGCCATCCGGCACCGCGCCGCGCTGTCCCTGCAACCCTGCACCTCACCAACTCTGCCTCCCCGTCACATCACCGAGCCCCGGGACCACTGACCCCTACCCACGGAGGGGTAAAACAACATCCCAGCTGCTCCCTACCATCGCTCCCGGGATCCCCGTCACTAGCAGCGGTGGTGCCCATCTTCACCACGACCCGTGGGTGGCGTCACGGACTAAATCCCCCAAACCAACCACCCCTTTCACTCACGGGCGAGGGGTGCCGCTCGAGTCCCCGGATCCGGCCCACGGCTCGAGCCACCAAGCAGCACTAGCAGCGGCGGCGTCCTCCCCGCCCGCGACACTAGCAGTTTCACCTTTTGCCAACACCGTTATGGTCCCAAGGTGCCATCTTGTGACTGTATCTTCTGGCTGGTCCTAAGTCAGAAGATACGTCACATGCTCCAAATGTAAGTCTATGAGAGCCAGAATGAAGCCAGAATGAGGCTCTCATAGACATGTATTGAGTTGTGAGCTCCGGCATGCTCCAGCAAACACTGGAGCTGCCGGCAAGTAACAAAATACAAGAAACCGACCGGAGCAGCAGCTATAGAAGATGAAGATGGCACAAGTTGAGCATAAGACAGGTTAGATATGTAGGACCACTCCAGCGGTGCAATGGAAAAAAAAACCCACTGGAGTGGTCCTTTAAGTTACAGTGAATATTCAAAGCCTCAACATATTTATATACTTTTAATATAGGAGAAACTGAAGTATAAGCACCAAAAAACATTATATAGAGAAATTATTTTTTTTAAAGATTCCAAAAATAACAAAAATGCAAAACACACAAAAAAAATCTATAAAGCACAGAGAGGCAGAGAGAAAAAGAGGAGAGGGGGAGGACAGGAGAAATAGTAAATTGTCATATGTAAAAAACACACCCACAGAAATCCATGATTGCAGAAGTGGGTGGCTGTGGGTGTGTTTTTTACTCATGACAATTCATGACATGACAATTCATTAATTCTCCTGTCCCCCCCATTTTTCTCTCTGCCTCTCTGTGTTTTATAGATTTTTTTTTTGTGTGTTTTGTATTTTTGGTATTTTTTTGTATCTTTAAGCCCTTCGGGCGACTTTCCGTTTATCTAGGGGTTTTTTTTGCTCCCCTTCTTCTGAGATCTGTAACTTTTTCCATCAATTTCCATTTATTTTTCCATCAATCATGCCATCTGAGGGGCTTGTTTTTTGCAGGAAGTGTGGTACTTTTAAATGAAACCATAAGTTTTACCATATAGTGTACTGGAAAACAGTGTGGAAAAACTGCAAAAAAAGTGTGATCGTGTGGCGCCCTTGACCTGGTCAGGCACCACTGAGTACTGCTCCGACGCTGGGACAGTGCTTCCAGGTAATTCCAAAGGCCAGAATGAGGTGTGTACGCACAGACACATAGCAACCAGGTCTCGCACACCATTAGATGGGACAGTAGGGCAGTCCCTGGAGGGGTCTGGCCTTCAGTTCTTGTCAAGGGGTGTAGTGGAGAGGCTGTCAGGAAAGAAGTGGAGTGAGCCAGTCCGGTAGCAGTGAGTGGCAGTTGCTAGGAAACACAGGCACACACACACGCTAGTCAGACCCTGCACGTGAAGTAGCCGTTAGCAGGGGAGAGCGGTTACCAGTGAGTCAGTCAGAAAGACACCTAGAGAGAGGCAGTCGAGTATGAGGACTGCTGGTGACTAGGCACGCACAGGGAACAGGTCCCTAGAGTAGACGTCCATTTATTGATCTGCTAAACCTGCTGGTGAGGGGACTAGTGGTAGAGCTCGAGCCTCAGCAGCAACGCAGGGACCCATAAGGAGATAGAGCTTGAAGCCATCTCACCTGGTCCACGCTGCCGGCAAACGGGCCAAAAAGGGAGAAAAGGCAGTAGCGACTCCCTGAATAGACCCCACGGTACTTCAAGTCAGGGGTTATCCGAACAAAGAAGTGCTAGGAAAGCGAGTTAATGGTTACCCTCAGGTCGGCCCGAAGGAGTTCCTGGTTCCACCTGGTTTGTCTCAGCATCACCCGGGTTACCTCACGATAACAGCAAAAGTGAGTAAAAACAAGTTGAAAGACTTTATGGACTGAGCCTGAGTTATTCTGGGACCTGTTGTTCTACATACCCAAGCCCCTGGGGCCTGCCTCACTCACGGAAGGCTAAATCATCTGACTGCAGACTCCATCAGCCCCAGACGCTCGTTAAATCTGCAGTGGTGGTAACCCATATCCCTGACCGCAAACCGTGAGTGGCGTTATGAGTAATAAACAAAAACCTACATACCTGTTGCCAGAAATACCAAAAGAAGACTCTGTGGCATCCCTGAAGGTGGAGTGATGTCCCTGGGACGATTACTACAGGTGGGCTTCACATTCGCACAATAGTTTTTGGGATATTTTATTCACCATATTCACTAAATGCTAAAACTGATGTGTCTGTGTGATGCCTCAGTTCTGTATGAGTTCGTAAAACAAGAATGCTGCGAAGACACCGTCACATGTTTCTCAACGCTGGCAGGAAACTAACCAGGTATTTCACCGGGAAGGATCAACCACGGGAAGGGCAGTCTCCAGTCAAGGAGACCACCTATGCCAAACATGGTATCCATCCACAGACAGCTGTTTCGGGGTATTTGCCCCTCATCAGTGTGGAGTAGGAAACTGGCTAGTGGAAGCAATGCCTTACCTATGTAGTCTTCTACTAGGCATTGCTCCCACTAGCCAGTTTCCTGCTCCACACTGATGAGGGACCAATACCCCAAAACAGCTGTCTGTGGATGGATGCCATGTTTGACATAGGTGGTCTCGTTGACTGGAGACTGCCCTTACCCTGGTTGTTCCTTCCCGGTGAAAGACCTGGCTAGTTTCTTGCCAGCGTTGAGAAACATGTGATAGTGTCTCCGCGGCATTCTTGTTTTACATATTTTCCCAGGGGGACTTGTTCTAGTGTCACTGTGTTGAGAAACACGTGATGGTGTCTCCACGGTGTTGGATTTTGATCTCCCCAAGGTCAACCATACTTACCTATGTAGACTTCTACTAGGCATTGCTCCCACTAGCCAGATTCCTACTCCACACTGATGAGGGGCAAATACTCCGAAACAGCTGTCTGTGGATGGATACCCTGTTTCTCATAGGTGGTCTCCTTGACTGGAGACTGCCCTTCCCGTGGTTGTTCCTTCCCGGTAAAAGACCTGGCTAGTTTCCTGCCAGCATTGAGAAACATGTGATGGTGTCTCCACGGCATTGTTGTTTTGCATATTTTCCCAGGGGGCCTTGTTTTAGTGTCACTGTGTTGAGAAACACGTGATAGTGTCTCCGCGGTGTTGGATGTTGATCTCCCTGAGGTCAACCATCCTTACCTATGTATGAGTTTGTAGACACCAAACATGTATAGCTTTACTTTTATCTAAGAGGTTAAAATAAATTGACAAGTATGTCCAAAAAATGTGGCTCACTTTTTGCGAATTTTTCTGAAACCTGTAGTGTTTTCATTTTTTGGGATCTATGACACAGTGATGGCTTATTTTTTGCATCCCGAACTGACGTTTTAATGGTACCATTATTGCGCAGACGCTACCTTTTGATCTCCTGTTATTGCATTCTGCGCAAAATTTGTGAAGACCAAAAAACATAATTTTGGTGTTTGGATTTTTTTTGCCAGTATGCCGTTTACCGATCAACTTAATTGATTTTATATTTTGATTTATCTGGCATTTTGGAACGCAGCAATACCAAATAGTGTATATTTTTTTATTTTTTAACCCTTTCATTTTCAATGGGGAAAGTGGGGGGTGAACTTTTAGGGTTTTTTAATTTTTTTAAATTTTTTAAAACTTTTTTTTTTTAATTTTACTACGTCCCCTAGGGGACTATAAGGATCAGCAGTCTGATTGCTTGTTCCTTTCTGTAGATTAGAGCAGCATTGCTTTGATCTGCACAAAAGCAGCTCTCCTCTCACACACGTCAGCCTGCTGGCAGTGGGAGAAAGTGACTCATGATAGCTACAGGAGTCATCACATGATCCTGTGCCACTAAAAGCCATTGAAAGTCACGTGATCAATGTCATGTGACTTCCGATGGTCCTGGATAAGTGAATGCTTACCACGGCGCGCTGTTACATCTCGCTGTTAGATGTTGACAGCGAGACGTAAGGTGTTAATAGTCGTGGATGGAGAGCGGATACACTCGTGCCTGGTAGGCACACATGTCAGCTGTTCAAATCAGGAGGCCTGGAGGCCATGAAGGCCTGAGCCTCAGGTATTTACATACAGTGGCATGCAAATGTTTGAGCACCCCATGTCAAGTTTACTGATATTCTGAACAATTAAGCAAGTTGAAGATGAAATTATCTGTAAAAGCCATAAAGTTAAGGATAACACATATTGTTACAAACCGGCGTCGCCATAGCCGCAAGCAGCCTGCTGCGGTGGTTCCTGTTGCGCCCAGGCGCCGGCTGCCGTTCTTGGCCGTGCCTTGGGTCGTCCAGTTGGCTGCTCCTTCCACCACGTCTAAGTGTGGAGAGGCGGCTAGTGCGCATGCGTGCGCCGATTTACCCCAGCCAGAGTCTAAGCCCGGTGTCTTGTCTAGTGAGCATGCTCAGCCTGATTGTGTCATTTCTGAGACCAAGTCCTCAGTTCTGGCTACTGAGCATGCTCCCACAATTAATCATAACAGCCTCTTTGCACAGGTACTTGGACTTCGTGCTGAGTCTAAGTTCTGGAATGTTCCTACTCAGCATGCTAAGGCAGATAGTCTGATTTCTGAGTCTGCTGTTCAGGCTACTGAGCATGCTCAGGCACTTAGTGCATCAAAGGCTAGGTCCGGTAAGGACCTCACTGAGCATGTCCGTGAGGTGGCAGGCCCTGATGGGGCAGAGGGTGTCAGGTGTCCTGATGACGTGGCCACTCCGGATTGGCTCGCAGAGGCCCACCCCTATGATCTGGCACCTCACCATTGGTCGTCAGATGATGACTGGTGAAGTGTTTGGGGTGTGGCTGCCATGAGGTCATCAATGACGTGGCGGTTCCGGATAGGCCGCTGGTGACGTTGCTGCTGACATGGCACTCTGCGATTGGACCTTGGTAGTTCCACCCTAGGTTTGGGGTGGACCCAGGTTATAAAAGGGGCTGGAGACAACATGGAGGTGCACAGTCTTCATTTAGAGTTCATGGTGGCATAAGCTTTGTTGGAAGCGGTGGGTAGGGCTAGGCGAATGGTGCCTGTCACGCCAAGACTCGTGGCTCGGCACATCAGGGTCAGGCGCTGTGCTTCCTTGCTGCCGTTCCAGTTGTGCTATAGCAGTCCAGTGGCATTAACTGGACTGCGGCTGCTGCGTCACCTGTCTGTTTGTACCTCCTACGCACATGGACAGCGTATTCCAGAACCCCTGTGGAGTTAACAGGGTGTTCCTGGATTGGGTGTGGGAACTCCATTTCTCTCCTCGGCTTCCCAGTCAAATGCTACTGGTGTGACTACGTGGTCTGACGTGTCCTTCACACACGTGGCCAGTCGAGTGGTGACCAGAAACGCTAATCGAAGGACCGCTCAGCCTGACGTGTCTTACACACGTGGCCAACAGGGCGCTGTCGTAGTGGTCTTCTCGGTCAACGCTAACTGGTTACCATCCGGCCTGACGTGTTCCCTACACACATGGTCGGAGTAGCGCCCGCTCCACCGAAACGCTAACTGGGTTGACATCCGGTTTGACGTGTCCCTACACACGTGACCGGTTCCCAGGTCTCCTGGGTTATCTCTGAGTCATCAGTAGAGATGAGCGAACCGGTCCCGGTTCGGCTCGAGTTCGGTTTGACGAACGGAGGTCTCATTCGAGTTCGGTTCGTCGAACGTTCGACGAACCAAACTCGAACCGCATAGGAAACAATGGCAGGCAATCACAAACACATAAGAACACCTAGAAAACACCCTCAAAGGTGTCCAAAAGGTCACAAACAACTCACAACACAACACAAACACATGGCAAAGTGATAAGCACATATACTCATTCGAAAACAAAAGAGCTGGACAAGGAAAAAGAGGAGGAGACACAGATATAGGCATGGCACGCCCTTCTAAAATCATGTAAAACACCACAAGGTGACTCCAAGCGGAGTTCTCCCTTTTTTCCAAAAATTGGGCCACACACACACACACCCACCCCTTCAGTGGCAGCACTTGTGCCCCAGTTGTACACTTCACAGCTAGATTTGCATCAAGCACATTCAAAAATACGCCATCCTTTTCCGTCCTCAGGATTGCACCGGGGTAGGTATCAAAAGCTTTCCTGATCCCAGCTCTGTTCATCTTGGATAATTTTTAAAAAACACAGCAAGCAAGAGTTACTCCAAGAGGAGTCTCCCTTTTTTTCCAAAAATTGTGCCCCACACACACCCACCCATTCAGTGGCAGCACTTGTGCCCTAGTTGTACACTTCACAGCTAGATTTGCATCAAGCACATTCAAAAATACGCCATACTTAACCGTCCCCAGGATGACACCGGGGTAGGTAGCAAAGTCTTTCCTGATCCTAGCTCTGTTCATCTTGGATCATTTTTAAAAAACACAGCAAGCAAGGGTTACTCCAAGCGGAGTCTCCCTTTTTTTCCAAAAATTGTGCCCCACACACACCCACCCATTCAGTGGCAGCACTTGTGCCCTAGTTGCAAACAGGATGTTTTGATTTGCATCAAGCACTTTCCAAATCCACAAGCATTTACTCTCCCCAGGATGACACAGGGGTAGTAAATTCCTTGTGGATCCATGACTTGTTTATTTTGATCAACGTTAGTCTGTCCACATTGTCACTGGACAGACGTGTGCGCTTATCTGTCAGCACACACCCAGCAGCACTGAAGACACGTTCAGAGACAACAGCAGCTGGACACGACAAAATCTCCAAGGCGTAACTGGAGAGCTCTGGCCATTTTTCAAGATTTGAAGCCCAAAATGAGCAAGGCTCCATTTGCAAAGTCATGGCATCGATGATCATTTGGAGATACTCCTGTATCATCCTCTCCATCCGTTGACTATGTGTCAGACTTGTTGTCTCTGGTAGCCTTGCAAAGGACGGTCTAAAAAAATTATGAAAAGATTCCATAAAATTGCTGTTACCAGCACCAGATACGGTGCTACTGGTACGGGTAGACTGTTGAAGATGACGAGACTGTCCCATGTTTGTCAAGTTACAACTGGGAGATTCACTGCCTGCACCTGCATGGTTGTTTGGTGGAAAAGCCGAGCTAAGATCGAGTAACAGCTTCTGCTGATACTCCTGCATACGTGCGTCCCTTTTTATGGCTGGAATTATGTCACAAAATTTGGACTTGTACCGGGGATCTAATAGTGTGGCAAGCCAGTAGTCATCATCACTTCTAATTTTGACAATACGAGGGTCATGTTGGAGGTAGTGCAGCAAGAAGGCGCTCATATGTCTTGCGCAGCCATGCGGACCAAGTCCACGCTGTGTTTGTGGCATAGAGGTGCTAACCGTTCTTTCCTCCTCTGACATCTCCCCCCAACCTCTTTCAACTGAAATTTGACCAAGGTCTCCCTCATCCGCTGAGTCTTCCATGTCCATGGACAGTTCGTCCTCCATTTCTTCATGTTCTCCTGCACCTTCCTCAACATTTCGCCTGCTACCATGCGCCCATGTTGATCCCTGTCCCCCATGGTCCCATGCCTGCCTCGTTGGTGATGATGAACGTCTGGACCTTGGTGATGTTGTTGTGTCTTGCACATATGAATCCTCCTGTAGTTCCTCCCCTTCCTGTTGTCCCACCCCCTGACTCCGAATAGTGTTTAGCGTGTGCTCCAGCATGTAAATGACTGGAATTGTCATGCTGATAATGGCATTGTCAGCGCTAAACATATTCGTCGCCATGTCGAAACTGTGCAGAAGGGTGCATAGGTCCTTGATCTGAGACCACTCCATCAGGGTGATTTGCCCCACCTCTGCATCTCGTTGGCCCAGGCTATACGTCATGACGTATTGCACCAGGGCTCGGCGGTGCTGCCACAGTCGCTGTAACATGTGGAGAGTCGAATTCCAGCGTGTCGCCACATCACATTTCAGGCGATGAACCGGCAGGCCGAAAGACTTCTGGAGCGATGCAAGTCGCTCAGCTGCGGCGGTTGAACGGCGGAAGTGAGCAGACAGTTTTCGTGCCCTGGTCAGAAGGCCATCTAGGCCGGGATAGTGTGTTAAGAATTGCTGGACAACAAGGTTCAACACGTGAGCCATACAAGGCACGTGTGTCACCTTACCCAGGCGAAGGGCTGCACCCAGGTTTGCAGCATTGTCGCACACGGCCTTACCAGGCTGCAGGTTGAGTGGAGACAACCATTTATTAAACTCGGACCGCAGAGCTGACCACAACTCCTCACCTGTGTGACTCCTATTCCCAAGACGTCAAGCTAAAGACCGCCTGATGCCGTTGCACTCTGCTGCCAGCATAGTAATGAGGGGTGCGTGCTTCCTTCTGCGCAGTGAGAACGCTGGTGGCCTGACCAGGCAGGCTTGGGGCGGAGGTGGAGGACACAGATGAGGTGGAGGAGGCAGAAGCAGTGGCGGAACTTGGACAGACAGAGGATTAACACACAAGTAGTGGGGAAGGCAAGACTTGTGCAGCAGACCCTTCACCATCTATCACCATAGTTACCCAGTGCCCAGTCAGCGACATGTAACGTCCCTGTCCATGCTTACTGGTCCAAGTATTGGTGGTGAAATGCACCCGTTCACACACAGAGTTTCTCAAGGAAGCGTTGATGTTGTGTGCGACATGCTGGTGTAGCGCGGGCACACCTTTCTTATAGAAGTAGTGGCGACTGGGCATCTGGTACTGGAGCACAGCGACAGACATAAGGTCTCTAAAATCCTGTGTGTCCACCAGGCGGAAAGGCAGCATTTCGGTAGCCAAGAGCTTAGAGAGGGATAAAGTCAACCTCTTAGCTTTGTCATGGGTCGCAGGAAATGGCCTTTTATTTGTCCACATCTGAGGGACAGAGATCTGGCTGCTGTGTGTAGACGGTGTTGAGTAGGGTGTCCCTGGAAAAATGCAGGTTTGTGAGGAAAGTGCAGGCGGAGACATGATGTTGCCTTCATCCAGCGTTGGTGCTATCGATGTCTGAGAGAACTGTACACATGCACTTGTTTCCCCTTCCAAACCAACTGACGACCTACCAAGCAAACTGACTGTTGCGGTTACAGTAGTGGAAAACCAGGTGTGACAGCTGTCCCCACAGTCCTAGAAGATGAAGAGCGCGCGGATGCACTGGAAGGGGCAGGCGGTGGATGGTTCGCTCCGCTAGGCCGCATTGCAGCACGGTGAGCTTCCCACTGGTACATATAATATTTATTCATGTGACGATTCATGGAAGAAGTTGTCAAACTGCTGAGGTTTTGCCCTCTACTAACAGAATCACGAAAAATTTTACAGATCACATAATTTGGGCGATCTTTTGCTATGCCAAAAAAGGACCAGGCTAGGCAAGGCTTAGAGGGCATGCGACCTGCTGAGCCCCCCCGACTAGTGCTCAGAGGCAGAGTGGTGGCTGAGGATGCAGTTGTAGACGTGCTACCAGTGCTCCGACTCTGTCCAGGAAGGCACAAGGTAACTTCGTCGTCGGTTGCATCCTCCTCCACCGCCTCTCTTGACCTCCTCGAGTGCCTGACTGTGGGTTGACAGTAGGTGGGATCTAGAACTTCCTCATCAATTGTTGTGTTTGCACTCCCCTCACCCTCAGACCGAGCCTCTTCTTGCCCTGACCGAATATTTAAGTTGTCATCCCAATCTGGTATCTGCGTCTCATCGTCATCAGTATGTTCCTCATTGTCTATAACAACAGGTGTTACAGTTTGTGAAAAAGGGTCAACATTATGCTCAGAAACTTGGTTCTCACGGCCTGAATCAGAGTCACAAAGGTTCTGGGCATCACTGCAGACCGTTTCCTGGTCTGTACTCACTGTAGCTTGGGAGCAGACCTCTGATTCCCAGGCTATAGTGTGACTGAACAGCTCTGCAGACTCACCCATCTCAGTTCCACCATACTGTGCAGGGCGGATGGAGACTTTAGAGCTGGGAGAAAGCAAGTTTGATTGGGATGACAACTCAGAGGACTGGTGTTTTTTGGATGCGGTAGTTGAGGTGGCGGAGAGGGCACTTGTTGGACCACTTGAGATCCATTCAAGCATTTTCCTTTTTTGGCCATCATCTACCCTTGTTCCAGTTGTTCGTGTCCGTAAAAAAGGGAGCACATCGGATTGTCCACGGTAAGTAGTAGACATCTTACTTTTGCTGGAAGATGGTCTATCTTCAGCAGATGTTAATGGAGCTTTGTCACCTTCACCACGGACAAAACCTTTTTTTCCTTTTCCAACACGCCTCTTCCCCTTTCCACCAGCATCTGTCATTTTGCCACTCATTTTGATTGCGACAATATTGTGCACTTAAAATGTGATAGTAAAAATTGAGAGGTGGTGTAGATTGCAGCGGTGGTCTAGCTTTATTAACAGCAGAATAAACAACAATAATTATCCCTGACAATGCAACTACGGCCCTTAAACTGACAGCATAGTTTGCTAGTATAATGGCTTAGTAACAATGAGCTTGAGTGTGCAATGCAGGCAGACATGCTGCAAATATCTTTGCACTAGTGGGACAATACAGAAGTCCAACAGCCACGTTTAGGATGCCACTAAGTTCACTCAGTGTTTGCTAGTATAATGGCTTAGTAACAATGAGTTTGAGTGTGCAATGCAGGCAGAGGTGCTACAAATATCTTTGCACTAGTGGGACAATACAGAAGTCCAACAGCTACGTTTAGGATGCCACTAAGTTCACTCAGTGTTTGCTAGTATAATGGCTTAGTTATAATGAGTTTGAGTGTGCAATGCAGCCAGACGTGCTGCAAATATCTGTGCACTACTGGGACTATACAGAAGTCCAATAGCCACGTTTAGGATGCCACTAAGTTTCCTCAGTGTTTGCTAGTATAATGGCTTAGTAACAATGAGTTGGAGTGTGCAATGCAGGCAGACGTGCTGCAAATATCTTTGCACTAGTGGGACAATACAGAAGTCCAACAGCCACGTTTAGGATGCCACTAAGTTCACTCAGTGTTTTCTAGTATAATGGCTTAGTAACAATGAGTTTGAGTGTGCAATGCAGGCAGACGTGCTGCAAATATCTTTGCACTAGTGGGACTATACAGAAGTCCAACAGCCACATTTAGGATGCCACTAAGTTCACTCAGTGTTTTCTAGTATAATGGCTTAGTAACAATGAGTTTGAGTGTGCAATGCAGGCAGACGTGCTGCAAATATCTTTGCACTAGTGGAACAATACAGAAGTCCAACAGCCACATTTAGGATGCCACTAAGTTCACTCAGTGTTTGCTAGTATAATGCCTTAGTAACAATGAGTTTGAGTGTGCAAAGTGTTACATCTCGTGGCTCTCCTCTTGCAAGGAATGAGGTGGTCCCCCATTCCTTGTCTGCCGCGAGTCCTCCTACTCAGCAGCGCCAAAGGCCTGGGAGACTGCAGGAGTTTCCTCCTCCTAGATGCAGCAGAAGGGTGACACCTAGTGGTTTATTCCTTGTAAGGAATGGAGTGGTCTCCCATCCCTTGCCTGCCACGTGTCCTCCTGCTCAGCATCGCAGAGGGTCGGAGTGGTTGCACAGTGTGCAAAGGATAGATGCTCAGGGAAGCAGCAAGACTTCCCTTAGCTCTGCACATTGTGAAACCGAAGATCCCGCCTTTATGACCCAGAGGCAGGAGGTTGAGCATGTGCCCCACGTGACGTCTTCTGATTCGCTCACTGGTATCACACGGCCAGATAACGAGGCTGGTGATGTGCTGAATCCTGACTGGCCGGGCCAGGACGTCACAGATCATGATTGGGTCACATCCGTCTCGCGCCCGCCCTTGGCTGGAGCTACATCTCCTTAAAAACCCCTCCTGCCATCATGGCGGCGCGCGACCGTCCTTCTATGTTTGGATGTCTGGCAGCGTGCTGCCACGCCACTGTACAGACATTGTATTTTGCAGGTCTTGCCCCTGCCTTGCTACTCTGGCAGTATTCCGTTTAACAGGCTGTGTTCCTGTCCCAGGTGAGCTCCTTGAATCTCTGTCGGACTCACCTGGTTTCTGAAGCACACGTGCGTGGGCACCTCTGTGCTACCCTCGTGCCATATTCCTGTGACTCCCGCTGGCACACGTGCGTAGGCACCTCTGTGCGTCCCCGTGCAACAGGTACACCGAGTTGTGAGCCCCGTGCCATACAACCCTCACGGGTTAGGGCGGACAGGTGTACGCAGATCGTCTGTGACATTCCAGACGATCGCTAGCAGCAACCCGCTCACTCTTCTCCCACCATAGCAGCGGTCCCTTACACCGCACAGTGGACCTTGACCGGCGGAAGCTGTCCATATACCATCTTGGCACGCTTCCCGGGGTCCCCCTCGTAACATTACGGTCGCGCCAAAGGTCTGGCTATGGCAGAAGAGCAGCAGCAGTTGCTGCGTTATGTGCAGCAGTTGGAGTCACGATTGGCAGCTGTGGAGTGGTCTTCCCCCGATAAGGCTGCTCTAGCGACAATTGCCACCCAAGCGGCTACTCAGGCTGTGGAATTGAGCGGAAAGTCGCCTCGCCTTGCGCTCCCAGAGCGCTTCAACGGGGACAGCTCCGAGTGCCGTGGTTTCATAAACCAGGTTACCACCTACTTGGAGATGTCCGCCACTCTTTATGCTACTGAGAAGGCGAAAGTAGCATTCGTCCAGTCCCTGCTCACAGGGAGAGCGCTAAAATGGTCCACGCCGTTGTGGGAGCGCGGAGATCGGGTGGTGAATCACCTTCCAGTTTATCTTGAGGCCATGAGAAAGGTGTTCCTCGGGCCTCAAGTCACCCACGACTCCGCGCTTCGACTCCTACGCCTTCGGCAAAAGTCCACTTCAGTCGGGGACTTTGCGGTGCAGTTCAGGACACTCGCCGCAGAGCTGGACTGGCCAGATAAAGTCCTTGTCCCTGTGTTCTGGGAGGGTCTGGCAGGGTTCGTCAAAGACGCGCTGGCCACGCGTGATGTGCCGACCACCTTAGAGGCCTTGATACGGCTTGCTTCTCGCATAGACATCCGCCACGCGGAGCGCAGGCTCGAGGTCTCTTCGGCACCCACGTCTACCTGGCCTACAGAGCCTCTGACTCTCCTTCCCCACCAGACCAGTCTCCCAGCCAGTTCTGTTGATGACTCTGTGGGGCCCATGGAAGTCTCCAAGGTGGTCTCCTCTACCACAGGCTCTCGGCCGCCGGTCGTTTGCTTTGCCTGTGGGCAGAGGGGACATGTAGCTACCCGATGTTCAAACCCATCGGAAAAGAGACAAAGTCTGGTTTCCATCAGAGGAGGAACCCTAGACGCTGCCTCTCCTTCTAAATTAACCCTCAGCGCCCAGTTGCAGTTCGGCACCACTGTCTTCCCTGCCCTGGCTTGCTTAGACACTGGCGCTGACGGCAATTTCATTTCAGCCTCCCTGGCAACTAGGTACTCTGTTCCCCTGGTCCTGTTGCCTAAACCAATCAGTGTCCAGGTAGTCAACGGGTCCCTACTTGTCAAACCCATTACCCAGATCACCGTCCCTCTCAGGATGGATGTACCACCAGGCCACCATGAGCAGGTGTCCTTTCTGGTGCTTCCAGAAGGGACGGATGAGATCCTACTAGGACTCCCCTGGTTGAAATGGCATGCTCCAATACTCAACTGGACAACAGGGGAGATCTCGTCCTGGGCAGGGTCATGTAAAGAACACCTCGGGACCACCGGGTCACCCACTCACTTAGACCTGGTGCCACCTGGCCAGACCCTCGTTCTTCCTAGGTTACGGAACGATGTACTTTCCTGGGACCATACCTCCAAGGTCGTGGGCCTCTTCAGGTCCAACAGGACCAGAGTTCTAGAGGCCAGGCAGGATTGGTGGCCGACGGCCGACTCCTCGTCCGACAACCCTGAAGTAGCGAGGTTGGTTAAAACAAAAATCGTTCAGGGCAAGAGGTACTTCCTCGTGGAGTGGGTCGGTCGTGGACCGAAGCATAGGACCTGGGAATTGGAGGATCATGTCCATGCTCCGGGTTTGGTAGCAGCCTTTGAGCACAGGCGGCGGGGGGGCCCTAGACGGGGTGGTAATGTTACATCTCGTGGCTCTCCTCTTGCAAGGAATGAGGTGGTCCCCCATTCCTTGTCTGCCGCGAGTCCTCCTACTCAGCAGCGCCAAAGGCCTAGGAGACTGTAGGAGTTTCCTCCTCCTAGATGCAGCAGAAGGGTGACACCTAGTGGTTTATTCCTTGTAAGGAATGGAGTGGTCTCCCATCCCTTGCCTGCCACGTGTCCTCCTGCTCAGCATCGCAGAGGGTCGGAGTGGTTGCACAGTGTGCAAAGGATAGATGCTCAGGGAAGCAGCAAGACTTCCCTTAGCTCTGCACATTGTGAAACCGAAGATCCTGCCTTTATGACCCAGAGGCAGGAGGTTGAGCATGTGCCCCACGTGACGTCTTCTGATTCGCTCACTGGTATCACACGGCCAGATAACGAGGCTGGTGATGTGCTGAATCCTGACTGGCCGGGCCAGGACGTCACAGATCATGATTGGGTCACATCCGTCTCGCGCCCGCCCTTGGCTGGAGCTACATCTCCTTAAAAACCCCTCCTGCCATCATGGCGGCGCGCGACCGTCCTTCTATGTTTGGATGTCTGGCAGCGTGCTGCCACGCCACTGTACAGACATTGTATTTTGCAGGTCTTGCCCCTGCCTTGCTGCTCCGGCAGTATTCCGTTTAACAGGCTGTGTTCCTGTCCCAGGTGAGCTCCTTGAATCTCTGTCGGACTCACCTGGTTTCTGAAGCACACGTGCGTGGGCACCTCTGTGCTACCCTCATGCCATATTCCTGTGACTCCCGCTGGCACACGTGCGTAGGCACCTCTGTGCGTCCCCGTGCAACAGGTACACCGAGTTGTGAGCCCCGTGCCATACAACCCTCACGGGTTAGGGCGGACAGGTGTACGCAGATCGTCTGTGACATTCCAGACGATCGCTAGCAGCAACCCGCTCACTCTTCTCCCACCATAGCAGCGGTCCCTTACACCGCACAGTGGACCTTGACCGGCGGAAGCTGTCCATATACCATCTTGGCACGCTTCCCCGGGTCCCCCTCGTAACACAAAGGGCAGGAGGGTACAGTGGCAGGGTTGTGGGTCTCTGGATAGAGGAAAGGAAGCCTGCCTTTCTATCCCTCCTAATGGGGAAATGCAGCGAGGAAATCCCTGACCTTACCTACACAGACTCTGTCATCTTGTGTAGCTGTTAAACTCTGTTTTCACGGACCTGTCACCTATGGCTCTGACCCTGCCGGTATTAGCCCTTAAAAGGACTGATAGAAAATTCTATCCCTATTCTGTACAGCGCTGTGTATAGAGCATACACAGCAGTATCGGAGATAGGAGCTGCGCCAGCGGTGACTGACACCAAGGACGCAGAAGGCAGATAATGGCGTGCTGGAGGAAAATGTCCGTTTTTATAATGCAGGGACATGTGACATGGACATCCTATCACACATGCTGTTGCTTCTCTGGCTAAAAGTCCACTTAGCTGTGTGTGTGTCTGGGATTGGCTGACATGCTGGCCCGCCCCACTACACGCGCGCGCTTAGGGAAGGAAGACAAGGAAAAAAAAAAAAAATGGCGATCGCCATTATACATACAGCAGTGATCTGAATGCGCTGTTCCCGCACACTACACACTGAAATTTCATAATATTGTGAGTCACAGAGTGACTTACACTATTACAGTGGAAAGCCAGCTAGTAATTAGCTGGTCTTTTTGCTGCTAGAACCGTTCTTGAGCGTATCTAGAACTATCGAGCTTTAGCAAAAAGCTCGAGTTCTAGTTCGATCTAGAACAGCTCCCAAAATCACTCGAGCCGTGAACTGGAGAACCTCGAACCGCGCTCAACTCTAGTCAGCAGCTCTATAGTCTCCGTCTAACCCACAGGGTGCCAGCGGCTCCATTGCTATCTAAAGCACGGTGGGCTCCGACTGGCGATTGGGATATATACCCCCTGGTCCTAATCTGCCGGTTCCCCCGTAACAGTAAGACTGCGCCAGGGTCTGGCTGGCATGGCGGAGATAGAGCAGCTACGTCAGTTCATACAGCAGCTTGAGGCCAGAGTTAGGTCTCTAGAGCAGTCTGCCCATGCTGCTGATATGGATGATGTGGTGGCTCGAGCGGCCGCAATGGTGTCTGCCACCAAGCCCACTACACCCCTCCCTCACCTCTCGCTGCCCATTAAGTTTACAGGAGACAGCAAGGCATGTACGGGATTCGTGAACCCGTGCTCAATCCATCTGCAGTTGCTGGCTGCATGGTTCCTTACAGAGAGGTCGAAGGTGGGGTTTATCATCTCCTTGCTCTCTGATAGAGCACTGGAGTGGGCTACACCATTGTGAGAGAGGAATGACCCTGTAGTTCAGGACTCGGCCCCACAGCTACTGACTTTGGAGCAGGGGCGTACCTCCTCGAGTCAATATGCTGTAAGCTTCAGGACACTTGCTGCAGAACTTGGGTGGCCAGAAAGGACTCTCATTCCAATCTTCTGGAAGGGATTAGCCTTGCACGTGAAGGACGCGTTAGAGTCGCGAGAGGTATCAACTACCCTTGAGGGCCTTATGAGACTGGTTACTCGCATTGATCTACGGACATCTGAACGTCAGCTGGAGCTCAGGTCAGAGGGTCGTTCAGCCACTGTGGTGGTCTCTCCTACTGCATCTTCCTTAGAGGACATCTCTGTCTCTATGGACATCTCTATGGTGGGTGCTGCTAGGTCATCGAGTCGCAAGGGCATTTCCTGTTTCGCTTGTGGGCAGTATGGTCATTATGCCAACCGTTGCCCAAAGCGTCAGGGTAAGCGACCGCGATTGGTGACCATAGCTGGAGGTAGACTGGACTCGGCGTCATCCATTAGGGTGACGTTTCCTGTGTCCATTTCCTTTAAGGGATCAACATGGTCCACAAGGGCAAGTGTGGACACAGGTGCTGAGCATAATTTCATCTCTTCCTCTTTTGCCCGGCGGCATGCCTTCCCGCTGGTGCAAATGCCAAAGCCAGTGAGAGTCCATGTGGTGGATTGGTCCTTGTTGCCCAAGGTAATTCACCAGCGGACAGTGCCCATTACCCTTGCCATGTCATCTGGGCATAGGGAGACCATTTCATTTCTAGTTCTCCCTAAGGGTGCAGATGATATTCTGCTGGGTATTCCTTGGTTGAAGCGGCATTCCACACGTATTGACTGGTCGTCTTGGGTGATTATGCGGTGGAGCGAGTCTTGTAGCTCCCACTGCATGTCTCCATCTTCCCCCCGTTGCTCAGTGGTATCTGTGGCGACTATAGACCATTCGAGTGGGAGGGCCACTAGAGGGGGGGGGTACTGTTACGAACCGGCTCCGCCATAGCCGCAAGCAGCCTGCTGCGGTTCCTGTTGTGCCCAGGCACCGGCTGCCATTCTTGGACGTGCCTCGGGTCGTCCAGTTGGTTGCTCCTTACACCATGTCTAAGTGTGGAGAGGCGGCTAGTGCGCATGTGTGCGCCAATTTACCCCAGCCAGAGTCTGTCTGGTGTTTTGCCTACTGAGCATGCTCAGCCTGATTGTGTCATTTCTGAGAATAAGTCCTCAGTTCAGGCTACTGAGCATGCTCCCACCATTAATCCTAACAGCCTTTTTGCACAGGTACTTGGACTTCGTGCTGTGTCTAAGTTCTGGGATGTTCCTACTGAGCATGCTCAGGCAGTCTGATTTCTGAGTCTGTTGTTCAGTCTACTGAGCATGCTCAGGCACTTAGTGCATCAAAGGCTAGGCCCAGTAAGGACCTCACTGAGCATGTCCGTGAGGTGGCAAGCCCTGATGGGGCAGAGGGTGTCAGGTGTCCTGATGACGTGGCCACTCCGGACTGGCTCGCAGAGGCCCGCCCCTATGATCTGGCATCTCACCATTGGTCGTCAGACGATGACTGGTGAAGTGTTTGGGGCGTGGCTGCCATGAGGTCATCAATGACGTGACGGTTCTGGATAGGCCGCTGGTGACGTCGCTGCTGACATGGCACTCTGCTATTGGACCTTGGTGGTTCCACCCTAGGTTTGGGGTGGACCCAGGTTATAAAAGGGGCTGGAGACAACATGGAGGTGCGCCGTCTTCATTTAGAGTTCATGGTGGCATAAGCTTTGTTGGAAGCGGTAAGTAAGGCTAGGCGAACGGTGACTGTCATGCCAAGACTCGTGGCTCGGCACATCAGGGTCAGGCGCCGTGCTTCCTTGCTGCCGTTCCAGTTGTGCTATAGCAGTCCAGTGGCATTAACTGGACTGCGGCTGCTGTGTCACCTGTCTGTTTGTGCCTCCTACGCACATGGACAGCGTATTCCAGAACCCCTGTGGAGTTAACAAGGTGTTCCTGGATTGGGTGTGGGAACCCTATTTCTCTCCTCGGCTTCCCAGTCAAATGCTACTGGTGTGACTACGTGGTCTGACGTGTCCTTCACACACGTGGCCAGTCGAGTGGTGACCAGAAACGCTAATCGAAGGACCGCTCAGCCTGACGTGACTTACACACGTGGCCAACAGGGCGCTGTCGTAGTGGTCTCCTCGGTCAACACTAACTGGTTACCATCCGACCTGACATGTTCCCTACACACGTGGTCGGAGTAGCGCCCGCTCCACCGAAACGCTAACTGAGTTGACATCCGGTTTGACGTGTCCCTACACACGTGACCGGTTCCCAGGTCTCCTGGGTTATCTGAGTCATCAGCTCTATAGTCTCTGCCTAACCCACAGGGTGCCAGCAGCTCCATTGCCATCTGGAGCATGGTGGGCCCCGACTGGCGATTGGGATATATACCCCCTGGTCCTAATCTGCCAGTTCCCCCGTAATACATATCCTCTGCATTTTAGACAAAAAAATATATATATTTTTTACATTTTTAAATTCACAACAAAAAATAAAGTTGGCCAATGCAAAATATTGGGTACCCTGCATGGTTAGTACCCTGCAGCACCCCCTTTGGCAAGTATCAAATCTTGTAAATGTTTTTTGCAGCCAGCCAAGAGTCTTTCAATTCTTCATTGAGGGATTTTCATGCTTTCTTCCTTGGAAAAGTCTTCTTGTTCTGTAAGATTCCTGGGTCCTCTTGCATGCGCTGCTCTTTTGCGGTCTAGCCACAGATTTTCAATCATGTCCAGATCAGGGGACTGTGAGGGCCATTGTAAAACCTTCAGCTTGTACCTTTTGACATAGGCTAATGTGGATTTTGAATTGTGTTTAGGATCCTTATCCATTTGTAGAAGTCATCCTGTTTTCAACTTCAGCTTTTTTACAAATGGTGTTATGCTTGCTTGCAGAATTTGTTAAACTTTAATTGAATCCATTCTTCCCTCTACCCGTGAAATGTTCCCAGTGCCATTGGATAGAACACAACCCAAAGCATAATTAATCCACCCCCATGCTTAATGGTTGGCGAGATGTTCTTGTCATGACATTCTGTCTCCTTTTTTTCCCAAACATTTTGTTTGATCATTGTGGCCAAGGAGTTCTATTTTAACCTCATCAGTTAACATAACTTGTTTCCAAAATACATCAGTCTTGTTTAGATGTTATTTTGCATACTTCTGATGCTAAATTTTATGGTTAGGATGCAGGAGAGGTTTTCTTCAGATGACTTTTCCATGAAGGCCATTTTTCTGTAGGTGTCTCTGAACAGTAGAACAATGTACCACAACTCCAGAGTCGGCTAAATCTTCCTGAAGGACTTTTGTAATGAAGTGAAGGTTCTGATTTGCCACTCTAGCAATCCTACGAGCAGCTCTCACAGAAATTTTGCTTGGTTTTCCAGACCATATCCTGACCGCCACTGTTTCTGTAAGTGCCATTTCTGAATTACTTTTTGAACTGAGGAAAGGGCAACTTGAAAACGCTTTGCTATTTTCTTCTAGCTTTCTTCTGCTGTGTGGACCTTCACCATTTTGATTTTCAGAGTGCTAGGCAGCTGCTTTGAAAAACCCATGGCTGTTGTTTTATTTGCACAAGATTAGAGGAATCTGGGTTTTTATAAAGCTGTGAAATTTGCATCACCTGCCCTTTCCTAACTATGATAATGAACAAGCCACAAACCTAACAGGCTAATTAAGGTCTGAAATGATAGTCAAAGTTAAAGTTATCTGAGCACACAAATCTCCAAAGGTGTTCAAACTTTTGCATTGGCCCATTTTCATTTTTGTAGTTTTTAAAATGTTAAAGATGAAAATATTTTTTTTGTTCTTACCTAAAATATAAAGGAAATGTGTCATCTTTAACTTTATGCCTTTTAGAGATCATTTAATTTTCAACTTGATTAACTGTTCACAATAAGTAATTTTGACCAGTGGTGCTCAAACTTCTGTATAGCACTGTATATTGGCTAGATTAATGCTAATACTATATGTTTATATGCTTGCATAAAAGCTGTAGCGTATGAACACAAATCTTACACATGCAGAGTATTTTATGAAATCTCCAACAAAGACAATGCACAATCTGCAATTTATTTTTATTTTACTCTTTAATCTCTTTATTTATAATCTTGATTGTATTTTAAGAGTATAGATTGTATTCATTTCCTTGGTAACTTCAGCATTATAAATATTGAACTTCAAGTAAACTATTATGCACGGAAATATATCGGCTCTAATAAATATTGATCCCTTCCCCAGTCTTTGGCCAAATTATCAGGACCCAATGACGATATATGGTATGATTTTTAAAAAAGAAAATTAAAGTTCTATATAGTAAATGTATCTTCTCTGAATTTCTTTTTGTAAACATGGTTTATTGGTCTATTATTCACAGTTAGATTTATGGGAACATGCTTGGTATTGATTGTATTGATTTATCACTTGTGTTAGACCGTACATTTTCTTTTGGGAGATTAGAATTTTTGACACATACTCAGAAAGACAAATTTGCAAAACAATCAAAATCATACATTTGATAATTGCAGAAAATGAGTTTGTGACAAGGTTGCTTATGCTTGCATTTATCAAATAGACATATGCAGGGACGCAATATTGAGATTTACCTTGCCGTTGGTTTCCAGGCTTACGTGCATTGGCCAATTCATTAACTAAAAATCTCATTTTTTCATATAGCAGTAATGCAGTACCAGAGTTCCCTTATACATTGATGGCATTTAGTGTGCGGCTGTATCCATTTTGTATGTCTTGCACGCCGTCAGCTCCCTTGGATCCCAAAATGAGGAAACTACACCAGGTTTTGATAAAGTTCTTTTTACTAGTAGCCACACTTAATTACAAGGAGTAACAGGAGATGAGATGTCCATTCTTTTCTACACAGTACGAAGGCATGTTTCCAATGAGGACAATACTTGATAGGAAAATAGCATGACACGGCAACAGGGATTGCCATTCTTTAAGAAAACTGACATAAGGGAGCTCTTGCTACCGACTACCCTACTAGACATACTACAGGTCTGTCCCAATTCACATTCTCTTCAAGGCTGTTTCAGAGCTATTAATGCTGTAGATTTCTAGTTGCCGCTTGCTCCCGGATCCTCCTCTCACACACACCCAAGACATTTCTACTTTCTATGATGGTGTCTTTACTCTTTCATGGCTCACCAACAACTACCCACTCATTACTCCTAAAATGAAAACAGTCTCTTTTCCTGCACTCTAGCCCATCCCATTGTGGGCTAGTCCTAATTATTAACTCTAACTATTCCTGTTCACTGACTGTTGATGGGCAGAACACAGCTTCCTCACATGTCAATGCACAACATTATGCATGCAATCATTAACGCTATCTTAAACTATGTCCAGCAAACTCATTTAAACATTACACATCACAATTCACATTACATCAATACAAATGTTGTTCTTCAAGATAGAGTATGATAGCTTGTCCACTTATTTACACTCATTAATCTATTTTCAATATAACTAGTGATCAGGATCTTAAAGGGACCTCTGTCAGCACACAATCACTATTTCTATTTTTTATTTATGCTCAATGAAGTACTGGTATGTCCTTGGTTGCCTCCGTCCGGTTAACGCAGGCTCTGGCAGCAAGCCTGCCATAATCCCTGCATATATCTGCTGATCCAATTAGCAGACATGTGGCTAACAGACATAGGTGGTTCAGAAATCCAATCTCTCCTGTTAACCCCTAAGATTGTGCTGTCAAACACCGACAGCGCAATTTAAATGGCCGTGATGGGATTGCGCTGTTTGCAGCCACCATCAGTGGCCCCGTGATGCAATAATGGGGTGCCAAGGTATTTTCATGGTAGCGCAGGGTTAGCTGATGACCTCTGACTCTGCCATGACTCACTTCCTGTGAGAGCTGACAAAGCGTCATCACAGAAGATGAGCATTTCTGCTGATCAGAGCGATGCTGCTCTAATCAGCAGAAATGTACAGGTGATCGGACTGTGCAGTCATAAAGTCCACTAAGCAGACTAGTAAAATAAACAAAAAATATAAAAAAAGTTTTAAAAAATATATTTTTATTGCTCCATTGAAAATAAAACCATTAAAAATATACACACATTTGGTATCAACACTTTTAAAAATGCCTGATACATGAAAATATAAAATCGATTAATCTGATTGGTACACGGTATGGAGAGGTAAAAATTCCAAATGCCAAAGTTATGTTTTTTGGTTGCCACAACATTTATTTAAAATGCAATAACAGGCCATCAAAACAACACATATACACAAAAATAGTATAATAAAAAATGTCAGCTCAAGACGCAAAAAATAAGTAATCACTGATCCCAGATCCCCAAAAAGGAGAACGCAACAGGTCCAGAAAATAGTGACAAAAGCACTATTCCTTTTTTGGACAAACTTTTTAATTTTTTTTACCCCTTAGATAAACGTAAAACTATACATGTTTGTTATCTATTAACTCGTACCAACCTCAGGCATCACAACGACACATACGTTTTACCATATAGAGAACATGGTAAATAAAAGACAACAAAAAACAATCGTGAAATTACACTTTTTTCACTATTTCTTCATATTTTGAATGTTCTTCCTGTTTTCAAGTACATTTTTTTTTCTTTACAAATTTTCTGTTGCCATTTAAAAGAAATAAAAAATACAAGTCTGGTATCCTCATAATCATCTTGACCTGGAGAGTCATACTGCCAGATTATTTATAGCCCAAATAGAATGCTATAAAAGCAAGGAAAAAAAATGCTGTAATTGATTTCTTTTTTGCAATTTCACTGCTCTATGAATGTTGTTTTCCCATTTTCCGATACGTTGCATTGTAAAGTGAATGGTGTCATTCAAAAGTACAACTCATCCCTCGAAAAACAAGCCTTTATATTTCTACTGTATGTCAGTGGAAAAATAAAATGTTGTGGCTCTTAAAAGAAGGCGAGGAAAAAAAACAAAAGCGCAGGAACATAAAATCACCTGGTCTTTAAAGAGTTAATTGGACTGTGTCTCTTCTGCTACAGATGGATTAGACTTGACAACAGGCAGCTGACAGAACAGAGACACCCAGAGGACAGAATTTTGGAGTAATTTTGGGGATATTGTGCTGTTCCTACCTGTTTTCTTTACAACTGTTACCTTATGTCACATCCACTGTTATCTATGTCTTATGTTATTTGGCTTCATGCTGTTCCTCAGCTGCCACCTACTGGTCAGGCCCTTCTGTTCCTCTCGTTCTTTTTAGTCCAGCATGTGGGAGTGTTTTCAGCCCTATATGTGACCTCACATCCTGGCATCTATTTTAGTTTTAGTCACTGCACGTGTGAGGATCACATCCCTCTCCTTTGGGCTTCTGAAAGGCAAAGTTTTTGACCAGTAGCTGCTCTAGGGGCAATCATCACAAGACTACCTCAGTAACAGCCACTTGGACCACTGTACTGCTGCATGTTTTTGTTAATGGAGGAAAATAAATTACCGTTGTTCATCCCATCGTGTGTACATTTGAATCCATCCACCCTGGAGCGCTCTGGTCCTGTCTGCTTCACCTAGTGGAAACTAAGGTAAGATTCCTCACACCGCTGCCCAACTACGTACCTTCAATCGCCTTTTCGTTGGGACAGAACAAATGTGACAATCATGTTATTTATCAAATGAGATGTCTGAATCATATATTTGACACCCTGGACTAGCCAGGTGGTCACAGACAGGCCTTTGCACAAACACCAGTCCCCTAAAAAGGTAACAGCAGCCAACCTAAAAACCCTGAGTCACCCCTCTAAGGCTATGATGTTCACACCCGGGGGCGGAGCCATGCGGTTGGCCAGGCCCACCAAGGAGTTTGGATAGCCTGAAGCAGGAAAAACAAGCAGATTAGTTTTGGAAAGAGAGGAGTTGAGTAGGAGAAACGTCTGTCGGGGATCTGGGTCGTAGCCCGGATACCCTGTGGCCAGGAGACAGATGGTAGTTGCCGCCTACAGGAACCAGGAAGACGGCTGGTGGAACCGTAAGGGACCGGGACAGGGTAGTGGCCCGCCGGTACCGAACCGGGGAACCAACTGGAAACTGGAGCCCCAGGAGGGGTACTCAGACGCAGAATGAGGCCCAGAAACAACTGGACCGAGTCAAATTCACTGACTGGGGTCTGGACCTTAGGTTCTTTCCCACCCAAGTCCCGACTGAAGACAACAGCCCAACGAGGGGGATAGAAAGCCACTGCTCAGGCAGAGAGATCCCATGGGCCAGTGTCTGCGGGAAAACGGGCTCTCCCGACACACACACAAAGCCAGGGAGTGGACTCCCGTCGCGGAAGCGCAGGCAGTCAAAATCTACAAAACGAGGTGCAGGAGAAAGGCGGGAACCACCAAACCGGGTGGGGGACCAGACGCAGCCTGCTGCGGGCACCGACCACCATCTTTTTGGTTTACCAGAAACTCCGGTGTATCTGTCATAGTGAGTACAACAGTGCCCTCAGGCCACGCACCGCCCCGCACCGCGCCAACATGCCCGCACCCCGCCAACACGCCCGCACCCCTACATCCTAACCCCAATAACCGGACCCCGGGACCATCAACCCCCTACCCACGGAGGGGTCAACACCTGGCTACGCACCACCGTCCCCGGGAGCCTAGTCAACGGCAGCGGTGGTGTCCACAGTCACCACGACCCATGGGCGGCGTCACGAACTTAAACCCAAAATCGCGGCTCCGGCCGTGAACCTCCCCACCGAAACCCCTCACGTAGCGCCAGCCTCCCTTCAGAGTGACGTTACCGCCGGGTCCGGAGGCGCTCGAGCCACCCACCAACGAGCCCGGATCCGAGCGGCTCGGCTGCGGCTGAGCCCCGGGGCGGTAAATGAGCACCATTTGAGTATAATAATCTTCAAAATACCAATGACAATGGGCAAAAAAAAATACTTTCCGAAAGATATATTTTTTGTTCAGCTTAATGTAACATTTACAAAGAGTCTTACAAAGCAAAATCTTTTTTTTTCAGGCTGAAGAGCCAAAGTTCTGAAAAGGTAAAGTCATGTTAAAGCTAAATTGCTCCCACTGGGAGGTCACTCTAAGCAGGCATTGTACAGGGCACTCATCAATAGGTTGACGGGCATATTAACTTGTGTTTTGTCGATGTCTCAATGTAACTTTTCCAGAAAATTGCTTTCTTTGGTTTCATTTATGACCAAAAAGGAATTGCACTTACCATGTGTACAACTATGGTGGTGCAGTGCAATCATAGGTATAGGGAAACCTTAGCAGATGACTGGGCTGTTAATTAAAATCACTAAAATTAATTCTGATAGCGTGGTAGATGCCATGGAGACATGAGAGTAAGTGGGTGCTCTCATTCGCTGGGATGGTTCTCTTCAGAAAGACCCCCATGGACCAGGGCTCATCCCACTGACTGCACACACTCTTTCCCCGTGGGCAAAACACTACTCAAACAACACAACACAGGGTGAGGGAACCATTCATTGTTAAGACTTTATTGGTTCACCAACACACAAAAACATATCAAACATTACAGGCAAAACACAAGATAGTACAAGAGACAGAGTCTCCCCCTTCCGCTGGCCTGCCAGGAATTAGAACCTTCTTAGCTTTGGGGCTTCCAGGGCCACCTATCCCAGTCCAGCAGCAGCTCGCTTTTGGTGGGCACCCACTGAGAGGAGATAGCGGCAAGCTTAGGAATTTGACCGAGCACAATAAGAAATGTAGCCAGGTGACTGAGTTTTTCCCAACCTGGGTTCTCCAAGCAAATTTGTAGGCTCAGCCTTGAGCAGTGAAGCATCCTTTTGATTGAACCATGTCTCCTCGGCTGCAATCCTGTAGAATATCCAAAGTGAAGCAGTTCTGTGTTTCCTTAGCTGGAACCAAAGTTCCTTGGCTGAGATCAGGTAGAATCCAACCCTGGTGACTGAAGCAAGGGCTTTTTATACCACTCTGTTCTCTTACAGGATTGGTGGAGATGGCTGCTCTCTCATTGGTTGCAAGTTCAATCCGGCTGCATAAGTTTCCTATGAATCATGTAATCAGAAGGGCTGAGGGAATACACATTTACAGACAATGGGGCTCCGATCAGTCGAGCAAGAGACATTACTAACTTCTCTTGATTTAACAAGCAAAGGACCCATACATCTGGCCTAATTAAGAACAGTTCACCCCCCCTTACACAAGTGGCCAAACAATGAGTTGTCACTCACAACCAGTCCTGCAGAACATATAATAGATTACAGTACAGTTAAAAATGGAGACTCGCAACTGGCGTTCTTTCTGATGGAGTTGTTCACTTCTCCCATCTTTTCCATCACGACTGGTCTGCAAAGAGTACAAAAAGACACGTTTGATTTCTCACATTTCCAGCCCCATCTTCATCTATTCCGAACCTGCAGAAACTCCTCATCTTATGGTCAGGCTATCATTACTGATCCTTTTAATACTTCATATAATGTCCACCACTGTGTCTCTTACATAGTGTTAATGCATCCTTTATGCCCTCTAGATGCTAAAATTCCCCCCTACAAAAAATTAAACCCTGTGCAAGTGCCCTAGAAAACATTGCCCACATTTTTCCCCGTAAAAGCAATAGTGCCCCCAGTGTGCCCATATTGCAATCACAATTCTCTGAGTATCCATATTACAATAATGCTTCTTAAGTTCCCACTCAAAATTAATAATGTCTCCTGAGTCTCCCAAAATATAGTCCATCTTTACACAGCAAGATGCCCCCCATGGTTCCTACATACACAGCATGATAAATACACAGTATAAGATGGTCCTCAGTAGCCCTAATCACACTCTTTTATTGGCCCTACTATATCTTTCACACTGCAATATGGCCCCCAGTATTTCCATCCCACTATAATACAGCCCCCAGTATTCCCCCCCCCCACACTGTAATATGGCCTCCAGAATTTCACCCACATAGTAATATGCACTCAGTATTTCCCTAACACTGTAGAGATGGACCCCAGTATTTCTCCCACACTGTATCATAGTGTCCAATATTTCCCTTAGGCTGTATCATTGCCCCAGTATTTTCCTCACACTTTAATATAGCTCCCAGTATTCCGCTCACACTGTATCACAGCTTCTAGTATTTATCCCACACTGCAATATGGCCCCCAGTATTTACCCAGCACTGTATCATGGCCCCAAGTATTATTCCACACTATAGTATGGCCCCCAGTATTCCCCCACATTAAAATATCACTCCCAGTATTTCGCTCACACTGTACTGGCATGCACTGCGCACACCGATACAGTTTACTTTAGTGAGCCCCTGAGATTGTGTGGCCCAGAGTGACCACACTCTCAGGACTCACAATAAACAGGGAAGAGCAGGTTCAAAGCTTGGCTGTATTGGAACCTGCCTGGGGATAAGGTGGGAGGGTGCACACCTTCAAATGTGCTGCTTACCAGAATCTAAAGAAAAAACACTTTAAGTATTTTATTATTCTAACACAAATTGATAAATCAATAATACAAATTATTTTTAACACTTGTTAAAAAGGAAAAGAGTATAGAGAAAAACATATATGAAATATACAAGGAAAAGATCTTTAAACAAATTATTAAACAGCATGTATGTAAGTACTGGGATAAGAATACAGTAATCAACCAGAGCCAGCATGGGATTGTAGCAAACAAGTCATGCAATACTAATCTAATTTCTTTCTGACTGGGTGGATCAAGGAAATACTGTAGATATAGTATATCTTGACTTCAGCAAAACATTTGGAAAAGTATATCATTCTATCTTTATTGAAAAAATGATTGACAAGGCTACAGTTAGGTGGATTCATAACTGGTAAAAAATGGTAATAAATGCTTGCACATTCAGTTGGAAAAGTCACAAAACTCTGTCTTAGCTTTAGTGTTGTTCAACATTTTATAAATTATCTAGATATCTAAATAAGGGAACTATAGGCAAACTAGTCAAATTTGCAGATGTGGGATAGCTAACACTTGAGAACACAGAGAAAGGATTCAGAAGGATCTAAATTAACTGGAACAATGAGCAGTGATTAATAGAATGGTATTTAAAAGGCTAAATGTGAAATTCTAGATCTGGCAACAAAAATGAAAATAATATCTACAGAATGAGAGGAATAGAACTAACCAACAGCATGTGTGAAAATGACTTGGGTAAATATTAAATCACAGACTATACATGAGTCAACAGCATGATGCAGCAGCAAAAAGCCAAACACAGATCTGGGCTGTATTAATAGAAGCATAGAGTCTAGATCACATGAAGTAATTATACCCCCTACTCCTCTTTGCTCAAACCTCATCTAAAATACTGTGTCCAGTTCTGGGCACTACATTTCAAAAAACTGCAGTAACTTCAGAAAATGGCTACTAGGATGGTGAGCAGACTGCAAACTATGTCATACGAGGAATGGTTAAAGGATCTAGGAATGTTTAGATTTAAAAAAAGGCTAATACTAGACATTAGCTAGTAGTGGCATCACCCTTATTCTCATTTGCACAGGGAAACTTGAGAAGCAATGGAATTAAACTGAAAAGAAGAAGATACACATTAGATATTAGAAAAACCTATTTGACAGTGAAAACTATTTGACAGTGAAGGTGATCAATGAGTGGAACAGGCAGCCATAAGAGGTGATGAGTTCTCCTTCAATAGAAGTCTTGAGAGGCTGGACAGACATCTGTCTGAGATGGTTTAATGAATCCTGCGTTGAGTAGGGGGTTAGACACAATGACCCTGGAGGTCCTTTCCTACTCTGCCATTCTATGATTCTTAAAAACTTTGTAATGTATCTAATCAAATAAATATCTTTATCTTCTTCTGAGCTACTTCTTCTCCCCCTGTTTTATTACTTGATTTTCCTCTTTGAAAACCTACTAAAATCCAGACATCGAGGGATAAAAGTACAGTTTCTTAGTGAAATCAATGAAAAGAGGGGATGACTCCCTGTACAAAGGGCTAGTAAGACAGAGTACAACGTATTCCCCACTAGGTGGCAGCAGAGTAATAAAGGAGAGTCAAAGTAGCACTGTAACAGAAAGGCAGCTGAAGTACAGCAGAGTAACTTAAGCAGGCAGTTAACAGGCGAACCACCAGAGGGCAATAGAGAAGTCAAGCAGTCAGGGTCTAGCCAGGAAAGTCACTGCAAAGGGAAGATCAAAATCAAGTCAGAAAACAGAATCGAGTTGGAAGTTGAGATATCAGGTATGCAGAGGGAAACACGAACAACAGACAGGAGCGGGAAGTCAGGGACTGGGACAGATAAACGGGGGAGGGTACAGGTCAGGGCACGGTAACAAGGAGTCAGATCAAACAGGAAATCTCACCAGGGCCAGTCACAGGCTGCAGAGCAAAACTATAACCAGCATAGGAATGCAAGTGCTTAGACCAGATACAGTGTCTCCTAAAACCAGAACGAGGCTGATAGGAGTTAACCCCTGACATGACCAGGCTGGGTCTAGGAAACTCTGGAGCGGACAATACCGGTCCTGGATCATGACAGGGGAGGTGTAGAATGAGAAAGATAGGCAGATAGAGATACACAAAAATGATGATGCTGTTTTCACGTTTTTTCCCCCAAACAAATTTTGGATTCAGAGCAACACTACAATACTATGTCCACCATTCTGCTGCTGACCATGTGCTACAGAGGAACAGGAGAGTAGGAATCCTTCATGTCTGTGTGTGCTGTGTATGGGAGACATTCTGACTGCTAGAGTCCACCCACTAGTTCAGAGGCAACTGCTAGAGTCCACCCACTAGCTCAGAGGCAACTGAAAATTAGCAACAGAGCTCTCAGGCTGAAGTGGTGAAAAAAAATGGAAGGAAAAAGTCATATAATGGTTCTGAAATATTATTTCTGAAAAGTCACTGAAGCTACAAGAAAAGTCTTATCGTGATTTTAAGCTTCTGTTTGCTCGCACCGAACAATGCTAAACAGCAGTAATTCCAATATGTTGACAAGAGTACAAAGAAGAAACTTTCTTTAAAAAATTGCCTTTGGGAGCTGACCTTTAAAATGTAAAACGTAAAATTAAAACTGCAACTGGGAATTGCTTTACAAATGAAAAAGCATTTCAGGAGTCGAGTCCTTCGATTATATAGCAGCTAAATGAGCAGAAATGTCTAATATATCCTTGTTTTGTCCTGTTGGTAAACAATCTGGACACAAAAAAAGGACACCTTCACCCAAGCAAGAGAAATGTAAATGCCCCATCTCCGAGGTGGCTGCTGCAATCCATAGATATTTGAAGTCTGGACCGTGCATCATCTCTGTATGATCTTTTCATATTTTTCATTTGTTACAGGAATTATATAAAAAATTGTCAGATCTGTTGTTATTCAGTGGAAATAAAAGCCATCGGCCATGTTAAGATTGCACAAAGCGTCCTACGGAGCAAAACAATCAACTTTCCACTAAAAGTTGCAAAGCCCTAGGGCGATATATATAAACACAGAGTTTGCTGCTGAGAGGCAGTGACATGTAAAACATGAAATATCTCTTGCCGCCATGTATCGTACAATAGTCAGGACATCTAATTACAGCGCTGGTTATAGCTCAGTGGAATGGAAAAACTGGGGAATAGTGTAATATCGCTGGGTGACAGGTACGGAGCGACGTTCTGTTAATATGTAATTATTCATCTATTTGTCTTAGGCGGAAATTCAAGGACAATTTCGATGTAAATGTGGTGTTCTACTATTTTTACTTGGGGCAAGTTTTAAAGATTGATGATATGTGAGCCTAAAAATGTATACATCCCAATAACTATAGTCTGCACAGTATTTACATTTTGTGCTCCAGAGCAGCTCTTCATATCGAAAACAATAAGTTTCACCCACAGTCGGCCATTTTCCAGGCTAAGAAGATCTGTTTTTGGTCACCAGGTCACCCTACGTATATAAAACAATACTGTGCAGTGACACAGTATTGTTTTATATATGTAGGGTGACCTGATGACCAAAGACAGATCTTCTGAAGGCCCCATTACACGCAGCGACGCATCTAACGATATATCGCCAGGATCACGGATTCCGTGACGCATATCCGGCATCGCTAGCGACGTTGTTGCGTGCGACACGTACGAGCGACCGCTAACGATGGAAAATACTCACCAAATCGTCCATCCTTGACACGTCATTCATTTTCTAAAAATCGTTGATTATTGAGAACGCCGGTTGTTCGTCGTTCCCAAGGGAGCACACATCACAATGTGTGACACCTCGGGAACGACGAACTACAGCTTACCTGCGGCCGCCGGCAATACGGAAGGAAGGAGGTGGGCGGGATGTTTCGGCCGCTCATCTCCGCCCCTCTGCTTCTATTGGGTAGCCGCTTAGTGACGCCTCTGTGGCGCTGCATGAACTGCCCCCCTTAGAAAGGAGGCGGTTCGCCGGCCGCAGCGACGTCGCTAGGCAGGTAAGTCCATGTGACGGCTCCTAACGATATTGTGCGCCACGGGCAGCGATTTGCCCGTGACGCACAAATGACAGGGGCGGGTGCTTTCACCAGCGATATCGCTAGCAATATCGCTGCGTGTAAAGCCCCCTTTAGCCTGGAAAATGGCTGACTGTGGTTTAAACTTACTGTTTTCGATATGAAGAGCCACTCTGGAGCACAAAATATAAATACTGTGCAGACTATAGCTATCTTTCCTATTTTCTATGCATGTTCATTCTTGTTTTGATTAACCCCCATCTCTGTATACTGCCAATAGTCAATTACAAAGCCATAGTGAGATTTTTCTTGAAGATCCATTCTTAAAGGGGTTGTCCAGAACTTTAACATTGATGTTCTATCCTAAGCGGCACTTTGTATACTACGACATCGCAGGTGCGATGTCGGAGGGGTCATGTCGAAAGTGACGCACTTCTGGCGTCGCACTCGATATTGTAGTGTGTAAATCCTAGATAATACGATTAACGAGCGCAAAATCGTCGTAATCGTATTATTGGTGTAGTGTCTGGGAATTCCGTAATTACGCGACTGCGACAGGTACGATGTTGTTCCTCGGTCCTGCGGCAGCACACATCGCTGTGTGTGAAGCCGCAGGAGCGAGGAACATCTCCTACCTGCGTACTGCAGCTCACGCCAGCTATGCGGAAGGACAGAGGTGGGCGGGTTGTTTACATCCCGCTCATCTCTGCCCCTCCGCTTCTATTGGCCGCCTGCCGTGTGACGTCGCTATGATGCCACACAACCCGTCCCCTTAATAAGGAGGTGGGTCGCCGGCGAGATCGACGTCGCAAGGCAGGTGAGTCCATGTGAAGCTGCCGTAGCGATAATGTTCGCTACGGCTGCTATCACAAGATATCGCTGCTGCAACGGGGGTGGGGACTATCGTGCTCAGCATCGCAAGCATCGGCTTGCGATGTCGTTGTGTGCAAAGTGCCCCTTAGAATAGATCATCAATGTCTGATTGGTGGTGATGTGACAGCCGATCAGCTGTTCCTGGTACCACCCGCCGGAACTACTCAGTTACGGAGCTCCACGGCACACCTCTGTCAACCGTATAGCGGACAAGGCTGGATACTGCATATTTGCCCTCTGTTGGAATCAATAGGGGATAGAGTACTTGACCAAAGCCACTATTCTGTTCATGGGCTGTGCAGCTTCACAACTGAGTAGTTCCAGCTGATCCGTGGTAGTGCCGAGTGTCACATCTCTGCCAAATCAGACATTGCAGACCTATCCTAAGGATAGTGAAAAAAGAGAGAACTGGCAGCACTTACCATAATGTGAATAGGTGCATATCTTGTTTAAGGATAGGTCATCAATGTTAAAGTCCCAGACAACCCCTTTAAATAACCTGTACTTTTGTTTTTTTAATTCTGAACCTCCCTATGTTATGCATGTACCTAAACTAAACACAGGTAAAAGGAGAAGCAAAGTCTACAACACCTACGCCCTACTGGTTCCTGTACAGACTGAAAGCTCCTTAGTTGCACAACTGAAATCCACAATTAGGACCTGGCTCTTTGAAAGGCCATTGAGCTGTTTCTCATTCCTCCTAAGGAACCACAAAGGAAGCCGCTATGAATAAACAAGAGATAGAAAGTGTGCAGATGTATATAGGGACCCAAGGTGAGGAAACTTAAAGCATGTGCACACAAGGAAAAAAGAGAATAATAAAAAAAAGAATAATAAATAAAAGAAAAGGAAATGGATAAACACAGAAAGCACATATCCCCATCCCAGTTTTTTTTTTCTTGGTGTCTTGGTTTTAGGAATGTTACTTTGTTTATCAGATTATAAGGCCTCAATTCCACTAGTGTATCATATCTGATGGGAGATCATCACATGCAATACGCTAATCACCCTCGGCTCATGCTCTGCTGCATGTGCCGAGTGTCATGCATCTGTGGTCCAATCTTACTATCAGATCACAGGTGCAGAGAAGAGGGAGAGATTACTTTCTCCCTCTTTCTGCTGCCTGTCTGTGCATATATTGCAGTGCACTCGGATGATATTCAAGTGCTGTACAAAGTTTTGCACACACCCGTAGACTTGTATGGGAGCGTGTGTTGTGAGACTCGCTGCCATATGCTCCAGCATGAGAAAAAAAAATAGCAGATGGACATTGCCCCATTGTGTAACATTAAGATAAAAAATCCAAGTTCAGCTCACCCCTTCTGATGTACTTGTTGCATCTCCTGCCGCCCGGACGAACACAGGCACCGTTACCCGGTGTAATCAGGAAGGAAAGAAGGAAAATCTCATCCGTCACATGGAGGATATAATGGCCGCCATTCAGGATACATTTCCAGCTTGTTTATTCACACTTAGTGGTAAGAATAAAAAACATATAAAGCATAATAATGCACAGCTTCAATGTGTGGAAAGAATTTACAGTTGCAACGCGTTTTGGTTACATATCGTAGCCTTTGTCAAGTCATATCAAGCCTTTGTATAACATTGGTGCAAGTGCAATCTGATGTTTTATTGGATTGCACTCGTCTGTGGTAATCGTTAGTAGAACTAAAGCCTTAGACGCACTATTTTCTCACAATATTTTGGAGGAAAGTGGGGGTGCATCTTATAGTATCTAGTTGTGGCTGTGGGGGGGGACCAGGTTATAGGAGGCATGAGCAGGATCACAGGAGGCAGGAGCCGGCGCTGGGTTAATGGGTGTTGGCATGTGGCAGTGTCAGCATGGAAGTGCAGGCTGCCCCACACTCCCCAGACGGCATTGTCAGTGTTGTAGTGTGGGGCTGTTACGGTTGCTGCGAGCACTGGAGACTATGTCCAGATTTCTTGCTACTGCACATGTGCGAGCGCTGGAGACTAAGTCCAGATTTCTTGCTACTGCACATGTGCGAGCGCTGGAGACTAAGTCCAGATTTCGTGCTACTGCACATGTGCGAGCGCTGGAGACTAAGTCCAGATTTCGTGCTACTGCACATGTGCGAGCGCTGGAGACTAAGTCCAGATTTCTTGCTACTGCACATGTGCGAGCGCCGGAGACTAAGTCCAATCTTGGAGCCATTGCACATGTGTGGGTGACATCATCGCTGACACGAGGTCACATGTCTCTGACACCTTCTATGCCGATTGGTCGCTGGTCATGTGCTTGTGACGTCTTGCTCGGTGATAGGCCAGCATGACGTCACTCCTGTCGTTCTGGCAGCGGATTGGCTCTGGTGTCCTCCATCTTGGATGAGGCACAGAGTCTATATAAGACCCTGACACACGCCGCATGGTGCTCAGTCCTCTTGGTTCATGCATATGAGTAGACGCTCTGTGCGCGTTCCTCTAGGCATTCCTCTGTCTATGCTAGGTGAGCGCTACCGGCAGGGTAGCGTTCTTATACCTTACAGCTTCGGCTGCTGTCCGTATCCTTACCTCTTAGGGGAGCGGACATAGGCAGGTGCCTGAGGCACATGGTCTGGCTGGGCCTTGTGATTCTACTCTTAGGTGGACGTTGCCGCTAGGGTAACGTTCCTTATACTGCGTCTGGCAGTTGTTCGTATCCTCGCACACTAGGGGAGCGAACAGAGGTAGGAGCTTTGTGCGGCTTACGCTGCTGTTCGTCTCTTTTGCACCACTAGAAGAGCGGACCTAGGCAGGTGCCATATCTAGTGGTTCGTGTCCTCGCACACTAGTGGAGCGAACGCAGGTAGGAGCTTTGTGCGGCTTACGCTGCTGTTCGTCTCTTTTGCACCACTAGAAGAGCGGACCTAGGTAGGTGCCATTTCGCACACATTGCCTTTGTCTCTGTGATTGTTAACAGAGATCATTCCACACACCCTCCAAGTAAGGGAGGAATTGCTTTACTTACTTATTATATCCTTCTGTGAGTTAACAGAGGTATTGCACTCTGCCATAGTCTGCAGCAAAGTCTTTGCACGGTGGACCCTGACTGTCTGATACTCCTTTCGGTTATTATCAGACAGCCCCCCGTAACATTAGGACTGAGCCAAGGGTCTGGCAGTTATGGCAGAATATCAGCAGTTACACCGTTACATACAAGTACTTGAGTCACGGCTCAAGAGTATAGAGGATAAACCTCAGACCATGGTGACATCTGCACATGATCCTCGACTTGCTCTGCCAAACAGATATTCTGGCGATGCCAGATCATGTCGTGGTTTCATTAGTCAGTGTCAGATACACCTAGAGGTCAACTCTTCTCGCTTCTCTACGGAGAGGTCCAGAGTAGGCTTTATCATCTCATTACTTCAGGACAAAGCCTTAGAATGGGCGACTCCCCTATGGGAGCGCTCTGATGTGGTTACTCTGAGACATCAAGACTTTCTTGATGCTCTTAAGGCGGTATTCATGGGTCCGCAGGTTACCCATGATGCGGCCCTGAGACTGTTAGATCTATCTCAGGGTTCGTTATCCACTAGTTCTTATGCCATTGCTTTTAGAACTCTGGTGGCAGAACTAGATTGGCCAGAGAAGGTGTTGATTCCTATCTTCTGGAGAGGGTTGGCAGGCTATGTCAAGGATGCCCTTGCTACTCGTGAGGTCCCTGCTTCTCTGGAGGACTTGATCACAGTTGCAACGAGGATCGATGTACGCCATAAGGAACGTAGACTCGAGGTCTCTTCCTCACGCCCTAAGCATCGGGCTATTCCAGTTGTTGAGGGTCCACTACCATCTTCCTCAGCATCTGAAACATCTCCCACTCCTATGGAGTTAGGTCATACGTTCTCCAGACTACGCAAGTCTGGTCCTCCTATATGTTACGTATGTCGTCAGGCTGGGCACTATGCCAACAAGTGTCCTAGTCGTCAGGGAAACTCCCTGGCCTAGTAACCATTAGAGGGGGGTTACTAGAGACGTCTTCTGCACCCTCTAAGTGTTGTATCCCAGGTCAGCTCTCGTTATCTGAGAATACATGGCCTATTATGGCTTTTGTGGATTCCGGAGCTGACGGGATTTTTGTGTCCTCAGGATTTGTAAAGGGACACAATATTCCCTCTATCATGTTAGAGGCGCCTATTCCTGTCCGTGTTGTTAATGGAACTATGTTGTCTGACTCCATTACATTGAGGACAGTTCCCTTGCGCCTTTCCCTGTCTCAGGGTCACATAGAGGAGATTTCTTTTCTTGTTTTGCCTGAGGGTATAGACGACGTCCTTCTGGGTCTTCCATGGCTTCGGACTCATGCTCCTCACATTGACTGGGAGTCTGACAGCATTATTAGTTGGGGTTCGAAATGTCAGTCCCGATGTCTTCCCTTACCACCTAAGGTCGTTGCGGTTGCATCAACTGATCTCTCTCCCATACCTACACCCTATTTGGATTTCGCTGACGTGTTCTCCAAACAGGGTGCTGAGGTTCTTCCACCCCATAGGCCGTATGACTGTGCCATAGACCTTATCCCAGGTTCGGTTCCACCTAAAGGCAGGGTTTACCCCCTGTCGATACCTGAGTCGGAGGCCATGTCGACCTATATAAGAGAGAGTTTAGAGAAGGGGTTCATTCGTAAGTCTGTCTCTCCCGCGGGAGCTGGGTTTTTCTTTGTTCGGAAGAAAGAGGGTGATTTGCGTCCCTGCATAGATTACAGGGGTCTCAACGCAATCACAATAAAGAACAAATACCCATTACCTTTAATTTCGGAGCTCTTTGACAGACTGAGAGGAGCTCAAGTTTTTACGAAGTTGGATCTGCGGGGTGCGTATAACTTGGTACGAATTCGAAAGGGTGACGAATGGAAGACCGCTTTTAACACCCGAGACGGTCACTATGAATACCTCGTCATGCCTTTTGGGTTATGTAATGCACCCGCAGTATTTCAGGACTTCGTAAACGATGTGTTCAGGGATTTACTGTTATCCTCAGTAGTGGTGTATCTGGACGACATCCTGATTTTTTCTCCTGATCTGGAGACTCATCGTCAGGATGTCGTTCGTGTCCTTTCCCGTTTAAGGGAGCACTCATTGTTTGCTAAACTCGAGAAATGTGTATTCGAGCAGTCCTCATTGCCTTTTTTGGGTTACATTATCTCACAAGAGGGTCTGGCTATGGATCCTGCGAAGCTCTCTGCTGTCCTGCAATGGTCCGAACCTCATTCCTTGAAGGCGGTGCAACGCTTCTTAGGATTCATAAATTATTACAGGCAGTTCATACCCCATTTTTCTACTTTGGTGGCCCCTTTGGTGGCCTTGACTAAGAAAGGTGCTAATCCCAAAGCCTGGTCTACTGAGACATCTCAGGCTTTTGAGGCAGTAAAAAGACACTTTTCAACTGCTCCCGTTCTTCAAAGACCCGATGAGAATAAGCCCTTCCTCTTAGAGGTTGATGCCTCTTCAGTGGGTGCTGGTGCGGTCTTGTATCAAAAGAACGGTGCAGGTAGAAAAAGGCCGTGTTTCTTCTTTGCTAAAACCTTTTCACCGGCAGAGAGAAACTATACCATTGGGGATAGGGAACTGCTCGCCTTGAGATTAGCCTTGGAGGAGTGGCGTCACTTGCTGGAAGGAGCGAAACATCCTTTCCAGGTCTATACAGACCATAAGAATCTGACGTACTTACAAACCGCTCAGCGTCTGAATCCTCGCCAAGCCCGCTGGTCCTTGTTTTTCTCCCGCTTTCACTTCTCCATCAACTATCTGTCTGGGAGTAAGAATAACAAGGCAGACGCCCTGTCTCGCTCTATGCTTTCTACCCAGGAAGAGATTGACGAACCTCGTCTTATCCTTCCCTCCAGGGTTTTTCATACGCTCTCCCCTGTGACGTTAGACCAAATCCCACCGGGCAAGACCTTTGTTCCGCCTGATCGACAGAATGATATACTGTCATGGGCCCACACCTCAAAGGTGGGTGGGCATTTTGGTATTAGGCGGACACGAGAGTTACTGGAGAGGTGGTATTGGTGGCCACACTTAGCCAGCCACGTCAAGAGATATGTCGGTTCCTGCTACTCGTGTGCTCGCAACCGTCCATTACGGCAGAGACCGGCTGGGCTCTTGCATCCTTTACCAGTGCCAGATAGACCATGGGAGGTGGTAGGCATGGACTTTGTGGGTGATCTTCCATGTTCACAGGGACATAGATTTGTGTGGGTCATTACGGACCATTTCTCCCGGATGGTTCATCTCGTACCGTTATCGAGAATCCCATCTTCCAGGGTACTAGCCAAACTATTCCTCAAGCATGTCTTTAGGCTTCACGGGATGCCAGATCGTATCATTTGTGATAGAGGCCCGCAATTTACTTCCCGTTTCTGGCGAGATCTTTGTAGCCTTCTGCAAATTGAGTTGAATCTCTCTTCGGCATACCATCCGGAGACTAATGGTTTGGTTGAACGTACCAATCAATCTATGATTATATACCTTCGACACTTTGTTGCTGAGAACCACGATAACTGGTCCTCCCTCCTACCCTGGGCAGAATTTGCCCTTAACAATTCGCTGGCTGAGGCCACTGGGCAGACACCGTTCGTACTCAATAATGGGCAACACCCTAGGGTACCGGTACCGTTTCCCGCTGCTGCACCTCCTCCTCTTGTGGCCGACTGGGCAACTAATGCCAGAGAGGTTTGGGATCGGACTCAAGAGTCGATCCAAGCAGCTAAGGACCGTATGAAGACGGTGTCCGATAGGTTTCGTCGCCCGGCTCCTGTCTTTTCTCCAGGGGACTTTGTGTGGCTCTCTGCAAAACACGTGAGACTTAGAGTGAGCTCTGTCAAATTTGCTCCTCGCTTCCTGGGTCCTTATGAGGTTCTTCGACAGGTAAATCCTGTAGTCTATCAATTGAAGTTACCTGTCCATCTTAGGATTCATGACAAATTCCATGTCTCACTGCTAAAGCCGGCTATTTTACCTCACGCTCGTGAAGTGCACTCTCCTGCCTCTGATTCCTCTCGCTCTAGCTATGAGGTACGAGCCATAGTTGGTTCTAAGATGGTTAGAGGGCGCAGGTTCTTCTTGATAGATTGGGAGGGCTATGGCCCGGAACATCGCTCTTGGGAGCCTGAGGAGGCTGTCCATGCTCCCGACTTAGTTGCCGATTACCTGCGTCGCCGGGAGGGGGGCCCTTGAGGGGGAGGTACTGTTACGGTTGCTGCGAGCACTGGAGACTATGTCCAGATTTCTTGCTACTGCACATGTGCGAGCGCTGGAGACTAAGTCCAGATTTCTTGCTACTGCACATGTGCGAGCGCTGGAGACTAAGTCCAGATTTCGTGCTACTGCACATGTGCGAGCGCTGGAGACTAAGTCCAGATTTCGTGCTACTGCACATGTGCGAGCGCTGGAGACTAAGTCCAGATTTCTTGCTACTGCACATGTGCGAGCGCCGGAGACTAAGTCCAATCTTGGAGCCATTGCACATGTGTGGGTGACATCATCGCTGACACGAGGTCACATGTCTCTGACACCTTCTATGCCGATTGGTCGCTGGTCATGTGCTTGTGACGTCTTGCTCGGTGATAGGCCAGCATGACGTCACTCCTGTCGTTCTGGCAGCGGATTGGCTCTGGTGTCCTCCATCTTGGATGAGGCACAGAGTCTATATAAGACCCTGACACACGCCGCATGGTGCTCAGTCCTCTTGGTTCATGCATATGAGTAGACGCTCTGTGCGCGTTCCTCTAGGCATTCCTCTGTCTATGCTAGGTGAGCGCTACCGGCAGGGTAGCGTTCTTATACCTTACAGCTTCGGCTGCTGTCCGTATCCTTACCTCTTAGGGGAGCGGACATAGGCAGGTGCCTGAGGCACATGGTCTGGCTGGGCCTTGTGATTCTACTCTTAGGTGGACGTTGCCGCTAGGGTAACGTTCCTTATACTGCGTCTGGCAGTTGTTCGTATCCTCGCACACTAGGGGAGCGAACAGAGGTAGGAGCTTTGTGCGGCTTACGCTGCTGTTCGTCTCTTTTGCACCACTAGAAGAGCGGACCTAGGCAGGTGCCATATCTAGTGGTTCGTGTCCTCGCACACTAGTGGAGCGAACGCAGGTAGGAGCTTTGTGCGGCTTACGCTGCTGTTCGTCTCTTTTGCACCACTAGAAGAGCGGACCTAGGTAGGTGCCATTTCGCACACATTGCCTTTGTCTCTGTGATTGTTAACAGAGATCATTCCACACACCCTCCAAGTAAGGGAGGAATTGCTTTACTTACTTATTATATCCTTCTGTGAGTTAACAGAGGTATTGCACTCTGCCATAGTCTGCAGCAAAGTCTTTGCACGGTGGACCCTGACTGTCTGATACTCCTTTCGGTTATTATCAGACAGCCCCCCGTAACAGGGGCCGTGTCCCGCTCCCGGCCAGCCCTTCAACACTGACAATGCCATCCGGGTAGTGCGGGGCAGCCTCCACCTCCATGCTGGCACTGCCACTGTTAAAGTGCTGTCGAGGAGTAGGACACGGCCCCACACTTTAACACTGACAATGCCATCTGGGGAGATATTTTAGCCTGGACCTCCATGCCAACACTGCCACTCTTAAAGTGCGGGGCCGTGTCCTTCAACACTGACAATGCCGTCCGGAGAGTGGTTGGAAGAAGCTGTGAATATGTTTGAGCCTAATGAGCGGGTGCAGTGAATATGTATGAGCCTAATGATTGGGAAGGGAAGAAGAAAGAGAGGCAGCAGGAGCTAAGTGACAGCTGCTCCGGTGATCAATGAGTATAAAGTGCTTGGAGAGAGGGAAAGAGAGAGAGCGAATAAGTGGCATAATACTGTGACATCCTCATTCCCAGAAACTCTATGCATTCAGGTATATTCTCCAGGCTCTCCCCATTCAGTTTCATCACTTTCCCATCCATTTCAGCCTTTTGCTCAGGCCCCCAATCCTCACATTTCCCATTGACTTGCATTGTACTCAATATTCGTAACGAATACACGAGTATTACAAAGTACTCGTTATGAGTATAGCGAATACGAATATTACGGTACTCGCTCATCTCTAATTACGTATTTTATATATAAACTTAAATACATTTTTTTGGTCCCATAATGAGCCAGACAGCCATATCTACATATTATATTTAAAGGTGATAGGGGACCAATAAAATGGATGTATAAATTAAATTAAATTCTAAATTCATATGTACCCCAAAATTGTAACATACAAAAAATAAAACTTGTCCAAGGAAAAAAAATGAAAAACAAAAAAGTGAAGCTCTTGTAAATCTATTGATTTAGTTTTTTTAACATCCTAAAATGTAAAATGTAAAAACTATACTATACAATTTTGGTTTCACCATAACTTACATTTTTGGACAGCGAATGAACAGCGAATGAGCCATAAGGCTGTTAGTTGGTAATAAAAAGTGAAAGTACCAAAACAATCATCCCGTCATCAAAGAGATAATAGGAGTCAAATGGATAAGCGTTATCTTCTTGATACAACCCTTATAATATAGAAATGACTATATAAACTATATAAGCTCCGTTGTGTCTGGCAATCCAATCTCAACGCTGCTACTTTGTCTCTTTTGTGTTTTCTTACATTAATCCTATTTTCTCTTCCATTCAGCTAATTATGTGAATACTGTATATGAGCAAAACAAGTGCAGCAAAATTTTGCCCTGTGGTCGATCACCGCCCATTACCAGAAAACATTCTGCTTTCCAGGGACAGAGGGTAAACTGCAACATTACTGTGCTATTGTTCATCAAATTTCCCTTGATACATTCCTATAAAATAGCTGTCAGAAAAAGTACGATTAACCTGATAAGACATGAAATGAATGAGAACATAAATTAGTGGGTAACACCAGGCTTAGCGAGGGCGGTCATATTGACTGTGGTGACAGATTTTACAAACTAATTAGCAAAGAAATAGTGCGGAGTCATTGAGAACCACCCGGCATCACATTTGTCTCAAGGCTGTTTACTAAACACAATATATATTAAAAGATCACTATAAAGTCTTAAAATCCCCAGAGACCAAACAAAGCCAATAATAATTTCATTATAATGACACCGGCTTCCATTTTTATGGCCTGAAATGCCCATAAACAACTAATACAAGAAGTTGAGAAAGGTTTCTGGTGACATTTTAACTAAATTTCCCTGCAGGAGAGCAAAGGATGAATGAATGATGTGTAAACATAGGTGGAAGTTTTTGGAAAGTGTCAGCATTGCTTTGTTCTATTATAAGGATTGCTATATTATATATACGAATGTACGGATGGAACAGGGACTCTTAAGCTGGGTTCACACATAGCGACAACGACGTCGCTGTTACGTCACCATTTTCTGTGACTTAACAGCGACCTAGTAAGTCGCTGTTATGATTGCTGCTTAGCTGTCAAACACAGCAGAAGCAGCAGCAATCATAACGTCACTACATGTGCAGAGAGCAGGGAGCCGCGCACACTGCTTAGCGCTGGCTCCCTGCACTCCTAGCTACAGTACACATCGGGTTAATTAACCCGATGTGTACTGCAGCTACATGTGCAGGGAGCCGGCACTGGCAGCGTGAGAGCAGCGGAGGCTGGTAACGAAGGTAAATATCGGGTAACCACCTTGGTTACCCGATGTTTACCCTGGTTACAGCTTACCACAGCTGCCAGATGCCGACTCCTGCTCCCTGCTCGCTTCATTTCATCGCTCTCTCGCTGTCACACACAGCGATCTGTGCGTCACAGCGGGAGAGCAACAATAAAAAAACGAACCAGGGCTGTGTGTAACGAGCAGCGATCTCACAGCAGGAGCCAGATCGCTGCTCAGTGTCACACACAGCGAGATTGCTAATGAGGTCACTGCTGCGTCACAAAATTCGTGACTCAGCAGTGAACACCCCTTAGTGCAGGGGCCCCAGTCTCAGGGTTAGCCTATCTCTTATCTCAAGGGTAGACTTGATGGTAGCCAGGTTCGAGCCTCCACCATGACCCTATATCTTGTCCAAGCTCTAAAACAACTTCCCCCCACTCACAGAGGAAACCAGAAACTGAATAACCAAAACCCCATAAATAGGCACAGACAAGGGTATACAAAAACTTGTGCACATAGCACTAAAACACAAAGGAGGGACAGTATGTGCATAGGAGAGTAACGCAAAAGGTTACAAGATAAATACATAACTGAAAAACTCACACACCATGCAGAACCACAACTTGTAGATCACTATACAACTGGATAACCACAGGAACTGAGGAAGCCAAAAGCAAACAGCCCCAGAATCCAGAACCTTATAAAGACTGGAGATGGTGATCAACAACCTGAGCTCCCAGCAGCTGATCTGTCACGCCCAGTGATATGGGGTACTCGGTCCCGGGCAGTGTTTATCTTAGGAATGTCACTGTGATGTTCCGTGCCCTCAGCCCTTTTTGTAATGGGGGTGTATTTAGAGGGGATTAGGTTAGTGTTCATACGTGACGCCACTTACAGTGTGGCGGCTATATGGATGGAGCTTCCACTGCAAAATGTTACCACTGGGGCTGGTGTTAATTGCAGCCTGGATGGTGGGCCCTCCGCAAGCAGGACCGGGCCCCAGAGGATGGGTGATGTGATGGGCGTCGGAAGAAGGTAGTCCACACAGTAATTTAGTGCAACTGGTCTTTACTCACTGCATGCTGGTGGTAACTGGTTACCCAAAGCCAGTGTAGTAATCTGGTACCTTCTTCCCCTGCACCTGTCTCTGGTTAATGGGTTGCTGTGGCGTAGAGCAACTGGGGGTCCCCGTCCGGTGGTTTGTCCACTTCTGTCTGCCTGACAGTAATGTGAACCCTGTGGGGCTGGTGTCTCTGGTCCTGTCCCCGGATCTCCCTTTGCAACTGAGTCTTTGGATTCTTAGGGTCAGTGAGGTCCTTGTTGGTCCCCTCACTGTGCAGGTGATAACAGGCTGGCTTGGAGCTTCTACTTGTCCTACAGTCCTGTACCCCGTCGGTGCGAAGTTCTTGGAGTACTCCACCATACTCCACCGGCAACTACCCTCCTGGATACCAGGTTACTGTCAACCCCGCGTCAGTACGTCTCCTCCTGTCAACCTTCACTTCTCGACCCCCTACTCTGTACTGACTGTCTCCCCCTTGGTTATTTCCAGCACGTCCTCGGGCTGCAAGTGAAACTGGTTACACTTTTATTATATTGTTTTCAACATGTAAAACATAACAGGTCTTCCCATGCAGGGGATGTTCATGCTTAAACGTGTCATTAACTGGAGTACCCCTCCCTGAACCCACCACCCAAAAGTCCTGGTCCCAGAACCCACTAAGGAGGCAGGTCACCGGTTCCGTTGGTGACCAGGTCCGGACCATTACTGTCCCGGACCTTTCCTGCACCTGGCCTCTCCTGGTGGCGGTGCTTTAACAGGGTCCACTGGCTGGGTGTACTCTGGTGATGCACAACTGGTACAACTTTGTACAGGGTAAGAGTTTGTGGCTGCTGCCAGTCCAGCAGCCTGGGGTCCATTTTTATCAAAACATGAAAAACTGGTTAAGGCAACATTTTAAACTTTCAGATCAAGAACAGTTCAAACAATAACAAACTGGTAGCATAACAGGTCATAGCTACCAGGGTATTGGAAAGGAGCCATCTGGTTCCCCAACACTGGCCCGCTCCCAGGTGATAACCGGTTCCTGGTTCAGGGTAGCTCACTGCCGGGTCCCCATCAGCGACTGGGCACAGTACCTGGGGAAAATCATCAGCGGCGGCCTCCTCCATGGCTCCCGATGACGTGGTAGCCTGGGCTGTCGTCACTGGATCAGATGGTGCTTGCTCCTTCTCCAGCGGAGAAGGTGATGCGATCGCTTTTGGTCTCGCTGGCTCTGGCGGTGATGCGGCCTGGCTGAGGATGGATCCCGGTGTCTGAGTCGGTGCAGCCTGATCAAACAGCACTCCTCTCTCTTGGGTCATGTACCCCGTCGGTGCGTAGTTACGGGAGTACTCCACCATACTCCACCGGCAACTACCCTCCTGGATACCAGATTACTGTCAACCCCGCATCAGTGCGTCTCCTCCTGTCCACCTTCACTCCTCGACCCTCTACTCTGTACTGACTGTCTCTCCTCAGTCTGCCTCTCCCACCTGGTCAACTAGTGGACTGGACTGGCTCCACCTCTAGGCGGTCATCCATTGGTCCGACCCTAGCCCTGTACCATTGTATGGAGGATTGTTTGGGAAAACTGGGATTACCTGGAGTTTTTGTGTGTGACCAGCACTGGTCTTCTGGGGCCCGAGGGGGTAGGCCCTGTATCCTGGTGGGGATGCAGAAACTTGTAGCACCCTGATAACTTCAGGTGTGCTACAGATCACAGGTCAGTAGAAATTAACTCCCACTTTACCAGAGAGCAGTGAAGCCAGAACCAATACCCATGACAGGCTGTGCAACTAAAGAATCCCAGGCAGTTTGTCAGACTCTGCAGTGTGAACAGAGTCCGTGACACCAGTGAGTGCAACGCAGAATACCACACGACATACAGTATATATGTGGCGCCCCAGCGGTCTGGTTGCCACAGTAGTGTTGTCCCACAAAGGTCAATACTAAGCCTGGAAGCAAGAGGGAGAGTTCCTTGGCCAGTAATTACCTACATTTAATACAGTTCCTACTCAGGTCAGCAGGGGGAGCTCTAACCTGGGGGAGGAGTAGTGAGGTTGTGAGGAGAGCCGGTTTGAACCAGCCAGTTCTAGTCAGAGTGAGTTTTCCAGTCATAGAGAAAAGTGACAGTTGACAGGGGTCCAGTCCAGTCCAGTCAAGAGTTGAAAGCAGATGGCTGAGGAGAGAGGAGCTTGAGTGAGGAACTGGAGTAGTGCGGACATGCGAGCTGGGGTCTGGGGCTAAGACAGCTCAGCCCAGAAAAGCAAGGTCTGCAGAGAGGCACAGGAGGAAGATTCTGGGGAGCGTGGAGCTGAACCGGCTCGTCTCAGAAGAAAACGCTAAAAATCGGACATTGCAGTCCGTGGTTGCCAGGGTGCTTGAGTCCCGGTAACCAAATCCGAAGGACAGGAGGACTGCAGGTCTCCTGGCCCCAAAACAATCCGAAGGTACAGCCTCACTTTAGGAGTCCGGTGTTGTCTCCAGCAGAGTGGCATTAGTGAAGGCCCCAGCAGCCTACCATACGGGAATGGGAAGCACCACAAGTCACAGCAGAGAGGGTCTCCGTCGAACCAATGCAGCGGGGTCCTGTAGAAGAGAAGAAAGCGTAGGGAGAAGGCCTCAATACTCACCTGGCCAGGGAGATACCCCCCACCCCAACTGCTTCTAGGCCAACCGGATCGCTACCACCATCTGTACCGGTCTCCCAGGACTTCATCGGGTGTTGCAGAGTAAAAGGAAGGAGGTAAAGAAACTGCTGTGTTAATCTGTTATTATCCGTATCCCGGCCCCGCACCCTGAAGTCCACCAGGCTTCCAAAATAGACTTTGATACTGTGACCGGGGTCTCGCTCCACCTGTGGGGAGCAAGAGATCACCTCAGCTGCACCATCACACTGTGTGCAGAATTATTAGGCAGATGACTATTTCAATCACATGATACTTTTTATACATGTTGTCCTACTCCAAGCTGTATAGGCTGAGAGCCAACTACCAATTAAGTAAATCAGGTGATGTGCATCTCTGTAATGAGGAGGGGTGCGGTGTAATGACACCAACACCCTATATAAGGTGTGTTTAATTATTAGACAACTTCCTTTCCTTTGACAAAATGGGCCAGTAGAGAGTTTTGACGGGCTCTGAAAAGTCCAAAATTGTGAGATGTCTTGCAGAGGGATGCAGCAGCCTTGAAATTGCCAAGCTTTTGAAGCGTAATCACCGAACAATCAAGCGTTTCATGGCAAATAGTCAACAGGGTCGCAAGAATCGTGTTGGGCAAAAAAGGCGCAAAATAACTGCCCATGAATTGAGGAAAATCAAACGTGAAGCTGCCAAGATGCCATTTGCCACCAGTTTGGCCATATTACAGAGCTGCAACGTTACTGGAGTATCAAAAAGCACAAGGTGTGCCATACTCAGAGACATGGCCAACGTAAGGAAGGCTGAAAAATAACCAGCTTAGAACAAGAAACATAAGATAAAACGTCAAGACTGAGCCAAGAAATATCTTAAGACTCATTTTTCAAAGGTTTTATGGACTGATGAAATGGGAGTGACTCTTGATGGGCCAGATGGATGGGCCAGAGGCTGGATCAGTAAAGGGCAGAGAGCTCCGCTCCAACTCAGACACCAGCAAGATGGAGGTGGGGTACTGGTATGGGCTGGTATCATCAAAGATGAACTTGTGGGATCTTTTAGGGTTGAGGATGGAGTGAAGCTCAACTCCCAGACCTACTGCCAGTTTCTGGAAGACAACTTCTTCAGGCAGTGGTACAGGAAGAAGTCGGTATTGTTCAAGAAAAACATGATTTTTATGCAGGACAATGCTCCATCACATGCATCCAACTACTGCACAGTGTGACTGGCTAGTAAAGGTCTAAAAGATGAAAAAATAATGACATGGCCCCCTTGTTCACCTGATCTGAACCCCATAGAGAACCTGTTATCCCTCACAAAATGTAAGATCAACAGGGAGGGAAAACAGTACACCTCTCGGAACAGTGTCTTGGAGGCTGTGGTGGCTGCTGCACGCAATGTTGATCGTAAACAGATCAATCAACTGACAGAGTCTATGGATGGTAGGCTGTTGAGCGTCATCATACAGAAAGGTGGCTATATTGGTCACTAATTTTTGGGGGTTTTGTTTTTGCATGTCAGAAATGTTTATTTCTAAATTTTGTGCAGTTGTATTGGTTTACCTGGTGACAATAAACAAGTGAGATGGGAATATATTTGGTTTTTATTAAGTTGCCTAATAAGTCTGCACAGTAATAGTTACCTACACAAACAGATATCCTCCTAAGATAGCCAAATCTAAAAAAAAAAAAAACACTTCAACTTCCAAAAATATTAAGCGTTGATATTTATGAGTCTTTTGGGTTGATTGAGAACATAGTTGTTGATCAATAATACAAAAAATCCTCTAAAATACAATGCCTATTAATTCTGCACGCGGTGTAAAGAGTCATTACACACAGAGTGATCTATTTCAAGTTTTATTTCTGTTAATGTTGTTAATGTTGATGATTATGGCTTACACACAATGAAAACCCAAAAGTCATTATCTCAGAAAATTATAATATTAAATAAAATGAGCTGAAAAAATTATTTTACACTCAGAAATGTTGGCGCCTACTGAAAAGGCTGTAGAGTAAATGCCTCAATACTTGGTCGGGGCTCCTTTTGCATGAAGTACAGCATCAATGCGACAATGCGGCATGGAGGCGATCAGCCTGTGGCACTGCTGAGGCGTTATGGAAGCCCAGGTTGTTTTGATAGCAGCCTTCATCTCGTCTGCACTGTTGGCTCTGGTGTCTCTCATAGATTCTCTATGGGGTTTAGGTCAGGCAAGTTTGCAGGCCAATCAAGCACAGTGATACTGTGGTTATTAAACCAGGTATTGGTACTTTTAGCAGTGTGCACAGGGGCCAGGTCCTGCTGGAAAATAACATTTCCATCTCTAAAATTCTTGTTGGCTCTGGGAGGAGGTGGAAATCCTGATAGATAGATTGGTGAGTAAAAATGTGAGTAGAGACCCGGTGGTATACCTGTTGAATGCCCTCCCACCATTTCTAAGTAAACCCGAGATAAAGTTACTGCTTCATATCCTCACAGCTGCCAAGTGCTTAATTTCATTGTTCTGGAAAAGAGTGGCACCTCCGTCTGTCTCAGATTTATATGTCCGGATAACAGATGTTAGAAATATGGAAGGACTAACGGCCCAGCTTCATAACACAATGGATGGGTTTCTAACGACTTGGTCTTTGTGGGATGCTTTTGCGGACTCATACCAGATATAGGACAGAGAAGGCCTCTAGTGTAATAGATGTTTTTGTTTTATGCATTAAAGGGATCTGTGAGTGCACTATTGAGCCCTCCAGACCGGGCCCTGACCTCTCTTCTCTCTCACTCTTATGTGTGATAAGAAATTGCCTGCCTTCCACTTACCCTCTGATATGCCTATTATACATTGTATTTGAAGGCATACTTGGGAAATATTTTTGATACCTGTAAATGTGTTTTCACTCTTGGTTGTAAAACTTGTTAAAAAATCTTTTCAAAATAAAAAGTTTAAGAAAAAAAAAAATCTTGTTGGCAGAGGGAAGCATTAAGTGCTCTAAAATTTCCTGGTAGACAGCTGCGCAGTCTCGATAAAACACAGTGGAGCTACGCAGATGACATGGCTCCCCAAACCATCGCTGATTGTGGAAACTTCACTCTACACCTCAAGCAGCTTGGAACTTGGATTGTGGTCTCTCCACTCTTACCTCAGACTCTGGGACAGAGACTTCCAAATTAAATATATATATATATATATATATTTTTATATATATATATATATATATATATATATATATATATATATATATAGTGCAGACCAAAAGTTTGGACACACCTTCTCATCTGTAGAATAACTTTTAAAAGGAGACTTTGTGCAGCAGCCTTCATGGTAAAATAGCTGCTAGGAAACCACTGCTAAGGACAGGTAACAAGCAGAAGATACTCGTTTGGGCTAAAGAACACAAGGAATGGACAATAGACCAGTGGAAATCTGTGCTTTGGTCTGATGAGTCCAAATTTGAGATCTTTAGAGCCAACCACCGTGTCTTTGTAGAAAAGGTGAACGGATGGACTCTACATGCCTGGCTCCCACCGTGAAGCATGGAGGAGGTGTGATGGTGTGGGGGTGCTTTGCTGGTGACACTGTTGGTGATTTATTCAAAATTGAAGGCATACAGAACCAGCATGGCTACCACAGCATCTTGCAGCGGTATGCTGTTCCTTCCGGTTTGCGTTTAGTTGGACCATCATTTATTTTTCAACAGGACAATGACCTCAAACAAACCTCCAGGCTGTGTAAGGGCTATTTGACTAAGAAGCAGAGTGATGGGGTGCTACGTCAGATGACCTGGTCTCCACAGTCACCAGACCTGAACCCAATCGAGATGGTTTGGGGTGAGCTGGACCGCAGAGTGAAGGCAAAAGGGCCAACAAGTGCTAAGCATCTCTGGGAACTCCTTCAAGACTGTTTGTTGACCATTTCCGATGAGTACTTCTTGAAGCTCATCAAGAGAATGCCAAGAGAGTGCAAAGTAGTAATCAAAGCAAAAGGTGGCTACTTTGAAGAACCTAGAATATAAGACATATTTTCAGTTGTTTCACACTTTAATTATTTCTTTATATTTTATATATATTTATATATATATATGTATATATATATATACAGTTAGGTCCAGAAATATTTGGACAGTGACACAATTTTCGCGAGTTGGGCTCTGCATGCCACCACATTGGATTTGAAATGAAACCTCTACAACAGAATTCAAGTGCAGATTGTAACGTTTAATTTGAAGGTTTGAACAAAAATATCTGATAGAAATTGTAGGAATTGTACACATTTCTTTACAAACACTCCACATTTTAGGAGGTCAAAAGTAATTGGACAAATAAACCAAACCCAAAAAAAAATTTTTAGTTTCAATATTTTGTTGCGAATCCTTTGGAGGCAATCACTGCCTTAAGACTGGAACCCATGGACATCACCAAACGCTGGGTTTCCTCCTTCTTAATGCTTTGCCAGGCCTTTACAGCCACAGCCTTCAGGTCTTGCTTGTTTGTGGGTCTTTCCGTCTTAAGTCTGGATTTGAGCAAGTGAAATGCATGCTCAAATGGGTTAAGATCTGGTGATTGACTTGGCCATTGCAGAATGTTCCACTTTTTTGCACTCATGAACTCCTGGGTAGCTTTGGCTGTATGCTTGGGGTCATTGTCCATCTGTACTATGAAGCGCCGTCCGATCAACTTTGCGGCATTTGGCTGAATCTGGGTAGAAAGTATATCCCGGTACACTTCATAATTCATCCGGCTACTCTTGTCTGCTGTTATGTCATCAATAAACACAAGTGACCCAGTGCCATTGAAAGCCATGCATGCCCATGCCATCACGTTGCCTCCACCATGTTTTACAGAGGATGTGGTGTGCCTTGGATCATGTGCCGTTCCCTTTCTTCTCCAAACTTTTTTCTTCCCATCATTCTGGTACAGGTTGATCTTGGTCTCATCTGTCCATAGAATACTTTTCCAGAACTGAGCTGGCTTCATGAGGTGTTTTTCAGCAAATTTAACTCTGGCCTGTCTATTTTTGGAATTGATGAATGGTTTGCATCTAGATGTGAACCCTTTGTATTTACTTTCATGGAGTCTTCTCTTTACTGTTGACTTAGAGAAAGATACACCTACTTCACTGAGAGTGTTCTGGACTTCAGTTGATGTTGTGAACGGGTTCTTCTTCACCAAAGAAAGTATGCGGCGATCATCCACCACTGTTGTCATCCGTGGACGCCCAGGCCTTTTTGAGTTCCCAAGCTCACCAGTCAATTCCTTTTTTCTCAGAATGTACCCGACTGTTGATTTTGCTACTCCAAGCATGTCTGCTATCTCTCTGATGGATTTTTTTTTTTTCAGCCTCAGGATGTTCTGCTTCACCTCAATTGAGAGTTCCTTAGACCGCATGTTGTCTGGTCACAGCAACAGCTTCCAAATGCAAAACCACACACCTGTAATCAACCCCAGACCTTTTAACTACTTCATTGATTACAGGTTAACAAGGGAGACGCCTTCAGAGTTAATTGCAGCCCTTAGAGTCCCTTGTCCAATTACTTTTGGTCCCTTGAAAAAGAGGAGGCTATGCATTACAGAGCTATGATTCCTAAACCCTTTCTCCGATTTGGATGTGAAAACTCTCATATTGCAGCTGGGAGTGTGCACTTTCAGCCCATGTTATATCTATAATTGTATTTCTGAACATATTTTTGTAAACAGCTAAAATAACAAAACTTGTGTCACTGTCCAAATATTTCTGAGATACAGTAGAGATACAGTATATACTGTATTTATTTATATTTACTATCTTATGTCTTGCTGTTTTACATATTTTTTTGACCACAAGTTCAGCTCTCATATTATTTTTAGTAATGTCTATGTGGAGGTTTAAGGTTTTTTTACAAAAAAAAAGACCTGACACCACTGGCGAACTCTACCAACCCCACTCTAAGCATGGGAGATCGGCCAGGGTTGATGACGTTTGATTTGTAATGTCTCTGGTACACCAATATGGAAAGTGAATATGTCATCAGAGAATGATGTATTGTTTAAATTGGGCTTTTGCGTCAAATGTATGTTCAACTCCTTAATGACTTATGACACACTATTTCTGCCATAAATTGTCATAATATAATAAACGGTACCTCAACTCATGGTAATGATTTTTTTTTTCTTTCTAAATTATACTTCATTTACATTCAATCAATTATCATGACATTATATTCACCACTGTGCAAACAAGTCAAATTCTGCGCCATGGGCTTCCCAGAGCTGCCAAACCGCAGTTGTATTTTCAGTATGTGCTCTCCATGCACTGCGGGGAAGTGAATGTGAAGGCAGAGACGCTATCAGATGATCCGGAGAAGACACCTGCGGCAACGTTTCAGGGGAAACTCGTCCTTTCTCAAGCCTGCAATGCTTCACTCCTTAAGACGACGCACACCAAGTGACCCAGAATCATAAGGAAACAATTCAATGCATATCCACAATTGATATACATCATGTTTAGTTGATCATAATAGCTACCATAATTATTAAATTAAGACTGCATTATACTATACATAAGTAGATGAAATCTAAAACCCATTAGAAAATACACATTATGTGTTAGTACATATGTACTTTGGGCATTACTTGGGAAAACTGCAATATGGCTACCAAACCTTGCTTCTCATATGTGCTTGCATGCCGAACCCTCATCTTTACCTGCAGATAATGGCTGAATTATTCAGCCATCATCTGCTTGTAACAACCTGTTAATCTCTGTCAGCGGCTTTTAACAAGTGGTTTTCTGCCAGTAGATGCAGGTCTGTGAACTCAGTGACCTCATATGAGGGAGGTCATTGAGTTTAATGAGATCACCTGAGGTCAATTTATCTATGTTCACAGATGGGGTACCGTGGGAACCTCCAGCTGTGACAGCAAATAAACTGAGTGACATCACCACTCATCACTGCTGCTCAGTCAGTCCCTGCCTGAAGCCACAGTGTGCGGATATGTTCTGTGCCCGTACGCTGAGACTTCACTATGTATGCAGTAGAGCTGGAATTGCCATGGGACCTCATATGGATTACGTCAGAACCTTGTGTTTGGGGATAATAAAGGTGTGAAAAAGGGTGTTCTTTTTTGTATTTTATTTCAAATAAAGGATTTTTTCGGTATTTTTGTTAATTTCTTTTCAATTACACATTAGATATGGGGGTATCATAGATACCTCCTATTACTAATTTAGGGCTTAGTGGCATCTGCGAGCTGACATTAACCCCTTATTACCCCGATTGCCACCGCACCAGAGCAATCGGAATGAGCCGGGTAACGTGCTGGGATTGTCGCATCCAATGGATGCAACAATACTGGGTGGCTGCAGGCTGCTATTTTTAGTCTGGGGGGCAAATAACCATGGGCCTCCCTAGCCTGAAAATACCAGACCCCAGCTGTCGGCTTTATCTTGACTGGGTATCAAAATTGGAGGACTGTATGTTGATTTTCTTAATTATTTAATTAAATATTTTTTTAAAAAACGCATGCGGTCCCTCTTATTTTGATACATAGCCAAGATAAGTGCATTTTTGGGGGCTACATCCATGCTTTATCTGTGCTGGGTATCATATTATGGGGGGATCCTATGCCAATTTTTATATTTCTGTATTTATTTTTACACCACTATACATACACAAACATCGTGTGAGATTGCAAGCAGTCATACATGCTGTCACACAGTGTTGGGGGCACGATCTGACTGCAACCAATCACAGATGCCAGGATTGCCGGTGGTAGGGAGAAACAGTGCATCAATGCATGAGGTTAATAAGTAGTGTTACAGCCGCACGGAGACTGGCAAGCATAACGCGCCTGCTCCAATCCACCTATCCATTATACCACCATTTTAAAGCACCTGATTCGGGTCCTCATAGACTTATATGGGGATCGGCGTCAGGCCAGGTATATGGAATCAATTGCGGGCCCGATCCGGGTGGTTTTTTTTAAGTCTGGTTGAACCTGACGATTCCAGATATCTCTCTCAGGGGACAGACCAGGTGAATCTGGTATCAGAAAGTCACAGGACCTCTCTGCTGGCAGGTCCACTGCTGTTATTTAATACCATTGTGGTGCTATAAGAATTAAGCACCTTTTCCTGCCTGGCTGCGGGCTTTAGCTGTCAATTTCAGGTGTGGATCTTTGAGATCACTCCCCTTCCCTATTTAAAGCATGTGATGTGATCATATGAGACCTGTGATAGAATCTACCGTATTTTTCGCTTTATAAGACGCACTTTTCCTCCCCAAATTTTGGGAGGAAAATGGGGGGTGCGTCTTATAAAGCGGTAGCGGGGGGGGGGGGGTCCTGTCTGAAGCGATCGGGCGGGTGCCTGTGGCTGCATGCAAGCGGCCGGGTACCTGTACTTGCATGCAGCGGCAGCCGGGTACCCGTGGCTGTGTGCGGGCGGCAGCGGGTGCTGTGTGGGGTCGGCAGCCAGGTACCTGTGCTTGCATGCGGTGGCAGACGGGTACCCATGGCTGTGTGCGGGCGGCAGCCGGGTGCTGTGTGCGAGCGGCAGTCGGGTGACCGTGCAGGTACCCGGCTGCCGCCCTCACACAGTCACCCATCTGCCGCCCGCACACAGCCATGGGTACCCGGCTGCCACCGCACGCAAGCACAGGTACCCGGCGGCTTGTACGCAGAGTGGGCGGGCAGCCTGCTGGCTGCCACTCTGTGCATGCGGGGCGGGCGGCTGTGCAGCTTACCAGTTGTCCGCGGTCCCACTTTCAAATGATGGCGCCGGTGGAGCTCTTGGATGAGAGCTCCATCTGCGCACGCGCTGCTCCGGGAGTCAGCGCGTGCGCAGATGGAGCCCTTGGATGAGAGCTCCATCTGCGCATGCGTCGCTCCGGGCGCCATTACTTGAATCGGGACCGCGGACACACTCCACCACTGAGCCGTCGCCGCCGCTCCCACCACTGAGCCGCCGCCGCCGCCGCTGCCACCACTGAACCGGGACCGCGGACACACGCCACCACTGAGCAGTCCCTGCCGCTGCCACCACTGAGCAGTTGCCGCCGCTCCCACCACTGAGCCGCCGCCGCCGCCGCTGCCACCACTGAACCGGGACCGCGGACACTCACTGCACCGGCCTGCTGCACGGCTCTCATGCCACGGCTGCTGCCGCCACCACGGACCCCACGGATCCTGCCACCGCGGACACCACCGCGCCTGCAACCACGGACGCCACGGCACCTGCAACCACGGACCCCGCTGCCACTGACCTGCCGCGCCTGCCAGCACAACCTGTGCCTCCTGTGACCCCGCTTCACCACCACTGCTGCCCCCCTCCGGTAAGAGAACATCGGAGTATAAGACGGACCCCATTTTTCTTTTTTTTACCTTTTTTTATGTCTAAGTTTGGGGTGCGTCTTATATTCCGGTGCGTCTTATAAAGCGAAAAATACGGTAAATCCTCATTTCTATGCGGTCCACTTTGGTAGGAGTCTGCTCTGGAAGACGTCTGTCGTTTTGTTTGCTGTATTGAAGCCGCCTGGATTGTCTTTTCCTTGCATGTCTATTTCTTCTGTTTGTATTCCTTCTTTTGAGGTTCTGTATTGTTGTGGTGAGTCTAGCGATCTTGTCGGCCTACTTACTAGGCAGGGTGAGTGGAGGGCTATTTGAGGGAATAAGGTATCCTGCTCGGTGACAGGTTGAAAGAACCTGTAAAGGGACGCTAGAGAGCTCAGGAGTCAACTTGGGGGTAAGTTTTGGAGGTGTCCCCTCACCCCTCTCACTAGCGGCAGGGACCTCCATTGTATGGTGACCCTTGTGTGTTGTAACGTCTTCTGGGGGTTTACCAGGTACTAGGTAAACCCCACTTGTCACGTGCGGGACTCTAATGGAGATATGATAATTTTCTGGATCGAGTCAATGCTTTATTGATTTTTGCAGCTTTATCTTACAGATAGATTGGAGATAAGAGATGTATAAGATTACAGACTAGAATAGAAATTACAAGCTTTCCAGGACTCTATCGTGTAGTACGCTCGTATTACTTTTTTTTTCTATTGGTCTATTCTCTTTGTCGGACCATGTTATTAGAAGTTTGGTGGAAACGTCTGGTGATTACGATGTGATAGACTGCAATGATGGTTCATGAAAATGTAACTGCTCTTTATATCCAACACTGTCTTGTCATATTGAAAAATGGGCTATTAATCCCGCATTCAGATGTACCTGATCTTCAAACAACTTTGGTTAATGGCCTATTTTGGCAGCCGAGATGATTGCTATGCGAATCATCAGGAACACGCCGACTGGATGAGTAAAATATGGGAAAATTTTATTTTATTTTTGTTCCGTTTTGAATGCAAATGAGATTGCTTCTAAGTGCGCAATAATTTAATCTTCAGTGGAAGAAAAAAACTATATTTTTACATAATATATACAGCCTTCATTTTTTACATGTTTTTTTAAAAAAGCTTTTACATTTGTACAAACAATTTGGTTTTACATTTTAGAGACAAAAAAAATAGCAGAAAAATAATCACTAGTAAAAATGATGTAAAATTAATATTTAATGTGTTTTTAAACTCCAACTTTCGGTGCTGATTATGGAGGGTCGGTCCGGGCGTTGGCCGAGGCCAAGGGTTGTAGTCGTGCACCCGCCCGATGCACTACATGGACCGGGGTTAGAGGGTGCCGTGGGGTCGGTGTGTTGGTTCAGTTCACACGCTATATGTCTTCGTCCAGAAGAATCACAGGCACACTCAGGACTGCTGGAAAACACTTTAACTTTAATGTATACTGTTTTTATACACCAACGATCTTCTCCAGTGGAGAGGCACAAATTTTTTACAGGCATGATAACACAGTGCAACATGGCACTTCCCATACTGGCTATACACAGTCTAACCGGCCCGTGGGAGCAAAGGCTACCTGGGTTTGCATTCGAAGACCCCAGAACTGGCAGTAACGGTTAAGGCACTAATCTTCTACTGAACTATTACAGTCTGCCTGCTGACGACGGAAGCACTGCTGATACAACACCCAGGATCTGCGCTGTAACAACATGCTGTAGGTCACTAACTTCTGTTTTCCTCCTGCCGAAATCTCCGCCTGTTTTTCTTGTATACCACACCGCTCTTTCTGCTCCACTACTTGCTTCTCTCCATCTCTAAAGGGGGTTTTACATGCTGCGATATCGTTAATGTTTTATCATCAGGGTAACGTCGTTAGTGACGCCCCTCTGGTGTCATTAACGGTATTGCAGCGTGTAACACTTACCAGCGACCTTAAACGTCCTCCAAAGTGGTGAAAATCGTTCACCATGGAGAGGTCATCCTAAAACCAAAAATTGTTAATGGTTGTTTATAGATGTTGTTCCTCGTTCCTGCGGCAGCACACATCGCTGTGTGTGACACCGCAGGAGCAGGGAACCTCACCTTACCTGCGTCCCGCCCGCAATGAGGAAGGAAAAAGGTGGGCGGGATGTTCATCCCGCTCATCTCCGCCCCTCCGCTTTGATTGGCCGGCCGCTTAGTGACGTCTCGGTGATGTTGCCGTGACGCCGAACGCATCTCCCCCTTGAGGGAGGGATTGTTCGGCAGTCACAGCGACGCCGCAGACCAGGTAAGTGCGTGTGACGCTGCCGTAGCGATATTGTTCGCTGCGGCAGCGATCACACGATATCGCATGCACGACGGGGGCGGGTGCTTTTGCGTACGATATCGCTAGCAATTGCTAGAAATATCGTAGCATGTAAAGCCCGCTTAACACTTACTACTTAAAGGGAACCAGTCAGCAGATTTGGGGCCTATAAGCTGCGGCCACCACCAGTGGGGTCGTATATTCAGCATTCTAACATGCTGTATATAAGAGCCCAGGCCGCTGTGTAGAATGGAAAAATCACTTTATAATACTCATCTAACGGTCACTGCGATGGAGTTGGGTCATATGGGTGTCTTCGTTCTCCGGTGCCAGCACCTCCTCTTTCGGGCATCTTTGTCGTCCTTTTTCTGAAGACAGTGTGCCGTCCCGTGCTCGGTGGCAGGCAAGCCGCTCGGGTCCGGACCTTCAGTGGGTGGCTCGAGGGCCTCCGGACCTGGGGGTCCTGCGGTCACTCCGATCAAAAAGGGGTTGGTGTTTTGAGGACGTAGGTGTACGGCCGGAGCCGTGTTTAAGTTCATGACACCACCCACGGGATGTGGTGAAGGTGGACACCACCGCTGCAGTTACGGGGCACCTGAGGGAGATGTTGAGCAGCAAGTTGTTAACCCCTCCGTGGGTAGGGATGGTGGTCGGTGCCCGCAGCCGGCTGCAGTCTGGTCCCCCACAGCGGTTGGTGGTCTCTGTCTTTCTCCTGCACCCTTTGTGTGATGGTGGACTACCTGCGCTTGCAACTTCAGGAGTCCGCTCCCCAGCTTGTGGTTGCCGGAGGAGCCCTTTGCCCGCAGATGCTGGCCCGTGGGATCTCTCTGCCGTGGCGGTGGCTTTCTATCCCCCTCGTTGGGCTGATGTCTTCAGTCGGGACTTTGGGTGGGACAGGACCTATAGTCCTGGCCGTAATCAGTTAATTAGCTATCCCCCAGTAGCTTCTGAACCTAGCTTCAAGCTTCAGGGTCTGAGGACCCCCCTTTGTGCTCCGGTTTCCGAGTCGGTTCCCCGGGTCGGTACCGGCGGGCCACTACCCTGTCCCGGTCCACCACGGTTCCACCGAGCAGTCTTCCCAGCTCCTGCAAATAGAGGCCTCCGTATGCCTCCTAGCCAGAGGTGCCCGGGCTCCTACCCTGGCACCTGTCAGTTAGTTGCAGACCTGACACACAGGCCTGACCTCCTCCACTGAACTCCCAAACTGATCTGACTTCTTTTCCCACCTCAGTCTATCCGAACTCCTCGGTGGACGTGTCCAACTGCCTGCCTCCGCCCCCTGGTGTGTCCATCAACCACTGAGGGGGAATGACTAGGGTTTTTAAGTGTTTGGCTGCTGTCACCTTGTTAGGGGACTGGTGTAGTGCGGGGCCCTATATGTGACTACCTGGCCCCGGCCAGGGCATCACAACAGCATGCATGACGCGTCCTACCTCATCCACACTCGCCGGCATTGAGGTCCTGTGCAGGCACACTTTGATCTGCCCTAAGTAGAGCAGATTAATGTATTGCAATGCGCCTGTGTGGGACCGGCGAGTGTGTATGACATAGGATGCGTCATGCACACAAGCTTCAGAAGGAGGACAAAGATGGCCGAAAAAGGAGGTGCCGGCACCGGAGAATGGAGACTGCCATATGACCCAACTCCACCGCAGCGACCATTTAGGTAAGTATTATAAAGTGATTTTTACGTTCTACACAGCGGCCTGGGCTCTTATATTCAGCATGTTAGAATACTGTCTATAAGAGCCCACTGGTGGTGGCCACAGCTTATAGGCCCCAAATCTGCTGCCAGGTTCCCTTTAAAACCAGAAAATCCTTCCTCCTATATGCACCTAAACTGTGGGCCGGGCTTCCTTCATTAACACTTGAAGTCCTACTACTGTACCTTCTATTTGAGCTCCCTCCTAGCATTTAGAGAGTCCAGTGCCATCTAGTGGTAGCTCGCAGGACAGTGACATAACCCACAGGAATACTTACAGGTAATACACTAAAATGCATAAAGTACATTGTACAGTTAGCAGATAATATGCACTTTCACAATTCAACAATCGGTGTCTTAAGGCGCGGTACTATCCGTAGGACACCCTCCTTCAATTATTTAAGGAAAAAAATTCTGAAAATGAGAGCTCCATTTTATTAGCACAGTGTTTCAAATCCTCTGCAAATGATACCTTCCATGTTTGGGAACTAAAGTATATAGTTATTAAGAGTCCAAAACTGTGCATAATGGTATAATAGGAAAGCACTGAATGAAAATAAACCAACCTGGAGGTGGTACAAAAGAAAAGTGTCTCTGATGTCTCAATCAATGCCCAAAATCATACTGTTGTCTATAGGGATAAAATAATTGCTGCTTTTATCCACCACTAGAGGGAGCTTAGATCAAACTGTAGCACATCTGGTGTAATGGACTGCCATGGACCAATAGGGGATAACTTGTTTTTATCAGACAACCTCTGTAAATGGAGATGTGTTGCATTTTTCTGGGTGGCCCATAGTATAACTGTGCATACAAAAAGCCAAGGGAGCTTTTGCTTTTAAATGTCTGAGTCAACAGAGGCGTGACACCCACCTATAATGTGCCATAAGCCATTTCCACCATAAAATTTATTGAACAAGTGATACTAATAAATAAGTCATAAAATAATACATCATGTCCTTGATGCCTAGGTTAACCAACTGAATAATGTGTTTAATTAGAGATTAGTAAATTGATCCAAGGTAAATTAAATTCACCTCAAAATTAAAAAAAAAAATCAGGTTCACCTGAATCGGAATTTTTTTCCCGATTGGACATCTGCTGTTTTGCTAGATTGTAGAGGGCTGGAAAGAATTTAAACAATTATATTCCCTACACCTGCCCCACTGCTCCTGGTCCTCTGATTGTCTTCCCTATCTTTGTTTCTGGACTCTGGCCCGATCTTCCGGTAACTAGGACCCCATGACTGCTTGTACATTGTATGTGGCTCCCCATGTACTGTAATTACTTGTGATACACTGCACATCTGTAAGAGGGTGGCTGAGGTGGTTGTGTGTCCTGCCCCTAATGACATCAAACGCATTTATATGTCACATGTCACATGTGCATTATGTCATGTGTCTTTGTATGTAATGTGATATTCTCATGTATAGTGATATATAGGAATGCATAAGAACTATTATGAGTAATGTTGGTAAGGAACGTGACCTAGATACTGACTGTAGGGCAAGCAATAGTTAAACTTGGGACTAGCCCACAATGGGTGGAGTTAGTTCATAGGGTAAGTGACTGTTTCCTGTTAGAAGTTAGATAGGGAACAGCTAGTGATTAGTATGGACATGAAAATCATATAGCACACCAATGTCGCATTTAGTGGGTGACTCATGGCAACTACAAGAAGTAACACTAAAATGAAACAGCGAGACCTGACCGGACAGACACATTGAAGGTCAGCATTAAAATGTAGCTTTGTCTAAGAATGGACTTGCTCCTATAGTGAAGGGTCATTAGGAGGGTGCTAAGCATAAGGTACAGTGTAGCTTACGGCTCAGTGGGAACGCACCGAAACAGGAATGAACCTGAAATGAGTCAGAAGTCCTTTGCCACAGATCCAAAAGTGTCGCAAATCCCTTTTGCTGTGAAGCTAGGCTGATTGATGGTGGAAGGACTTGGAACATCAGAGAAGGTAATGGCTGAGGATATGGTGAAGGAAGTGTGTTTAATTGTGCCTTGTACTTTGGAAACTGTGCTTAAGTTGTGTGCCTGCCGTCTCACATTTAAAATTATTATTAATAATAAAAATAATAATAATAATTTTATTTATATCGCGCAGACATATTCCGCAGCACTTGTACAATCAAGCAGGGACGTGTACGGACAATAAATAGTAATAGGTAGAACGTGCTTTTTATATACAGTCCAGCCATCATTATAAGAAATAAGGATTTGTACATAAAGCTGCATGAACTAGTTATCAGCCAGTATCAGTCAAAATGCAGTTACCAAGCTCCATTGGTTGTATGGAGGATGTGGAGACATGAATAGGAGGGAGCAGATTATGGGTAACATTTAGAAGGATGTGTGCTGCCCCCGTGCCAGCAGCCGGCGCTGCTCGGATCCAGACCCACTATGTGGCTCGAGGGATCCTCCGGACTCGGGGGTCAAGCGGACACGCTGAATGAAAAGGGTAGGGGGGATGTAGTTGTACGGCCTTGGCCGTGTTCAGTTTGTGATGCCACCTACGGTGTGTGGTGAAGTGGGACACCACTGCTGCGGTTGTGGGGCACCCGGGGGAGATGTAGTGGCAGCTGGATGCTAACCCCTCCGGGGGTGGGGATGGTTGCCCCAGGGCCCAGTGTCTCTGTGCAGGGTATGGCGATGGCAGGGGCTTGCGTGCCCGGAAGGACAAGGGGATGTTTGGTTACTCACAGTTAAAGGAATCACACGAGTCTTTTGGTAAACCATGGTGCTGGTGGCCGGCCGACGTGGCCGGTTGTACTCTGGTCCCTCACCCGAGTTGATGGTCGCCATCTTCTCCTCTGCACTAATTGTGCTTGTGTTTTTAGACTTCCCAGTGTGGAACGCAGGAGTCCGCTCCCGGCTTTCTGTGTGCCTGAGGAGCCGTGCCCGTCTGACACTGACCCGTGGGATCTACAGGCTCTGACAGTGGCCCTATCCCTCTCTGTGGGTGGTTGCCTACTTTTCGGGACTTAGGTTGGGACAGGACCTATAATCCTGCTCTCAATCGGTTAATGAGCTAGGCCGTTGGTCGTTGGTCCCGGTCCTGGCTTCAGGGTCTGACTACCCCCTCTGTGCACGGTTTCCGGTCGGGTTTCCGGTGTCGGTACTGGTGGGCTGAAACCCTGCTCCGGTCCTCCGACGGATCTGCCGAGCCGTCTTCCCGTCTCCTGCTGACGGAGACCACCGTCTGCCACCTAGCCAAGGTACCAGGGCTCCAACCTGGCACCATTCAACTTGAACTTCTCCTCCGCTGGAGCTACACCTAGCTCCAGCCCACACTCCTCTCAGCTTGAACTCCAGACTTCATCTCCAGGCTTCATCTGCTTGTTTTTTCGCCTCGGGCTGTCTAGACCCCTAGGTGGGCATTTCCTAACCGACTGGTCCCACCCACTGGTGTGCCTGTCTTGCCCTGAGGGGGGTGACTAGGGTTTCAGGTCGGATGTATGTAACCTAGGTCAGGGAAGGTGATATGCGGAGGCCTAATGTGTGACTACCTGGTTTTGCCAGGGCGTCACAGATGGAACAGGGGAAAGTTAGGTTAGTGAGTTGAGGTGATATGCCTCTCTAAAGAGATGTGTTTTTAAAGCTTGTTTAAATCACTGTTGTTTAAGAATTGTTGGCCTCTGTTATAATCTTCACTTCAGACTGGCCCTGCCTCGTAAGAAGCAATGGCGATGAGTAGCCTACAAAAAGGTATGACCGGCACCATACAAGTTCACACATCCAGCCAATACCAAAACTACCTTGTAAGGGGCTTAGGCGAATGACAACTGTGCCTTGCCTGCGAATGCCACCCCAGGCACCCTTAAAACTGGCATAGTTGGCAGGATCAGGCCTTGCCTTAGGAAAATCTACATGAAGCAGAGAAGGCTCAAATCGTAGTGAAGATGGTGACTGTTCCACAGTCTGAGGCAGTGTTAAACATGAACAGTGGCATTGCAGGCAGTGGCGCAGTGTGAAAAAGACTAATCACGGCAATTGTGTTCTCAATTACGACATATGGCAGTGAGGAGTGAACGTTCGTGAAAGCCGACAGAAGAAAAATTGATGGCTTTGAACTAGTGCTGCTGGAGAAGACTTCTAAGAATCCCCTGCACAGATAGGATCATAAAGATGTTCTTGATCATATAAAACCAGAATTGTCCATAGAAGGCAAGATCACCAGACAGAAACAGACCTATTTTGGACATGCGATGAGAACAAATGCCCTAGAAATGGAGATGCCACTCAGAATGGTAATTGCTAAAAGGGAAGAGCAATGGTCCTTTGGCCAGACACCATCAAGAATGACCCAGGAATGACAATGATGAAGTAAATGTAAGAAGCAGGAAAGCATAGCGAGGACATACCTACAAAGTAGCCAAGGGTCGGACATGACTCAAGGGCTAAAATAAGAATCAAACCATCAAGTATACGAGGTGTTTTATAACTCCTTCCTGACAAATACAACCTGCCTTGAAGTTGTTCGATGTAAACCAAATTCCCCTCTGATTTGAGCGAATATGGCTAAATTGAAATTTTGGTTGACTTTTTCAACACATATGTGACACCCTGGCGCTGCCAGGTGTCGCACACACAAGTAGGCCTCCACATAACACCTTCCCTCACAGGGTTACACCGAGCCGACAAAACCCTAGTCACCCCCCCAGGGTAGGAAAGGCAAACCAGTGGGCGGGACCAGGCGGAAGGAGAACACCCACCTAGGGGTCTAGAGAACCCGGGGCGGGATAAAAGAGCAGGAGGTTTTAGTTGACAGTTGAAAGAGGAGTGTGCAGAGTTGAGAGGAGAGGAGAAAGTGAGTGGATTTAAAGTGCAAGCCAAGAGGAAAGGCGTCTGGGTTGGAGCCCCGGCGTACTGGCTAGGTGGCAGACGGTGGTCCGTGTCTGTCAGGAGACAGGAAGACGGCTGCCGGAAATCCGAGGTGGACCGAGACAGGGTAGGAGCCCGCCAGTACCGACACCGGAGAACCGACCCAGAAACCGTGCACAGAGGGGGTACCTGGACCCTGAAGCAGAGATCGGAACCACCGACTTTGTTAATTAACCAGATGAGGACAGGATTACAGGTCCTATCCCACCCAAAGTCCCAAAAGCAGACCGGAAGCCCAACGCGGGGGATAGGGAATCCGCTAGGGCCCCTTTAGATCCCACAGGTCAGCGTCTGTGGTCAAGGCTCCCACCCGTAGTTCTGGAAGCGAACTCCCGTGTTCTATACCGAGAAGTCAAAGGAGAACTAAGAATAGTGCAGAGAAAAGTGACACAGACCATCACCCCGGGTGAGGGACCAGAATACACCCGGCCACGGCGGCCGGCTACCAGCACCTTGGTTTACCGTTGGACTTGTGTGATTCATTTGACTGTGAGTACACTGACATCCCCTGGTCTGACCGGGCGCGCCGGCCCCTGCAATTACCATCTTAAGCACAGAGACACTGAGCCCCGGGGCATCCACCCATACCCATGGATGGGTTAACATCGAGCTGCCATCCCGTTGCCCCCGGGTGCTCCCCAACAGCAGCGGTGGTGCTACATCTCACCACACACTGTGGGTGGCGTCACCAAGTGATTACAGCAATCCCCGTATATATGTCCCCTTTTATTTGAAGTGTCCGCGCGACCCCCGGGTCCGGAGAGACCCTCGAGCTACACTGTGGATCCGGATCCGAGCAGCCCGACTGCTGGCGTGGGGGCAGCACACATATGCATGTCCTCAACAGCTTTCTAGTAATCACTATTGGGTTATCTCTGTCGTAAAGATTTTCTTATCTGCAGTAAAGGTCATTTCCAGCTCTGGTTGTCCAAGCAGTAAATTAAAAAAACCTAATAGATGATTTTTCTCATATAAGTTCGCTGCCCAAGGAGACCGAGGCCTTCATTTATTAAATCCTCACTAACACTCGGAGGTAGTCGCTTAGCTGACCGGCAGGCGAATCCATCTGATATCTGTAATAAAGTGTTGTCCGATCAAACCACAGTCAGATAATGAATGACTTCTTCTTTCTAATCAATCACGGTTTATGCTGTAGAATCGATAAAGGGTAAAAAGAAACCACAATGGCAGCAAATCAAAAAGAACATTATCCACCAAATTCAGTTTATATTAGAAATGTCTACTTTTAATTGGGTTTTTAATAATATAACATGACATATGACAATATTGTCGCGGGCGGGGAGGAGGGTGTCAGCACACCGCGCTCACCCCTTCTGCTCGGGTCCGGCAGCTGCTCAGTGGTGGCTCGAGCGGTGGGCCGGATCCCGGGGTTTCTCGAGCGACACTCCTCGCCCGTGAGTGAAAGGGGGGTTTTGTGGTTGGGGATTGTTATAGTTCGTGACGCCACCCACGGTTATGGTGATTTCACCACCGCTGCTCAATGTGGGGATCCCGGGGATGGTGATGTGGAGCAGCCAGTTGTTGTGTTGCCCCTCCGTGGGTAGGGGTTGGTGATCCCGGGGGCCAGTGGGGTGCAGGGGCGCAGGGGCAGCGCTGTGCCTTGCGGCACTGAGGTACTCACTCAGCCAGTAAACACGACACAGTTCTCGGTAAACAAACGGCTGGTTGGACGGGTCCCTCGGACGGTTCACGGTGCTGCGGTTCCCTGCAGTTAGCGGTGACGATCTCTTCCCTGCACCTTTGAAATGTTTGTTTGGTAGCGGTGGATTCCCACCGGTTACCCGCTCCCCGACTGCAATCGGTGCCGGAGGAGCTCCACACTTTGCCCGCAGGCGCCGGCCCTGGGAAACTGGTGCCTTGGCGGTGGCGGTGTTTCCCCGTTGTGGTTGGACCTTTGGCGTCAATCAGGACTTGCTTGTTGGGGGATCTACGTCCCCTTCACTAACGGATTTAGCAATTTACAGCGACTCCAAGCCTTGCTGGGATCCGAAAGCCCCTGCTCTGGTGCTGACTGCCCTTTGTATACTGCTCCAGACCCCCGGATACACACAGCCTCCGCGGCCCTTCCAGCAACCTCCAGACAGTCCCACTGCAGATCTTCACCACTGTCTGCTGACCTTGCTGACTCCGTCTGGGCACTCAGCCACAGACCAACTTCAGGCTTTCTTTCTTTACTGCTTTCTTCCTTCACTTTCACTTAGCTGTTTACTCTAACCCTGTCTAGACTACTCCTTCACTCTTGCCCTGCCTGGGCTCGACTCCTTCCACTTCCTCCTCCCTGACAGAACTCTGTTGTTTACTCAAGCTCGTCCCTGAGCTATCTACACTCAAGCCCTGCCTGGGCTAATCTGCCTGGTTACTTCCTGCCTCCAGAGTTGTGAGCTCCTCGGTGGGCGGAGCCAACCGCCTGGCCCACCCCCTGGTGTGCATCATCAGACTCCTGGAGGAAGGCAACAAGGATTTGTGGGTTAGCTGGTGTACCTACAGGGAATGTGGGGTGCGTGTGTGTTGTTATCTGTGTCCCCTGGCTTGCCCAGGGCGACACAATATGGGTGGGTGGTAGCTCTTCAAAGTTCAATCTAACAGCTCATCCTACCATACATGACAACTTTTTGAGCTCTTTAGCCTACAGGTTTTTAGGTACATTTTCAATGCTGCTCTCTTGGATCAGCCACCTCCACATCCTACACATCTGTGCCATCCAGTCATCTACATGGCAAATGACCATGTTTTCCACCTCTCCACACCTTTTTTAGTGATACCCTATTCTCTGATCCAAAGGCCATTTTCTGATTTCCGAATTTGGTGGTTTCAGCAGGAAGATTTGAAGACTTTTATGAGAGTCCAAGAGGCCTGGCCTTTTCCACTGAACCTTCTCAATATTCTGGGAGAGTTGGTAAATATGTGTAAAACTTAAATTATAGTTTACGCAGCATGGAGTGAGGGGGGTAACAGTGTAATGCAGAATAACAAGGAGGGTTCAGCTTCAAGAGGGGTCTAAGGGCGGCTTTGCACACTACGACATCGCAGGTGCGATGTCGGTGGGGTCAAATCGAAAGTGACGCACATCCGGCATCACTTGCGATGTCGTAGTGTGTAAATCCTAGATGATACCATAAACGAGCGCAAAAGCGTCGTTATCGTCTCATCGTTGCAAGCTCCGACTTTTCCATAATTTTGTTGCAGTGATGGTACGATGCTGTTCCTCGTTCCTGCGGCAATACACATCGCTGTGTGTTACGCCGCAGGAGCGAGGAACTTCACCTTACCTGCCGCCGGCGGCTCTGCGGAAGGAAGGAGGTGGGTGGGATGTTTACATCCTGCTCATCTCCGCCCCTCCGCCGCTATTGGCCGCCTGCCGTGTGACGTCGCTATGACGCCGCACGACCCGCCCCCTTAGGAAGGAGGCGGGTCGCCGGCCAGAGCGACGGTCGCAGGGCAGGTGAGTGCATGTGAAGCTGGCGTAGCGATAATTTTCGCTACGCCAGCTATCACAAGATATCGCATGTGCGACGGGGGCGGGGACTATCAGTGCGACATTGCAGCATCGGCTTGCGATGTCGCAACGTGCAACGCCCGCCTGAGAGTTGGTAAGAAGAATTGACCTGGTGATTATGCCATCCAGCACTTAATAGAAAATCAGCTATACAGGAAAGACTAAGTTACTGTTTAGACAGAAGGGTAAGTCCTACCTAGACTTTTAGTCAGACTAAAGAGTACATGATTTACAACTGCAAACAGGCCTGAAGAAGGGGTTTAACATATATATTCCATAGTGTGGAGAGAACAAATCATTTTCAGTCTCTAGGAGGGCAGAGGAAACTGTCACACTAGGTACGGGAAAGTACCAAGCAACCGACAAAAGTGAAGGGAATGGACGCCCTGTGTCTCTAGGGAAGGGGTGACCCCTGACCAAACCTACCCTGGTCCCTGGGGTCCCTCACCATCCTAGATAGGTTCCACACCTATGCGCCGAGCCAGATACCTGACCCTAGGTATCCCTAGTGCTGGACTCTACATAGGGAACGGATAGGATGAGCTATTCATCAACCCCACTAAACAACTATAGAAGACATGAGGGGGACACGTAGGGGGAAAATGATTGAATTACTTATCCACAGATGAAGTTCAGTAAAGTTAGAGCAATGATATCACAGATGAGTACAAGCCACCTGCTTGCAATCAGAGCTTAGATTAACTGAATAATATCACCACACCAGTCCAGGGAAGATGAGAGAATTTAAGCACAAAGACAATACTGATAATCAGCAGTTGGAAGGAAGGTGAGCTCCTGCTGGGTCTTAAAGGGGGAGAGATGAAAACCAGCAGGAAAGCTACCTATACCAATGAATACTGACAGCAGGAATAATGGAAAGTCAGGCAGCATTCTGTGTAGACAAAAGCTGTGACCTTCTATGACCAGAAACCACATGACTTACCCGTTACACACCTTTGACAGAAATAGACTGTAGGAAAAGACAAAGGCTCAAGAAGAAAAAATAGGTGTTAGATTGAAGCTGTGCTTTTATAAAAGCAGTGAATACATCAGCACATCCAGCCTATATTACTGGGAGGGACACTCCCTCAGAGTAAAATCTAAAATAAATATGAAATAAATGTCCGAAATAAAGGGAAGGAATGGAAATTGCAGATTGAAAGTTAAAGGGGTTGTTCATCATTGGGGAAATTTTTTTATTTAAATGCGTGCAACTTGGGGCCAAAAATAATGTTTGCATTTAGGTTCTTGCATTAGATATTTTGCACATTTTTGTCTTCTGTAGCCTCTGTGTTGCATTGTCTATTACTGCAACTAATTATATGTGTAAAATCATTCTTTTAACATCAACGATGTCCACATCCTTTAAGGCTCCAAATAGATACTGAAGGGTAAAAGGAAAAAAAATAATAATAAACACACTTAACTAAAATGATACACTCCCCTTAATACTGATGACATCCCTTATAAATACCCCTTGGGGATCTGATTTTCTCTTGTAGGGGAAAATGTGCAGTAAAAGGATCTGATAGAACGACTTTCCTTGGTTTTCTAATTTGCTGATGCTTGGCTTGTATTGTGCATATTTTATCCAAAAACCTATAGCTAAGCACTGAAATTGTTATGAATAATTAAAACTAAATTTTCACGGCTTTTGGGGGTTATATTTTATTAAAGCTATTTCTTCTGTGACCTCCCTTATCTTCAATCTGCTGCTCCCTAGTTAACTACAGCAAAGCAATTAAAATTCCTATTTCTTTAGTCCTGCTCCTCTCATATTCCACTTCTCTTAATTACCTCTGCACCCTCCTTTTTTTGTAGGGGGATGTCAAACTTCTCTGTTCATTCACCCACCTGTGTCCTTTTTCCATCCATTGGTTCTTAACAAAAAATCAGTGAAAATGAATGAAACGCGGATGGAACACTGAAGCAAAAATAATGTATCCAGTGTTTCATCCGCTTTATATGGATCCAATAGCATAACTAAAGTCCTATGGGCCCTTCTTCTAGATTTGCAACCGACCCACCCTCAGCGCCTGCATGTTGGTCAGATGTAGGGGCCCTTGTAATGTTCTAAATACTAAGAAAGACATATGTGCTACCCTCCCCCCGATTATGCAGTAATGTCCCCCATCCTGTACTATTATCCTCCATTTCAGATATATATGTCCCCCATCTGGGTATATATGTGCCTCCTCCTGGTATATATATCTTTCCCATCCTAGGCCCCTTCCAGATACATATGTCCCCCATCCTGGTGTATATTTTCCCCATAACGGGCCCCTTCCAGATATATATGTCATCCATCCTCTTAGATATATTCCCTACCCTGGTATATATTTCCCCATCCTGGAATATGTGTCTTGTCCTGGTATATATGTCACCCATCCTGGTGTATACAGTATATCTTTCATTCTGGTATACGTTCCCCCTTCCTGGTATATATGTCCACCATCCTTGTGTATTTTCACCCATCCTAATATATATGTCCCCCATCTTGGTATATATGTATCCATTCTGGTATATATGTCTCCCATCCTGAGATACATGTCCTACATCATGGTATATGTGTCCCCATCTTGGTATATATGTCTGTTATCCTGGAATATATTTCCCCCATCCTGGTATAAATGTCCCCCATCCTGGTATACATGTCCCCCCATTCTGGTATGTATGTCCCCCATGCTGCTATATATGTCCCCCATCCTGGACCCCTTCCAGATATGGTATATACGCCCCCCATCCTGGAATATATATGTCCTGTACCCTGTATATATTTCCCAAATCCTGAAAAATATGTCTCCCATCTTGGTATATACAATATGTCACCCATTCTAGTACATATATCCCTCATCCTGGTATATATGTCCCCCATCCTTGTATATATCTCCCACATCTTGGTATATATGTCCCCATCCTGGTAAATCTGTCCCCCATCCTTGTATATATGTCCTCCATACTGGTATACATGTAATTGATCCTGGTATATGTATCCCCAATCTTGGTATATATGTCCCCCATCCTGTTATATATGTCCACCATCCTAGTATATATGTCTCCCATCCTCGGATGCACATCCAACTGAAGTACATGCTTTTGCCAGCAGGATCCCCTGCAGCACACACCTAGTCGTGGTCAAGATCTCTGCGGCCGGGATTGTAACGCCCTTGTATGGATCCCAAAAACTTTTAATGGTGGACTTTGTTCCACAAAACTGATAAGAATGAAACCTGTTGTGGAATCTCACAGACCAGACACATGGATCTGTTTTTAAAATGTGTGTATGGATCAATGAAACTCTCTGGGTCAGTGTGCCAAACAAGATAAAGATGGATGGCGCACGAATGTCTACAATGGATTTATAAACATAGCCCAAGGGCTTCTTCACACGTTATGTTTTTGCTGCATTTTTTTGCTATAGAAACATATTGAGGGAAAAAAAATACATTTAATACATAGCATGCTAGTTCTAGCTGAGAGATTTGATATTCCAAGAAATATTTTTCAGATGTTATTCTCTATCCCTGTGCTGTAACTGTGCTGTATGCCACTCGAAGAACACAACAACAAAGAGTAAAGAATATCCATCTCTTTCGGCTTCTTCCATCACCGTCAATAAGAGTCAACAGGCAAAAACAGTCTGGTCCTCCAGCTGAAGTAGAAGAAGCCCCATTATTCCTAACAGCTGGACGTTCACTTCGAAAAAGATTGCTGATTTCCAACTGGTTTCAGAAAAAAACACTTTCACGTTGAAGAGCACTTGAGAATTCAGAAAGTAATAGTCTCATCCAGTCTTGATTTTTATATTTTCTTCTTTATAAAAATTCAAAGAGCTCCCATCTGTGATGTGTACTGAGAATTCAAACGCCGCGAAAGATTACCGCCGACGAGATAATTAAATATGGATGAACATGTCGAAACATAGAAGAAAGACATGAAGATATTTGTATACCACAGAATCATACTTTCGCCATGTAAAGAAGGTTATCTTGATTTTAACGACCTCTTTCAAATTGTTGCCATCAGGTCAATCAGCAAATCGTTACAGGTCCCTCACCCAACAACTCCCGGCAAACAACAACAGATGTTTTTTGAGAAAATGGAGTGTAAGGAAAGCATGATTCTGCCGGGGGAGAGGAGTGAGCCGCCATTACACAGCCACTCTCATTTCTAGCTCATGCATGGGACCCTCAGTGGTGATGGGCCACATAGACAGGGGTTGTCTTCATTATTTAACTCCTTTAAGACAATGGGAAATTAAAGGTTATGGACAACTTTGAGAATGATTTTATATTTATGTAAATATAAAGTTCTGTTCAAACATGATATGCTTAGAACTAGTGTTTGCCCCTAGGCTATCAGGTCGTCACAGGGTACTGCACAAACTGCCCTCCCGTGCAGTATTCCAAGTCCCTCATGGTTCTGGGTCCCTATCTAATGGTGTTGCCTCCAATAGCAAATCAAATCCTAGATACACACTGCACCACACCCACCAGGCACACCAGTGGACGGCTTGAGTGGAATAGAGCCGCCCACCTGGGGGGTCAAGGAGGGGAGGTGAGTAGTGTAGTCTGTAGTTAGTTAGTGAGGAACCCTCGAGCTGTGAGGAGCTCAGAGGAGGTTGGGAGTGGTGGCTCCCAAGTGAAGCTGTGTAGGTTGCAGACGGTGGTCTGGACCTAGAGGAGTCGGAACCCCGGTCGCAGGGGATTGTGACTAGGTGGCTGAACCTGTCGAGGAGGACGGTCAGCAGCCAGGCACGATCACCAGTTTGGGAAAAAGGCACGACGGGGTAAAACAGACCCTACGTCAGGGAGAAGCTTGAGGCAACCTGACAATTTACCTGAGGAGAACGGAGCCTTTATGATCCGTTCCCACCCGCTCCAGAATCGGGGCACTGGTGCAATGAGGGGGATAGGGCCTTCCAAACAAACGGTCCAGAAAAGCTCAAGTGTGAGCCCTGAGAGCAGGCTCCCACACTTAGCCACAGTGGGGAGCACGGTCCGGCAAGTTTCAGACTACGGGGCCACCATGTTGAAGTTAAACTTAGTGCCAGGAGACAGGTCACGGATCATCAGGCAACACTATTGGGGACGGGACCCGGATGAGCTCCCCTCAAGCGGCAGCGATACCCCGAGATTTGGATTACCCGGTTGTCAGCGTCTGCTTATTGACTGAGTACCCGAGTGACCCTGCATCCCCACTATCCAGAGCCCTGAGGCCTTCCCCTACCCGTGGAGGCTGACGACATCTAGCTGCCCCACTCCATCACCCTGGGTACTCCCAACATCAGCGGCGGTACTCCCAATTACCGTACACCATGGGTGGCGTCACAAACTATATCTCCCCTGTAAATAGCCCCTTTCTTCATTCGAGTGTGGCCCCTAGCCCCCGGGTCCAGAGACCCTCAAGCCATGAATAATCACCCCCTGCATCGGAGCGGATCAATCCACTGCAGGGTGCGGCACACTAGTGTTGAGCGAGTAGTTAACTATTCGTACTGTCCGCTATTCGCATATTCGTTAGGAGTAGCAGACACAATGTAAGTCAATGGGAAACACTCGCTAAGTAGCGAGTATCCTGAAAGCCGTACTTTTCGTGCGAGTAGCTAATAGTACGGCTTTCGGGTTACTCGCGACTTAGCGAGTATTTCCCTTTGACTTACTGTACATTGCGCCCGCTATTCGTAATGAATATGCGAGTAGTAGACAGTACTCACTAACAGCATAGCGAGTATGAATAGTTAACTACTCGCTCAACACTACTTAGAACATGCTTCAGCCAGGAATCACTCCTATGCATATTAAAAATATATGGCCATGACCTATGCAATTCTATGCCATACAAAGGGGTTGTCCACTACTTGGATAACCCATTGTCATTTCCCATGTTTGTCCCAATTAAAATAAAAAAGTTTATATTCATCTTCCGTACTAGCACCATTACAGCACTGCTGATACTCATGTTCCTGAGGCTCACATCAGGCTGTTGCATTATACAAGCCCAGAACCCAATCACCGCCGGCTTCCATCTCCTCAACTATGGACGTATATGTCACACGGGGTTTAGCTCAGTACCCACCGAGTGTCAGGGTGGCATCTGTCCATGTTCACACAGCAGAGTCTGACAATACACTACAGATTTCTTGTTAGGCTTCTGAGTATCTCAGACAGGCTCGGGCCTCGATCAAGATGTGTTCCCTTTAGTTAGGGACTGCAAGAGTTAAGTTCTGCTAGCCTGGTGATTGCCTCTGGAATCACATGTTGTTAGAGACCGATCACAGCTACTCCCTATCCTTTTGAAGATGGTGGATATGTGTTTCTCACGCCGATTATAGCTTGTAGCGATACCGGTCCTTGAGCAGTTGTGCTCCAGTTTCTTGATTTCTTCTGTGCGTTATTTGGTGTGTTGTGGAAATATTCTTATTGTCTGTTTAGTTCCTCCCAGTTCTTTATTTCCCCCTGAGCACATATGGTTTATACCTCTGTGTGTGCTTGCAGTGAGTTTGAGTTTTGGTCTTTCCCTGTCTGTCTATTAGAGCAGGGCTGGCCAGGAGCATGGCTCAGCTGGTGATCCAGAACTCTTTACCATCAGAAGTACCTCTGGGATTAAGGACAGCTAGGGCCCCCCTAGTTTGAGAGCTGGTCTAGGACCTTCGGTCCCTAGTTATCCCTTTATTGCACATGACAGTAAAAGTACAGTATATATTTTAAAGGGAACTTGTCAGGTCCCCTGTGCCGTCCAACCCAGCAGCATTGATACCTGCATGGCCGTGTTCTCTGCCTAACCATCCCTCTATTGCGATATTCACTAATATGAATGTTTAAAAAACAACTTATAAACTTCACTGTCTCTATGCTAATTAGGCCATGTGACTAGTCACAGGGGAGTTAGTTCCCCAGACTAGTCAGCTGTCTTTCCATGTTATCAAGCCTATGTGGGCGTGATAAGATGATTTCCACGAGCCGGCGTCACCGCCAGCTTCTGGAAATCTCAAGCATGCGCGTTTCTCATTTCGGTCACATCAGTGCAGGATGGATGCTTTCCAGTTTCATTAGGCGCACTGTGTATGACCGGAAGTTCAGAAGACAGCTCACGTACACATCTCCTGAACCTCTGGTCATGCACTGTGCACCTAAAGAAGCCAGGAAGTGTACACCTGGCTTTTGAGGAACACTGACGTGCTCACAATGAGCCATGCGCATGCACAAGATTTCCATGAGCTGGTGGTGACACTGGGTTGTAGAAATCATGTTATCACACTCACAGGGGCATAATAACATGGAAATAGGGCTGACTAGTCAGGGAAACCAACGCCTTTGCGACTAGTCAGGCTCAGGAGACAGCTCACGTACATGTCTTCTGAACTTCCAGTCATGTGCAGTGAGCCTAATAAAGTCGAAAAGTGTCCACCCAATTTTTGAGACACACTGACGGTGCCAAAATGAATCGAGCGCAAGTGTGAGATTTCCAGGAGCTGGCGGTGACACCAGCTGGTGGAAATCATGTTACCACGCCCACAATGGTGTAATAACACAGTAAGAGGGCTGACTAGTCAGGGGAGCTAACGCCCTTCGACTAGTTCAGTAGACGGCTCTAAATTAACTGAATTAACGGTCATGCGCAGTGAGAAAAATTAAGCCAGAAAGTGTACACACAGCTTTTGAGACACACTGATGCTGCCAAAATGAGCCTCGTGCATGTGCGACATTTCCAGGAGCTAGTGGTGACAGTGAATTGTGGAAATCATGTTATCACACTCACAGTGTCATAACATGGAAAGATGGCTGACTAGTCAGGGGAACTAACGCACTTGCGGCTTGTCAAGTTCAAAACATGGCTCACGTACACGTCTTCTGAACTTCTGGTCATGCGCTGTGTGCCTGATGAAGCCAGGAAGTGTACACCCGGCTTTTGAGGCACACTGACGTGCCACAATGAGTCAAGCGCATGCGTGAGATTTCCAGCACCTAGCGGTAACACCGGCTGGTGGAATTCATGTTACCACGCCCAGAAGGGTGTAAGAACACAGAAAGAGGGCTGACTAGTCAGGGGAACTAACGCCCTTGGACCAGTTCAGTAGACGGCTCATGTACGCCTTCTGAATTAACGGTCATGCGCAGTGAGAAAAATTAAGCCGGAGAGTGTACACACAGCTTTTGAGACACACTGATGTTGCGAGATTTCTTGGAGCTGGCAGCGACATTGGCTCATGGAAATCATGTTCTCACGCCAGCAGGGGCGTAATAACATGGAGAGAGGGCTGACTAGTCAAGGCATTAATTAGCATAGGGAAAGCGAGGTTTATAAGTAGTTTTTTAAAACATTCATATTAGTGAATAGCATTATATAGGGCTGGTTGAGCAGTGAATTTGGGCATACAGCCATGAATGCTACTGGATTGGAGGGGATAGGGGACCTGACATGTTCCCTTTAATTAATGTTTGAATTAAAACCAATAAACTGAACTAAACTTCTTGATTTTGCATGATTGAAGCTGCCAGGTGCCGTGGCCGCAGGCAGCTCGCACAATATGAAGCTCATTTTAATAGCAGATAATGCTCAGGACTAAATTAGAGTGGAAATAGATGTGTCTCATAAATTATAAGGGTCATGGATTTGTCTGTCAGGCCAGTATTGGCCGCAGCGGAACACAATATAGTGCGGAATTGAGTTGTGACAAGTAACCTTGATTGATTTGTAGAGCTATGGTTTTCATTTTAGCCGAGGAAGCATATTTATTGTTAACGGAGTCCAAGGAAATGCTGATATGACCTTTTCTGAAAGTTAGTATGAAAAAAAAAACTTCAACATGAACCATTCCTTCCACAAAAAAAGAATCTATTTTACCGTTGAATATATTGCTTCTTTTTATCCGCCGAAAATGCTGAACTAGTAATATGTTTTTTGCTTATATTTTCATTTAGATCTATGGCCTGCTTAAATTTCTAATGTGTAATAAGTTTTTTTTTTATCACTTTTGAGAAATACAGCCGGGTTCGTAAACTATTCTAAATAAGCCGTAACACAAATAAAATAAAATGAGGCATAAAAACGAGAACAATCTGTGCACTTGGCCAATTGGCTTCACAGGTAAGAAATGATAATTAATGAGACTATTAGGCACCGGGGATTTATATATAATATATTTTCAGTAAATTTTGTTGCTGAGACTTTTTCTAATTATCAAGAGGTGAAAAGACGTATGACTGCAAAAAAAAGTGGTTTTAGTGCAATTAGCTTCTTAGCACAGCGCAGCCTTAAGCCTGCTTTACATGTTACGATTCTGCATACTATATCGTATGCGATCTTAACCGCCCCCATCGTATGTGCGGCACGTTCAATTTTGTTGAATGTGCCGCACAAACGATTAACCCCCGTTACACGTACTTACCCATCCATACGACCTCGATGTGGGTGGCAAACATCCACTTCCTGGAGTGGGAGGGACGTTCGGTAGCGCCAGCCGGCCAATAGAAGCAGAGGGGCGGAGATGAGCGGGACGTAAACACCCCGCCCACCTCTTTCCTTCGGCATTGCTGGCCGGGAGCCGCAGGACGCAGGTAAGATCTGTTCATCGTTCCCGGGGTGTGACACACTGCGATGTGTGCTAACCCGGGTACGATGAACAACCTGATGTTCAATTCATGAGGAATGAATGACGTGCGTGCGATAATAATAATAATAATAATCTTTATTTCTATAGCGCCAACATATTCCGTAGCGCTTTACAATTCAGGAGGATCATATACAAACAAGTAACAGTTATAGAAATACAATATTTAGAGGGGAAAAAAAAAATAGTGTATACAAAATACAGTGTATACAAAATACAAAAAAATACAACCCTGCTCGTGAGAGCTTACAATCTACAATGCGATGAACGTTTTATCGTTCATTTGCAATTATACATAGTTGTTACACACTGCAATGTACCTTACAATGCCGGATGTGCGTCACTTACGACGTGACCCCGCCGACACATCGTAAGATATATTGTAGTGTGTAAAGCGGGCTTTATTGTGTCAGCTCCATCGGGTACCCTATGTTCTGAGATGTTCTCATCTCCATTAATGAGGCATGCGATGGAAAATACTACAAGGCTGGAGTGAAATTTAACCCATAAAATCTTCATATATCTCTAAGAAACCAGGGGGATATAGGGGTACAGTAAATATCTTATGCATTTGTAGGAAAACCCTTTATATACCCTCAGCTGAGGTCTACAGTAAAGGAAATTACTATTTGATCCCTTGCTGATTTTGTAACTTTGACCACTGACAAAGACATGAACAGTCTATAATTTTAAGGGTAGGTTAATTTTAACAGTGAGAGAATATCCAAAACAAAATCCATAAAATCACATTGTATAAATTATATAAATGCATTTTCATTTTTGCAGACAGAAATAAGTATTTGATCCCTCTGATGTACAAGACAATACTTGGTGGCAAAACCCTTCATGTCAGTGTGACGCCCCTGCGGTAACCAGGTGTCACAAAAACAAGGTAAGAACAAGGTAACAGCTCGGGTCCCACATGACTGTGCTAGTCAGTATACACACTAGTACACCAGGACATTTACACTCACAACCAAGACCCCCCCCCAATAGAACCAGGTGACAGGGATGGGCACTGTGAGCTAACAGGCAGCCAACTGGGAAGGGAGGGACCAGACCTGGGGGAGGAGAGAGTGACCTGGGAAGTGTGGCTAGTCAGTGGAAGAGAGAGAGAGAGAAAGTTGTTGAAGGAGAAAGGAGTCGAGAGTTGAGGAGTGAGAAGTGAGTGGTAGTAAAAGGACAGGTGTCAAGACAGACAACGAAATCTTGAGACACAGTGACAGTAGCACAGACCCTGCAAAGTAGAAAGATCAGCCACTCAGAGGATAAAGTAGCTGGAGAGCGAGGGCGAAAGCTCCAAGGACAGAGGGATCCTGTGGGGTAGACATCCATATCTCCCAGTATTTTGCACACACGGGGTGCAGATCCCAGAACAGACCAGGACTTCAAGCCATCTGTTAATTCTGCCAGGCGGGTGGGTTTTCAGGACTCATCTGCCACCACTAATGTCCGAGGCAACAGCAGCAAAGGGAGGACCGGGACATATTACCTTAAATAGTTCAAGCTGCCTACGGCAGGACCCAGACATCAAACGGACCTCCAGGAGCTCCATGCCAGGGAGTACTGACAAATACACTAGAGTGCATCGGTGGGAGAGTGGCACCAGGTTGGACGGCACAGCTATAGAGGACTCGGGCACACCTAGGATCCAGCATGTCTCCAGGGTGTGAACCCAGTAGTAAGTATAGACAACCAAACAGCACTCTCCTGCTGGACTTATTTATTGCCCTACACCTTCATGTTAACCCTTCACCTACCCCTGGGGAAAAGCCCTGCTCTCGCAGGGCTCCACCATCCACACTGCCTCCATCCATCATATCCAGCGGGAACCCTCAAAGGCGGACCTACTATCCCTGGCCGCACACCGCGAATGGTGTAGTCGGACTATATTTATTTTTATTTTTATGTAAAACTGGTTGACTGTGCCTCCGGATCCGGAAACGCTCGAGCCACAGACCGTTCGGATCCGAGCAGCCCAACAGCAGCACAGCAGTCAGACTTTTTTTTGTAGTTGATGATGAGGTTTGGAAACATCAGGAGAAATTTTGCTCCACTCCTCTTCACAGATCATCTCTAAATCATTGAGATTTTGAGGCTGTCGCTTGGCAACTTAGAGCTTTAGCTCCTCCATAAGTTTTCTATGGGATTAAGGTCTAGAGACATTCCTTTGTTGCCTTGGCTGTATGTTTCTAGTCATTTTCATGCTGGAAGACCCAGCCACAACCCATTTTTAATGTCCTGGCAGAGGGAAGGAGGTTGTCACTCAGCATTTTACGGTACATGGCTCCATCCATTGTCCCATTGATGCGGTGATGTAGTCCTGTGGCCTTAGCAGAGAAACACCCCCAAAACATAATGTTTCTACCTCCATGCTTGACAGTAGGGATGGTGTTCTTTGGGTCATAGGCAGCATTTCTCTTCCTCCAAACACGGTGAGTTGCGTTAAGGCCAAAGAGCTCAATTTTTGTCTCATCTGATCACAGCACCATCTCCCAATCACTCTCAGGATCATCCAGGTGTTCGTTGACAAACTTCAAAAAGCCAACTTGCACATGGGCCTTGTTGAGCATTGGGACTTTGTGAGCACTGCAGGATTTTAATCCATTATGGCGTAATATGTTACCAATGGTTTTCTTGGTGAAAGTGGTCCCAGTTGCCTTGAGATCATTAATAAGTTCCCCCCCTCATATAGTTTTAGGCTGATCTCTAACCTTCCTCATGATCCTGGATACCCATGAGGTGAAATTTTGCATGGAGCCCCAGATCTATGTTAATTGACAGTCATTTTGTATTTCTTCCATTTTCTTACTATTGCACCAACAGTTGTCTCCTTCTCACCCAGCGTCTTACTTATGGTTTTGTAGCCTAGTCCAGCCTTGTGCAGATCTATGATCTTGTTCCTGACATTGTTAGAAAGTTCTTTGTTGTTGCCCATGTTGTAGAGGTTAGAGTCTGACTGATTAGTTGAGTCTATGGCCAGGAGTCTTTTATACGGTGACAATTTAAGACAGTTATCTTTAATGCAGGTAACAAGTTGATTAGGAGCGTCTAACTGGTCTGTAGGAGCCAGAACTCTTAATGGTTGGTAGGGGATCAAATACTTATTTCTCTCTGCAAAATGCAAATAAATTTTTATAATTTATACAATGTAATTTTCTGGGTTTTATTTTGGATATTCTATCTCTCACTGTTAGTCTTTTGTTTTTGTTCTTGGGTTAATATGCACATGTCTGACCAAAGCACATTCATCTCTTGTACACAGAATCCATCTGCTACCTGAGTGGTATGATGGCTGGACATTCCCATCTTGTTTGTACTTGTGTATAATTGTTTGTACAGATGAACAAGGCACCTTCAGGTATCTGTAAATTGCACCCAAGGATGAACCAGACTTGTGCAAGTCCACACTTTCTTCCTGAGATCTTGGATGATTTCTTTTGTCTTTCCTATGATGCTAAACAAAGAAGCAGTGTGTTTCAGGTGTTCTTTAAATTGTAAAATTTTCTCTCATTATTTTGGCATTTGGCAAACAGAAATTATTTTGGTTTCTAATAGACCTAAAATAGGAAACCTGCAGATGTGTCTTTATAAATTGTGTATGTAAATCTATATATATATATATATATATATATATATATATATACTAGCTGTACTACCTGGCTTCGCCCGGGTTAATAACTGCTGTTAACAAAATAGAATGTATTAACAAAAATGTATTCTGCACACAAAAACCACAAGACAAATAGATATAAATGTAATTATAATATCTGTCTCCCCCTCTGTAAATATCTCTCTGTCTCTCTCTCTCTTTGTCTGTCTGTCTCTTTCCCTGTCTGTCTGTCTCTTTCCCTGTCTGTCTCTGACTGTCTATGTCTCTTTCTCCGTCTGTCTCAATCTCTTTCACTGTCTGTCTATCTATCTCTGTCTCTTTCCCTCTCTTTCCCTGTCTGCCTCTTTCCCTCTGTCTCTTTCCCTGTGTCTGTCTCTTACCTGTCTTTGTCTTTCTCTTACCCTGTCTGTCTCTTTCCCTGTCTGTCTGTTTCCCTGTGTCTGTCTCTTTGTCTGTCTCTTTGTGTCTGTCTCTTACTCTGTCTATGTCTGTTTCTTACCCTGTTTGTGTCTGCCTCTTTCCCTGTCTGTGTCTGTCTCTTTCCCTGGCTGCATTGTGACACGCCAACATTCCATTTAAGGGCGTGGCTGTGCATTCTTCTGAAGCTCTGGCTGCACTGTGGCTCAGAGCTCCAATCGCTTTAATGCAGGCAGGTTTTTTGGTGAATAACTGTAAAGCGTGGGGTTAAAATTTCCCCTCAAAACATAGCCTATGACGCTCTCGGGGTCCAGAAGTGTGAGTGTGCAAAATTTTGTGGCTGTAGCTGCGACGGTGCAGATGCCAATCCCAGACATACATACATACATACACACATTCAGCTTTATATATATGATATATATATATATATATATATATATATACACACACTCATTTTTATATCATTTTAATGTACTGCTTATGAGGCTGGTTTGTTACATAACACATTATAAATGTGATAGTGTTTGCTGTATAAATATTAGGATTCACACTGAAAGCTGTACTTGTATTTGTATAGATGATATTTGTACGGTATATTCTTATTTTTCTCATTTTTGTATTTCCTGTATTTTTGCAGAATAAAATCTGTGTAAATGTCTCAGTGGAACGTGGTGTCATTTGTCACTGCGCTTTGCCTCCTGTTGGTAATTATTTCTCTTCTATTGTCCTTGATAAAATATTCTCAAGGGGATCAAATCATTAGACATGACGACATTTTGATGTTTTATCAGATGTGAAGGAAAGAAAGCAGAATCTCACCTTTACATCTCTGCAGGATAATGATAGGTTTGTATTTCTGAGAATTCACACATCTGTGCTTGGTAATAACGTAGGTGATCAGGAAGCTAAGGAATTATCATTTTCTAACCTTCAATAATACATGAAAAAGATCTGATTTGTGCACAATACAATGTGTTCAACGCCTGCAAAACTTGTATTTAAATTGTCATGCATTGGCAGTTTGTCTATTGCTGTATCAGAAGAGGCTTCATTATCTACCGGTAGTTATACCCCTAGCATACAAGTTACAGGCTTACCTCCTGTGGTGGACTTGCTAAGGCATAAGCCAAGGTGAGCGGCACGGCCTGGATGCACTGATACAGCGGAACTGGACTTGCCGAACGCCACATGTAACAGTGGAGGACCAGTGGAGATGGCTATTTCAGGACAGAAGGTGGATTATTGGAACTGGAAGCACTAGTTGCAGCAGATTCAAATATGTGGACATTGGAGGAAAAGCAGAATAGGCACTCAGGCACCATGTTGCAGCAGTGAGATAGCACATCAGAACAGCACAGTCGTGTGGGCAATGTGACACCTTAAGAGGTGGTTCACTACTTATTTTTCCATCACATCGATATAATATTGAGTTACAAGGCTTCTCTCAAATACCTTGTATTGCCAATAGTGCCTGTGAGCGGTGCTATTGTGGTCCACTCATCCTCTTCTTGTGACCTTTAGGCTCTGTGAACTCTGGTATCTCGTGATGTCACATCAACTTCCAGTTGACCTGACATCACCGCCACCGGCCCCAGTCTCCATAAGTAACTGGGCTGTGGGCAGAGTTTTACTGCTCATCACAGGCTGATCGCCTCCAGGCCACGCCCTAATTATGCAGTAATTCATGCAAAAGGAGCTCCGAACAAGTATTGAGGCATTTACTGAACAGACTATTTAGTAGGCGACAACATTTCTGACTTTAAAATAACTTTTTCAGTTGGTCTTATATAATATTCTAATTTTCTGAGACAATGACTTTTGGGTTTTCATTGGCTGTAAGCCATAATCATCAACATTAACAGAAATAAACACTTGAAATAGATTACTCTCTGTGTAATGACTCTATGAATATATAGAAATAGATCCTTCAGTGTGTAATTGTAGCACTCCTGACCCTTCAGGGCACTACTAGGTACTGCATCCTGTCACCGAGGCTCTAAGCAGCCTAACAAATACCTGCAAAGAAAGGGAACCTTCATGGACCTGACTGACCCAAGAATCCGAGGGCACCAGCAGTAACGATTGAACCAGGGACCAGAACAGAGCTCCGACCCGACAGGGTTCGCACCGCCCCCCGTACGGACGAGAGGCTGACAACAAACAGGAGGGAACCCCAGACGCTCCAAGCTACGGGGTTCCACACAAGTAACAGAGAGGTGCGGGGAAAGAAGCCATCAGGGAACCACACCGGCATTGGGTCTACAGGGACCAGTGGTCTGAACTGGCCATCCAGTATTGCCTACCTCAGTGAGTAAAAATCAGAGTTGCACTGCATCCTTATCATGTAGTCTCTGTTCTTCCATGTCGCACCCCATCATCTATACCCTCGGGCTCAGACCTACATGCGAAGGGCCCAACATCCCAGCTGTAATCACCACCAGCCCCAGCGGCCATAAACTGTGCAGCGGCGGCTCCCTCTATTTAGCCGCAACCCGCAAGTGGCGTCACAATATACAAACTCCCCTGTAATAAATAATAATATTAATAATAATAATAATAATAATAATCACCTGTAAATATCTCCCTATTCAAAAGCACTCCCAGAGTCATGGAACCGGACAGTGGCTACAGTACACCCGTGACACAGTATCCCCGTGTATATACGGCCCGGGACCGAGTACCCCATAGCCCTGGGTGGTACAGCTTTTTCTGGCGCTGTGAACAGGATATGGACTGGACCCGTTAACACTGGTGACATGCGCCTTATGGGCTGTTTTCTATGAACAACAACCACCATTTTATTATCTGTAAAAAAAGTGACTGCGGCATCACTGTGGTGAAAAGAGTGTGAAAAGGGGATCCCAGAACTCCTACAAGCAGGGACGGATAGATAGAAGGATAGGTAATAGATACTGTAAATATATACATATATACAGTACTGACCAAAAGTTTGGACACACCTTCTCATTCAAAGAGTTTTCTTTATTTTCATGACTATGAAAATTGCAGATTCACATTGAAGGCATCAAAACTATGAAGTAACACATGTGAAATGAAATACTTAATACAAAAGTGTGAAACAACTGAAAGATGCTGTGGTAGCCATGCTGGTTCAGTATGCCTTCAATTTTGAATAAATCTCACACTGTGTCACCAGCAAAGCACCCCCACACCATCACACCTCCTCCTCCATGCTTCACACTGGGAACCAGGCATGTAGAGTCCATCCGTTCACCTTCTCTGCATCGCACAAAGACACGGTGGTTGGATCCAAAGATCTCAAATTTGGACTCATCAGACCAAAGCACAGATTTCCACTGGTCTAATGTCCATTCCTTGTGTTCTTTAGCCCAAACAAGTCTCTTCTGCTTGTTGCCTGTCATTAGCAGTGGTTTCCTAGGAGCTATTTTACCATGAAGGCCTGCTGCACAAAGTCTCCTCTTAACAGTTGTTCTAGAGATGTGTCTGCTGCTAGAACTCTGTGTGGCATTGACCTGGTCTCTAATCTTAGCTGATGTTAACCTGCGATTTCTGAGGCTGGTAACTTGGATAAACTTATCCTCTGCAGTAGAGATGACTCTTGGTCTTCCTTTCCTGGGGCGGTCCTCATGAGAGCCAGTTTCTTTGTAGCATTTGATGTTTTTTGCCACTGCACTTGGGGATACTTTCAAAGTTTTACCAATTTTTCGGACTGACTGACCATTTCTTAAAGTAATGATGGCCACTCATTTTTCTTTACCTAGCTGCTTTTTTCTTGCCATAATACAAATTCATTCTAACAGTCTATACAGTAGGACTATCAGCTGTGTATCCACCAGACTTCTGCACAACACAACTGATGGTCCCAACCCCATTTATAAGGCAAGAAATCCCACTTATTTAACCTGACAGGGCACACCTGTGAAGTGAGAACCATTTCCGGTGACTACCTCTTTAAGCACATCAAGAGAATGCCAAGAGTGTGCAAAGCAGTAATCAAAGCAAAAGGTGGTTACTCTGAAGAACCTAGAATATAAGACATAATTTCAGTTGTTTCACACTTTTTTGTTAAGTATTTCATTCCACATGTGTTAATTCATACTTTTGATGCCTTCAATGTGAATCTACAATTTTCAGAGTCATAAAAATAAAGAAAACTCTTTGAATGAGAAGGTGTGTCCAACCTTTTGGTCTGGATCTGTGCTAATGGATGATTACTGGACATGTGAACTTACCCTAAGGCTGGAGTCACATTTGCTTCTGACTAGAGTGAGGACTGTCTGGACCAGCCTGTGGTTCTCCTGACAGGAGCAGGTCAGCTGCATAGAAATACATGACTCTGACTTGCCCCTATGAGGAGAGCCGTGGCCAGTCAGGGCAGTGCAATGCGATCCTCAAGCGAGTTACGAGCAAGTGTGACTCCAGGCTTACAACAGGAATAGCACGAAAGGTTTCTGAGGTTAATAGAATACTGTGATGGTGGAATATTGTGGATTGTATACCATTTTGTGTGGGTCAATGTTTGGGCGTGGTTCACTGTCTTATTTGTACTGCTTCTGTGTACATTGTCCCATTTGCAGGTTTAATTCCTCCCCTGCCAGCCTTTTGTTCCTAAGTCAACTCTCTGCTTACCTGGGAGATTGAGTCAGTCTGCTTAGAGAACTTGAAGAAGAAGGATTGAACCTCTGGGAGAAGCTGTGTCTTCTCTGAGAGAAACTGGACATTTTATTTTTCGCTTATTGGATTATATTCATATGTTTGGACTAATTTTTCCCTGTGTTTTGTCGATTGTTATGGACCATTTGATTTGCTTGGAATAAATGCTCTTTGGATTGTACAGCCATCTCTTGCTCTATTGATTGTGTCATATGGGAGAAGGACCCTGTGACAAATACAAAATTTGTCATTTAACAAAACAATGCTGAGAGTTAAAGTTGTATGTGGTGCTGCTCTATAGGCCACAGCAGGAAGCGGGACTACATATACACCCATTAGTCTGGTTGGGCGGAACCACAGTGTCACAGACACTGACCATGACATCTCCTCTATCAACAGTGCCACAAGCAAAGTGAAACTGACGGCGCTTGCTAACAGAAGCAGATGTCTCTGGACCAGGTTTGGGTACTAATGGGACATTGATTAAAGGCCGCTTTATACGCTGTGACATGATGCTAGCGATGTTGAGCGTGATAGCACCCGCCCCCATTGTACGGCCGATATGTAGTGATCGATGCCGTAATGAACATTATTGCTATGGCAGCGTCACACGCACATACCTGCTCTGCGACGTCGCTGTTGCCGGTGAACCGCCTCCTTTCTAAGGGGGCAGTTCGTTCGGCGTCACAGCGACGTCACTAAGCAGCCGCCCAATCAAAGCGGAGGGGCGGATATGAGCGGGATGAACATTCCGCCCACCTCCTTCCTTCCTTATTGCAGGCGGGATGCAGGTAAGGAGAGGTTCCTCGTTCCTGCGGTGTCACACGAAGCGATGTGTGCTGCCACAGGAACGAGGAACAACATCGTTACTGCAGCAGCAACGATAACTGGGAAGTGGGGGGCATGTCACCGATTAGCGATTTTGAACGTTTTTGCAACGATTCAAAATTACTAATAGGTGTCACACGCAACGACATCGCTAAAGCAGCCGGATGTGCGTCACAAATTCCGTGACCCCAACGAGATCGCTTCAGCGATGTTGTCGCAGCGTGTAAAGCCACCTTTAGTTTAGATTTCTCTTTGATCACTCACTTTGCACTTTGCTAAAGCACCACTCCAGCAGGTTTTTCATTGTTGGAGTGAAACCAGAAGTTTATATACACCATCTAAAAAAGACACATCTGCATGTCTTTGAAACATCTGTTTCTTTGTAACCAGTTTAGCAGTAGCTTTGGGTCATTGTTCATTTGGAAGACCCATTTCCGTCCAAACTTTAAGTTCCTGGCTGATGTCTTCACATGTTGCTTCAGTTTTCAGTATTCTTCTTTCCTCATGATGCCATCTATTTTGTGAAGTGCACCAGTCCTTCCTGCAGCAGAACAACCCCACAACATGATGGTGCCACCCCCATGTTTCACAGTTGGGATGGTGTTCTTAGGCTTAAAAGCTTCTCCATTTTTCTTCCAAACATAACAATGGTCATTATGGCCAAACAGTTCAATTTTAGTTTCATCAGACCACAGGACATGTCTCCAAATATTAAGGTCTTTGTTCCCATGTGCATTTGCAAACTTTAATCTGTATTTTTATGTTTCTTTTGGAGTATTGGCTTCTTCCTGGCAGAGTGGCCTTTCAGTCCATGTTGATACAGTACTCGTTTCACTGTGGATAATGACACAATCTTACCAGTGATAGGGCAGTAAGACCCCCTTTCCAGAAACCAATATAGAATAATGCTTAATACAGTTTAATTTGTCACGATGACCTGCAGACTCTCCTGACTATTACACAAGTACCAGCCACAACTATGATTTTATTACTAATAAACAAGCTGCTAAGCATAATTATTGCTACATTCAGCATATTGACCAGAAACTGCCGATGTCACGCGTAATATTAGATCATAATGGACTTTGGCTAACACGTCCACACATACACGTCCACACACCTACCTGTGTATAAATATGGGATGATTCGCTCAATAAAATGTATGGTATTTGCATTTTTACCCAGGCTCATTATTGACTCTGCGTCAAATGCATTCGGACTGCAGTCTTACCATCCAATTTGGCTACCTTCCAATATATCTAAATGGTCTGATTTAGACCAACTTATCACCAGCTTCCGCCAGCGTCTTCACAAAGTCTTTTGCTTTTGTTATGGACATTTTCATCCTGTTTGTACTTGTGTATAATTGTCTCTACAGATTAATAAGGCACCTTCAGGTATCTGGAAATTGCACCCAAGGATGAACCAGACTTGTTTAAGTCCACAATTCTCTTCCTGAGATCTTGTCTGATTTCTTTTTACTTTACCATAATGCTACACAAAGAAGTAGTGTGTTTCAGCATTAAAATATACACACAGGTGGGTCTCTAATTAGCACAGATGTTGCCAATCAGAAGCTTCCAATAACATCATCATATGGGATGTCCCATATTGTTTAAAGGCATAGTACTCTAAAGGCCCCATCACACGCAACGACGTATCTAACGATATGTCACCGGGGTCACGGATTCCGTGACGCACATCCGGCATCGTTAGCGTCGTCATTGCATGTGACACCAACGAGCGACCGTTAACGATGGAAAATACTCACCAAATTGTCCATCGTTGACACGTCGTTCATTTTCAAAAAATCGTTGATTGCTGAAGTTTTAGGTTGTTCGTCGTTCCCTAGGCAGCACACATTGCTATGTGTGACACCCCGAGAACGACAAACAACAGCTTACCTGTGGCCGCCGGCAATGAGGAAGGAAGGGATGTTACGGCCGCTCATGTCCGCCCCTCCGCTTCTATTGGGCGGCCGCTTAGTGACGCCGCTGTGACGCCGCATGAACCATCCCTTTAGAAAGGAGGTGGTTCGCTGGCCACAGCAACATCGCTAAGCAGGTAAGTCCGTATGACGGCTTCGAATGATATTGTGCACCACGGGGAGGGATTTGCCCGTGACGTACAAACGACAGTGACGGGTATGCTCGCTAGTGATATTGCTGCGTGTGACGGGGCCTTTAGTGTATGTGAACTTTTGACTTTGCAGAAAGTACTAAAAATGCCTTAAAACAGTCTCTCTCTCTCATTATTCTGGCATTTGGCAAATATAAAAAAATTTGGTTCCTAATTGACCTAAAACAAGAAAGGTTTATTCTGATTTCATGTAAGATAGTGAGAAAAACCTGCAGATGTGTCTTTTTAGATAGTGTATGTAAACTTCTGGTTTCAACAGTATACCCACCTTCCAATGGCTTCATTGTTTTTTTTCTTCGCTTTGGTTGCATGGTGCCATCTTATGCCAGTAACTTCTGACTGTCCAGAAGTCATATGTTACATCACTAAGTCTCAATGGAGTCCAGAACGAGGCTCTCATAGACTTGCGTTCAGTTGTGACCTCCAGTGCACTCGATAAGACAATGGATCTGCCATCAAGTCGCAAATCACAGGAGACTGATCAGAGCAGTGCTGTAAAAAGATGAAGATGGCGGCAGGTGAGTAGAAGACAGGAGACTTACATTTAAAACAATACTCCGGGGGTGAAAAAAAAATTGCTGGAGTGATGCTTTAAAGGAAATCTGTCATGTCCAATATGCACCCAGAACCACGAGCAGTTCTGGGTACAGATTTCTAATCCCTGCCTAACTGTCCCAGCATCTAGTAAGTAGCATAGATAAAGAGATCTTTAGAAAACATATTTCTAAGGATCCTTCATGATATTTTAATGAGGGCTGTGACTAGTAACAAGGTTGTTAGTTTCCCTTACTAGTCCGCCCTCTTAGCATGTTAGCACTGCCACAGAGGCATGCTAACATGCTATTCAATGCCCATTGCCCAGTGTCATTGGCGTTGACGCACGTACTTGTGTCTGTTCTCACCATTTCAGACAACAGGTTTAAGGTCGGTAAGCATGATCAGAAGTCCCGGCACTTCCGGTCATGCGTATTATGAAGCCGGGTGTACATGTCACGGCTTCAGATAGGTCTAGTGCACATGACCGGAAGTGCCGGGGATTTCAGGTTTAGGGTCTGTGAGCATGATCAGAAGTCCCCGGCACTTCCGGTCATGTGCACTAGACCTATCTGAAGCCGTGACATGTACAGCCGGCTTCATAGTGCGCATGACCGGAAGTGCCGGGACTTCTGATCATGCTTACCGACCTTAAACCCGATGTATGAAGTGGTGAGAACAGACACAGGTACGCGCGCACCACAGATGACACTGGGCATTGAATAGCATGTTAGTACACCCCTGTAGGTGTGCTAACATGCCAAGAAGGTGGACTAGTCGGAGGAAATAATGCCCTTGCGATGAGTCCCCGAGCTCATTAGCATATCATAAAGGATCTTTAGAAAACTTTTTGTAAAGAAAGATCTCTTTAGCTATGCTGCTAGATGCTGGGACAGTTAGGCAGGGATTAGAAATATGCACCCAGAATTGCTTGTGGTTCTAGGTGCATACTGAACCAGACAGGTTCCCTTTAAGTGATAAAAAATAATATATTAACACTTCTATTTTTGTAAACATTCTACGTTTGCAGCCTTGTTTCCACACTAGCCTAAAACATTTGTAAGATACGATATAAATATATGAAATAATCAATATAAGAAAAATGCAAAGTATTCATGGTTGTGGATCATCCAATATATTCTCCGGTACATTCAGCATTCTAGACCCAATTCACGTTTCTTGACTCCGTAAACAATGGACCGCTATTATAAGATTAATCTCACAAAGATGTTCATAAGCTTTTTTGATCATCTCATCAATAATACCCAGCGATATTTCCGGTGAGAGGAGATCAAATAATTGCATTAATCTATTGGTGGTGGAAAACTCAGTTTATAATCTGGAGCGCTCGCTCCGTGTAGCAGAATGCAATTTATAATAGGTGCCAATGTTATTCACGATGCCCTCCTAGGTGAGGATGTAATTGAGATTTCCTACCTGTTGCTCGGGTTCAGCTATTGTTTGTGGTTAAGCCTTAAATTATCATGTAAATATTTTTTCGAGTACATGTATATTTTATATATCAATATTAGAACAGTGGAAAAAAAATACAATGGCAATTTCATCTGCAGGAGCTGAATCTATTGCCTTGTAAATGTTTTATCGTAAATCAGATTTCCCCGAATTTTCTGTTTATCGTCACTTTGGATAAATTTTCATTAAGTGAAGGCAAACAAAGCTCGATAAACAACCGGCGGATTGTTTGTACATCAACCGGGCTTGTTACTAATTTCCATCAAGGTCTTTCATCACTCTCGTCAATCCCCTCTATGTCTGATTTAGGGGGGGTTATCCAAGATGGGGCTATTTTCCTCCATTTATTTTGTTAATTATATTTTTGTATTTTAAATATTTTATTTTGACATTTTTATATTACTTTTTGTTGTTCTAATTGTTCCAAAAAGTATTTGTTTTTAATATTTTATTATTATTATTATTATTATTATTATTATTATTATTATTATTATTATTAATATTTTTTAAATCACAAGGGTCAATAACAAATATTTTAAGTGTGTTCTGGTTTTTTTTGCTTCATTTATTTTCCTATATCAGTCATGTTTGTTTTTTCCATCATTGTCTTTTTTCATTTTCATTTTTATTTTACTTTTGCTTGCTTTTTATTTTATTTATAGTTGAAACCTGAAGTTTACATCAACTCTCTAAAAAGACACATCTGCAGATTTTTCTCACTATCTGACATGAAATCAGCAACAAACATTTTCCGTTTTAGGTCAATTAGGAACCAAAATTATTATTATTATTATTATTATTATTATTATTATTATTATTATTATTATTATTATTATTATATTATTTGCCAAATGGCAGAATAATGAGAGAGAGACTGTTTTAAGGCATTTTTAATACTTTCTGTAAAGTCAAAAGTTTACATACATTTCAATAGTATTTGGTATCATTGCCCTTACACTGTATGGCTTGAATCAAACGTTTTGGATCTCCTTCCACAAGCTTCTCACAATAGTTGATAGGAATTTGGGCCCATTCCTCCTGACAGAACTGGTGTAACTGAGCCATGTTTGTAGGTCGCCTTGCTCGCACCGACCTTTTCAGCTTTGCCCATAAATTTTCAATAGGATTGAGATCAGGGTTTTGTGATGGCCACTCCAAAAAATTGACTTTGTTATCCTTTAGCCACTTTGTAACCAGTTTGGCAGTATGCTTTGGGTTATTGTTCATTTTGAAGACCCATTTCCATCCAAGCTTTAAGTTCCTGGTTGATGTCTTGAGATGTTGCTTCAGTATTGCCACATAATCTTCTTTCCTCAGGAGGCCATCTATTTTGTGAAGTACACCAGTCCCTCCTGCAGCAAAACAACTGCAAAACATGATGCTGCCACCCCCGTGTTTCACAGTTGGGATGGTGTTCTTAGGCGGGCTTTAAACGTTGCGACATCGGTAACAATATATCGTCGAGGTCACGTCGTTAGTGACGCACATCTGGTGCCGTTACCGACATCGCAGAATGTAAACCCTAGGAGCGACAATCACTGATCGCAAATACGTCAAAAAACGTTGATCGGTGATACGTCGCTCCTTTTCATAATATCGCTGCTGTTGCTGCCGGTACGATGTTGTTCATCGTTCCTGCAGCACTACACATCACTGTGTGTGTGTGAAACCGCAGGAACGATGAACATCTCCTTACCTGCGTCCACCAGCAATGCGGAAGGGAGAAGATGGGCGGGATGTTATGTCCCGCTTATCTCCGCCCCTCCGCTTCTATTGGGCGGCCGCTTAGTGACGCCACAGTGACGTCGCTATGACGCTGAATGCACCTCCCCCTTGAAGGAGGGATTGTTCGGCGGTCACAGCAATGTCGCCGAACAGGTATGTGCGTGTGAATGTTCGCTACAGCAGCAATCACCACATATCGCATGTGCGATGGGGGCGGGTGCTATCGTGCTCGACATCGCTAGCAATTGCTAGCGATGTTGCAGCATGTAAAGCCCGCCTTAGGCTTCAAAGCTTAACCATTTTTCTTCCAAATGTAATGATGGTCATTATGGCTAAATAGTTCAATTTCAGTTTGTCATAACACAGGACATCTTTCCAAATATTAAGATATTTGTTCCTGTGTGCATTTGCAAACATTAATCTGTTTTTTATGTTTCCTTTAGAGTAATAACTTCTTCTTGGCAGAGTGGTCTTTTAGCCCATATTGATACAGGACTTGTTTCACCATGGATAATGACACAATCTTACCAATTGCCAAGGTCTTTAGCTTTTGTTCTTGGATTGATATGCACATGTCTGATCAAAGCACGTTCATCTCTGTTACAAAGAATCCATCTCCTTCCTGAGCAGTATGATGGCTGGACATTCCCATCTTGTTTGTATTTGCCTATTCTTGTTTGTACAGAAGAACAAGACACCTTCAGGTATCTGGAAATCGCACCCAAGGATGAACCAGACTTGTGCGATTCCACAATTCTCCTCCTGAGATCTTGGCTGATTTCTTTTGACTTCCCCATGATGCTACACAAAGAAGCAGTGTGTTTCAGGTGTGCATTAAACTACGTCCACAGGTGTGTCTCTAATTACCTCAGATGTTGATGATAAACCTATCAGAAGCTTCCAAAGACATGACATCATCAAATGGGCTGTCCCATATTGTTTTAAGGCATAGTACTCAGTGTGTATAAATGTTTGACATTGAAGAAAGTAATAAAAATGCCTTACATCATTTTCTTTCTCTCTTTCTCTCTCTTTATTCTGGCATTTGACAAATATAAATAATATAAACAATTTTGGTTCCTAGAGCCCGCTTTACATGCTGCAATGTATCTTACTGTCGCAGGCGGGGGGGGTGCGCTGCTCGACCGCGCTCGCGGCTCGGGTCCAGCTGCTGCTGCTCGGTGGCTCGAGTGGTGGGCCTGATCCGAGGACTCGAGCGGCGCTCCTCGCCCGTGAGTGAAAGGGGAATAGTTTTTGGGGTTTGGGAGGTCAGTCCATGACGCCACCCACGGTTGTGGTGAGGTTGGGACACCGATCCTGGGAGCAATGACAGGGAGCAGCTGAGATGTTTCTCTCCCCTCCGTGGGTAGGGGGGTTTTGGTGGTCCCGGGGCCTGGTGATGGTGATGGTGACTGAAAGGTGGATGGCGGGGTTTGGTGAGGTGCAGGGTCACGGGGGCAGCGCGGTGCAAGACGGCACTTTGGTACTCACTCAACCAGTAATGTTCACGGAGTCTCTGGTAAAACAAACGGCTGGATGGATGGGTCCCGCAGGCGGCTGCGGTGGTCACTACCGGTAGGTTGGCGGTGACTGTTTCTCCCTGCACCTGTGATGTGTTTTCGGCCCCGATGGCTTCCCACCGGTAACCCGCTCCCCAGCGGTGAATTTGCCAGAGGAGCCCCTTTTTGTCTGCAGGCTCTGGCCCTGGGAACTCTAGCTGTGGCGGTAGTTGTATTTCCCTTCACGGTTGAGCTGTTGCCTTCAGTCGGGTCTTTGCTGCTGGGAAACCCCTGAGGTTCCCGTCGCTGACGGATTTGACCGGTTTAACGGCAACTCCAAGCCTGGTCGGGATACGGAGGCCCTGCCGAATGGTGCTGGCTTCTCTTCACTCCCCGGTTCGGTACCGGCGGGCCACCGCCCGTCCCCAGTCCTTACGGTTATGCGTCAATCGGCCTCTCCTGCAGACGGTCACCACCGTCTGCCAACCTTGTTCTTGGGTGCCCGGGCCACGTACCCGGACACGGTCAGTCTGCTCCTCTACCACTTCACTCTTTTCCTTCCACTTTCCCTCACTCCACTCTACTCAACTCTACTCTGTCCTTTCCCGCCTCCAGGACTGTGAACTCCTCGGTGGGTGGGGCCAACCGCCTGGCTCCACCCCACCTGGTGTGGACATCAGCCCCTGGAGGGAGGCAACAAGGATTTGCGTGTGTGACTGATGTGCCTAACCGGGATGTGGGGTGTGTTGTTGCAGTACCTGTGACGTCCTGGCTTGTCCAGGGCGCCACATTACAATGTGTCGGCGGGGTCACGTCGTAAGTGATGCACATCCGGCATTGTAAGGTACATTGCAGGGTGTTATAGGTACGTGTGATTGCGATTGAACGAAAATCCGTTCATCGCATACACATCGTACCTGTCTCTAGAATTGCACATCAGATTGTTCATCGGACCCGGGGTAGCACACATCGCAGTGTGTGACACCCCGGGAACGATGAACAGATCTTACCAGCGTCCTGCGGCTCCCGGCCCACAATGCGGAAGGAAGGAGGTGGGCGGGATGTTTACGTCCCGCTCAGCTCCGCCCCTCCGCTTCTATTGGCCGGCTGCCGCGTGACGTCGATGTGACGCCGAACGTCCCTCCCACTCCAGGAAGTGGACGTTCGCCGCCCACAGCGAGGTCGTATGGACGGGTAAGTACGTGTGACGGGGGGTTATTCGTTTGTGCGGCACGTTCAACAAATCGAACGTGCTGCACATACGATGGGGGCGTTGCAAATCGCATACAATATCGTATGCGAAATTGCAACATGTAAAGCAGGCTTAATTTACCTAAAACGAGAAAGGTTTATTCTGATTTCATGTCAGATAGTGAGAAAAACCTGCAGATGTGTCTTTTTAGGTAATGAATGTAAGCTTCTGGTTTCAACTATATTTTACTCACTTATATAGCGCTATTAATTCCACTGCGCTTTACATTTTCTTTATTTATTTCCCCCATAAGGACATAAAACTAAAAAGTTGAAATGCCCGCTAAACAACTTTTATCTCTGATTTCACCCACAAATGGGCATTCTGTAGAGTTTAACTCGGTCTAATAAAACCCAGCAGCTCCTGCACCCTCCCAGTACACTGATATGACGTGATTGCTGGGACAGGAGAAATCACTAGAGCAGTTTCCTAAACTATACACATAGCACTCGTTCAGTCTAGACGGCGATCAGGAAGGCAGAGAAGGTAAGACACCAGCTCGATCTTCACTATGGGGAGTCTGGACATCTTTGACATCCCTCTTCCTTCTCCTGCAGCTGCTTGAACTCTGACAAGACATTTCAAAATGTCCTTCTGGAGTTATGTGTGGACCAGCCTGGCATTTTAAAACGTTCAATGATAAAAAAAAGTTTAAAAAAAAGGAATCTTGATGCCCTAGCCTTCGTATACATTGCTGCCTCAATCATGTACCATATTAAAAAAAACAAAACAATTTAATTTTTTCCATTGGTCCGTGGGGTGAGTGCTACATTATTCTTTTCTATGTACTCCTGGTATATGTGTGCCGCCCCTGCAGCAGTCGAACCACTCGAATCTGGGGGTCACTGACTCGCCCACCCCAGGGCTATGGGACACCCGGTGCCGGGCCGGACTAGTCCGGTGGTAGTCAGTGGTGGCTGGGCCCGGCTCCGTGGCCCTGGTGGGTGTCAGTTGAATATGTGGCGGATGACTTTAAGTTTGTATTCGTGACGCCACCTGTGGTCTGCGGCTATTAAGCCGCCGCTGCTGTGTGAGGCCACCGGGATGATGTTATAGCAGCAATGGTGGTACTGCTCCCCACAGGTGGAGCAATGCCCGGGGCACAGTTGGTGCTTGTGGAAGTCTATGGTGCTGTGTGACTAACACGGTGCAGGGCCGACAAGCAATGAAAGAAACAGGCACAAACAGTAGGCTCTTTACCTTCTCCTCTTTTACTCGGCAGAAACTTAGTCCAGGGAGACCGTCACAGATGGTAAAGATGATCCGGCCGGCCTGGAAGTGCCTGGGGTGATCTTTGGCCAGTTGAGTATGAGGCCTACTCCTTAATCTTTCTCTGCTGTTTTAGGACACTGCACTTTAGGTTTGCAATTGCCCTCTTGCTGCTGGGACTTGTTGTTCGTCCCCTTTTCTGTGTGGTAGACTGCGCAGGCCCTCTCTGGTGCTTCTCTGCTGGAGCCCACACCAGGCCCTTGGGATGCAGTTGTACCTTCAGATTGCTTCTGGGACAGGGGGCTTGCAGCTCTCCTGCCCTCCGGATTCAGCTACCAGGGATGGATTTTATGCCCTGGCAACTACAGACTCCGATGTCTGAGTCTCTGCTGTGCCTCTCTGCTCCCCTTGCTTCACTGGGCCAAGCTATCCAAGCTCTAGGCCCCAGTTTCACAAGGCAGCACTCCTGTCTCCAGACTAACCACTACTTCCTCCCTTCAGCCAGACTTAAGGAATCCTCCCTGAAGTTCCAGGTTCAGAGCTCCCTCTGCTGGCCGGAGGGAGAATTGTGTTGAGTGTTAACTTACTGGCCAAAAGATCTCCCAATTACCTCCAGGCTCAGCATTAACCCTTTGGGAGGGCAATGCTGTTGTGGCGACCAGGTCCTGGGGCGCCACATCACTACTGTGGCTTGAGGGTCTCCGGACACTCTCAAATGTAAAGGGGGTGATTACTAGAGATGAGCGAACCGGTCGTGGTTTGGCTCGAGTTCGGTTCGTCGAACGGATGTCCCGTTCGAGTTCGGTTCGTTGAACGTTCGACGAACCGAACTCGAACTGCATAGGAAACAATGGCAGGCATTCACAAACACATAAAAACACCTAGAAAACACCCTCAAAGGTGTCCAAAAGGTGACAAACAACTCACAACACAACACAAACACATGGGAAAGTGACAAGGACATATACTCATGCGAAAACAAAAGAGCTGGACAAGGAAAAAGAGGAGGACACACAGATATATGAGTATATGCAAGGAAACGTCGATGCCATTACTGTGCAACTTGAGCCCTGCTCATTTTAGGCTTCCAATCTGGATAAATTGCCTGAGCTTGCCACGTATGCCTTGGGGATCTTGTTGTGTCCCGCAGCCAGCGTTTTCTCGGAACCTGTCTTCAATGCTGCTGGAGGTCTGCTGGCAGATAAGCACACGCGTCTGTCCACTGACAATGTGGACATGGCTCTCAGAGGACTTTTCTTCCCCTGGGTCAGCCAGGGGAGGCGAAAGGCACGCGTATTTTTGAGAGTGCTTCATGCAAAGCATCTTTTTCTTTTTCAAAAGGGGGGTCAACTGATGCCAGTCAAGTGGGGTGTGTGTGGCCCAATTAGTGGAAACGAGGGAGACTGTGGCTGGAGTCCCCTCGCTTTTGAAAAAAGAACCAAGATGAACAAGTCATGGCTCTCAGAGGACTTTTCTTACCCTTGGTCATCCAGGGGACGTGAAAGGAACGCGTATTTTTGAGAGTGCTTCATGCAAAGAATCTTTTTCATTTTGAAAAGGGGGATAAAGTGATGCCAGTCAAGTGGGGTGTGTGTGGCCCAATTAGTGGAAACGAGGGAGACTGTGGTTGGAGTCCCCTCGCTTTTGAAAAAAGAACCAAGATGAACAAGTCATGGCTCTCAGAGGACTTTTCTTACCCTGGGTCATCCAGGGGACGTGAAAGGCACGCGTATTTTTGAGAGTGCTTCATGCAAAGCATCTTTTTCATTTTGAAAAGGGGGATCTAGTGATGCCAGTCAAGTGGGGTGTGTGTGGCCCAATTAGTGGAAACGAGGGAGACTGTGGTTGGAGTCCCCTCGCTTTTGAAAAAAGAACCAAGATGAAAAAGTCATGGCTCTCAGAGGACTTTTCTTACCCTGGGTCATCCAGGGGACGTGAAAGGCACGCGTATTTTTGAGAGTGCTTCATGCAAAGCATCTTTTTCATTTTGAAAAGGGGGATCAAGTGATGCCAGTGAAGTGGGGTGTGTGTGGCCCAATTAGTGGAAACGAGGGAGACTGTGGTTGGAGTCCCCTCGCTATGTTTTACATGATTTTCGAAGGGCATGACATGACTAAGAGGTTGAGTTTCATCATCTGCAACTTGTTGGCAACAGAAAGGCTACCTTTACACCCTTTTGAGACTGAGGATTTTCGAGACCTTATGCCCATTGCAGTGCCCCAAGTGCCGATGGCCAGTCGTCACTCCTTCTCCAAGAAAGGCATGCCCGCGCTACCACAGCAGGTTGCACACAACCTCACCGATTCCTTGAGAAACTCTGTGTGTGACAGGGTGCATTTCACCACAGATACTTGGACCAGTAAGCATGAACAGGGGAGTTACATGTTACTGACTGGGCACTGGGTAACTATGGTGAGAGATGGAGAAGGGTTTGCTGTACAAGTCTTGCCGTCCCCACGACTTGTGTGTCAATCCTTCCTCTGTATGTACAAGTTCCTCTACTGCTTCTGCCTCCTCAACCTCGTGTGGGTCCTCCACCTCGGCCCAAACCCTGTGTGGTCAGTCCACCCTTCCTTGTAACTGCGCCCAAGGAATCCCACACACCTCCTTACTATGCTGGCATGTGGCTAGTTTCCTGCCAGCGTTGAGAAACATGTTATGGTGTCTCTGCAGGCCTTCTTGCTTTGAATATTTCCCAGGGGGCATTGCTCTAGAATCACTGCGTTGAGAAACACGTGATGGTGTCTCCGCAGTGGTGGATATTGATCTCCCTAAGGTCAACTATCCTTGCTCACATAGTCTTTTACTAGGCAATGTCCCACTAGCCAGATTCCTACTCCACACTGATGAGGGGCAAATACCCCGAAACGGCTGTCTGTGGATGGATATCATGTTTGGCATAGGTGGTCTCCTTGACTGGAGACTGCCCTTCCCGTGGTTGTTCCTTCCTGGTGAAAGACCTGGCTAGTTTCCTGCCAGCGTTGAGAAACATGTGATGGTGTCTCCGCAGGCCTTCTAGCTCTGGAGAGTGAGACCGAGTTTCATCAATGGTTGTCTCCACTCAACCAGCAGCCAAGGAAGGTCGAGTGTGACAATGATGCAAACCAGTCTGCGACCCTTCTTCAGGGCAATGTGACACACGTGCCTTGTATGGCTCACGTGTTGAACCTGGTTGTCCAGCAATTTTTAAAACACTATCCCGGCCTACATGGCCTTCTGACCAGGGCACGGTGTAACGCCTGCCTGGATCGACACACTCAGATGGGCTGTAAAGGATAGGCTAGAGGCAAGCCACTCACCAAGCTGGACACCCAGAACCCTGAAACCCTTTAACCCCTATACAGTGATTTGGAATTACACAGGGCCCAAGTTGATCAATACCTGTGGAAGGCTGCAGTTCCAGAGAATAGTAGTCATGCAGGGTCAAAACATTAATTGAGGAAGAGGAACAGAATGGGATGGCCAGGACTTAATCAGAAAACAAGCAGAGGTGAAATGCGGATCGGCCAACGAGGTACATAAACAGCAAGCAGGAAAAGTAGTCACAGGTAACAAGCACACAAAATCATAAAACTGCACTGGGGGTAACAGTAACAAGAGGTTCATAGCTATGTCTGGCAGTGGTCTGCAGACAGGAGGGGCCTAAAAAAGGGTGTGGTGTATTCCCATTGGTTGTAGCTGAATGATGGGTACTTCATCTGTGAGATACCCACCACCTACATTCAGCCAGAGATTCTGCATCTGTCAAGGTAACGCAACCCAGTGGGTGAGCATAACCTGCGTCCACCTGCGCCGCTGGCATCGACTCCTTTCCCATCATCACCACTATGCACGAAAGGAATACGTTGTCACCTGGCGACCGAAGTACAAATTGATTGAGTGGACTACGTTGGTGACTTAACAGCCGTGTGCGGCAATGATGCAAACCTGTCTGTGGCCCTTCGTCAGGGCAATGTGACACACGTGCCTTGTAGGGCTCACGTGTTGAATCTGATTCTCCAGCAATTTTTAAAATACCATCCCGGCCTACATGGTCTTGTGCAGCGGGCACGCTGCTATGTGCTCACTTCCATCGTTCGCACCCAGCAGCTCAACAACTTTCATCGCTTCTGAAGTCTTAGGGTCTGGCGGTTAAACGCCTGAAATGCGATGTTCCGACATGCAGGAATTTTAATCTGCACATGTATCAGCGTCTGTGGCAGCACCGCAGAGCCCTGCTGAAATACGGTATGATGTATACCCTGGGCTAACTTGATCCAGAGGTGGTGCAGATCACGCTGCTGGAGTGGTGTCAGATCAAGGACCTATGCACCCTTCTACACAGTTTACAAATGTCGACGAAGATCTTTAGCACTGGCGATGCCATTCTCAGCATGACAATTCTGGTCATCTACAAGATGGAGCACACTGTATGCATTATTCGGAGTCAGGCGTTGGTCCAAGAGGAAGGGGAGGAAGTACAGGAGGAGTCATATGCAGAAGGGATAATAAGATCTACAAGGTCCAGACGGTGAGCGGCACCTAGGCGGAAGTCAAGGGACGGTGGGGGAGAGGGATTAACAAGGGCGCATAGTATCTGCAAAAATTGTTGAGGAAGGTGCAGGAGCCCATGAAGAAATGGAGGACGAACTGGCGATGGGCATGGAAGACTCAGCAGATGAGTGAGAGCTTGCTCACATTTAGGTTGTGCGAGGTTGGGGGGAGAGGGCAGAGGAAGGAGGCACGATTCTCACCTCTCTGCCACCAACACACCAAGGACTTGGTCCTCCTGGATGCACAAGACACATGAGCGGCTTCTTGCTGCACTACCTACAACATGACCCTCGGATTGTACGAATTCGAAGTAATGCTAACTACTGGGTTGCCACACTGTTAGATCCTTGGTACAAGACCAAATTTGGCGAAATAATTCCTGCCATAGAAAGGGACGCACGTATACAGGGGTATCTGCAGAAGGTGGTACGCAATCTTAGATCTACTTTTCCACTAAACACCAGTGCTGCACAGAGTGAATCTCAACGCTTTGTCATGGATAGGAGGAAATGGGCTTTTACTTGTCCACATCTGAGGGACCGAGGGCTGGCTGCTGTGCTGAGACGGCATTGAGTACGGTGTCCCTGCAGAGTTGCACTTTTGGTCATATACCAAATGAGTTGAAAAAGGACAGATGCTGGTGGAGAGGGGAACAGGTGTGTTGGAAAGGGGAAAAAAGTTTTTGTCCGTGGGTTTGTTGGTTAAGCAAAAGTAACATTTGCTGAAGAAACACCATCTGTTACGGTGGGACTGGCAGATTTGGATAAGGTGGTATATACTATGTTACCGCTATATAACGAAAATTAATAAGAAAAGAAAGAGAAAGGTATATATCCCCATCAGCAGTCAGTGTCCACCGTGCTCCCAGATGGAAAAGGAGAGGTTGGCAACTGGAAGGTTCAGTGGAGGATACAGAGCTGTGTGGCTATGAAACTAATAGTTGCCTGAACCGAGTTAGACGCCACTCGGATCTTGAGACTGGGAGCCCTGTTAGCGTCACAGGGTCCATACGCCCACCCAGCCCAGGAACTCCCTGTTAACATCACAGGGGCCATTCAGTACGCTGACCGTGTGCATTGGGGCCACACCTGTGGACAGCAGGCGCATCAGCAGCAGCAGGCCTGTTAATGCCACTGGGCTGCACAATCAGGACTTGTAGGACAGGAGCTGGTCTTAACCGTTCTGCGTTACCAACTGTGGTGGCGGCCTGCATCGACGCCCTATCCCTGCCTACCTCTGGCCTAAAGCCGCAATGGGTTCAACACATGGAGGTGTGCTCTTTCGGAGCATAATAGAATACTGCGCACCTCCTTGTTGGCTCCAGCCCGTTTTATAACCTTGGTCCGCCCCAAACCAGGGTGTACCACAATGCACCTCCTGGAGACAAAAGCAGAGTGACACGTCATGAGTGGCATAACTAGCGTCCTATTTGGAACCGAAACTTCAATAATGACCTCATGGCTGCCACGACACAAACACCTCACCAGTTATCGTCTGACCATCAATAATGAGGTGACAAGTCATAGGGGCGGGCCTCTACAAGCCATTTGGGAGTGGCCTAGCCACATCGTCAGCTTTAGCATGGTGTCCCGGCACAAAACAGGACTTAGACCCGGCACGGAATGCAAGTACCTGTCCAAAGAGGCTTTTCACACTAAGTGTGGGAGAATGCGCTGTATCCCGAAATGAAGACTTAGACGCAGGAATGGCACAGTCAGGCTGAGCATACTCACTAGGCGAAACACTGTAGTTAGGCTGCAGCTGGGGTAAATCGGCACACGCATGCGCACTAGCTGCCTCTCCACACTTACACGTGGAGGAGAAATTGCTCTTCGGGTGTGGACTTGGAGATGCTGTCTATGAACAGAAGGAAAAGCTAAAGGAAGCCTGACTTTCTATCCCTCCGAATTATTAAATGCAGCAATGAATTCCCTGAGTTTGCTATAAAATTAGCGTAGCAAAATGTGCATGAGGGTGTCATGTAGAGGTGCTAGAAATAGCTTGGCACCAGTGGGGCACAAATGGAAGTCCAACAGGCAGTTCTATGATGCCACTAAATGGCAGTATTTTTTGCTATCATTATAGCTTATTAAAAACAGAGCAGGTGGGTGTCATGCAGAGGTGCTGCACATAGATTTGCACCAGTGGAGCACTAATGGAGTACAACAGCCACTAAGTTTACTCAATTTTTGGTATTATAAAGTCTTAGTAAGTAACAATAAGTTTGAGTGTGCAATGCAGGCAGAGGTGCTGCAAATATCTTTGCACTAGTGGGACTATACAGAAGTCCAACAGCCACTTTTTGTATGCCACTAAGTTGCAGCAGTTTTTGCTATTATTATAGCTTTTAAAAACAGAGCAGGAGGGTGTCATGCAGAGGTGCTGTAAATAGCTTGGCACCTGTGGGGCACAAATGGAGTACAACAGCCACTTTTTGTATGCCACTAAGTTGCAGCAGTTTTTGCTAGTATAATGGCTTAGTAACTATCAGTTTGAGTGTGCAATGCAGGCAGACGTGCTGCAAATATCTTTGCACTACTGGGACTATACAGAAGTCCAATAGCCACGTTTAGGATGCCACTAGGTACACTCAGTGTTTGCTAGTATAATGGCTTAGTAACAATGAGTTTGAGTGTGCAAAGGGCAGGAGAGTACAGTGGCAGGGTTGTGGGTCTCTGCGTAGAGGAAAGGAAGCCTGCCTTTCTATCCCTTCTAATTGGGAAATGCAGCGAGGAAATCCCTGACCTTAGCTACACAGACGCTGTCATCTTGTGTAGCTGTGAAACTCTGTTTTCACGGACCTGTCACCTATGGCTCTGACCCTTCCGGTATGAGCCCTTAAAAGGACTGATAGAAAGTGCTATCCCTAAGCTGTCCAGCGCTGTGTATAGAGCGTACACAGCAGTATCGGTGATAGGAGCTGCGCCAGTGATGACTGACACCAAGGACGCAGAAGGCAGATAATGGCGTGCTGGAGGAAAATGTCCGGTTTTATAATGCAGGGACATGTGACATGGACATCCTATCACACATGCCGTTGCTTCTCTGGCTAAAAGTCCACTTAGCTGTGTGTGTGTCTAGGATTGGCTGACATGCTGGCCCGCCCCACTACACGCACGCTCTTAGGGAAGGAAGACAAGGAAAAAAAAAAAAAATGGCAATCGCCATTATCCATACAGCAGTGATCTGAATGCGCTGTTCCCGCACACTATACACTGAAATTTCATAATAGTGTGAGTCACAGAGTGACTTACACTATTACAGCGGAAAGCCAGCTAGGAATTAGCTGGTCTTTTTGCTGCTAGAACCGTTCTCAAACGTATCTAGAACTATCGAGCTTTAGCAAAAAGCTCGAGTTCTAGTTCGATCTAGAACAGCCCCCAAAATCACTCGAGCCGCGAACTGGAGAACCTCGAACCGCGAACCGCGCTCAACTCTAGTGATTAGTTACTGGGAGAATAGATATAGTTTGTGACGGCACCCGTGGTGTGCGGTAACGAGGACTACCACCGCTGCCGATGGGAGCGGTGGTAGTCCCCCCCTCCCCCCCATCGGCAGCGGTGGTAGTCCTCCCACCGCCGCTGCCGATGGGAGTGCTCGGGGGGAAAGATGGAAGGGGGGCAGCCAGATGACATTTCCCTCCACGGGTAGGGAAGGCTCCCGGACTCTGTTTTGTGGGGGTGCAGGGGAGTGCAGGATTGCTGGAAGCAGGGGCTGACCCAGTACTCACTCAGACACCGTTGATGACGAAAAGCAGACTCTGACAACAAGGTAAACCAAGTGTCTGGCTGCCGCTGCCCTCTTGATGGATCCCGTTCGGGTATCCGTCCCTTACAGTACTGCCTGATGGTCTGGAGCCTGCCTCCGTGCACAAATTAGAAGTGTTCAGGTGGCCCGTAGGCATAAAGCTGTCCGAGCCCTGCTCTCTGTTGTTGGTAGTGGAGCTGTACTCTCAAGAGCCCCCGCTTGGGATTTCTGTGGGCTGCATGGGTTGGAAAGCCCTATCCCCTTCGTTGCACTAGTGCCCCTGATCTCTGAGCTTCGTGGGAACAGTCCATAAAGTCACTATCCTCCGCAGGTTAATTGCCGGTTTGCATGAAGCTACTCCCCGACCTAGGGTCCAGTACCCCGCCATGTTTTCGGTCCTGGACCGACTATTGAACTTGACTTGCTTACCGTCCTCCAAGACTTGGTCCAGGCACCCAGTCCCAATATCCCGCGACCGGGTCTCCAACTCCTCCGGGCCCAGACCACTGTCTGCAACCCAACCTTTGGCTCAGCTTCCCTGGGAGCTCCAACTCCCAGTTTCCTCTCCCTTGGAGAGCTTCTCCTACACTTCCTCTCACTTTGCTCCCCTGGAGCCAACTCTTCTACCTCCTCTCACTTTGTTCCCCTGGAGCCAACTACTCTAAACCCTCCCACCAGTCTGCCTGACCTCTAGGTGGGCGGACCTATTCCAGCTCAGCCGCCCACTGATGTGTCTGACAGGGTGTGGTATGATTGGGATTTTTAGATGCTGATGGATTCAGTACTATAGGCTGGGAACCCAGAACCAAGAGGGGTTGAGTCCTGCACTAAGGATAAAGAGCGTGCAGTACCCTGTGATGCCTTGACTAGTCCAGGGGTGTCACATTCCCCCTTGGTTAAACGTAGCTCGTCCCCAAGCTACAAGATATCCAGAGGTTTATTTTTGTTAACTGAAAAAGAAAATAATAACAGGTTTAATTCACAATTTCTCAACCCTCACAGGGGAGGCACTTTGCTTAAACGTTACATTATAAAACTTGTAGAATTCATTTTTATTAAGAGAACGGTGGGAACGCTACCAGTTGTAGAGGTAGTTGGTGGCTTAGCCTACTCCACTGCAACCTCTTCCTCCGACAGTCCATTCCCATTGTCCGTCTCCCTCCAACCTGCCACCCAAACAACCTAAACCTGCCGCTTCCTACTTGGGTTCCGTGATGGAGTTGAAGTCCTGGAGGCTTAAAAGACTGCTCTGGTGGGCGCACTAGGCACAACTATATAAAAAAGCTGCTGCCAGTCCCGCAGCCATGGTCCATGTTTAACTTTTAAATAACTAGCAGAAAATCAGGTGACTTTCCCGAATAATCAACATTTTTGGTATTTTCAAACATTACTTATCATTTTCAGAAAAATAAACTCAGAATAAGAAAACATAACATTAGGACTAGATAGCCAGGTGCCGCTACAGTTACTCTCTATATTTCAGTGGGGGCTGACCAAAGTTAAACCGGGTCGACCTCCTCAACTCTGGACCCTCTTCTTCCCGCTGTGATGTCACAATGTCTGCTGCGGGTTCCTCACCATCAGTGACAGGTGTTGGTGGCAGGACTCTACGTGTTTGTGGTAAGGGTACAGGTGCTACTCTAAGTGCTGAGATGAGTGCAGTGTTAGTAAGCCTTTCCTGCTCTGGTTCCTCCACGGGTTGAGGGAATGTTAACACAGGAACTATCATTGCGCAATTTTGCATAGGCCAATCTTCTGGGAAATCACCTAGGATGGTACAAAAGGTCCTTTTTTATACTTTCCACCACTTGAGGTTGGGGCTGGGGTTCATCTGGGACTCTTAGGGGTTCTGGACAGTTCTTTAAGTGGTCACTGGAGATGGAAGACGTGGTTCTTCCCTGATCCTTGCTAAGCTCATACAGTATTCTAGAATGCTGCATATAAGAGCTTACTGGTGGTGGCCGCAGCTTATAGAAGACAAATCTGGTGAAAAGTTCTCTTTAACGCCTTCACGGCCAGCCAATTTTGCGCTTTCCTTTTTTTTTCACCATTCTTCCAAGAGCCATACAGTTTTAATTTTTCCGTCAATATAGCCATGTGAGAGGTTGTTTTTTGTGTTATGAGTTGTACTTTTAAATAAAATTATGAGTTTGACCAAATAGTGTACTTAAAAACAGCAAAACAATTTAAAATGCAGAAAAATTGCAAAAAAAAAGTGCGACTGCATGATTGTTTTTGAAATATTTTATTCACTATGTTCCCTATATAGTAAAACTGATGTGTTGTTTTGATGCCATAGGTTGGTGCGAGTTCGTAGACACCGAACTTTGAATAGGTTTATCTAGCGCCCCTGAGCCATCAGGTGCCATAGTGTATTGCATCTAGTCACAGATGCAGTGCCTACCCCAGGTTCCTGGAAGACCAATGCCGGTTCCACACAAGACTGCACACAAATTTCAGTAGACTGCCCTGCCCAATGGGGACTGGGCCAGGGTTGGTTCATTATGGGCACCCCTTAACATGCTGGGTCCATTGTGGGTAGCAGGATGCTAGGCAGCCTAGGGGCTCCCCAGATCCACTGGATCCGGGACTCAAGGTCAGGGAGGAGCAGCCACCAGGGGGAGTAGGAGCGCACACACACACACAGGAAAGGAAGTGGAAAAGCTAAGCTTTCTCACAGACTGGGAAGAGTGAGCCAGCCTGTCATGCAGGCAGTGCAGCTTCAGACGCAGAACTGAGAGGAGCTCAGGAGTGACCAGAATGGGCTAAAAGGCATGTGGCTGCCGGGAGAATTTGGTGAAGTACTCGTGGGACCACAGCACCAATGGGGTACAGAGCCCTAGTTCAGAAATGCACTTTAGGCTCACCTGATAACAATCTCCATGGTGAGGGGACCATCAAGGACCTTACTGACCTTGAAGTTCGGGACACAGTAGCACCGGGAGAACCGGGGACAGGACTAGAGACTCCAACGCCACAGAGTTCACGATACCGTTATATGGACTACTATAACAGACAACCAGGAGGGGACCACCAGCAGCTCCAAGCCATGGGGACCCACCAACCAAAGACAGGTGCAGGGGAAAGAAGCCACCAGGTCACTAAACCGGCACTAGGACTAAGGGGACCTGCGGTTGAGACCAGCTGACCTTGGGTGACCAGTTACTAGCTTACTGTGAGTAAAGGAACCAGTTGCACTGCAACCCCTTGTGTGGCCAACCTTCTTTCAACACCCATCTACCTCACCTATCCTCACGTTAGTGTTCAGGGCACAGCAGCAGAGAGGGAACCTCGGAATGGGGACAGAGGTCTGACCCAAGAGAGGTTCAAGCTGCCTGCCGTAAGGGCCAAGACTGAGAGACCAGGAGGGGACCCCAAGACGCTCCAAGCCACGGGGACCCACCAACTACAGACGGGTGCATGGAAGTAAAGCCCACCGGGTCACCGCACCGGCATTGGGACTAAAGGACTCAATTGGTGAAAGCCAGCATGAATCGGGTTGCAGCTCCATTCCAGTGAGTAAAATACCAGTTAAACTGCAGACCCCTGTGTTATCTGCATTCTTCCTACACCTCTGCACCCATAGACTAGAACCACCATCATCCTCCCCTGGGGCCTAGCTCTATTTGCGGAGAGCCATCACACCTAAGCTGCCCAATATCACCAGCCCCAGCAGTGAGAGACTTTGCAGCGGCGGCTTTCCCCATATAGCCGCATACCGCAAGAGGTGTCACGAAAAACTATTTTTATTTTATTATTTTTCCCTTGTACAAATTCCCCTTTTAAGCGACCCCCAGGGTCACGGAACCAGGAAACGGCCACCCAGTGAACTGTCCCAGTAAATATACTGCCTGGGACCAAGTACCCCAAAGCCCTGGCGTGCGTCATTTACTTTTATCTAAGGTTTTTTTAAAAAAAATCAGAAGTTTCTCCAAAAAAGTGAAGCATGTTTTGCGCCATTTTCCGTGACCTGTAGCATTCTCATTTTTTCTCATGTGCAGATGCTACGTTTTGATCGCCTGTTATTGCAGTTTGTGCAAATTGTATGTAATTTAAGCGTTTGGAATTTTTTTTGCCGCAACGCTGTTTACCAATCAAATTAATTGATTTTATATTTTGATCGGGCATTTTTGAACGCAGCAATACCAAATGTGTATATGTTTTATTTTTTTAACCATTTTATTTTCAATGGGGCGAAAGGGGGGTGATTTGAATTTTTATTTTTTTTTTATTTTTTTAAATTTGTCAAAACATTTTTTTTTACTTTTTTTTTTTTTAATTGTACTAGTCCCCCTAGGGGGCTATAAGGATTAGCAGTCTGATCGCTCATTCTTTTCTCCCGATCAGAGCAGCACTCCTCAGATCGGGAGAAATGATCATCTCTTGTAATCTGCAGTACTCGGCTGCTGGTTACAGGACCTGAGTCATGTGAGCTACAGGAGTCATCACATGACCCTGTGCTACCAAAGCAACCAACAGATCCACGTGATCAGGTCACGTGACTTCTGGTGGCGGGCAGTGAGTAAACCTTTACTGCAATTGCAATTAAAATGGCGCTATCACAGATAGCGCCATTTAAGGGGTTCACAGGGAGGGGTGGATAACGATTCCACTTGTGCCTGCAAGGCACACGTCAGCTGTACAAATCAGTTGACGTGTGTGGATTCCCGACGACAGCTCGCAGCAGCCGTTGGGGATTAACACTATTAACCACAGGGACATCATATTACTGCCCGCGTTCATTAAGGGGTTAAAATGTACTCTGATTCTCACATGTGAGAGTATCAGATCAAAGTACTGTAAATGACACTCAGCTCAAACTCTGATCAGACCTTGAGCCGAGTATTATTACCATAATTGGGCTGAAGCTTTCGCATCAGAGAACATATGCTCATGTGACTCCAGCCATAGAGTCAATCAGCGGCTGCTCTTAGGCTGCTGCACTCTCAATATTTCAGCTTGTCTGATGTTTAGATGAATGAAGTATATATGAAGTGAAAGCTGCACACCAAATCCAGAGTAATATGAACAAGCATAACTGCTTTACGATACATAAAGAATGAAAAATACAACTAGCCATGTGAAAAATGGAAAAAAAAAATTTTTGGTGTTATTGCAAAACTGCTGAGGATTATTTTGAAAAAAAGAGATATTTAGCTAATGTATTGATCAGTTCATTACTGCCCCATAACCAACTACACGGTAATCTCTTATTTATGGGGTCCCTAACAAAATGTTACTTCTATATGCGGTTAAAACCTGCTTGTTTGCATGGGTACCTAACCAAATGTTACCTCTATGTGCGGCTGAAACCTGCTGTGTATGGGAAGCAAGGGACCTGGCTATATAGGAAGTTGAATAATCATGGCTAAAGGGCGGGACTGGGTTCTCAGACAGAAAAAAACTGCATAACAATCAAAATGACTGCTGGAACACCATTGTAAATGTGAACAGGGTGCTAGCCAAAAAATACATAATCTATATGAAGTGAAAGCTGCACACCAAATTCAGAGTAATATGAACAAGCATAACTGCTTGATGATACATAAAGAATGAAAAATACAACTAGCCTTATGAAAAATGGAAAAAAAAAATATTTTGGTGATATAGCATAACTGCTGAGGATTATTTTGAAAAAAAGAGATATTTAGCTAATGTATTGATCAATTCATTACTGTCCCATTACCACTTCACGGCAATCTCTTATTTATGGGGTCCCTAACAAAATGCTTTCACTTCATATAGATTATGTATTTTTTGGCTAGCACCCTGTTCACATTTACAATGGTGTTCCAGCAGTCATTTTGATTGTTCCCATGCCGTTCCTCTATTACCGGGATCAAAGTCTATGTTTTTTTTTTTTAAAAAACTTAACTGGCCCCCTGGGGGCTGCCATTTTTAATTTGTTGATGTGTAGTTGTAGTGGGTGAGCCTACCCCCTACCAGTACCAGCATAAATAACCCGGAATTGCAATTAATAAAAATGTTGAATTTTAATATTTTATTGTTGTGATAGGGCACCCCTAGTGGCCGGGTGGGACGGCTGTCGCCACCGGGGAGGAGGAGCCGGCTGAATCACAGGGGTGTGTATGTGTGTGTGTGCGAGGAGTCGGATCCGGGACGGGAGAGTGTGAACATCTAGGGGCAGAGTGTGAGAGCAAGACCACCAGGGGGCGCCGGAGAGCAAGGAGGAGAACCTAACCTCAGGGTGTGAAGCAACTGGTGTGGGTCCGGTGTGCATGAAACCAAAGAGTGGGAGCCCGGCGAAGTGGAGTACCCCGGGCATATCCCCACCAGAGGGTGCGCTAGGGCAGGCTGCCCCCAGCTCCACCGAAAGTGCCTGATTTTTACCGCCGGATCGTGTTGTGCAAATAAAGGATGTCGTTTGTTACCAGCACCCTTTGTCTGAAGATCATTTGTACATCATCCGGCGAATGCACCATCACACTCTGCCCCACCAAGTCAGTCCCCGACTGTGAAGTAGTGATGGAGCCAGGGGAGAACCTTGAATCTACAAAGGCCACGACTACAAGGCCGGAGGCTCCCCTGGCCTATCACTTCATGTGGCGTAGTCGGCAGGATGCGAATTCCCTGCCAGGGACCCAAGAAGCTGGAGATCAAGTGGTGCCGAGTGCACCGTATCCGGGCTATGAGAGAAGATTCCCAGTCCCTTGGTGGGAGGAAGAAGTGCCTAAGGCGTTGGACCGGGCACAAGATGGCGGCAAAATGGCCGCCGTCTGTGAAGCTGAGGGAGAAAGCGCGCGCAGAATTGGCGCCAAAAGAAGAGCCTGGGGCTGGCCGGTGTCGAAGAAGAAGTACGGAGTACTCCGCCCAAAGAGGGGAGGCGCCAGTCCCAGGGCACGAAGAAAGAAACATGAAGTGGGCGGTATTTTCAAGAGAAAGAAGAACCGCCGCGGAGGAGTCAAGATGATGTGTGAGGCTGGGGGTGGAGCTTGTCCAAGAGCGGGAAACATAGGCCCGCCTCCACTTCCTCCAGTCTCAGCATTGACCCCGCCGCCATTTCTAACTACACAGCAGGAGAAAGAGATGGAAACTTCCGGCCAACAGCAGGATCTCGCCACCGCCATGGCCCTGACCAGCCTAAGCCGGGAGCGTCCCAAACTCGCTGCCGCAGCAGGAGTGTTCTTGCCAGAGATCCCGACCGGGTCAGGAGACCCAGCACGTCCGGAGAAGGTGACTTGGCTGACCACCTGGGACGCGACAACAGGAGGCACGACCACTGAGGTACGGGCAACTTATGCCACCCAGCTACCGGTGGGGAACCGCCCCCTGGGGATTACCTATTCCCCTGTGGAGACACCTCAGCACGTCGCCGCAGCCACAGCACCCACGGCCGCAGCACCATCTGTCCCCGTGCGGGAGCCGGCCGAAGTGATTGCCGAGCGGCTGGAGCAAGATCACCGGGGCTTCTTTTGGGACCCTGTAGTCCCGTCCTCTACCTCATATCCAAGGGCTCCGTCTCCGATACCAGACCCCATCCAGGAGCGGCTGCTTGCAGAGACCATCGTCCGGGAAATGATGTCCGGTCCCGGCGGTGAGGAGCTGGCCCTGCAATTCACCACTGGCATAGTGGTGAAATTTAACCAGCAGGAGGGCTACGGATTCATCCGTGAAGCAAGCACCGGAGACGATTATTTTTATAATCGGGTCCATCTGGACGTGGAGGGGTTACCGAAGAGGCTCCACACTCTTTATCCGGGGGAGAAGGTGCAATTCTTACCCGATGCGGGAAGTCGCGGTTTGTTCGCGGTTGGCGTGACCCGGATGCCGACCGCCCAGGAAGCGGCCCAGTGGCAACAGGAGCTGGAGTGGGAGGAGCACCAGGAACGGCGCCGGGGCCAGCAGAAACCGATGCCGATGGATGCCTCCCATTCCAGGCGCACCCTGGCGTTCTCACCGGAGGTGCAGTCTGGCCCGACCGCTGACCCGGAAAAGGGTACCCCGGTGGTGGCGGTTAACCAAAGTGTCACTAACAGACCGGTAATAGTCCTGGACGTGCCGCAACCTGTGCCTCAACCGCCCCGGGTGGCGACTCCATCGCCTCCACCGGAAACTGAAGAGGCCACGCCATCGGAGCCGCCTATCGCCATCGGAGCCGCCTATCGCTCCTGTTTCATTCCGGAGGGTCCGCCGCCAACCTGGGCAGTCCCTGGGCGCCTACATCCAGGCCCAGGCGGCCGAATGGAAGCGGTCCTGGCCTCCGGAATAGACCACCGCAGAAGGCTCGTGTGAAGACCGGTATCGTTAATTGACCGGCAGAAGTTTATGTTCAGTTGGCAAAACCCGGAGAGAGCTCGCTGTCAGACTTAGTCAGGAACTCCTCCGCAGGGCGAAGTATTTGCAGTTGTTAAAAAGTTTATATGCCTGTTGCTCGCCATCACAAGACCGGGAGCGCTGTTGAGCCTCCGGGCGCCATCGTAAGACCGGGAGCGCTGTTGAGCCTCCGGGCGCCATCGTAAGACCGGGAGCGCTGTTGAGCCTCCGGGCGCCATCAAAAGACCGGGAGCGCTGCTAAGCCGCCGGGCGCTGGACTGGTGCCCTTATTCTTGTACGCGGTGCCTGTTGTGGACTGGGCTGAAGGGTATTTTTTTTTCTTATGTTATGTCCATCCTTTTAGCTAGGTGTTTATAGATAGAGCCTTGCCGGGAGGCTCGGATTTTAAGAGGGGAGGCATGTAGTGGGTGAGCCTACCCCCTACCAGTACTAGCATAGATAACCCGGAATTGCAATTAATAAAAATGTTGAATTTTAATATTTTATTGTTGTGATAGGGCACCCCTAGTGGCTGGGTGGGACGGCTGTCGCCACCGGGGAGGAGGAGCCGGCTGAATCACAGGGGTGTGTATGTGTGTGTGTGCGAGGAGTCGGATCCGGGACGGGAGAGTGTGAACATCTAGGGGCAGAGTGTGAGAGCAAGACCACCAGGGGGCGCCGGAGAGCAAGGAGGAGAACGTAACCTCAGGGTGTGAAGCAACTGGTGTGGGTCCGGTGTGCATGAAACCAAAGAGTGGGAGCCCGGCGAAGTGGAGTACCCCGGGCATATCCCCACCAGAGGGTGCGTTAGGGCAGGCTGCCCCCAGCTCCACCGAAAGTGCCTGATTTTTACCGCCGGATCGTGTTGTGCAAATAAAGGATGTCGTTTGTTACCAGCACCCTTTGTCTGAAGATCATTTGTACATCATCCGGCGAATGCACCATCACACTCTGCCCCACCAAGTCAGTCCCGACCGTGAAGTAGTGATGGAGCCAGGGGAGAACCTTGAATCTACAAAGGCCACGACTACAAGGCCGGAGGCTCCCCTGGCCTATCACTTCATAGTTGTCAGAGCACAATACTTATACAATGCAAATACAACATCTCCAAGCCTTAGATGTCTGCAGTCTATTCTATCTCTTATTCTGTGGCAAGATCAGCTATCATCTGACTGGGCATGGCCTTATTAGTTGTTCAGTTCACAGGTGAAGTGCAGCGCCATTTTATAGTAGATCATTCCATCTGGCACAAGTAATTACAGTAATCTCAGTGTAACCAACGTCACAGTAACTAGTGGTGAAAAATCTGCAGGTCAGGGCATCTGGGCTGTGGTGGTGATTTCATCCAGTGATGTATACTAAACCCTGGATGAAGTCATCACCACAGCACTGGTGTCCAGACAAGATGAGCAATCACTGGTAATAACTGTGATCTGAGAGCAGCAATGGTGTCTCTGCAGCTGCTGTGCTCACCAAGTCCAAGCACCAGGGTTGCAGTAGCGACTTTATCTAGCTGTGAGCACATGGTATTGTATGAAATCAGCCCAACAGTAGTGATGCTCAGAACTGGTGAGTATTTGTAGCGCCCCTGAATACATCAGGGTGCCACAGGGCACTGCATCCTTTCCCCAGGGTGCAGGGCCTACCCCCCATGGCTTCAGGTACCTAAGAAACCGGCGTCACCTCCATCAGCACCACAAACCTCAACCAACTCCTCATATCATGACTTGTCAGACACACCAGTGGGTTGGTCTAGCTGGAGCAGGGCCACCCACTTAGGGGTCAGGCAGACTGGTGGGAGAGATGAAGGGAGAACAGGGACAGCTCTCAAAGTGAGAGGAGCTGCAGTGTTAGCTCCTGGGAGCTAGAAAGACAGACTGAAGTTGGGTCGCAAACAGTGGTCCAGGACTAGAGGAGTCGGTGACCGGGTTCAGGGACGTCAGTCTGGGGTGCGACAGACGCAGTCTAGGAGGGACTGCAGGCACCAGAGAGGGGTCGACAGAGCTGACCGGTACCGAGCACGACGGGGTACAGGACCCTAGGTCAGGAGCCGATTCAACGTCCTGGCAATTAACCTGCAGTGGAAGGTGGCCTTCAGGGACCTTCCCAGAGCTCAGAGACTGAGGGCATCAGCACGACGCGGGGGACAGGGTTTTCCAAGCAAAGCAACCCACTGATGTCCCAAGTGCCAGCTGTTAGGAGCAAGACTTCACTTAAAACTGAAGAACTGGACCTTACAGCTTCAAGCTATAGGGACCCACACAAACACTGAACAGTGCACGGAGGCAGGCTCCAGATCACTAAGTGACACCAGTGAGACTGGGTACTTGGACAGTCTCCCCGCAGCGGCAGCGGCACTCAGAAACTTTGGTTTACCTACAGTGTGTGTGTGTCTACTTTCTAAACCTCATCCAACAACATGACTACTCGCAGTGAGTACCCTGATCCCTGCACCCTGTCCTCTCAAAGCTACCAAAACCCCGGAGTCCGGGGCCTTCCCTACCTGCAGAGGGACTAACACCTTGTTGCCTCACACCATCTGCCCCGGTACTCCCTCCAGCAGCGGCGGTACTCCCATTACCGCATCCCGCAGGTGGCGTCACAAACGTTTCCCGTCTAAATAACCCCTTCTTAAGTTTTGAGTGTCTGCCGAGCCCGGGTCCGGACCCCTCGAGCCACGACCACCCTGGATCCGAGCACCCCGGTCATCACTGGGGTGGGACATATACCCCGGTTCTTAGGGCTCATGTACACAACCATTCATACAAGTATTATTGTGGTTTGTATGGATAGCACCTGTACCAATGTAATTTTATGGAGCTATGCACATGTCCAATTTTTTCCCAGGAAAAAAATAGTGACATGTCTGATTTTGAGCCAAGTGTAAGATCAAAATTCTCAATGCAAGTTTGTGGGTCCATGGAAAACATTGGACTGCACTTAGATGACATCCAAATGCAATCCAATTTTGCTAGATTGACTGAATGAAGAAAGTAGAGAAACTTTTTTTTTGTTGTCCAACTCCGAGAAAATCAGACCCCACTCTGATCAAGTTCTGATCAGAGTTTGACCATCATAATTGGACCGTTTTTCTCTGATGAACAGAACACGATTGTATGCACCTACTCATACTGTGATCTGAGCGCTGCAATGACATGACTGCTATGATCAGATCACAGAAATTGTCTGCAGAGACATGTGTCTAACCCTTTCATATGTGACACAGTCCACTTTAGCCATTTACATTATCTAAACATTGAAGAATGTTTCAGCCATGTTTCTTGGTCCAAGGATTTGGTCCATAAATGATTAATTGTAGCCTATCCTAAGAAAACCTCTTTAATATCTCACGCTGCAATAAAATGCTGGTTTCTGAATCATGGACTGTGCTATAAAAATATCAGTCATATTGTATTCCATCAAACAACAATGTAAAAACAGCTAAATTGAGAAGGCATCGCCATGTCTCTACACAATAAGAAGAAAAGCACAAGATAAGCTTGGAAAAAAACAAGACTTTTTGATGCTAGTTAGAAATAATCAAATCTACCGATGACACAAATACATGTGTAATACATTCTGGCGTTCGCACCTGACAGTGGAAATCCTCACTTGTACCATTACCTTTTTCATATGAACAATATAAGCCGATTCTCCAAGGAAACTTGGAAGTTTCACTTTATTGTAAAATCTATATCGCTGGCAGCCAACAAGACTTTCATTCTTACACCGCATAAACAAAATACCCTTCAAAGGGAAAGTCGTCCACAGCAAGTTCTAGAAATTCAAGAAACATTTCCAAAAAATCAAAGTATTCTTGCTATGTGAAATATATTTCAAAACATGGACATAAAATATATAGATTAGAGCAGCCTGTACAAAATACGGCCAGCCAAAGGGTTTGTTACAGCCTGGAGGGAATCAGGAGATTGTGTCTCCCTTCTTCCTACAGTGTGTTTGGGATTATTTTGAGAGGGGCAGTATACAACATATTTTGGAGATGGGTAGTGTGGGAGAATATTATAAGGAGGTGCAGTGTTGGGGGGAAATTATGGAGAGAAGGAGTGTGGGGGTGGGACATTATAAAAAGAGGCAGTATAGGGTGGTATTATGGGGAAGAGCAGTTTGGGGGGCATTATGAAAAAGGGTCAGTGTGGGGGCATATTATGGAGAGGGCCATTGTGGGGGAGTATTATGGACAAGAGCAGTATGGAAGGATATTATGGAGAGGGTCAGATTGGAGGATGTTCTGGAGAGAGGCAGTATGGGGGGGACATTATGAAGAGGGGCAGTGTGGGTAGATATTTTAGAGAGGGGCAGTGCTGGGGAATATTGCGGAGAAAGGCAATGTCAGGGAACATTATGGAAATGGGTTGTGTGAGGGGATTATTATGAAAAATGCAGTGGGGGGGTATTATGGAGAGGGGTAGTCTTGTTGGACTATTATCGACAGGGGCTCTGTGGGAGGTATATTATGGAGAGTGTGGGAGGGATATTATGGATAGAAGCAGTATGGATGGATATTATGGAGAGTGGCAGTCTGGGGGGAATATTATGTAGAAGGGCAATGAAGGGCATTGTATTTGTATTTTGTGCAGAAAGTACAATAAGAGGCAATCATTTATTCAGGGGCAAAGCATGGGAGATATATTTATTTCTGGAGCAGTATAATGATACTTTTATTTCTAAGGACATCAAGTTGGGAACTGCTGCTGAAGATGAAAAAAAGCAAAGTCTGGAGAGATGAGTTCTGGGCATGAAATCTCATCATTGAGAGCAAACTACAATCAGAGAAGATGTCACCTATTAGTCAACTGGAAGTAAGTATTTATGATCATGTCCGTTTATCATGAGTACAGTGTTGTTTATATAGTCTGCAGTCTGATGGTAGCTGATAACAATAATTCCCAGTAAATTCTCACCATTGTTAAGGACAAACTGGTAGTTGCAAGTTCATGCGATACAATTGTATATGGGGTTGATCTGTCATTACAATTGATAGCTATGCTAAACATAGTATTTTACTCATATACTGATTCTGATAATGTATTCATGTACTGATGGTGGTTCGGCTGCTGTATTTATGCGTTGTCGCTGCATTCATGTACTGATGGTAGTTCTGAAGCTGCATCCAAGCACTGATGGTGGTTCTGATGATGTATTCATGTACTGAAAGTGGTACTTTCGCTATATTCACATGCAGATGAGGGAACTGATCTTGTACACATTTAGAATATAAATGTTCTTCATGGCCACTTTAGAACTGAAAAACATCTAAAAATAATAATTTTTGGAGCAGAAAGTCTCTAAATAGTCCTGAAATACTCACAACTTGGTTCTGGTGATGTATTTTTGTATTGATGGTGGTTCTGGTGATGTATTCATCTAAGTCCTCTTTTGAAATTTTTAACGGCACTTGGAATTGGTTTGGAAAGGCAATGTGGCCCTTGAGCCAAAGAATTTTGTGCACCCCTTAGATTTGAGGGACATTTAAACTTTATTTTCCATGATGATGGATAATATGATCCACTTCATTCAATTGTTAGAAGGTAAATATGAAAGGAGGCAGGAATAGGCTGGACTAATAGTTTTAATTAATAGAGGAGCTGACACATTGTACTGTTCACATTGAGAAATAAACAAAAAATTATTGGATACTCTTCTCTATCCTAACTTGTTCAAGATTACTTTAGCATGGATTAAGCAAAAGGCTTTGTTCAACAAATGTTAGAAAAATTGGACAACAGTCTTCATTACTAAAATTGCTACATTTTTCCTCAGACATATTATGTCATTTTAAGATCAAAATAGAATTTAATGAAACCCAGCTCACGTAAGGATAAAAAATAAATATTGGCACATTGCATTGGACAACCACTTGATGCCAAAAATGTTTGTTGAAAGGTACATTTAGGATCATTTTTAGTGTATAGAAATAAGAATTTCGGATATTTGTAACTACAATGTTTGCAAAAAAAATCAAATCTGGACTAAAATTGTTATATCATTGGAAATAAAGATAATAGTACCTAATCCCTAAAATGGATAGAAGATCAATATTTGCATTTAGCTTAATATGGACTACATGACGCTATCAACATTCGTAAATCAATAAAAATAAATCCATTTGTGATTAAGTGTTTAGAGTAATGGAGGAGACCTGTGAAAACTGCCAAAGTGAAGGGCAAATACCCAATAAATCTGTGACCAGGTTTGATAAATAGAATGTGATCTTCTGACATCATTGACATATTTATGGCATCTCTTTGCACATTTACATACTTCCATGAATTAGACACTCTATGCTTGTATTGACAGCAAATTTGACGCATTATCCAGCTTTTTCTACCTTATTTTTGAAAAAAAAAAATAGCAGAAAGACATAGCATTAATATAATGTTCTATGCTTAAAAAAGCTCATTATTCAGTGGCCCCTAAAAGTTTTTGATCCTCCCAGAATTTTATATACAGTGGAACCTTGCATTACGAGTATAATTTGTTCCAGGAGTGTGCTCTTAAACCAAGTTACTCTTATATCAAAGCGAATTTTCCCATAGGAAATAATTGAAACACAGACAATTCGTTCCACAACCCAAAAATATTTACTGTATTTATACAACCTTATTACAGTAATACAAAATAATGTCCTGTATTCATATAAAATTATTATAATACACTAATACAAAATACTGTATAGTAAAAAACATATAAAACAGATTAAACTGCACTTTAGCTTACAATAGAATTGTTGGTGTGCGAGAGGTATAGTACTGGTTAGCAAAAAAAAAGTACAATATTGTATCCACAAATGCAAATTGATAGAAATGGTATATAGAATATACTGTAATGTACAATAGTATACAGTATACATTACATATGTACAGAAAGTTACCCCCAGAGCGGGTCAGAGCATGGTGAAATGACGGAATCGGAAGTGTGCACTGTGAGTAGTTGCTCTTATTGCAAATCATTGCTCTTAAACCAATTTACAAATTTGTAAAAAGCTTTGCTTGTCTTGCAAAACTCTCTCAAACCAAGTTACTCTTAATCCAAGGTTCCACTGTATTTCTAAATCAATTTGAACTAAAACCACATCAGATTTTCACAAAAGTCCTAAAAGTAGACTCAGAGAACCATATCAAACAAACAAGTAAAACATAATAGACTATGTAATTGTTTTAAACGAGGAGCATGATCCAATATCTGCAAGTAACAAAAGTATGTGAACCTTTAGGATTAGCAGATTATTTGAAAGAGAATGTAGAGTCTAGTGTTTTCAATCAATGGTATGACAATCAGGCCTGAGTAGGCGACCTCTATTATTTAAAAAATATGCATCTATAAGTCTGATCTATAAGTCTGATATTTATGGAAGAGTAAAATAGCAGGAACAAAAGAGATTTGTGATGAACAGATTTGAGAAGAGTTGTCGATGAAGCCAGAAAAACTTATAAAACAAATTCTACAGAGCTTGGACTCTGACCACAGCCAGATAGACTATGTACAAATGATGAAACTCAGGGTCAATATTACCATCCAAAGGAACGGTCAACAAGCAAAGATCACTTCAAGAGTAAAGAGTATAATAGTCTGCAAGGTCACAAAGGAACCCAAGAAAACCTCTAAGCAACTAAAGGCTTCACTCATATTAGCATGTGTTAACCTTTGGGAGTCCACCATCAGGAGAACACTGAACAACATGCTACACGGAGCTTTACTCAAAACTCGCCGAATGTCATGGCGTCATCAGACATTGTTCACACTACACATTCTGATACTTCACACTATGGTTTCTCTGGTGTTTCTGAGTTGTACAGGCAGTCTCGGGCATCGACCAGCTGTGTGCTCATTAATGGTCAGGTTAGCAAGACTAAACTCTGCTAGCCTGCTAGTTACATCTGGGATCACATGTTGTTGGAAACCTATCACAATTATTCCCAGCCTTTTTAAGAGGTGGAATCTGTCTTCCCATACCAACTATATTCTTATGCTGTGTTGGTCTGTGTGCTGTCATTTCCGCACAGTGTGTTTGCACAGCAGGGAATTATGGTCCATGCAGCACACAAGATGTGGGCTGGCATTTTAATTTTATAAAGTGACCACACAGCCACCATGTCTACTGCATCCAGGCCGTAATAGTGTCCTAGAAATTTAGGTATAACAATCTTGATCCATGCAGTGCATATGTGATGTTGCCCACGTTATTGCACACAGCCTTACCTGTTCCAGGTTCAGTGCAGACAGGCATTGATGAAACTGGTCCTGGATAATGGTCCACAACTCTGCAGCTGTGTGGTTTCGTTCTCCAGTGCATATAAATTTAAGCACTGCCTGATTGCATTAACTTACACACAGGATGTGGGCTGGCATTTTCATTTTAAAAATCAAGAGATGCATGAGTGACAATCATAAGCCTCTTGTTCCCAGAACCCTGGCATACAGACAAGACACAACTTGGAGAACCATCTTGGAGTTTTGATATTTAAAAACCATTATAGCAGACTGCAGGACTGTGGTATCAATTGTCCCCTCCCCTATTTCCCCGGGGTGTCACACGGAGCGATGTGTGCTGCCCCGGGTACGATGAACAACCGGCACAAAGAAGAATAAACGATTTTTTAAAAATAAGCGACATGTCAACGATACACGATTTGTAACCGATTTGCTAACTTTCTGAGTCGCTCGGAGGTGTCAAATGAAACGACGTCGCAAACGATGCCGGATGTGCATCACGAAAACCGCGACATATCGCACGATAGATCGTCTCGTGTGACGCCCGCATAAGGCTCATAACGAATTTGAAATTGGCGAACCTTTATCAAAGAGATTTACTCATCTCTAATAAGGGGCTGTGCGCAAATGAAATCTTGAACCAAGGGCTCTATCTGTGCACGCTCCGACTCTGGGAGCCATTATTTTGATGTCCGTAACACCAACATTTTTAAGATGGCGCCTGCAGCCCCAGCAGTGCACAGCGCCCTCGGCTGGCAGACCCAGCGCAGCACAGCTCCAGCACATCGCTTGCAGCCCCAGCCCAGCAAAGCTTCCTCGGCGCGCAGCTCCAGCACAGCTCCAGCACAGCACCCGTGGCATTGCACCTGGCACCACTCTTCACCACCCCTGGTAAGCAACATTTGAATTATAAGGCTCACCGCTCATTTTCCTCCCAAATGTTTGGGAGGGAAAGTGTATCTTATAATCTGAAAAATACGGTAAATTTTGAAAACCATGAATGAGATACTGACAATCTCACAAATCATGAAAAACAACTTAAACTAATGCACATCTTGAACATCCATTTCTGACTTTCCATTAATTATCTCAAGTTACGAGGAATGTCTTATGGCTAATGGCCATGGCTGAAGTAGCAGAAAGCTTTCTCGGCTTAAAAAGCTTTAACAAATAGCAATTTTTCAAATAAAAAAAATATATTCTACGTCTCTTTCCCCCATCATTATTTTATAGGAAGCCAGACCTAACCATTTGTTTCTTGTATATATTCTGTATGAGATTATATTGCTGGTTTTTTTTTAGATTTCCATTGTCTATAGTCAATTTATGTCTTCTATATTTAATATATAAAGCTGAGGGTATGTGTGTGTGTGTGTGTGTGTGTGTGTGTGTGTGTCCGCTAAAGGAATCCGCACCGTCGCATTTACAATCGCGAAATTTTGCACAAATGCCTCATGTGACTCATCACATCATAGACTATGTTTTGATGGGAAAATTTAACCCCATGCTTTACAGTTACTCTCCAAAAACCTGCCTCCATTAAACTCAATGGAGCTGGGAGCTACAGGTCATTAATAGGAGTTGTGATTGGTTGCTATAGGAACAAAGGACATTCTTAATATAAGAAGCTTATGTGTGAGGTAATATGATTTCTGTGGACAGACGGATAGAGAGAGACAGACAGAAACAGACCGACAGGGAAAGAGACAGCGAGATAGAGACAGACAGGGAAAGAGACAGACAGAGGCAGACAGACACAGACAGACAGACAGAAAGAGAAAGAAGCAGACGAACAGAGACAGGAAAGAGACAGACAGAGAGACAAGGAAAGAGACAGACAGGGAAAGAGACAGACAAAGAGACAGAGACAGACAGACAGAGAATTAGACATACAAAGACAGACACGGATAGAGACAGAGACAGACAGACACACAAAGACAGACAGACAACAACAGACACATACAAACACACAGATAGACAGACAGGCTAAGAGACAGACAGAGAGAGACAGACAGATAGAGAGACAGACAAAGAGATACAGAGACAGACAGGGAAAGAGACAAACAGGTAGACAGACAGACAGGGAAAGAGACAGACACAGAGACAGACATAAAGAGATAGAGAGATAGAGAGACAGACAGAGACTGGGAGAGAGGGACAGAGACAGAGAGACAGTTACTATCCTGGGTACACCAGGTACTGCAGCTAGTTGTTAATAAATATGTAATCAATTGTAGACTTTTGATGGTTTCTATCTTTAAACCTTATTTCTAAAGTGCAGGTAAAGCTATTCATAAATTAAACATCTTCATAATGATATATAATTTAATTTATCTTTTATTTTTTTTGTCTGAAGAACTAAAGCAGGTGAAATAAGTATTGAATACGTCACCAATTTTCTAGGTAAATATATTTCTAAAAGTACTATTGAACGACTATCTCACCAGATGTTGGTAACAACCCACCCAATCCTTACAAGCAAAGTAATCAAACCATAGATGTCCATAAATTAAGTTATCTATATATATAATTGCCTTATTCTGTCTGTCTGTCTGTCTGTCTATCTGTCTGTCTATCTGTCTGTCTGTCTGTCTGTCATGCTCCGAAATTGTGTCCTTACGGTGACACAAAGCTGATTGGCCGCTGGGCTCGCCATGGCCCCGCCCCCCCACACGGATTGGCCTCTTGCCCCGGCTCTCTGCAGGCCCCGCCCCCCTCACGCAATGCACGCTCGCTCTGGCCCAACTGACACGGAGCTCCGATTCCCAGGTGAGTACACACACACATCAGATCACACTCACTCTCACACTCACTCTCACACACACCTCACACATCACAACATGCTGGGATATCGCTTGCTTCTACACCGGCTCCGTCAGGATCCCGGCAGCGCCAGACATAACCTTGCGATGCTGGGAAAGCTGGTAACCATTATAAACATCGGGTAACTAAGGTCCCTTAGTTACCCGATGTGTATCATAGTTACCAGTGTACACCGGCTCACACTCACTCTCACACACACCTCACACACACATCACATCGCATCCACACATCAAGGTCCTGCAGCTGCGGAACATACACACACATAACAGCACACACACACACACACACACACACAAATCAGATCACACTCACACACACCTCACACATCACATCGCATCCACATACTCACAACATCCTGGGATATCGCTTGCTTCTCGGCGGCGATACTGTGCTGTTGTGAGCTTCCAGGACCTGCCGGGGGATCACATGGCCAGAAGCATGTGATATCCCCGGATGTTGTGAGTATCAGCGCGTATGTGCAATATCGTCAGTGTGTGTGTCTTTGTGTGTGAGTGTATGCGATCGGGTGTGTGTGAGTGTATGCGATCGGGTGTGTGTGAGTGTATGCGATCGGGTGGGTGTGAGTGTATGCGATCGGGTGGGGGTGTGTGGGTGTGTGTGAGTGTATGCGATCGGGTGTGTGTGAGTGTATGCGATCGTGTGTGTGTGAGTGTATGCGATCGGGTGTGTGTGAGTGTATGCGATCGGGTGTGTGTGAGTGTATGCGATCGGGTGTGTGTGAGTGTATGCGATCGGGTGGGTGTGTGTGGGTGTGTGTGAGTGTATGCGATCGGATCTGTGAGTGTCGGCAGAGGAGCACGGCGTGCTGGAGGAGGCTGAGAGGACAGAGGCTGATCCTGGGGAAGGTTGGGATGAGGAGGCTGATGCTGGACACGGAGAGGCTGATGCTGGGGACAGAGAAGCTGATGCTGAGGACAGAGAGGCTGATGCTGGGGACAGAGAAGCTGATGCTGGGGACAGAGAGGCTGATGCTGCGGGAGGCTGATGCTGGGGACAGAGAGGCTGATGCTGGAGACAGAGAGGCTGATGCTGGGGACAGAGAAGCTGATGCTGGGGACAGAGAGGCTGATGCTGGGGACATAGAGGCTGATGCTGGGGACAGAGAGGCTGATGCTGGAGACAGAGAGGCTGATGCTGGGGACAGAGAGGCTGATGCTGGGGACAGAGAGGCTGATGCTGGGGACAGAGAGGCTGATGCTGGGGACAGAGGCTGATGCTGGGGACAGAGAGGCTGATGCTGGGGACAGAGAGGCTGATGCTGGGGACAGAGAGGCTGATGCTAGGGACAGAGAGGCTGATGCTGGGGACAGAGAGGCTGATGCTGGGGACAGAGAGGCTGATGCTGGCGACAGAGAGGCTGATGCTGGGGACAGAGAGGCTGATGCTGGGGACAGAGAGGCTGATGCTGGAGACAGAGAGGCTGATGCTGGGGACAGAGAGGCTGATGCTGGGAGGAGAGAGGCTGATGCTGCAGGTAGAGAGGCTGATGCTGGCGCAGCATGGCGGATGGAGCACCTTTGGGAGTGCGCAGCATGGCAGATGGAGCACGTTTGGGAGTGCGCAGCATGGCGGATGGACCACGTTTGGGAGTGCGCAGCATGGCGGATGGAGCACGTTTGGGAGTGCGCAGCATGGGAGATGGAGCACGATGGGGAGTGCGCAGCATGGCGGATGGAGCACGTTTGGGAGTGCGCAGCATGGCGGATGGAGCACGTTTGGGAGTGCGCAGCATGGGGGATGCAGCACGATGGGGAGTGCGGAGTATGGCGGATGGAGCACGTTTGGGAGTGCGCAGCATGGAGGATGCAGCACGATGGGGAGTGCGGAGTATGGCAGATGGAGCACGTTTGGGAGTGCGCAGCATGGCGGATGGACCACGTTTGGGAGTGCGCAGCATGGCGGATGGAGCACGTTTGGGAGTGCGCAGCATGGCGGATGGACCACGTTTGGGAGTGCGCAGCATGGCGGATGGAGCACGTTTGGGAGTGCGCAGCATGGCGGATGGAGCACGTTTGGGAGTGCGCAGCATGGGGGATGCAGCACGATGGGGAGTGCGGAGTATGGCGGATGGAGCACGTTTGGGAGTGCACAGCATGGAGGATGCAGCACGATGGGGAGTGCGGAGTATGGCAGATGGAGCACGTTTGGGAGTGCGCAGCATGGCGGATGGACCACGTTTGGGAGTGCGCAGCATGGCGGATGGAGCACGTTTGGGAGTGCGCAGCATGGCGGATGGAGCACGTTTGGAAATGCGCAGCATGGCGGATGGAGCACGTTTGGGAGTGCGCAGCATGGGGTTGCAGCACGATGGGGAGTGCGGAGTATGGCGGATGGAGCACGTTTGGGAGTGCGCAGCATGGAGGATGCAGCACGATGGGGAGTGCGGAGTATGGCAGATGGAGCACGTTTGGGAGTGCGCAGCATGGCGGATGGACCACGTTTGGGAGTGCGCAGCATGGCGGATGGAGCACGTTTGGGAGTGCGCAGCATGGGAGATGGAGCACGATGGGGAGTGCGCAGCATGGCGGATGGAGCACGTTTGGGAGTGCGCAGGATGGGGGATGGAGCACGATGGGGAGTGCGCAGCATGGCGGATGGAGCACGTTTGGGAGTGCGCAGCATGGCGGATGGAGCACGTTTGGGAGTGCGCAGGATGGGAGATGGAGCACGATGGGGGGTGCGCAGCATACGGGATGGAGCACGATGGGGAGTGCGCAGCATGGCGGATGGAGCACGTTTGGAAATGCGCAGCATGGCGGATGGAGCACGTTTGGGAGTGCGCAGCATGGGGGATGCAGCACGATGGGGAGTGCGGAGTATGGCGGATGGAGCACGTTTGGGAGTGCGCAGCATGGAGGATGCAGCACGATGGGGAGTGCGGAGTATGGCAGATGGAGCACGTTTGGGAGTGCGCAGCATGGCGGATGGACCACGTTTGGGAGTGCGCAGCATGGCGGATGGAGCACGTTTGGGAGTGCGCAGCATGGGAGATGGAGCACGATGGGGAGTGCGCAGCATGGCGGATGGAGCACGTTTGGGAGTGCGCAGCATGGGGGATGGAGCACGATGGGGAGTGCGCAGCATGGCGGATGGAGCACGTTTGGGAGTGCGCAGCATGGCGGATGGAGCACGTTTGGGAGTGCGCAGGATGGGAGATGGAGCACGATGGGGGGTGCGCAGCATACGGGATGGAGCACGATGGGGAGTGCGCTGCATGGGGGATGGAGCACGATGGGAAGTGCACACCTCCCCCCAACACACACACACACACGCGCGCACTGCACAACACACCACACCATACACACACACTGGGAACCACAAACAACTGCCCTACACAGACACCCACACACACAGACAACGCTGCACACACAAATATATGCACATACCGCACAACACGCACATTGCACAAAACATACCTCCCCCCAAAACACACCACACACACACAAACTGCGCAACACACACACAACGCTACAGACACACAGCGCTCCACAAACATCGCAACACACAAACAACACCGCTCTCACCCCCCATCACACCCAGACAACACCCAGAACATGTACAGCGCCTTACACAAACACTTGGTAACTACACACAACAACATCTATATATATATATATATATATATATATATATATATATATATAACAAAAATCATACATGAACTACACAATATGTAAATTCTAGAATACCCGATGCGTAGAATCGGGCCACCTTCTAGTGTTTAATAAGAACAAATGACACAGGCAGGCCTCTAGTTAATATGTGTATGGAAAATCTGTGTGTGCCACTCTATATTTAGAACATTGTGGCTTATGTAGGGTTATCTTTTTATTGGGATTTTATGTGAGATTCCAACACTAACAAGTATTTGTGAATTGTAATGGAAATGATAAGTGGTTTTTAAAATTTTTTAGAAATATAAATCTGAAAATTGTGACATGTACACCATGTGCAAAATTATTAGGCAAGTTGTATTTTAGCAGATTTTTTTTTATTATTGATCAACAACTATGTTCTCAATCAACCCAAAAAGCTCATCAATATCAAAGGCAAAGCTTAATATTTTTGGAAGTTGGAGTGTTTTTTTTTTTTTAGACTTGGCTATCTTAGGAGGATATCTCTTTGTGCAGGTAACTACTACTGTGCAGAATTATTAGGCAACTTAATAAAAACCAAATATATTCCCATCTCACTTGTTTATTTTCACCAGGTAAACCAATATAACTGCACAAAATTTAGAAATAAACATTTCTGAAATGCAAAAACAAAACCCAAAAAAGTTAGTGACCAATATAGCCACCTTTCTTTATGATGACATTCAACAGCCTACCATCCATAGATTCTGTCAGTTGCTTTATCTGTTTACGATCAACATTGCGTGCAGCAGCCACCACAGCCTCCAAGACACTGTTCCGAGAAGTGTACTGTTTTCCCTCCCTGTAGATCTCACATTTTATGAGGGACCACAGGTTCTCTATGGGGTTGAGATCAGGTGAACAAGGGGGCCATGTCATTATTTTTTCATCTTTTAGACCTTTACTGGCCAGCCACTTTGTGGAGTAATTGGATGCATGTGATGGAGCATTGTCCTGCATAAAAATCATGTTTTTCTTGAACAATACTGACTTCTTCCTGTACCAATGCTTGAAGAAGTTGTCTTCCAGAAACTGGCAGTAGGTCTGGGAGTTGAGCTTCACTCCATCCTCAACCCGAAAAGGTCCCACAAGTTCTTCTTTGATGATACCAGCCCATACCAGTACCCCACCTCCACCTTGCTAGTGTCTGAGTCGGAGTGGAGCTCTCTGCCCTTTACTGATCCAGCCTCTGGCCCATCCATCTGGCCCATCAAGAGTCACTCTCATTTCATCAGTCCATAAAACCTTTGAAAAATCAGTCTTAAGATATTTCTTGGCCCAGTCTTCACGTATTTATTTTACGCCTTTTTTGCCCAACACGCTTCTTGCGACCCTGCTGGCTATTTTCCATGAAACGTTTGATTGTTTGGTGATCAAGCTGCAAAAGTTTGGCACTTTGAAGACTGCTGCATCCCTCTGCAAGACTTCTCACAATTTTGGACTTTTCAGAGCCTGTCAAATCCCTCTTTTGACCCATTTTGTCAAAGGAAAGGAAGTTGCCTAATAATTAAGCACTCCTTATATAGGGTGTTGATGTCATTACACCACACCCCTCCTCATTACAGAGATGCACATCTCCTAAATTACTTAATTGGTAGTTGGCTCTCAAGCCTCTACAGCTTTGAGTATGAAAACGTATAAAAATTATCATGTGATCAAAATACTCATTTGTCTAATAATTCTGCACACAGTGTATATGTATTCAGCCTTTGTAGTCTGATACCCCTAAGTAAAACCCTGAGTGACCTTCAGAAGTCACCTAGTTAGTAAATTGAGTCCATCAGTATTAGGAAAACCAAGGAGCACACCAGATAGGTCAGGGATAAAGTTGTGGTGGAAGGTAAAGCTGGGTTAGGTTATGAAAAAAGGCAAAGTTCCAAACGTTTCAACATAGTTCAATCCATCATTTAAAAATGGAAGGAGTACGGCACAACTGCCAAGGTATGCCCGTCCACCTAAGCTGACATTCCAAGCAAGGATAGCAGTAACTAGAGAAGTAGCCAAGAAGCCCATGGTCAATCAGAAGGAGCTTCAGAGATTCACAGCTCAGGTGGACAAATCTCTCCACAAGACAAATATTAATTGTATTCGCTACAAATCTTGAATTATTGGGAGAATGGTAAAAAGAAAACTATTTTTGAAAGCAAGTCTTAAGATGTCAATTTTGCAGCTTGAAAAAAGCCATGTTGGGGGCACAACTAACAGGTGGAAGAAGGTGTTCTGGTACAATGAAAAAAAACCCTTTTTTTCCACTAAATACAAAATTCTATGTGTGGTGGAAAATAACACTGCAAACAGCCCTGAAAACACCATTCACATCATCCAACTTGGTGGTGGTGGCAGCATCATGTTGTGGAGAGGCTTTGTTTCAACAGGGTCAGGGAAGCTGGTCAGAGTTGATGAGAAGATAGATGGAGTTAAAAACAAGGCAAACCTGAAGGAAAACCTGTTAGAGGCTGGAAAAGGCTTGAGACTGTGGTTTAGGTTCACCTTCCAGCGAGACAACCACCCTAAACATCTTGCCAGCGCTAAAATGGAATGTATTGGATCAAAGCATATTGATGTGCTTGAATGTCCCAGTCATAGTCCAGACCTAAATCTCATTAAGAATCTGTGACAAGACTTTAAATTGCTAGAGCTATGGAGACATGTGTCAGGCCATGCTCTGTTACGCTGGCCTGGTTGTCTTTAGAAGGACTGAACGTCCATACTTCTTCCCTGTTGACAGAACACTACTCAATGAACGCAATGTGATGGTACCATACTTCGATAAGACTTTATTGGGTTAGCAACAGACAACAACATATAGTACATTCCCAGAAAGGACACAAGGTGCAAGTGACAAAGTCTCACACTTCTGCTGGATCGCCAAGGATTAGAACCTCAGTTACTTTAGGGCATCTAGGGTCAACTACTCCACCCCACTTTTAACGGACTGAGAGTAGATAGCAGCAACCTTAGGAAGCTGACCAAGCAAAGCGAGGTATGTGGCCAGGTGACAAGATAGTCCCAACCAAGCTTCTTCAAACAAATTCATTGACTGTTGGGTGATGGAGCAGTTCTTTAATCCACTGACTGGAACAATGGTCTCTAACTGGAAGTCCAGTAGAATCATCGGTGATAATCACCCCTTTTTATACCCTTCAGCTCCCATTTCAGGACATTGTGTGCCACAAGATTGGGGTGAAGATATTAATGTCTGTTCCTTCATTTTTCCCTAGTTCAATTGTAATCCAGATGATGCAGAAAAGTACATTGCAGAGGGCTGACACAATCCACAATCAGTAGGCATTCCACAAATTAGCATACAAAAAGGGCACCAGACAGTCCCACATGAAACAATGGCCACTGTACCTTGAACAAAGGTACAATTCTGGCATAATCTGGCAAGTTTGGCATAATTAAGAGTATTCACCCCTACCCAAGTGGCCATATATTCCTCCTTGATGCCGAGTCATCATAAGAGCTTATTTGCAAAGAATAATGGGCACAAATTTCAGCCTCTGGATGTGCAAAGTTGGTGGAGACATTTTCCAAAAGACTTTCAGCTTTAATTGCAGTGATAGGTGGTCCTATAAGCATTGATTCAGGGGGCTGAACACAAATGCACATCACAATTTTTTAAATTTAGATTTTTTAAGTACCGTATTAAGAAAACCAGCTATACCGTTACATTTCACAACTACTTGCTAGTTTGTGTTGGTATGTCACATAAATCCCCCAAAAGTACAATTAAGTTTGTTGTTGTATGTGGAAAGGTTTACGGGTATGAATACTTTTTCAAGACACTGTATGTGAAAATGTTGAAACAAAGCAAGATCTTTCATTACAAGAATCAAGCAAGTAAATGGGGGACTCTGGAAGGTACTAGACATTGCTGACTCTGCTTGAGTCACTTTACATGAGGGAACATGACTGTAAGGAAAGCAAGAACAAAATAGGGTTCCAAATAAATCATCTATATAAATTTGTCACCTATGCACAAGGTAGGAAACAATTGTTACATTTGTAGGGGGTCCAAAGGGACCTAAACTGATTAAAATGGATACTTGTCCTCTCCAATCTCTCCCTTGGCCAGAAAACCACCACTCCATTCAACTGTTCGTGATTGCAATCTTGTGGTCAGAGGAGGCACAAATCCTTTGCTCTGGAAGTTTGAATTCTAACGTTGGGACCAACAAAGATCTAAAAATAATCATCTTTCTAGTGGAGAGGTGTTAACTAGAATTGGGCACATCGATGCGGGAATCGGACCATTGCCTGGCTCAGTACTCTCTGGCCAATGGATGAAAGGCTCTCAAATGTCTTACCTTCTTACATCCCCAGCGGAACTTTTGATTAGCTGGGCGGGGGCGTTGTCTTCATTGCAGCATGACACACAGATTACTTAATGCCAGCCCAGCTAAGCAAATGCTGCAAAAGGAATCCTGGAAACTAAAAAATTTGTAGGCCTCACGTCTAGTGACCAGAAACAACTCACTTGGCCGACACATCTCAGTCCAGAAAATCAATCTATCCATCTCTAGTATTAATTTATGTAGACTTTAATACAACTTTACACCTTCCTTCAACCTTTTTTTGTGTTTTTTTTTGTCTTTTAAATATATGCCCTTTTATTAAGCCGTTTTTGCAGCACATTTGTATTTATTTGTATGCATTTGTTTGGGAGAATCTCATGGGAAACCAATCCACATTTAAAGCCTGCTGTATTTGTAGAACATAAATGATTGAGGGCTTGTCCACATGTAGCATTCATTATGTGTTTTTTCTGCCACTTTTTACTCTCTTGTTCTCTTCAGACATCTACACCAAAATATGCAATAGCTGTCTTCTCTATTTATTGTGCTTTTGCTGTTTTGAGCTGAATTTTCCCCTTTATCTATGTGTTTTTGGTGCAGATTTGAAGCAGCCATTTTTTAGCGCAGAAAAGCTTTCATTCTGCTTCTAAAAATGCAACTGCAATTTTATTTCCACCTGTTTTTACATGTATTTTTTCAGGATCCACATTGAAGCCTACTGAGAAAAAATTGGACCAAAAACAGTTCTACCTCGTCTGTAGACATACATTGGTCAGGAGTTTCTATTAAGTGTACGGGAGTGCAACCCCTATTAAGGATGTTGCTTTACTGTGACTTTAGGACTTTGTTGTACTGTGGCTTTAAGAAACTGGCTCCCCTGCAGAGCAAAATGGAATGGCCCGCATCTTCCCTGCTGCTGTGTGTTTGTTTAGTCTGCCCTGAGAAAAGTGCACGGAGAAGCAGGAAGTGGGAGACTGTGAGAGAGTTCCAAGACGTGCAGAGAGATGCACACAGGAGAGTCGGCATCTGGCCTACTAGAGTACCTCGCCTGATGAGCCCAGCTGTCCAGTGAATCGTGGGAAGAGAAGTCCTGCATCGCCCTCCCAGAGTGAAGTGCGCTCCAACGTACCGTCAAGCCTAAGGGGTACTTTGCATGCTGCGACATCGCAAGCCGATGCTGCGATGTCGAGCGTGATAGCCCCCGCCCCCGTCGCAGCAGCGATATCTTGTGATTGCTGGCGTAGCGAACATTATCGCTATGCCAGCTTCACATGCACTCACCTGTCCTGCGACGTTGATCTGGCCGGCGATCCGCCTCCTTCCTAAGGGGGTGGGTCGTGCGGCGTCACAGCGATGTCACACAGCAGGCGGCCAATAGCAGTGGAGGAGCGGAGATGAGCAGTATGTAAACATCCTGCCCACCTTCTTCCTTCCGCATTGCAGCCGGGACGCAGGTAGGAGATGTTCCTCGCTCCTGCGGCTTCATACACAGCGATGTGTGCTGCCGCAGGAACGAGGAACTACATCGAACCTGTCGCTGCAGCGGCATTATGGAAATGTCGAACCTTACACCGATGATACAATAACGACACTTTTGCGCTCGTTAATCGTATCAAAAAGGATTTACACACTACGATATTGACTGCGACGCCGGATGTGCGTCTCTTTCGATTTGACCCCACCGACATCGCACCTGCGATGTCTCAGTGTGCAAAGCCCGCCTAAGAGTGGACCAATCCTGGGGACAGTGCCGTGTACGCCCGGGTGTAGCGGTTAGCGGTATACGCATGCTCCCTTTAGGTCAGACCAGTTAGGATAGTGGACAGAGAGTTAAATATATACATATCACTGTACTGCTGTTAAATCTACATTGTATTTTGTACAAGTTGTCGCGACCTGGGCCGTTCGCTTCAGCTAAAGAGCATACTGTTGTACTGTGGGTTGCATTTCCCACCTTTACACCTTTCCCCCCTCTCAGCAGCCTGCATTAGTTATTCCTTGTAAATAAACATTCTCCCTGGGTTACCCATTAAACCGTCTGATCCCGTGACTTGCTCTGCAGAGCGGAGGGCCCTCGGTTCATCGCTTCATAAGTGCTCACTCAGATGTCATGTTTTCTCCTTGGAGTTCTGTCCTTGTTTTTCCCAGATAGACCTTGTACCTTGAACCATCCAAAATTGTCCTTATTCTCTGCTCAAAGTCACCAATGCAAGTCTATGGGTCCTTGAAATCGGACATCACTCAGATGCCATCTGTGTTCTTCCCAATTTTTACAGACTGTTTGATAGGAGAAGCTTGATAAACCTCCATCAGTTTTTTTCAGGCTTTACATGTCATATAATGGCTTCGTAAAACCCAGAATACCACATTTCGCATGAGCTCTTAGTTATGGTAGTACACATATAGACATAGAATATTTTCCCATGCTATGCACCATTTACTAGGACCAATTTTATGGCTGTTTTAGTGCAGTCAACAGATGGACTTCTGTTATCTATAGAACAAATGAAGGAATATTCACGTAGCGCAAAAGCCTTAATTAGCTCATCACTTAACAACCTCCACCAGATGAGAAGGCTTTCTTCAGCCTTCATTCACAGATGCTGGAATTGTGTGTGCTGTAAGTAACAAGCAGAAATGGTTTATAATTCGCACAATGTCGCATTTGTACATTATAGTGCGCCTGCTGTTTTTCAGATAAAGACTTTTTTGCCTTCCGCGATGCAGTTGACCTATAATGCACTCAGTCTGTGTTTGCATACTATAAGATATTTCTGTTATATGTGCTGCCTGCAAAGAGAGGTACTAGAAGCTAACCTGGCATGACTAGAGATGAACGGATCAGTGGAAGTTTGGGTTCACCTGGTTCAGCCGGACTTTACATAAAGTTCAGTTTAGGATGCGGACTTGACCTGAACCCCAACAGAAGTCAAGGATTGGGCAGTTTAGTTGTCCGCCCACATACCACCAGCCATAAACATAGCACATCCGGGGGAGGGCGCACAGGGTTTTTTTTTGTGCATACTACAACCAAAAACATTGTTTTTACCCCCATTGAGAGTCATTCAGAGATTGCAAGCAGCTCGCGCTGGGCCAAGCACCGATCGTAGCCAATCAACCCGATGGTCAATCGAGCACCCAAACTTCGAATTCGGACACTGATTTTTTTTAAAAGTCCGTGTTCGGTACAAATCCCGAACGTTACAGTTCGGGTTCGCTCATCTCTAGTCATGACTATATCACCGCCCTGACATTGTCCTAAGTTCCAGGCAGGACCAGCATCAAGTGATATGTTCAAATAATAATTCAGTTGAGTGCAAAAAACTGCAAATGAGGCGAAAAGTTGGATTTTGCACTTGCAGCTTGATGGACCCATATGTAGTTGAGTTCCCTTGCCTGCACATGTGACACACCCGAACCCGCGGTTCTGTTCTGGGATGTTGAGGTGGCAGGTGCCCGGTTCCGTGACCCAAGCGGTGTCGTTCAATAAAGATGGTAATATTTACAGGGGAGAGGTCGTGACGCCACCTGTGGTATGCGGCAAGATAGGTGCCATCGCTGCTGTTCAGTTTCCCCTGGGGTCAGTGGTGACACAGCAGAGTTGGAATTGCTCTCCACAGGTAGAGTGGGACCCCAGGGCTGTTAGGAGTAATAGTCTGTAATGGCAGGTTGCAGGGTCAAAGGTACAGGGAATAACCAGACAACACATGGATGCAGTCACAAGGTATTTACTCACAAGGGTTTCAGGTTAGCACATCCAGACAAATGCTGCCCTCGGGGTGCTGAGTCCTGCTGGGATGGGCTCCAGCCAATCCTGGATAGTTTGGAGGCACAACCCGGTACACCCTTCTGTGTTCCTTTCCTAGTCATCTTTCTACGCGTACCTCTCCCGCCTGTCTCACGCCTGCACACACAGTGCCCCCAGCTGGTATCCAAGGACCCTATTAGGTGGCTTGAAGCTCCATCCCTTTGGCCCTATGTGGTCACCTTTTCACTGGATGTGTGTGGATTTGGCTTCGGCACTTGAAGTAAACTCAGCCTCCGGTTAGCGAGTTGAGTCTTGAAGTTCTCCACTAGTTGAGGGGCCGGTCCCATTCTGCAGCCAAGTTCCTCCACTCCGGTATGTCTTATGTGGAACGAGGCCACGTGAGCATGGTCGCTTCCCATGGGCTCCAGGACCCTTTCTGTCATGTGCCTGGGCCGAGTTACTGCAGCTCCAGACCACAGGTCTTAACTCCTCCATTGCTCCTACTCGACTGGCCAACTTTCTACAGTGTGCTCCCACTAATTGGACTCCATCCCCCAGCCTGGCTCTGATTGTGCGTTCCAATGGGACTTCAATGGTGCAACTTGCTTTAACCACGGTCCAGTGGAGTGTTGCTAATGAGAGTGTCTTTGTTGTGTGTATACCGGTTTGTGATCTCCTCCTTACCCGGGAACAGGATACTACACCTCTGGCTGAGATGCAGTACCTCTGTGGCGACTGAAGCCTCAGGGGCACCACACATGTCTAACTCCATTGCTAGTCCCTCGATATTGCCTTTTGAATATGACTTTGCCAACGTGTGATGCAAACAGGGCCAGTTTTAGACAAATTGTGGCCCTGGGTGAAATGTAGGGCCCCTAATCCTGATTATATTCCAAGAACAACACCATAAGTATAGGTTCACACAAGCATATACAAAAGTAATTCAGAGTTTCAGCCAGAAAAGTGTGTCAATTTTTTTTTCTCACTGGTCATCTGGATACAATCCATTTATTTTACCACATCAGCAATTAACCATTTACAGTTTTCTGTTACAGAATTGAAATGTTTCTGTAAAAATCGTATACACTACACTGTGATATCCCAATTTCAATAGACATGAATGGCTAAAGCCTGCTTTACACGTTGCAATTAGTTGTACAATCGCATTTGCGATGTGACACGCCCAGGTTGCATACGGGATCTTATGAGATTGCACGTAGGTCATTCATTTGCTGTCACATGAGCGTTAGTAGTCTATGTTAAATTGGTCAATTTTGTGTGCGCTCCTTTAGATCATGTGTTCTGTGACGTATGCATTGGGCACCTTTTCTTTTTTTTTTTATTTATTGACTTGCCAAGCATGTGCAATGTGTAGGGATGCGTTTTAACTATGTCATCTGCCATTCAGCTCTGCTACATGGCCGCTGACAGCAGACACAGACAGCCATGTAGCAGAGCTGAATGGCAGATGACAGCAGACACAGACAGAGCCGCACTGTCAGAATGAACTCGGGTGAACTTCACCCGACTTCATTGTCATGCTGCGGCTCTGTCTGTGTCGCATCCTGATTAGCGGTCACCAGTGAAGGGCTCACCGGTGACCGCTAAACTCCTGAGTAACTGAATTGAGCAGCCCTCTCTCATATACTCACCGATCCCCGATCTCCGGTGCGGCGCTGCACGGCATTCACACTGCTCCGGCGGCTTTTACTATTTTGAAAAAGCCGGCCGCCCATTAAACAATCTCGTATTCCCTGCTTACCACGCCCACAGGCGCCTATGATTGGTTGCAGAGAGACACGCCCCCACGCTGAGTGACATGTGTCACACTGCACCCAATCACAGAAGCCGGTGGGCGTGTCTATACTGTGCAGTGAAATAAATAATTAAATAATTAAAAAAAACGGCGTGCGGTCCCCCCCAATTTTAAAACCAGCCAGATAAAGCCATACGGCTGAAGGCTGGTATTCTCAGGATGGGGAGCTCCACGTTATGGGGAGCCCCCCAGCCTAACAATATCAGCCAACAGCCGCCCAGAATTGCCACATACATTAGATGCGACAGTTCTGGGACTGTACCCGGCTCTTCCCGATTTGCCCTGGTGCGTTGGCAAATCAGGGTAATAAGGAGTTAATGGCAGCCCATAGCTGCCACTAAATCCTAGATTAATCATGTCAGGCGTCTATGAGACACCTTCCATGATTAATCTGTAAATTACAGTAAATAAACACACACACACACCCGAAAAATCCTTTATTAGAAATAAAAAACACAAACATATACCCTGGTTAACCACTTTAATCAGCCCAAAAAAGCCCTCCATGTCCGGCGGAATCCAGGATGATCCAGCGTCACTTCCAGCGCTGCTGCATGGAGGTGACCGGAGCAGCAGCAGACACAGCCGCTCCTGTCACCTCCACACAGCTACTGAAGACAGCCGCGCGATCAGCTGAGCTGTCACTGAGGTTACCCGCTGTCACTAGATCCAGCTGTGGCCGCGAGTAACCTCAGTGACAGCTCAGCTGATCGCGCGGCTGTCTTCAGTTGCTGTGTGGAGGTGACAGGAGCGGCTGTGTCTGCTGCTGCTCCGGTCTCCTCCATGTAGCAGCGCTGGAAGCGATGCTGGATCATCCTGGATTCCGGCGGACATGGAGGGCTTTTTGGGGCTGATTAAAGTGGTTAACCAGGGTATATGTTTGTGTTTTTTATTTCTAATAAAGGATTTTTCGGGTGTGTGTGTTTATTTACTGTCACTTACAGATTAATCATGGAAGGTATCTCGGGGAGACACCTGACATGATTAATCTAGGATTTAGTGGCAGCTATGGGCTGCCATTAACTCCTTATTACCCCGATTTGCCAACGCACCAGGGAAAATCGGGAAGAGCCGGGTACAGTCCCAGAACTGTCACATCTAATGTATGCGGCAATTCTGGGCGGCTGCTGACTGATATTGTTAGGCTGGGGGGCTCCCCATAACGTGGAGCTCCCCATCCTGAGAATACCAGCCTTCAGCCGTATGGTTTTATCTGGCTGGTTTTAAAATTGGGGGGGACCGCATGCCGTTTTTTTAAATTATTTAATTATTTATTTCACTGCACAGTATAGACACGCCCACCGGCTTCTGTGATTGGGTGCAGTGTGACACCAGTCACTCAGCGTGGGGGCGTGTCTCACTGTAACCAATCATAGGCGCCGGTGGGCGTGGAAAGCAGGGAATACGAGATTGTTTAATGGGCGGCCGGCTTTTTCAAAACAGTAAAAGCCGCCGGAGCAGTGTGAATGCCGTGCAGCGTCGGGGATCGGTGAGTATATGAGAGAGGGGGATAGACTGACATGGACAGAGAGTGAGGGACAGAGATAGTGACCGACTGACAGAGATTACTGAATGACAGACATTGTGAGGCGCTTCAGAACGCAGCTTTTCAGCTGCGCTCTGAAGCGGACCTTTTTTAAGCTGCGGTGCAGAGCGCACACCTGCGCACATAGCCTCAGACACCAAAATTGTATGAGGGATGTCACACGTTACAATTGACTAGATTTGTGCAACAAAACGCTCAATTCTAGACAAAGATACGATGTGTTTGCGATCAACGGTTTTGCGTTCAATCCTGATTGCACGTAGATGTCACACGCAGATACCTCACAAACGATGCCGGATGTGCGTCACTTACAACTTGACCCCAACGACGGATTGTGAGATATATTGAAGCGTGTGTTGGGGTCTTAAGTCATACAATTCACAGTAGAAACTAGTGCACGCTACAATTTTTTTCAGATGTGTGGAAAGAAAAAAATCACTCGCCTGCACTGTCCCATTGAATAACATTGGGGAAAGGGCTGTCCGTTTTTTTTCACGGACAGCACTCAGATCGAAAGTACAGTCATGTGAATCCACAACCCTAACAGTGAAAGAATAGGAAACATTAGTACAACATTAAACATCCTACTTTACAAGCAGCAAAATAGAGAGCGACAAAATAAAAAAAGTCATACGTCCCCAAAATACCCTGCTATCTCCCCTCTGGCTTCATTGCTGATGCTCTGGGGTCTGCGCCAGTTATTATTTTGCAAATTTAACGAACAGGTAGTTGGCTGCTCAGATGAGCGCAACTTGAGTACCCGAGTATAATGGAAGTTAATGAGGAACTCAAGCATTTTGCCCGAAAAGCTTCCAACTACTTGTCACTAGTGCCAGGCACCCGAGCATGGTAGTACTCGCTCATCACTATGGTGCACTGTTACACCTCGTGGCTCTCCTGTGGCAAGGAATGAGACAGTCTCCTTGCCTGCCACGAGTGCTCCTCCTCAGCAGCGCCGAAGGTCTGCCAGACTGCGCAGAGTGCAGGAGAAACCTCCTCAGAGAGGCAGCACAGGGGTGACACCTAGTGGTACTCCTGTTGCAAGAAATGAGGCGGTCTCCCATTCCTTTCCTGCCGCAGCTCCTCCTGCTCAGCAGCCTCGAAGGTCTGTGAGGTTGCGCAATGTGCAGAGGTTTGCTGCTCAGGGAAGCAGTGAGACTCCCGTTATCTCTACACATTGTGAGACCGAGGATCCCGCCTCTATTTCCCAGAGGCAGGAGGGTGAGCATGTGCTATGCTTGGTGGATCCTGATTCGCCCACTGACGTCACACGGCTTGATGACAAGGCTGGTGACGTGGTGAATCCTGACTGGCCAGGCTGGGATGCCGTGGATCCTGATTGGGTCAAGTCCATCATCTCCGCCTCGCACCCGCCCTTGGCTGGAGCTACACCTCCTTAAAAAGCGCCTCCTGCCATAATGGCGGCGCGCGACCGTCCTTCTATGTTTGGATGTCTGGCAGCGTGCTGCCACGCCACTGCTCAGGCATTATGTTCCTCTGTGGGCTTGGCCCTTGCTGCTTAGGCAGCACCTGGTTTGCAGGCCGTGTCCCTGCCTTGCTGCTCCGGCAGTAGCTCCTTCTACAGGCCGTGTTCCTGTCCCAGGTGAGCTCCTCGAGTCTCCACTGGACTCACCTGGTTATTGAAAGCACACGTGCGTGGGCACCTCTGTGCTACCCTCGTGCCATATTCTCGTGACTTCCACTGGCACACGTGCGTGGGCACCTCTGTGCTTCCCCGTGCAACAGGTACACCGAGCCGTGTGATCCCTGCCATACAACCCACACGGGTTAGAGCAGACCGGTGTACATAGATCGTCTGTGACATTCCAGACGATCGCTAGCAGCAACCCGCTCACTCTTCACCCACCATAGCAGCGGTCCCTTACACCGCACAGTGGACCTTGACCGGCGGAAGCTGTCCATTCCCCATCTTGGCACGCTTCCCCGGGTCCCCCTCGTAACATTACGGTCGCGCCAAAGGTCTGGCTATGGCTGAAGAGCAGCAGCAGTTGCTGCGTTATGTGCAGCAGTTGGAATCACGTTTGGCAGCAGTGGAGCAGTCTTCCTCCGACAAGACTGCTCTGACGACAGTCGCCACCCAGGCGGCTACCCAGGCTGTGCTATTGGGCGGAGGGTCTCCTCGCCTTGCGCTTCCAGAGCGCTTTAGCGGGGACAGCTCCGAGTGCCGTGGGTTTATAAACCAAGTTACCACCTACTTAGAGCTGTCCGCGAATCTTTACGCTACCGAGAAGGCGAAGGTAGCCTTCGTCCAGTCCCTGCTCACAGGGAGAGCGCTGAAGTGGTCTACGCCGTTGTGGGAGCGCGGAGATCGGGTGGTGACTAACTTAGCATCTTATCTTGGGGCCATGAGAATGGTGTTCCTCGGGCCTCAAGTCACCCACGACTCCGCGCTGCGCCTCCTACGACTTCGGCAAGGGTCCACTTCAGTCAGGGACTTTGCCGTACACTTTAGGACACTTACCGCAGAGCTGGACTGGCCCGATAAGGTCCTTGTCCCTGTGTTCTGGGAGGGCCTGGCAGGGTTCGTCAAAGACGCACTGGCCACGCGTGAGGTGCCTGCTACTTTAGAGTCCTTGATTGTGGTTGCCTCTCGCATAGACATCCGCCAGGTGGAGCGGAGGCTCGAGGTCTCTTCAGCACCCACGTCCTCACGGCCTAAAAAGCGTCTGGCTCCCGTCTTCCACCAGACAGGTCTCCCAGCCAGCTCTGTAGGCGACTCCGTGGAGTCAATGGAGGTGTCCAAAGCGGTCTCCTCTACCCCAGGTTCTCGGTCTGGTGTCTTCTGCTTTTCCTGTGGGCAGAGGGGACACATAGCTACCCGATGTCCCAAACCGTTGGGAAAAGACAGCGTCTAGTTTCCATCAGAGGGGGGTTCCTAGACGCTGCTTCTCCCTCTAGGTTGACTATCAGCGCCCAGTTGCAGTTTGGCACTACTCTCTTCTCTGCTCTGGCCTGCCTGGACTCAGGCGCTGATGGCAATTTCATTTCGACCTCCCTGGCAACCCGATACTCAGTTCCCCTGGTTCTCTTGCCCAAGCCACTCAGGGTTCGGGTAGTCAACGGGTCCCTACTAGTCGATCCCATCACCCAGATCACCATCCCTCTCAGGATGGAAGTATCACCAGGACACCATGAGCAGGTGTCCTTCCTGGTGCTTCCAGGGGGGACGGATGAGATCCTACTGGGCCTCCCCTGGTTGAGACAGCATGCTCCTATACTCAACTGGGCAACAGGGGAGATCTCATCATGGGCAGGATCCTGTAGGGAGCACCTCGTGACTACCGAACCACCCGCTACCATTAGGTCGGTTGGGTCCTCAGGGAATACAGGGGAGCCAGGTTTACCGACACCTTATGAGGCCTACAGGGACGTCTTCTCCAAGAGGGCCGCAGATACCCTTCCTCCCCACCGGCCATACGATTGCCGAATAGACCTGAAGCCAGGCTCCGAGCCCCCTAGGGGCAGAGTGTATCCCCTCTCTGCTCCAGAGACGGAGGCTATGTCCAAATATATTCAGGACAGCCTGGCAAAAGGGTTCATTCGCAAGTCTATTTCACCGGCCGGTGCGGGGTTCTTCTTCGTGCAAAAGAAGGAAGGGGATCTACGCCCCTGTATCGATTACAGGGGATTAAATGCAATCACGATCAAAAACAAATACCCTTTGCCCCTCATTACGGAGTTATTTGCTCGATTCCGCGGGGCAAAGATCTTCACGAAGCTGGATCTACGCGGGGCGTATAATCTAGTGCAAGTCCGAGAGGGCGATGAGTGGAAGACCGCCTTCAACACCAGGGACGGTCACTACGAGTATCTCGTAATGCCCTTCGGACTCTGCAATGCCCCCGCCGTATTTCAAGACTTTGTGAATGATGTTTTCCGGGATTTGTATCTTTCCGTGGTTGCATACCTGGATGATATCCTTATCTTCTCCCCCGATCTTGCCACCCATCGGAGGGATGTCATCCGAGTACTTAAGAGGCTCCGCACTCATTCGTTATATGCTAAGCTAGAAAAGTGCGTTTTTGAACGTGAATCCTTGCCGTTCCTGGGGTATATCGTGTCCAGTCAGGGGTTAGCAATGGATCCGGGGAAGTTGGAGACAGTGATGAAATGGCCTGAGCCCCGCTCGCTGAAAGCGATCCAGCGATTCTTGGGGTTTATCAATTATTATCGCCAGTTCATTCCCAACTTCTCGACGGTGGCAGCACCCATCATTGCCCTTACCCGCAAGGGAGCTAATCCCAAAGCATGGACACGGGAAACGGTAGAGGCATTTCACACTCTCAAAACTCACTTCTCCAGAGCTCCCATCCTTCATCGTCCAGACATCTCCAAACCCTTTCTACTAGAGGTAGACGCCTCTTCGGTCGGTGCTGGTGCAGTCCTGTACCAGAAAGACGAACGAGGAAGGAAGCATCCATGTTTCTTTTTCTCCAAAACCTTTTCTCCGGCCGAGAGGAACTACTCCATAGGGGATAGGGAGTTACTGGCGATGAAACTAGCATTCCAGGAATGGCGGCATCTCCTGGAGGGTGCGAAGCATCCATTTGAAGTATTTTCTGACCATAAAAATCTCACATACCTCCAGACAGCACAACGCCTGAACCCAAGGCAGGCCCGTTGGTCCTTGTTCTTCTCCCGGTTCCGCTTTATTATCCGCCACCTGGCCGGTGAGAAGAACGTACGGGCCGATGCCTTGTCACGTTGTATGGTTGTGCTGGAGGAGGACGAGGAGGAGCCTCGTCTTATACTACCCCCGGACAGCTTGAGGATGGTCACTCCCACTTCTTTGGACCAGGTGCCACCTGGCAAGACCCTCGTTCCCCCTGAACTACGGAATGAGGTGCTATCGTGGGCCCATGCCTCCAAGGTCGGGGGTCACTTTGGGGTCAAAAGGACCAGAGACCTTGTGACTAGGCACTATTGGTGGCCGAGACTACCCCAGGACATACAGGAGTATGTGGGAGCCTGTATGTCGTGTGCACGGAATAAGCCGTCCTGGCAGAGACCGGCAGGTCTTCTTCACCCACTGCCAGTGCCAGATCGTCCCTGGGAAGTGGTGGGAATGGACTTCCTGGGAGATCTGCCCAAGTCAGCAGGTCACAAGGTCGTATGGGTCATCACGGATCACTTCTCTAAAATGGTCCACTTGGTGCCTCTCCCACGACTCCCGACGTCACGTGCTCTCGCCACCTTATTCATTAGGCATGTATTTAGGCTGCATGGCATGCCTGACAAGGTGGTGAGCGACCGGGGTCCCCAGTTCGCGTCTCGCTTCTGGAGAGAGCTCTGTAAGCTCCTGCAGATAGAGCTGAACATCTCCTCCGCATACCATCCCGAAACCAATGGACTGGTAGAGAGGACCAATCAGACCTTGGTAACTTACCTCCGCCATTTTATCTCCGCGCACCACGACAACTGGGCTAACCTCCTTCCTTGGGCCGAATTTGCCATTAATAATTCGGTCCATGAATCCTCTGGTCAGACTCCGTTCCTGCTCAATAACGGACAACATCCCAGAATCCCGGTTCCTATGCCCATAACGTCACCCGATCCTAGAGTGGAGGATTGGGCGACCGAGGCCCGGGAGATCTGGGATAACACCCAAGAGGCCCTTAAGAGGGCTAAAGACCGGATGGTGACAACGGCTGATGAGCGCCGCCGCCCTGCACCATCCTTCGCCCCTGGTGACCTAGTGTGGCTGTCCTCTAAGAATGTTAACCTACGGGTACAGGCAGCCAAGTTCGCCCCTAGGTACCTGGGTCCGTTTAAAGTGCTAGAGCAGGTGAACCCGGTGGCATACCGACTCCAGCTCCCTCCACGCTGGGCTATAGCCAACACCTTTCACGTGTCCCTCCTGAAACCCGTACGACTTAATAAGTTCTCGGGGTCCCTGACACCTCAAACTGACCCCCCGCCCGACGACTCTGAGGTGGCGAAGCTTGTGGAGACAAAATTTATACAGGGCAGGAGGTACTACCTTGTGGAGTGGGTCGGCCGTGGTCCGGAGCATAGATCCTGGGAATTGGAGGATCATATCCACGCCCCGGGTTTGATAGCGGCCTTTGAGCATGGGCAGGGGGGGGGCCTAATGTTACACCTCGTGGCTCTCCTGTGGCAAGGAATGAGACAGTCTCCTTGCCTGCCACGAGTGCTCCTCCTCAGCAGCGCCGAAGGTCTGCCAGACTGCGCAGAGTGCAGGAGAAACCTCCTCAGAGAGGCAGCACAGGGGTGACACCTAGTGGTACTCCTGTTGCAAGAAATGAGGCGGTCTCCCATTCCTTTCCTGCCGCAGCTCCTCCTGCTCAGCAGCCTCGAAGGTCTGTGAGGTTGCGCAATGTGCAGAGGTTTGCTGCTCAGGGAAGCAGTGAGACTCCCGTTATCTCTACACATTGTGAGACCGAGGATCCCGCCTCTATTTCCCAGAGGCAGGAGGGTGAGCATGTGCTATGCTTGGTGGATCCTGATTCGCCCACTGACGTCACACGGCTTGATGACAAGGCTGGTGACATGGTGAATCCTGACTGGCCAGGCTGGGATGTCGTGGATCCTGATTGGGTCAAGTCCGTCATCTCCGCCTCGCGCCCGCCCTTGGCTGGAGCTACACCTCCTTAAAAAGCTCCTCCTGCCATAATGGCGGCGCGCGACCGTCCTTCTATGTTTGGATGTCTGGCAGCGTGCTGCCACGCCACTGCTCAGGCATTATCTTCCTCTGTGGGCTTGGCCCTTGCTGCTTAGGCAGCACCTGGTTTGCAGGCCGTGTCCCTGCCTTGCTGCTCCGGCAGTAGCTCCTTCTACAGGCCGTGTTCCTGTCCCAGGTGAGCTCCTCGAGTCTCCACTGGACTCACCTGGTTATTGAAAGCACACGTGCGTGGGCACCTCTGTGCTACCCTCGTGCCATATTCTCGTGACTTCCACTGGCACACGTGCGTGGGCACCTCTGTGCTTCCCCGTGCAACAGGTACACCGAGCCGTGTGATCCCTGCCATACAACCCACACGGGTTAGAGCAGACCGGTGTACATAGATCGTCTGTGGCATTCCAGACGATCGCTAGCAGCAACCCGCTCACTCTTCACCCACCATAGCAGCGGTCCCTTACACCGCACAGTGGACCTTGACCGGCGGAAGCTGTCCATTCCCCATCTTGGCACGCTTCCCCGGGTCCCCCTCGTAACAGTGCACCACAGGGCCTAGGGTACTCGGTTACTGTCGTTGAAAAAGAAGGGATATTTACAAGGGAGTATGTACAAAATGTTTGTGACCCCACTTGCGGTGCACAGCTATTTAGGGGAAAGCCGCCGCTGCTTAATGTCCTCTGCTGGGGCTGTTGGTGTGGTGCAGCATAGATGTTGAACCCTCCGCAAGTAGGGTTAGGCCACAGGGGATCAATGTTAGAGGTAGCAGTTGGTGCTGAGGAAGGTATAGAAATAATTCAGACGACACGGGTTTTGCGGTTTAACTGGGTTTTACTCACTGGAGTCCTGGTAGCCGCAGCCTGCTTCTTGGTGGTTTCGGGGTCCCAAGTACTCTTTGTCCCAGTGCTGGCGTGATGACCCGGTGAAACCACCTCATTGCACTTTTTGGTGTTAGGGTCCCCGTGGCCTGGAACAACTTGGGGTCCCTCTCTGTTCTCCCTCTTATCATTCTGGGTACGTATAACAGGTAACTTGAACCTCTCTTGGGTCAGACCTTTCTTTCTGTTTCAGTGCCCAGGTTCCATCCCCTCTTTGTTACTGTGTCCCGTGCCTGCAGTGGTGACGGACCCTGATAGTCCCCGATCACTTGCAGGATTACTGGGTGGGCTTGAAACTTCCGCCCAGACTGGGGTCCTATGCCCCGTTATGCTCGGTCCCTTAGGGTACAGGTTCTGTTCCCCTTCAGGCGACCGGTCTCCTCTTTCATTGACCGAGGCCTCCTCCGGACTACACACACCCTCTCTCACTCACGAATCCCTCAGACTTTCTCTACCAACTGTCCAACTTACCACTCCCCTCTCTGTGCTTCTGGCTACTAGATTGGGCAGGTCCCAGCCAATGGGTAGCTACCCCTCTAAACCCATTACTAGTGTGTAGCCCAGGGAAGGGGGTACTCTGGTCCCGTGCCCTGGGGCTTCTTTTGTAAAAGGGGGTATTTACAGTAGGGGTGAAAGTTAGTGTACGTGACGCCACCTGCGGGTTGCGGTTAAAGGTGTAGAACCGCCGCTGCTGAATGTGGGTACTCCCAGGGCTGGTGGTGGTTGCAGCAATGGGGTTAAGGGTGCTTTACAAACTGCGACATCGCTAGCGATTGCTAGCGATGTTGTGAGTAATAGTGTTGTGGGCGGGGGCCAGACTGCAGCAAAAGGGGGGCTGCTCGAGGATGCTCGGGTCCGGGGCTTTGCTGTGGCTCGAGAGGGAGCCGGACCCGGGCGCAAGCAGCGGTCCGCCGCCCACAAGTGAAAAGGAAGGAATTATTTACAAGGGAGATTGTCCGTGACGCGACCCACGGTGTGTGGTGAAGTGGGACACCACCACTGCTGTTGTGGAACACCCCGGGGGGAGATGTAATGGCAGCCGGATGTTAACCCCTCCGTGGGTAGGGATGGTTGCCCCGGGGCCCAGTGTCTCTGAGCAGGGTATGGTGATGTCTGGGGCTTGCGCGCCCAAATGGACCGGGGGATGTTGGGTTACTCGTGAGTAAATGAACCACACGAGTCCTTTGGTAAACCAAGGTGCTGGTGGCCGGCCGCCGTGGCCGGTTCTACTCTGGTCCCCCACCCGGGCTGATGGTCACCGTCTTCACCTCTGCACTAATTGTGGTTGTGTTTCAGACTTCTCGGTATGGAACACGGGAGTCCGCTCCCGTTTTTTTGTGTGCCTGAGGAGCCGTGCCTGCTGACGCTGACCGGTGGGATCTATAGGCCCTGGCGGTTGCCTTATCCCTCTCTGTGGATGGTTGTCTGCTTTTTGGGACTTTGGTTGGGACAGGACCTATAATCCTGCCCTCAATCGGTTGATTAGCTAGGCCGTTGGTTCCGGTCCTGGCTTCAGGGTCCGAGTACCCCCTCTGTACACGGTTTCCGGTCAGGTCTGCAGTGTAGGTACCGGTGGGTTCCAACCCTGTCCCTGGTCCACCTCGGTTCTGCAGAGTCGTCTTCCCGTCTCCTGCTGATGGAGACCACCGTCTTCCACCTAGCCAAGGTACCAACTTGAACTAACTCCTCCACTGTAGCTACACCTAGCTCCAACCCACACTCCTCTCAACTTGAACTCTGCTCAGAACTACTGTTTTTCCCGCCCCGGGCCGTCTAGACCCCTAGGTGGGCATTCCCTAACCACCTGGTGCCGCCCACTGGTGTGCCTGTCTTGCCCTAAAGGGGGGTTACTAGGGTTTCAGGTCGGCTGTGTGTGACCTAGGTGAGGGAAAGGTGTTGTGCTGGGGCCTAATATGTGACTACCTGGTTTCCCAGGGCGTCATAATAGCACCCGTCCCCGTCGTTCGTGCGACATTTGGTGATCGCTGCTGAAGCGAACAATATCGCTACGGCAGAGTCACATGCACCTACCTGTTCAGCGACGTCGCTGTGACCGCCGAACAATCCCTCCTTCAAGGGGGAGGTGCGTTTGGCGTCACAGCGACGTCACAGCAGCGTCACTAAGCGGCCGCCCAGTAGCAGAGGAGGAGCAGAGATAAGCGGCCGGAACATACCGCCCACCTCCTTCCTCCCTCATTGCCGGTGGACGCAGGTAAGGAGATGTTCGTCGTTCCTGCGGTGCCACACACAGCGATGTGTGATGCCGCAGAAACGACGAACAATGAGCGGCATGCACCACCAACGATATTATGAAAAGGAGCGACGTGTCAATGATCAAAGATTTTTGCCGTTTTTGCGATCGTTGATCGTCGGTTCTAGCTGTCACACCTGTGATGTCGCTAACAACGCCGCATGTGCGTCACAAACACCGTGACCCGACGATATATCGTTAGCGATGTCGCAGCGTGTAAAGCACCCTTTAGGCTCTCCGCAGGTACAGCCGTGCCTGGGAGATGTGTAGGGCAATAATGGAGATCACTCCAGATTGTCATGAATAGTCTCTACTCACTCAGACTCTTGGATTACTGGTTCAGATCACATGGAATATCAGTGCCAATGTAGTGACCCAGGTTGCTCTGTCCATGGCACTCTCTGTTGGTTGGGTCCCCGTAGCGTGGAGCATTTGGGGCCCGACTGTCCCTTTTGGGGTAACAGTCTCCTTATCTGTACGGCGTGCAGTGCGGACCCTGTGGGGAGGTAAGTGTCCGAACCCCGATCCTAGTTTACTGCTGATTCCCGCGGATTATTTGGTTCAGTGAAGTCCATGAAGGTGTCCTCACCATGCAGGTGATTATCAAGCCGTGTAGAACTGGCGCCTGATCTAGGGCTCTGTGCCCCGTGTGTGCTCTGGTCCCAGTGGTACCTGTCCGTACCCACCCTGGCGACCTCTCTCCCATGGCCCTGGGGTCACCGTTGCACAACCGCACATCTCTCTGTGTGCCACACTTCTCTTTCCTGACCGCTGACCCCTCTCACCAAGCTGGCTAATCCCGGGACTCATTCCTACCAATAGGCGACCATCCCCTTACATGGTTAACCCTGTATGTCTGGTGTTGAGTGGATAACTAGGATTTTGTTCGTGCTTTGGTGGTATTGGCACTGGTACTCCAGGTCGCAGGGGGTAGGTCCTGCATCCCCAAGAGGATGCAGTTCCTTGTAGTGCCCTGAGTGGCTCAGGGGCACTACACTAGCCTATTGCTCAGCCTGGGAAGCGGACAATTTAAATGTATGTAATGCGGTTTCCAGCATTGGTCTTCCAGGAACCCGGGGTAATGTAGTCCTCAGCGGCACCTGTAACTTCAGGGTGCTGCAACTACAAATAACTAGTGTTGAGCGAGTATGCTTGTCACTACTCGGTACTCGCACGAGTATCACTGTACTCGGGCTACTCGGCGGGGACCGAGTAATCTCGCGATACTCGTGCTGTACTCGTGGTCTTCATCCCTGTATGTTGGCGCTCTTTTGAGAGCCAGCCCTCATGCAGGGATTGGCTGGCAGACCACTGCAATGCCACAGCCCTGTTAGTTATGGAATTGCAGTGATTGGCCAGCCTGCACAGCGTGACCGAGCCTTTATACCGGCGGGCGCGCTGTGCTCTGCACACAGCTATCTCATATTCCCTGCTTTCCCCGCCCACAGGCGCCTATGATTGGTTGCAGTGAGACACGCCCCCACGCTGAGTGACAGGTGTCTCACTGCACCCAATCACAGCAGCCGGTGGGCGTGTCTATACGGTGCAGTAAAATAAATAAATAAATAATTTTAAAAAACCGGCGTGCGGTCCCCCCAATTTTAATACCAGCCAGATAAAGCCATACAGCTGAAGGCTGGTATTCTCAGGATGGGGAGCCCCACGTTATGGGGAGCCCCCCAACCTAACAATATCAGTCAGCAGCCGCCCAGAATTGCCGCATACATTAGATGCGACAGTTCTGGAACTGTACCCGGTTCTTCCCGATTTACCCTAGTGCGTTGGCAAATCGGGGTAATAAGGAGTTAATGGCAGCCCATAGCTGCCAATAAGTCCTAGATTAATCATGTCAGGCATCTCCCCGAGAAACCTTCCATGATTAATCTGTAAATTACAGTTAAAAAACACACACAACTGAAAAATCCTTTATTAGAAATAAAAAATAACAAAGTCCTTCATCACCAATTTATTAACCCCGACAAAGCCCTCCATGTCCGGCGTAATCCACGGACCTCCAGCGTCGTGTCCAACTCTGCTGCATGCAGGTGACAGGAGCTGCAGAATACACCGCCGCTCCTGTCACCTCCACGCAACAACTGAGGTGAGTATCGCGATCAGCTGCTGTCACTGAGGTTACCTGGATCCAGCGGTGGATGCAGCGGTGGCCGCGGGTAACCTCAGTGACAGCTCAGCTGATCGCGCTACTCACCGCCGCTCCGGTCAGCTTCACACAGCAACTGAGGTGAGTAGCGCGATCAGCTGCTGTCAGTCAGGTAACTCACAGCCACCGCTGGATCCAGCGGTGGCCGCAATTAACCCCAGTGACAGCTCAGCTGATCGCTATACTCACCTCAGTTGCTGCGTGGAGCTGACCGGTGCGGCGGTGAGTAGCGCGATCAGCTGAGCTGTCACTGAGGTTAGGCTGCTTTCACACTACGTTTTTTTAACAGCCGTCATGAACTTTTTTTTTAACGCAAAAGCGGATCCAGTGCAAATGCGTTTTCATTTCAATGCATTTGCAATGGACTCGCGTTAACATGCGTTCACCTGCGTTTGCGTGCGTTATAGAGAGAATCCAGCGACTTGCAGTTTTTTAACATTTTTCAAAAACGCTACTTGTAGCGTTTTTGAGCTGCGTCCAAATACTGCAAATTGCTGGATCCTGACTAAACAGCACGCAAACGCATGTGAACGCTGCATGCTGATAGGCAGGATCCTGCTTGCTCTACTGAGCATGCACATAAACCAGTCTCGGGTGATCAGTCCCTCTCTCTCCTCCCTCTCTCCACCTCCCTCCACCCTCTCATTCCTCCCTCTCTCTCTCTCTCTCTGTCTCTCCCCCTCCCTCTCCTCTCTCTCTCCCACGCCTGAGAGCTGCGGACACTCGTAACCAAGGTAAATATCGGGTAACCACTTCTCTTAGTTACCCGATGTTTACGTTAATTACGTGTACAGACGCTCGTAACCAAGATAAATATAGGGTATCCAAGCAAGTTACCCCATGTTTACCTTGGTTACGAACCTCCGCAGTTGTAAGAAGGCGGCTCCCAGTCTGGCACGTTTAGTTCCCCTCACTCCCGATCACATGACTCCAATGCCCGCCCCTAAACATCCAGTGACAGGATCCTGCAAAATAACACATGCGTTAGCATGCGTTTTTTGCTGTAAAAGCAGGATCCGCTTTTGCAGCAAAAAAACGTTCATGACGCATGTTAAAAAAACATAGTGTGAAAGCAGCCTTACCTGCATCCAGCGGTGGATGCAGCGGTGGCCGCGGGTAACCTCAGTGACAGCACAGCTGATCGCGCGGCTGTCTTCAGTTGCTGCGTGGAGCTGACCGGAGCGGCGGTGTATTCTGCAGCTCCTGTCACCTTCATGCAGCACAGCTGGACGCGACGCTGGAGGACTGTGGATTACGCCGGACATGGAGGGCTTTGTCAGGGTTAATAAATTGGTGATGAGGGACTTTGTTAGTGTTTTTTATTTCTAATAAAGGATTTTTCGTGTGTGTGTGTTTTTTAACTGTAATTTACAGATTAATCATGGAAGGAATCTCGGGGAGACGCCTGACATGATTAATCTAGGATTTAGTGGCAGCTATGGGCTGCCATTAACTCCTTATTACCCCGATTTGCCAACGCACTAGGGTAAGAGCCGGGTACTGTCCCAGAACTGTCGCATCTAATGTATGCGGCAATTCTGGGCGGCTGCTGACTGATATTGTTATCCTGGGGGGCTCCCCATAACGTGGAGCTCCCCATCCTGAGAATACCAGCCTTCAGCCGTATGGCTTTATCTGGCTGGTATTAAAATTGGGGGGACCGCACGCCGTTTTTTTTTAATTATTTAATTATTTATTTCACTGCACAGTATAGACACACCCACCGGCTGCTGTGATTGGGTGCAGTGAGACACCTGTCACTCAGCGTGGGGGCGTGTCTCACTGCAACCAATCATAGGCGCCGAAAAGCAGGAAAGTAGGGAATACGAGATTGTTTAATGAGCGGCCGGCTTTTTCAAAAGAGGAAAAGCCGCCGGAGTTTAGTGAACAGCTGTGCAGCGCCGCGGCAGTGATCGGGGAACGGTAAGTATGAGAGAGGGGGGAGACTGACCGACAGACTGTGAGAGGGGGACAGACAAGACAGAGAGAGACCGACAGAGCGAGACCGACCGACCGGAGATACAATGAAAAAAAAAATGACCGACATCGCTAGTAAAAAGCACAAAACGTGCGTTTTGGACATCGGAGTGCCACACAATGTTTTACGTAAAATCTTTCATGTAATAATCTCAAAAAGTAACATACACCAGCTCTATCTCACTATTGGGTATGTGCCCTTAACATTTCCGCCATGAAAATTAATTTTGGTGTCATTTTTGAAGGTTTTCTGGTGAGTCCGTAAAAATGGCGTAAAACGCGGACAAAATTGTTCACAGCTGTGACTTTTGAGTGATAAATGCTTCAAGGGGTCTTCCCCATGCTGTTGCCATGTCAATTGAGCACTCTTATGAGACTTTTGTGACATTTTTAGGGTTTCTACATGCTGCCGAGGGTCATTTCATAAAAATACTCGGGTCTCCCATAGGATAACATTGGGCTCGGTGCTCGGGCCGAGTACACGAGTATCTTGGGATGCTCGGTGTGACGCCCTGGGCAAGCCAGGGGTCACAGGTCACAACACCACACGCACCCCACATTCCCTGCAGGTACATCAAGCTAACCCAAAAATCCTTGTTGCCTTCCTCCAGGGGCTGATGTCCACACCAGGGGGTGGGCCAGGCGGGTTGGCTCCGCCCACCGAGGAGTTCACAGCCCTGGAGGCGGGAGAACCAGGCAGTTCAGTTAAGGAGGTGAAAGTAGAAGGAAGTGAAGTAGTAGTGGAGCAAAGGAGAAAAGCTGAAGTGACAGAAAAGTGAGAGTAGTAAAGCCTGAAGTTGGTCCGGGTGTGTGCCCCGGACTGTGACAGCAAGGTCAGCAGACGGCGGTGATAGTCTGCAGGGGGATTGCTCGGAGGTTGCTGGAAGGACCGCGGACGGGTGGTGACCCGGCGGTACCGGAGCAGTATACGAAGAACAGTCAGCACCAGGGCAGGGGCCTTTCGGATCCCGGCAAGGCTAGGAGTCGCCATAATTTGCCAAATCCGTCAGTGAATGGGACGTCTGTCTCCTAACAACCAAGTCCCAATTGAAGGCAACAGTCCGACCGATAAGGGGAGACACCGCCACCGCCAAGGCACCAGTTTCCCAGGGCCAGCGCCTGCGGGCAAGAGTAGAGCTCCTTCGGCCCAGCTTGAAGCCGAGGAGTGGGTTACCGGTGGGAACCCATCACTACCAAAGAGACTTTCATAGGTGCAGGGAAGAGACCGTCACCGCTAACTGCAGGGAACATCAGCACCGTGAACCGTCCGAGGGACCCGTCCAACCAGCCGTTTGTTTACCGAGAACTGTGTCGTGTTTACTGGCTGAGTGAGTACCTCCGTGCCGTGCGGCACAGCGCTGCCCCTGCGCCCCTGCACCTCCACAGGCCCCAGACCCGCCTGTCCACCATCCCAATTCCATCACCGGGCCCCGGGAGCACCACAACCCCTACCCACGGAGGGCACATCAACAACTGGCTGCTCCATACCATCACTCCCGGGCTCCCCATACAGAGCAGCGGTGGTGTTAACAAATCACCACAACCGTGGGTGGCGTCACGGACAATAAACTATCCCAAAACACCAATTCCCCTTTTCACTCACGGGCGAGGAGCGCTGCTTGAGTCCCCGGGATCCGGCCCATCGCTCGAGCCACCGAGCAGCGGCAGGCCGCAGCAGCCGCGGCAGCCGGACCCGAGCAGTGGGAGAGCGTGGCATCCCCTCCTCCGCCCGCGACAACTTGGCGTCACGAACAGGATCTTACCGCTCTGCCGATGGGTAGAGGTGCGCCTTGTGACCGCCAGAGGTATCCGGCTGAAAAATTTCAGAAGTCGCCATCTTTGGCGCGAAAAGTTCCCGCTCGAGCGTCTTCTCGAGTAGCAGAGGCGCGAAGGCCAAAACCCCACCCCGATAGAGGAGGGGCCAAAAAGAGGCTAAGGGGGACGCGATGGCGGCTGGCTGCATGTGAACGCAGCTATAAAAGCACGGACGCCAGGACTCTGCGGACATCTTGATCCTGGGAGAAGCCGCCAGCAGCATGTGGATGCCGTCCCGCAACACCGTAGCCCCCGCGCCTGGAACCGCGGCATGGGTGGAGATCCGGACTGCGCAGCTCTACCAAAGGCTGCAGGTCAAGATGCAGCTCCTCATGGAGGAGTGGGAGACCGACATGGCAGACGTTATAGCAACCGTGCGGAGACGCGAGGAGGAAGCGGAGGAAGGGAGGGTGAGTGACCCACGCCCCGATGCCCTTGAAGGGCCGGTCATCGCGGCTGCGGGACCCGGTCCAAGCCCTCTCCCCCCGCTGCCTCCCTCGCCACCCGTCTCGGAAGCCGTGACCCCGCCATTAGGCCCGCTACCACCGCAACCAGTAGCGATACCCAGCATGCCCGCCCAGGCGGGCCGACCTGTAGCCGGAGCCCGTAGTCGACCGGAGGTGTTGCCCTGGAAGGCTCCGAAAACCGAACCGGAGGCGTCTTCCGAGAAAGTCCCCGAGCCGGAGCCGATGACCCGCTCCGTGCCGAAGGCCCAACTGCGGAAAGCCCCTGTGCCCATCCCCCACACTTCGGCTGAGGTTGCGCAGGGTTGCCGATGCAAGGCAGCGTCTAAGGCCACGTCACCGCGGGACCTGTCACCCAGAGTACCAGCAGTGGGCAATGTCAAACAGGTCTTGCAGGGCCCGACCCGTGCGCCGGAGCTCGCAGCAGCGCCGTACTGGAACAGGGAGCCGGTACCGTTGGGCCCGGAGATCGGTGAGAGGGAGAGGAAGAAAGCGGAGCTGGTGGCCCGTGCAATCAGAGAAAAAGAGAGCCTTCGTCAGGCAACGTTCCGTGTCCGGGGCCCGCTGTACGAAGGGCAGGTGAGGCGGTTTTATGTCCGCCGGGGCTATGGGTTCATATATGAACCGGGCCTGGAGGCCGAAGTGTTTATAGCCCGGCGGGATGTGAATGCTCACCTGCCTGAGGAGCATCCCGGTCGTAATTTGATGCCGGGCGACATCGTGCAGAACACCCGGCACTGTGGGGAGAGGGGGTGGTTCGCGCTGGATGCGAAGTTAAGGGGCAGCCAGGAGTCCCGAGTGAGTGCCGCGCCCCCTCCCTCAGGTGATGTTGAGGACTCGGAGTAAAGGCAGCGGAGCACCGTTGCACAGTGTTACGCTCACCGAGGAGCGGCGAACGTCCGGAGGTGGACCCACTGGACCGTGCACCGGACTCCCCTGAGAAGACGGCCAGCAGCGAACCCCTATACAGGGACTGTGCGGCGCCTCCCCAGAAGGCCTAAATGCACGGCAGCCAGGGACCGGAGGTAGGAGTCTCTGTACGGCCAGGCGTGGCTCGGGTACGATGTCCGCGGCAGGCGGAACACGGAAGTGGCACCGGAGATGTTTCACAGCAGGTGACGTCCACAGCCGGTACGGTACAGATAGTGTCCACGGCAGGTATGGCATGGTGACGTCCACAGTAGGAATGGGTGGTGACGTCCACAGTAGGAATGGGTGGTGACGTCCACAGCCGGTACGGTACAGATAGTGTCCACGGCAGGTATGGCACGGTGACGTCCACGGTAGGAATAGGTGGTGACGTCCACAGCCGGAATGGTATAGATGGCACTACGGTGAGACACAGGATTAGAATCAGGTAACAATGTACGGATCATAAACAATAGCATAAACAGATCAGGACACTGGCAATGCACTAATAGAGGCGTTGCTCGGGCGCCTGCTGCCGGGGGAAGTGAACTTAAATACCTATTAGGCAGCAGGTGACCTCTGAGATCACTTCCAGGATTTGGGGCATGCCACTTTAAGAAAGGGGGCGTGGCCTCGCACGCAGCCTAGAATCACCTACAGCAATTCTGTGTGAGGAGGAAACTGCAGCAGGCCTTGGAGTGGGAGCAACGTCTGCAGAGCCCTGGGGCCGGTAAGTGGAAGGCCTTCTCTGCCTGGGAGTGGGGGCAGGAGAGCATGTGGGAGCCATGCTGGGACTGGGCAGATGTGAGGGAGAGCTCCCCCCCGGGGTCTGGTGGGACCAGGCGTTACACATAGTCCCCGTTGGGACCACCAGTGTTTGTGTTTGAAAATGAAAGATGATAAGTGAAATGAAACCGTGGAGTTCACCTGATTGTCAGCCGTGATTTGGAAACCGGCCGTTGCCGGCACCGTTGTCCCCGTGGGGACCGTTTAAAAAGTTGCATGAGGAACTGCTCATGGACAAGCCGTGAACTTGCAGGGCAACCACAAACGTTAAGTGGCTTGTAAATAAGTTGTGTTACCGTTACCGTTTCTGCAATTGCCGCCTCCGGAGAGGCAGGTTGGAGGGAGGGCCCACAGCAGAGCAGGCTGGGGCCCAGCCACACAGGAACCGGTGGCTACCCTCTGGAGGGGAAGGACAGATCCCACTCGGGTAACTTGTGCTGGACTGGGGTCAAGGGGTGCTGCCTGGGTTTTAGGGGCAGCATCAGGGCCAGGTTGCTTGGGTGGGAGAGAGCGGAAACCGTAACCATACACTGTTTGCAACGTTTAAGAAATGTGCCTCCCGATGTGGGATGATGTCATAATTTGTATGTATGTTACCGTTTTTTCATATTTTTTCAGAAAAACAAAAAGGAAAATAAAACCGGTGTTGGACGGGCAGCCCGAGGACAGTCTGCGTTTTGCTAAGGGGGAATGTGACGCCCTGGGCAAGCCAGGGGTCACAGGTCACAACACCACACGCACCCCACATTCCCTGCAGGTACATCAAGCTAACCCAAAAATCCTTGTTGCCTTCCTCCAGGGGCTGATGTCCACACCAGGGGGTGGGCCAGGCGGTTGGCTCCGCCCACCGAGGAGTTCACAGCCCTGGAGGTGGGAGAACCAGGCAGTTCAGTTAAGGAGGTGAAAGTAGAAGGAAGTGAAGTAGTAGTGGAGCAAAGGAGAAAAGCTGAAGTGACAGAAAAGTGAGAGTAGTAAAGCCTGAAGTTGGTCCGGGTGTGTGCCCCGGACTGTGACAGCAAGGTCAGCAGACGGCGGTGATAGTCTGCAGGGGGACTGCTCGGAGGTTGCTGGAAGGACCGCGGATGGGTGGTGACCCGGCGGTACCGGAGCAGTATACGAAGAACAGTCAGCACCAGGGCAGGGGCCTTTCGAATCCCGGCAAGGCTAGGAGTCGCCATAATTTGCCAAATCCGTCAGTGAAGGGGACGTCTGTCTCCTAACAACCAAGTCCCGATTGAAGGCAACAGTCCGACCGATAAGGGGAGACACCGCCACCGCCAAGGCACCAGTTTCCCAGGGCCAGCGCCTGTGGGCAAGAGTAGAGCTCCTTCGGCCCAGCTTGAAGCCGAGGAGTGGGTAACCGGTGGGAACCCATCGCTACCAAAGAGACTTTCATAGGTGCAGGGAAGAGACCATCACCGCTAACTGCAGGGAACATCAGCACCGTGAACGGTCCGAGGGACCCGTCCAACCAGCCGTTTGTTTACCGAGAACTGTGTCGTGTTTACTGGCTGAGTGAGTACCTCCGTGCCGTGCGGCACAGCGCTGCCCCTGCGCCTCTGCACCTCCACAGGCCCCAGACCCGCCTGTCCACCATCCCAATTCCATCACCGGGCCCCGGGAGCACCACAACCTCTACCCACGGAGGGCACATCAACAACTGGCTGCTCCATACCATCACTCCCAGGCTCCCCATACAGAGCAGCGGTGGTGTTAACAAATCACCACAACCGTGGGTGGCGTCACTGACAATAAACTATCCCAAAACATCAATTCCCCTTTTCACTCACGGGCGAGGAGCGCCGCTCGAGTCCCCGGGATCCGGCCCATCGCTCGAGCCACCGAGCAGCGGCAGGCCGCAGCAGCCGCGGCAGCCGGACCCGAGCAGTGGGAGAGCGTGGCGTCCCCTCCTCCGCCCGCGACACTCGGCCCGAGCCTTGAGCACCCGAGCTTTTTAGTACTCGCTCATCAGTACAAATAACATTTATAAAACTCAAGCAATGGGATGCTCGCAGTACATATCACAAAGGAAACACCTATACTGCTGTATGTATACTACATCACATAGGAAATACCAAAACTGCTGAATATAAATCATATAGGATACACATCAGCAACTAGATCAGTGCAGCCAAGTGCGAACACTGGCAGAGAACCCCAGAGCATCGGTGCTGGTGCCGTTGGGGCTTTATCATATCATGCTAATTTTTCTACATGGTCAGAAAACCTCTTAAGGCTCAATTCCCACGATGCATTTTTGATGAGTTTTTGCTGCGTATTTAAGTCCGGCCCTACTGTTCCAGCAAAGTAGATAAAATTTATAAAAATCTCCTGCCCACTGCACCTTATTTTACCACAGGTGTTTTTACAGGCGTTTTTGCAGCCTTTACATTGGCATTTTTGTTTCCTACTCATTTGAATAGGGAAATAACGCTGCAAAAGCTGTGAAAGAATTGACAAGCTGCAGATTTAAAAATAAAGGAAATTTCTTCTGGACGGTGTCTGTATCTGACTGATGTACTGGGATAGTTAGGAATAGCATAGTAGACTGCACTGTACCATACAATAGTATATAAAGCCCTGTTCACTCGCCGTATAATTGGGTGGAGGAGGTTAATGCTATGGGCTTGTTCAAAGGCTTCAGCATTGTTCTGTAGCGCCCTTGAGACTGGTCGCTACAGGGTATATCATTATATCCTTGCCGGATCGGTGGAGGTTAACCCGGTAAGTTAACACACACACACACACACCTTACATGGCTAATCTAAACACAGTCAGGAAGTGACTCAACCAGTTCCTAGCAGACACAGGCACTGGAGGGAACTCCAAGTCACCATAACAAGGATCTCGATCCTTGCAAAGGTGGGAGGGCAGGAGTAGCAGTAAGTTACAAAGGAGACAGGAAGTCAAGGTCAGCTCTAGTCAGACAGAGACAGAGCAGAAACGCTATGGAGCAGCTCCATGAGGGGATGCTGCCAGGCACCCCTCAGGGAGTGAGAAGAGAACCGTCTGGGATGTAACACCGCACCAACCTCTGCAGGAGTCTCCTGCAGAGGGGAGCCAACCAGACCTGGAGGGATGGGACCCGGTACCAGTAATCGTGGGCAAAAGGAGTATAGTCGCCAGGGAGAGTACAGTGTGAGTACTCATGGAGTTGAGCACAGGCGGGGCACAGAGCCCAAGTTCAGGAGGAAGCTTAAAGCTCACCTGATAATAATCTGTCTGGTGAGGGGACCATCAAGGACCTTACCAAAGTTAGTGTCTGGGGCACATAAGCAAAGAGGGAACCTGGGAACGGGGTCAGAGGTGCAACCTAGGAGAGGTTCAAGCTGCTTGCCATACAGGCCAAGACAGAGAGTGAGAGAGAACAGGAGGGGATCAAGATGTTTCAGGCCATGGGGACCCACCAAGTACAGAGTTGTGCACAGAGGAGAGAGCCAACTGATTACTAGACCGGACCAGACCTCTGACCTGCCTGGGATCGACCAGAGTCTCTGATGGCAAGGACCAGCACCTTCGGGTGCGATACCATCTTAATCAGTGAATAAAAGCATCTGAAACCCGCACCTGGTGACTCTGTGAGTAAATGCCGCCACCCTGTGCTCCGGTGCTCCCGTGGACTGCCACCCCATTCTCACCAACCTCCCGGGGTCCCGCTCCACCTGTGGGGAGTGATACCATCCTGGCTGCACACAGCACCTGCCCCGGAGAGAGACTCTGCAGTGGCGGCTAATTCCTGGCTGCGCACCATGAGTGGAACTGCAAAGCATCCCCCATTCCCATCCAACACCGCTCCTGGAAGAGGAAAAGTCGCAGGAAGGGTTGGCGGCGGAGGAGGTTGAGACCCAGTCGCAGTTGCAACCGGCGACATGCTTCTCAGGGACCCTTTGCCCTCCTTCTATCCCCCCTTGCACTTATTTGTCTTTTCATGTAGCCAACAGGACCACGGAACCAGGTCAGGCCAGTCACAGCAACCCCAAGAAACCACTGGCCCGGCGACGAGTACCCTAAGGCCTTGTAGGGTGCTACAGTTCCATTAAAGGAAATCTCAATTCTTCAGCAGAATATATTTTTGGCAATTGTATCTTCCAGCTTTGCAGGAACGGTCTGCGGAAGGCCCTTCTGTTCCCCATGTATACGTCCAGTGCACATGTTCCAAAAAAATATGGCTAGGGAAAGAACATGACATAGAGCCCAGACCTCAACCCAATCCAACACCTTTGGGATAAACTTGAACAAAGATTGTGAGCCCAATCCTCCCTCCAACATCAGCATCTGACCTCACAAGTGAAGGGCTCTAAATTCCCACAGACACCAAAGTCTTGTAGGAAGTTTTTACAGAACAGAAGCTGTTATAGTTGCAAAAAAGGGTCCAGCTCCATGTTACTGTTTATGGATGTATTTAACAGATCCTGGAGGTTAAATGCAGAGGAGAAACATAGATTTATCCTTCTTATACTATAACACAATGTCTAAAAAAAAAATCTCTATTTTCACTCTGAAACACATATAACAGCAAAACCATGGGTACATTGAAGGGCTGGTTCTCTTTCAGTAACCAGGTGAAAATGATGTGAAGTGCATTTAAGGACACACAAATGCCAGTGTAATAAAATATTTAAAAGCACAAGTCTAATGTATTATGTTTCACAGCTTCATCTAGGAAAATGTGTTCAGAAAGAGGTGAAAATTGCGAATATATTGAGCAGCTGTCATATTAGCACAATATCAATGTGCAGCGCCCCACGGGGATGGTGGTTAACCTACTCGTTCCCGAGCCATTGAGGGTTGGGTGAGGCGATGTCACGAGTGGCCTTGCCCGCTTCCATTGCCCCGAGGCATACAGCAGATGAATGGAAAGTGGGGTGATTGGGAAAGTTTGTCGTGATGCCACCTGTGGTATGCGGTCAGGGAGTAGCCGCCGCTGCAGAATTCCTCACCTGGGCAGGTGTTAGGACAGCCGGGATGGTGTCGCTCCCCACTGGCAGAGGGGGCCCCTGGTGGGATGACTGGGATTGGCAGTCCCTTGGAAGCACCGAAGCGTGAGGCAATGGCGTTGCTAAACAGAGTCTGAGTCAGCAACTACTGTTCCAGGTTCTTTTAGTCACTGCTTTAAAGCTGCACCCAGGTGCTGGTCTCTGCCGTCTTGGGCTCCGCTCAATCCCAAGCAAGTAAGGGGCCACCACCGCTGTTTGAAGAGAGAGAGTGTCCTTTTCCTAGGATGTCCCCCACAGTAATTAGGAACTCGGATTGAGCTCCCACTCCAAGACCGGGCCTAGTTAAGTCCAAGAGTTCCAGAAGTGTCTTGTCAGGACTATGGTCCTGACTTGTCTGTTTGTATGAATGTGTTATGTGTTGCACCTACCTCTACCCCTAATGGTGCATACCCCCTGGTGGTTACCCTAGCGACTGGAAAGTCCCATGACGCTATATGGCCACCCTTGTCTGTGTGAGATGAAATGTGGTGACACTGATGGTTAACCCCCCCTTACCTGAGATGGGTATCACACCTTAACTGAGGTGCAGTACCCTGTGGTTAAACATTCCTGCTGATTTGTAGTAGTTTGTTCTTTGGGGTACCTATAGCCCAACTGTAAATTTGACTCAGGGGGCCAAGCTTTCAATTATATGCAAACATTACCCTTTCACTTTTTGTAATTCAAGATGTAGTGATTTTTTTTTTAATAAAATTTATTAAAGTTTTCCAAGTGTTATTATTTTTTATATTTTCCCTTTAATGTAGTCATACAGTGCCTTGAAGAAGTATTCATACCCCATGAATTTTGACACATTTCTTTATGTTACACCCAAAAATTTGAATTTATTTTCTGGGAATTTTATGTGCTACTGTCGCGGGCGGAGGAGGGGACGCCGCGCTCTCCCACTGCTCGGGTCCGGCTGCCGCTGCCGCTGCTCGGTGGCTCGAGCGATGGGTCGGATCCCGGGGACTCGAGCGGCGCTCCTCGCCCGTGAGTGAAAAGGGGAATTGGTGTTTTGGGATAGTTTGTTGTCCGTGACGCCACCCACGGTTGTGGTGATTGAATGTACACCACCGCTGCTCTGGCTGGGGATCCCGGGAGTTACATAGTTACATAGTTACATAGTTACTTAGGTTGAAAAAAGATCTAGGTCCATCTAGTTCAACCTTCCTCCACCAGTTCTACATTTGGTCACTAAGTCATTTATAACCAACAATGTTGTGTGTACTGAGGAAATCATCCAGCCCTTTTTTAAAAGCTGTTATAGTATCTGCCATTACTACCTCTTGTGGTAGGGCATTCCACAGTCTGACTGCTCTAACTGTAAAGAACCCTTTCCTATTTAGCTGTTGGAATCGCTTTTCTTCCACTCGCAGTGAGTGCCCCCTGGTCCTTAGTACTGTCTTTGGAAGAAATAAGTTATGTGCCAGTCCTTTATATTGACCACACATGTACTTATACAAATAAATGAGATCTCCTCTGAGACATCTTTTTTCTAAGCTAAACATATCTAACTTTTTCAACCTGTCATCATACGGGAGGCCTCCATTCCTTGTAATAGTCTAGTTGCCCGCCTTTGAACTGATTCTAACTTCTGAATGTCCTTTTTAAAATGTGGAGCCCAAAACGGGATCCCGTATTCCAGATGTGGCCTTACAAGTGATTTATAGAGGGGTAACAATACGTTGGGATCACGGGATCTAATCTCTCTTTTTATACACCCTAAAATCTTGTTTGCTTTAGCTTATTTGTAATGAGAATACCCAAGTCCTTCTCCTGTTCTGTAATCCCGAGTTTACTTCCATTTAATGTATACGCAGCTATAGGATTACTCCGTCCTAGGTGCATTACTTTACATTTATCAACATTAAATCTCATTTGCCAAGTATCTGCCCATTCTGACATCTTATCCAGATCTTTTTGTAATATTATACTATCAAGGTCAGTTTTTAATATCCTACATAGTTTGGTGTCATCAGCAAAGACTGACACTTTACTATCAATCCCATCCACAAGGTCATTAATAAAGAGATTAAAAAGAATTGGTCCTAGCACAGATTCCTGCAGCACCCCACTGCTGACTATAGCCCATTTAGAGAATGTACCATTTATGACTACTCTTTGTTTCCTATCTTTTAGCCAATTCCTTACCCAGTTGCATATTGTGTCCCCTAGTCCTTGCTTCTGGAGCTTTAGTATAAGGCTATTATGTGGTACAGTATCAAATGCCTTTGCAAAGTCCAAATAAATCACATCAGCTGCATTACCAATATCCAGGTTTGAACTTACCCCCTCATAGAACCCCAACAGGTTGGTTAGACACGACTTATCTTTCATGAATCCATGCTGTTTGTCAGTTATCATATTATTTTCTGCAATATATTTTTGCATGTCATCCCTTAAAATGCCCTCAAAAACTTTGCATACTACTGATGTCAGGCTTACTGGACGGTAGTTGCCTGGATCTCCCCTCTTACCTTTCTTAAATATCGGTACCACATCAGCAATCCTCCAATCCTGAAGCACCAACCCTGTTACAAGTGAGTCTAAAAAGATGAGATACAGCGGTCTGTCGATTACGGAGCTCAATTCCCTCAATATTCGTGGATGAATGCCATCTGGCCCTGGGGATTTGTCAATGTTTAATTTACTCAGACGTAGGCGTACTTCATCTTGTGTTAAATTAATTATATCGGGTGGTGAACTTTGATTTTTCACTTGTTGAATGATCCCTGGTACAGTCAGTTCCTTGGTGAATACAGATGAGAAATGCCTATTTAATATCTCAGTCTTTTGTTTGTCCTCTATAACTAACTTGTTATTATATTTTAAGGGGCCGATACTATCCTTTGTTTTCCTTTTGGCATTAATGTATTTATAAAAGATTTTGGGATTTATTTTAATGTCATTGGCGATTTTTGTTTCAGTAGCTAATTTTGCTTGTTTGATTTCTTTTTTACATTTCCTATTGATATCTTTATACTCCTGCAATGCTATTTCTGTATTCTCAGCCTTTAAGATTTTAAATGCCCTTTGTTTTTGTTTTATTATACTTTGTAAAGTCTTATTTATCCATAGTGGTTTCTTTTTATTCCTGGACATTTTATTACCAGAGGGTATACGTTTTTTACAGGACTCTAGTAGTATATCCTTAAACTTACCCCATTTATGTTCGGTATCCCCAGTTATTATGACTTTGTCCCAATCTACACATTTAAGCTCTTCCCTTAATTTGTTGAAATCAGCTTTCCTAAAATTCCAGGTTTTAGCATTCCCCCTTTGAAATGTTCTATTGAATATTATGTTGAAGCTTTCCATATTATGATCACTGGTTCCCAAGTGCTCCCGGACCTGTAGATCTGAAATTGTATCCAGTCTATTTGACAGGACCAGATCTAGCAAATTATCTCCCCTGGTCGGTTCACCTACCATCTGAGAGAGGAAATGGTCTTCAATGGTAGATAAGAACTTACAGCTTTTAGCACAACCAGAAGATTCTATGTCCCACTGAATGTCTGGATAGTTGAAATCCCCCATAATAAGAACCAGATTATTATTATTAGCTGCCTTTTCAATTTGTTCCAGCATTTCACCCTCTATTTGTTGAGGTATGTTAGGAGGCTTATAGCAAACTCCAATTAGCATTTTTCCATTATTCCCCTCCCCATGTACATTTACCCATACTGACTCTACATTGTTGCTGTTCCCCTCAATGTCATCATACAACACAGGTTTTAGGTTAGATTTGATAAATATACACACCCCACCACCTTTTTGGCCTTTCCTGTCCTTCCTAAATGTACCATAACCCTGTATGTTTGTCACCCAGTCATGGCCTTCATCCAGCCAGGTTTCCGTAATGCCCACCACATCATAATCCATGGTTGACATAAGAGTCTCCAATTCATTCATTTTGTTTGCAAGACTTCTTGCATTTGCCAGTAGACATTTAATCCTATTAACACCTTTATTACTCCTAGCCTCCCTATGTTCCTTGTATGTCCCATCCCCCCCTAATCCTTCATTGACCCCTACCGTCTCACTGTCTCTATCTGCTCTATCTCTCCCCTTATTTGCTCCACTACCCTCCCCCCCCCCCCGATCCTAGTTTAAAAGCTCCTCCATCCGTTTGACCATTTTCTCCCCCAGCACAGCTGCACCTTCCCCATTGAGGTGCAGCCCGTCCCTACCGTAGAGCCTGTAGCTGACTGAGAAGTCGGCCCAGTTCTCCATGAACCCGAACCCTTCCTTCCTGCACCAATTTCTAAGCCACATATTTATCTCCCTAAGCTCCCGCTGTCTTTCTAGTGACGCTCGTGGCACCGGTAGTATTTCTGAAAACACCACCTTGGAGGTCCTGGACTTCAGCTTCTCTCCTAGTTCCCTGTAATCATTTTTAAGGACCTTCCACCTGCCTCTAACTTTGTCATTAGTACCAATGTGCACCATGACCGCTGGGTTTTCCCCAGCCCCACCCAGCAATCTGTCTATCCGATCCGCAATATGCCGAACCCGAGCACCCGGCAGACAACACACTGTTCGGCATTCACGGTCTCGGCGACAGATGACCCTGTCTGTCCGCCTAATTATAGAGTCCCCTACCACCAACATCTGTCTGGGCTTTGCTGCACTCCTATTTCCCTCCTTCCTACAGCAGTTGTTTTCCTGGTTGCTAGGAGCAACATCCTGCTGTAGTGACCCTAGTCCAGGCCCTTCATTCCTAATATCAGCCAAGTGAGGGAGTGATGGTGTGGAGCAGCCAGTTGTTGTGTTGCTCCTCCGTAGGTAGGGGTTGGTGATCCCGGGGCCCAGTGATGGGGTTGGGATGGTGGACAGGCGGGTATGGGGCCTATGGAGGTGCAGGGACGCAGGGGCAGCGCTGTGCCGCACGGCACGGAGGTACTCACGCAGCCAGTAAACACGACACAGTTCTTGGTAACAAACGGCTGGTTGGACTGGTCCCTCGGACGGCCGCGGTGTTTTTCCCCTGACCCCAGGTGGTTAGTGTAAGTCCTTTCCTTGGCCTCCGTGCACACTCTTCCTGCTCTCCGGTTTCCAGCTGGCTCCCCGATTCAGTACCCGGGGGCCACCGCCCAGCCCCGGCTACCGGCGGTTCCACCAACTGGCTCCCCGGCTTCCTGCAGACGGCCACTACAGTCTGCCTGACTATCTGCACAGGGGCCCTAGGCTCCAACCTAGGCCCCAACCTGCGTCTGCCTCTCTGCAGACGTCCTTTCTCCTTCACTCCTGAACTTCTCTCTGCGCTTGTTTCCTGCCTCAGGCCAGCTCACTCCAGGGTGGGCGTCTCCATCTCCTCCCTCCGCCCACCTGGTGTGTCAGTCTGAGCCCGAGGCAGAAAGCAGGTCCCTTTGGGGATGTATGCTGTGAACTGCTGGGGGTGGGGGTGTGTGTGTGTTGTTACCTGTGTCCCTTGGCTTGTCCAGGGCGACACATTCCCCCTTAGCAAAATGCAGACCGTCCTCGGGCTGCCCGTCCATCACCGGTTTTATTTTTCTTTTAAACTGCAGAAGATAAGGGAAAAAAAAACAATACAAGGATACTAACATCATCCCACAACGGGAGGCATATCAAACATTAAACACTTTTAATAACGGCAACGGGTCCTTTGGTCACCCACCCAAATAACCTAGCCTTGGTGCTGCCCCTAGGAAGTGGGCAGCACCCCTTGACCCCAGTCCAGGAACGGCTCCAGATTGGTCAACGGGACCGGTACTTCGCTGCCGTTGCGGCCGGGCGGACTGCCGGAGCCGTCGTCATCTCCGTCGCGGCCGGGCGAACTGCCGGGGCCGGTGGCAGGGCGGTGACAAAGGTGAGGCCTGGGGACCCCAGGTCTGGGTCCTCCCCCACATACGCTGCGGGCTCCGTGCACACTCTTCCTGCTCTCCGGTTTCCAGCTGGCTCCCCGATTCAGTACCGGGGGGCCACCGCCCAGCCCCGGCTACCGACGGTTCCACCAACTGGCTCCCCGGCTCCCTGCAGACGGCCACTACAGTCTGCCTGACTATCTGCACAGGGGCCCTAGGCTCCAACCTAGGCCCCAACCTGCGTCTGCCTCTCTGCAGACGTCCTTTCTCCTTCACTCCTGAACTTCTCTCTGCGCTTGTTTCCTGCCTCAGGCCAGCTCACTCCAGGGTGGGCGTCTCCATCTCCTCCCTCTGCCCACCTGGTGTGTCAGTCTGAGCCCGAGGCAGAAAGCAGGTCACTTTGGGGATGTCTGCTGTGAACTGCTGGGGGTGGGGGGGTGTGTGTGTTGTTACCTGTGTCCCCTGGCTTGTCCAGGGCGACACACTACAACAACACTAAGCAGCAAGTATTTAAGAAGTGTAAAGGAAATAATACCTGATTTTCTAAAGATTTTAAAAATATGAATCTGAAAATTGTGTCATGCATTTGTATTCAGCCCCCCCTGATTGAATACTTTGTAGAACCACCTTTCACTGCAAATACTGCTGAAAGTCTTTTGGTGGTTGCCTCTACCAGGTTTGCACATTAGAGGCTGAAATGTTTCCCTTTCTTCTTTGCACACTCACTCTCCCTCAGTGATATTGGATGGAGGCGTTTGTGAGCAGCAAATTTCAAGTCTTGTCAAAGATTCTCAATGGGATTTCGGTCTGGACTTTGACTGGGCCATCCATTGTAGCTCTGGCAGTATGCTTAGGGTCGTTTTTCTGCTGGAAAGTGAACCTACACCCCCGTCTCAAGTCTTTTGCAGTTTCTAACAGGTTTATCTCCAGGATTGCCCAGTAGTTAGCTTCATCCAGCTTCCTATCAATTCTGATCAGCTACTCTGCCTCTGCTGAAAAAAAGCCTCCCCACAGCAGGATGCTGCCACCACCATGTGTGATGGTGGGGATGGTGTTTTTCAGGATAATCTGCAATATTAGTTGTCGATAACACCTAGCATTTTGCATTTAGCTCAAAAATTTATACTTTGGTGTCATCTGACCAGAGCATCTTCTTCCATATGCTCGCTGTCTCAACCATATAGCTTTTTGCTAAATGTAAATGGGACTTCTTATGGCTTGCTTTTGATTATCCTATTGACAGTCTGATCAACCTCTGATCAGAGTTTGATCAGAGTGTCAGCTTAGTGTGATCCAATTCTTTCAAATGACAGAATAGTGGAATGCTGCACGATCAAATAGAGAATACAAGTCATCCATCTTCTCCATTCTGTGAGTCCGTGGAAATCAGACTGCACTCGGATGTCATCTGAGTGCAGATGGATAATTTCCAACCATAGACTTGAATGGGTGTACCAATCGCAGCATGCTGCAAGTTTTTTCTCATGCTAAATTGTCATGAGAAAATACGCTGACTAGCACTGCTGCAAAGACTAAAATTAGAGAAAAAGGAACCAGCACGATCTGAAATTGGCATGTATCATATAAAAAGTGCAAATTCACAGATTTATTCCAGTTGTACTATAATAAAAAAATTAGATTTTTAGCAAATAATTGATCAATTCTTTGAGCCACCCCTGCCAACGTCACGGCAAATCTCAATAGGGGGGTCCTAACCTATATTATGTATTTCATGTGCCATGCGGCTTCCTAGATAAAGTTAAAAGCAGAACCATAATGGAGCACACATACCTGTAACCTGTATATAGCCGCTTCCATGTTGCAAAAGAGGCAATTATGGATAGAGGCCAGCCCAGGTCCCAGTATGTGGAGCAAGCTCTGCACCATACCAGGACTATATCAGAACTGATCCTCCCAGTGCCAAACAGCAACCATTGATAAAGGCGGACCAGATCCAAGATGGTGCTTAATTAGCATTGCCTGTGGAAAGGGTGAGGTAACTGAATGTGAACAGCCACCAACAGGAGGAATACATTGCAAACCAAAATCAGGCGTGCATGGTATGGTGATGGTCAGTCACCAGAATTGTAGCATAACTACAGTTATAACAGAGAAAAAGAAACCAGCATGATCTGAAATTGGCATGCATCATATAAAAAGTGCAAATTCACAGATTTATTCCAACTGTACTGCATGGTATGGTGATGGTCAGTCGCTATGCACGCCTGATCTTGGTTTGCAATATATTCCTCCTGTTGGTAGCTGTTCACATTCAGTTGCCTCACCCTTTCCACAGGCATTGCTAATTAAGCACCATTCTTGGATCTGGTCCGCCTTTATCAATGGTTGCTGTTTGGCACTGGGAGGGTCAGTTCTGATATAGTCCTGGTATGGTGCAGAGCTTGCTCCACATGCTGGGACCTGGGCTGGCATCTATCCACAAGTGCCTTTTTTGCAACATAGAAGCGGTTATATATACAGGTTACAGGTATGTGTGCTCTATTATGGTTCTGCTTTTAACTTTATCTAGGAGGCCGCATGGCACATGAAATACATAATATAGTGTAGGACCCCCCTATTGAAATTTGCCGTGATGTTGCCAGGGTTGGCTCAAAGAATTGATCAATTATTTGCTAAAAAAAATCTCAATTTATATTATAGTACAGTTGGAATAAATCTGTGAATTTACACTTTTTATATGATGCATGCCATTTTCCGATCGTGCTGGCTCCCTTCTCTCTTAAAGACTAAAATTAGTCTGAGTGCCATCCAAAAGATTTTTGAATGGCACTCGTCCAAGTGATACACTCATGTGAACTCAGCCTAATAGTTGTCCTGTCCACAGATTCTCCCCTGACCTGTGGATTTCTGCAGCTCCTCCAGAGTGGCAATAGCCTTCTTCTCTGCTTCTCTTATAAGTGCTCTCTTTGCTTGGGATATCGGTTTAGGTGGATGGCCGGGTCTTGATAGGTTTGCAGTTGTGCCATACTCATTTCATTTTTGAATAATTGATTGAACAGTACTCCGTGAGATGTTCAGAGCTCAGGCTATTTTTTTATAACCTAACCCTGCTTTACTCTTCTGCAGACCTTTATCCCAGACCTGTCTGGTGTGTTCCTTGGTTTTCGTGATGCAGTTTGATCCCTAATGTTCTCAAACAAACCTCTGAAGCCTTCACAGAACAGCTGTAGTTATACTGAGAATAAATTACACACAGGGGGACTCAATTTACTAAATAGGGGACTTCTGAACAAATTGATCACTCAGGATTTTATTTTAGGGGTATCAGACTACAGGGGGCTGAATACAAATACACATCACATTTTCAGATTTATTCTTTTAAAACATTTAAACAACTGTGTATTATTTCCTTTACATTTCACACGTACTTGCTACTTTGTGTTGGTATATCACAGAAAATTCTAATAAAGTACATATGTTTGTTGGTGTAATATGAACAATATGGAAACGTTCACGGAGTATGAATTTTTTTTCAAAGCATTTTATGTACACGTATATAACTGCTATGATACTTATCCTATTTACAAGAATAAAATTACTAAAAGGTTTCCTCTTAGGCTCAGATAGAACCAGTAAATACATTGGAAGGATCCTCAGTTAACCAGTGTGTTTTCCTGGACCAACTGGAAGAGCAAATGACTCCATCAGAAAGAATGGCAGCTGTAAGCCACTATCTGTAACTGAACTGTAATTTCTGATATGTTTTGTAACTCTGGTATCTACCACTATATGGCAGTAAAATTTGTTTGTTTATTTATTTTACTTACTTATATAAAGCTATTAATTCCACATACCCCAAAGGACTTGCAGCAGTAACTGCAGCGAAAGGTGATCCTACAAAGTATTGACTCGGGGACTGAATACAAATTCAGGTCACATTTTTCAGATTTATATTAATTTATTCATTTTACTCACTTATATAGTGGTATTAATTCCACAGCGCTTTAAAGATGTGATCATCACTGTCCCATTGGGGCTCACAATCTAAATTCCCTATCAGTTAGGGGTGCTTTACACGCTAAAGCGATGTCGTTGGTGTCACGGAATTTGTGACGCACATCCGGCCGCGTTAGCGATGTTGTTGCGTGTGACACCTATGAGCAATTTTGAATTGTCGCAAAAACGTTCAAAATCGCTAGTCGGTGACATCCCCCCCCTAATCTCAATTATCGTTACTGCTGCATGTACGATGTTGTTCGTCATTCCTGAGGCAGCACACATCACTATGTGTGACACCGCAGGAACGAGGAATCTCACCTTACCTGCGTCCCGCCAGCAATGAGGAAGGAAGGAGGTGGGCAGGATGTTCGTCCCGCTCATCTCCGCCTCTCCGCTTTGATTGGGCGGCCGCTTAGTGACGTCACTGTGACGCCGAACGAACCACCCCCTTAGAAAGGAGGCAGTTCGCCGGTCACAGCGACGTCGCTAGGCAGGTAAGTGTGTGTGGCGCTGCCGTAGCGATAATGTTTGCTACGGCAGCTATCACCACATATCGCCCGTACGACGGGGGCGGGTGCTCTCGCTCGACATCGCCAGCAAATGCTAGCGATGTCGCAGTGTGTAAAGCCAGCCTATGTCTTTGGAGTGTGGGAGAAAACTGGAGAACCCAGAGAAAACAAACGCAAACATGGGCAGAACATACAAACTCCTTGAAGTCGTCGTCCTTGGTGGAATTTGAAACCAGGACCCCAATGCTGTAAAGTTACAGTGCTAGCCACTGAGCCACCGTGCTCCAATATAAGAATTAATCGCTGTATAGTGATTTTCAGTAACAACATGGTCATTTGCTGAGGTTCCCCTATACTTATGATTAGGTTGCGCCCCCATTGTTGTACACATTATTGCCTGCTTATGGGCCCACTCAGATGTTTCGTCCCCCCCCCCAACTTGAATCCCTAACTACACATCTGGAACCATCCCAAAGTCTGAAAATGCTACTGATTTAGCTGACTGAAAAGTAAGGTGCCAAGGAAGCAAGATGCCAAGAAAAAAAAAAACATAAGGTAAAAAAAGTAGACACATTAATTTTCCAATTGCTTTCACTCTTTTTGCCTCAATTTTGAAGGGGGGGAACTCTGGCTTCCCAGCTGTAAAGAAAAGTTCAGTTTGGAGTATGTCCTAACAAGTCCAGATCTTCAGTACCTGCTGTGACTTGTACTTTTGTTTCCAGCTGGGGAGTCACCCATTACTCTTTATTATCTTGACATAATAGTTTGTCACAGTCTGCAGGTTACTTCCGACATGTCTCAGTGATCGTGTGGGCATAGTAACCATCACTCACTGGTGTTATGGCTCCCATCTGTTGCGGATACAACGGGAATGTCTCAGTTTTAAGACTCTGTCTTGTTGTCCTGGCTGTGAGCTGTGTGTCCCGCACTGCAGTGCTAAGCTGCAGGCCATGCACCCTCATGATGTTGAGAATGCCCCTTTGTCTGCCCCATGTGCCTTTGACCCTCACACTGAGCAGTTCACCCAGCGCGCTTGGTTCTTGCTGCTTTCTATGAGTCCCATGTGTGTTTCATTCTTCACAGTTGTGCTTCCCGCAACCATGCACGGGGACCATAAGGAGAAGACACAAGTGCTGTTTCACTGTTGGGCTCCTTTTTTGTAGACAGACAGCAGTGTACGATCAGTGAGAGATAAAAGCATAGTGTGATGTTTCTGTTGTGGTGAGCACGGGGTAGGAAGGTGTAGTGTGTAGTCGTGTCAGCAAGGGAACAATAGCACAGCCTGTTGTTAACCCCTCACCTCCCCGCACCAGACACAGGAGGACTCCATTACAGTCTCAGGCATCGTACATTCACTCCTTTTCATCAGGAAATAAAGTGTGGACTTTCTTAAACAAACATTTCAACTTTATTCCTGGTATTCTGGTCACATCCTTGGTCTGCACCTCGCCGGTTCTGGTATTCATAAAGGTAATTCTTCTTCTATGCATCCGACACAGTTGCAGCCATCAATCCTCTGGCACCTGGGCACTGTTAACAGTCTAAGCCCTTTTTTTTTCCCTCACTTCTCTTCATTATAACACTGAGGTCCGCATCCATGCAGAGGTCTCCCTTATGTGCCAGGCCTTCTAGACATAGCCCTCGACTCCCGGGGGATGCACTGACCTTTCTCAGGGGGTGAGGGCTTCCTACCGTTTCCTCCAGCAGGCACCAATGCTAGGCCCCCGACTGCCAACTAAACCCCTATCTGTGGGGGACGCGGATCTGACATCCATTCCAGATCCCGCTTGCCGCAGCCGTGAGGGTGACCCATAGTGTCAGGAGCTGTATTCAGGGACATCCTGTAACTATATCCTCGGATCCCTCTTCTCTCACTTCTCTCACACTCTACCTTCACTCTCTCCCTTATATATCCCTATCCTCCTCCTTCTGCCTACCCAGGTGCCAGGGCCTATACAAAGCAACATTTCCACCTGGTGGCGAAATCACACAGACAAGACATTACAGTCATTACATAGTACAGTGGTGTACCGGGTAAAGATGCAGGGGTGGGCCTAACCCTTACCCCCCTACACCTCTTTTAGACCCAACAATCACACGATTATCTGCCGGCAGAGCAGGGCTACTGGGTTCTAGCTGCACATCCAGTTCAGCTCCAGTGACTTCTCCCTGTACTGCAGCTCCTGGGAGTCTTGTGTACAGTAAAGTGGAAACTGCAAAACAATCAAAGATTTTTTTTACAAGATTTCTAGTGACAAATCCTGTGAAAAATATATGCATGTATGTGTCGCGGGCGGCGGGGCGCTGCGCTCACCTCGCTCGGGTCCCGCGCTGCTGCTGCTCGGTGGCTCGAGCGGTGGGCCGGATCCGGGGACTCGAGCGGCGCTCCTCGCCCGTGAGTGAAAGGAGGGTAGTTCGGTTTGGGGATTTGGTCCGTGACGCCACCCACGGGTTGTGGTGAGGTTGGGCACCACCGCTGCTATTGACGGGGATCCCGGAAGCGATGGTAGGGAGCAGCTGGGCAATTTTCTCTCCCCTCCGTGGGTAGGGGGTTGGTGGTCTCGGGGCCCGGTGAGGTGTCGGGGAGGCAGGGTCGGCAAGGTGCAGGGTCGCTTGGACTGCGCAGCGCGGTGCCGGATGGCACGGTAGTACTCACTCAGCCACAAATGGATGCAAAGTCTCTGGTAAACCAAACGGCTGGATGGACGGGTCCCGCAGCCGGCTGCTGTGGTTTCTCCCAGACGGTTGGTGGTGGCTGCCTTTCCCTGCACATTTGTGTATGTTCGGTCCCGATGGCTTCCCACCGGTAACCCGCTCCCCAGCGTGTATATGTGCCGGAGGAGCCCTTTTGCCCGCAGGCTCTGGCCCTTGGAACTCTAGCTGTGGCGGTAGCTGTATTTCCTTTTGCTGGTTGGACGGTTGCCTTTAATCGGGTCTTGGCTATTAGGAAACCCCTGGGGTTCCGGTCACTGATGGATTTGACCTATTTAACGGCGACTCCAAGCCTGGTCGGGGTCCGCAGGCCCTGCCGGTTTGTGCTGGCTTCAATTCGCTCCCCGGTTCGGTACCGGCGGGCCACCGCCCGTCCCCGGTCCTACGGTTCCGCGTTGATCTGCCTCTCCTGCAGATGGCCACCACCGTCTGCCAACCTTGCTCTTGGTGCCCGGGCCACGTACCCGGACACAGTCAGTTTGCTCCTCTACTACCACTTTACTTCTCACTCTTCCACTTCCCTAACTGATCTCTACACTGACTTCTTTTTCCCGCCTCCAGGACTGTGAACTCCTCAGTGCGTGGGGCCAACCGCCTGGCTCCACCCCACCTGGTGTGGACATCAGCCCCTGGAGGGAGGCAACAAGGATTTTGTGTCTGGCTGATGTGCCTGTCTCAGGGTGGGGGTGCATGTTGTAGTACCTGTGATGACCTGGCTAGTCCAGGTCGCCACATATGTATAAATATATTATATTTTTCTCATAATTTTAATTCAATTTCCTAAAACCAGGTTTGCCATCTCTCGATGTGACTGCAGACTTTTGATTCCTCACAACGAGCACTTTGGAACCTGTGAGATTTCTATGTCGCAGCAACAGCAGTTATGTGACTGTAAGTATAAGATTTACATACTTGCAGCCACATTCCAACTAGACATGGCCAGTCTCGCTCAATTCACTTGTATTAAGTGAGGCCATGCAAGTCTAGTTGGCCCCAGACTGCATGTATGAAAACTGCATACTTGCGTTCGTATGACCACCAAAGAATCCTCACATTGTGCAGTGAGGGTGTTTTAAGGATTCAAAAGTCTGACTTAAAAATCAAACCTGGACAACAGCTTTAAGACAAAAATACATTTTATTATATACTAAAGAGGTCGTCAACTACCTGGGCTAAACCTTTAAAAATAAAGCAGCCCACTTGTGAAATAAAAATACCCTTTATTCCCCTCTGTTACTGACGCAGTTCCAGTGATACCGGCACCATGTCTCCCAAGGCTCACAAGATGTTACTCTATGTAAGCCCTGCAGCCAATCAGTGGCTGCTATAAGACAGCACACTCACAGTACTTTGATTGGTCCAAGATTCGGACAATGGAAGTGATTCTATGATGGCGGGAGGAAGGAAGAGCTAGAGGCAAAGGGAGAAGCTAGAGGCAGAGGGAGGAGCTAGAGGCTGAGTTCCGCCCCTCCTCTCTCTTCCATCTCCATAGAATCTCATCAGCACCAACTGCCATTGCCTATCTCAGTAATGGGAAAGTCTTCACTGAATACAGATTTTACCTTAGAACTGAGAATTTTGATAATGACTGATCAATTAAGGCAGAGAAAGAAGCAAATTTTTCTGATAAGATGTATTACAAAGTTGCTTATTTTTATGTGTACTATTGATTTCTGAATCAAAAATTCAAATGACGGCTACACTTTAAATCTGTTTCCTATGGAAAATTATTTATTTGCCATTAGGGATGATCGAATACCTGAAATATTCGGCTTCGTGAATATCCGACGAATAGGTCACCGCTATGCGAATATTCGATGCACAATGTAAGTCTATGGGAAGCCTGAATAGTTCCGAATAGTTGTTATTCGGGTTTCCCATAGACTTACATTGCGTATCGAGTATTCACGAATAGTCAAATAGCGGCGACCTATTCGGCAACTATGCTCTAAGCCAAATATTTGAGGTATTCGATCATCCCTATTTGCCATAATATTAACCTCTATTACACTCTTGTTAGGACCATGCAGGCTAGTTTCTTATAAGGGTTGTTCAAACTTATTGTCAGGCTGATCTATCTTTATGGGCAGGGTCACACTTGCATAAGACTCACACAAGTGCAATGCAATAAAATCTCGCATTGCACTCGGCCCCATGTAAGACAATGCAACAGCTCTCATCTGGGAGTTTTTCCTTAGCCCTAATCAAACTGAGGCAGAAATTGCAGCATGTTGCGATTGTCTGCGAAAGCCGTGTCACTCGCACCCATATAAGTCAATGGGTGCGAGGGAAACATTGGACTGCACTCGGATGTCATCCAAGTGCAATGCGATATACGTACAGGCTGACAATTTAGGAGATAGTGGGATTAATCCTTCCCTCTCCTCCGAAGTGGTGATCCGATTTCAGGAACGGACCAGAGCAGCAGAGCCTGAGGCGAGGGTCATTAGCATAATGCATCCGAGGCTCTCGCATCAGAAGTGAGATGCATGTGTGACTCTACCCTAGTCACAATTAGTGGAATATTACACCTGGAACCCCTATCATTCAGGCAAAGTGTATCTGAAACCGCACAGCTCTGTTCTCCTTCTTGTGGTCATTGCCAAGAAGCAGCAACAATCATCACTTTTCTTTGTTTTCATCTGATTGGGTTTTGGTCCGAAGCCCAGCAGCCTCACTGATCAGCTATTTTCAGGTGCAGCGGCTGCTGGGCTTCGGACCAAAACCCAATCAGATATTAATGAAGTATTCTTAAGATCGGTTATCCGTATCATAAGCCTCGACAACTCCTATAGCGTTAGGCAGAACTCTCATGAATCCGTCATATGGAAAGGTCTGAAACCTGGACAATAGGCCTATTAACCTCTCACAACCCCAACCAACCGGAAAAGCGAGTATTAACCCTCGTTAACACTTGACCACCACTATCCTACAGATGTAGATTTACTACCATTAACCTTTCATTAGAGTGTTATTTGTGTTATTTTCAGGGGGAAAAAAAGATATTAACCCCTTTACCCCCGGGCTAGTTTCCATTTTTCATTTTCATTTTTTGCTTCCCTTCTTCCGAGAGCCATAACTTTTTTTTATTTTTCAGTTAATATTGCCATATGAGGACTTATTTTTTTGCGGTACTAATTGTAGTTTTGATTGAAACCATTATTTTTACCGTATAGTGTACTGGAAAATGGGAAAAAAATTCCAAGTGTGGTGAAATTGCAAAAAAAGTGCAAATTGCATGAGTGTTTGTGGGATTTTTTATTCACTGTGTTCACTATATGGTAAAACTGATGGTTATTATCATGCCTCACGTCAATAGGAGTTCGTAGACACCAAACATGCATACTTTTACTTTTATCTAAGGGGTTACAAAAATTCAGAAGTTTGTCCAAAAAAAGAATGGCGCTTTTTCTGCCATTTTCTGAGGCCTGTAACGTTCTCATTTTTTGCCATCTGAGGCTCAGTGACGGCTTATTTTTTGCATTTTGAGCTGGCGTTTTTATTTATACCATTTCTGTGCAGATGCCATGCTTTGATTGCCTGTTATTGCTTTTAAAAAAAAAAATTGCACAGACCAAAAAACATAATTTGGTTGTTTGGAATTTTTTTTCTCGACACACCGTTTACGATCAGATTAATTGATTTTATATCTTGATAGATCTGGCATTTCTGAATGCAGCGATACTAAATATGTGTCATTTTTTTTTATTTTTAACTGTTTTTTTGTTTTTTTTCTCAAATGGGTTCAATGGGGAGGAGATTTAAACTTTCAAGTTTTTTATTTTTTCATATTTTTTCAAATTATTTTTACTATCCCTGCATAGTCTGATTGCTTGTTCATTTCTGCTGATCATAGCTGCACAGCACTGATCAGCAGAAATGCTTCTTTTCTGTGAGAGCCGCTGCTCTGTCGGCTCTAACAGGAAATATGTCATCATAGCGACAGGAGTCGTCACATGACCCGTTGCTACCATGGCAACACGATGGCGGTGGGGAACGGCACGTTCCATCCGTGGCCATTTAAATCGCTGTTACATTTTGAAAGTGCGAAATAAGGGGTTAACAGGCATGGGTGGATCGCAGATCCACCTGCACTTGTTAGTGTCACATGTCTGCTTTTTAAATCAGCAGACATGTGCAGTTATCACCACCAACTCAACGCAGCAGTCGGCGGTGATTACTCCAACATGACCAAGGACTTACCATTGCGTCCTTGGTCGTAAAACTTTTAAAGTACTTAAAAGAGTAACTCATTTTGAATCTATAAACCAATAGTTCACATGAAAATAAGTAACTTTGTAATATATCTTATTAGAGAATGTCTCTTCTTTCTCCTCCAGGACTGATATGACAATATTCGAAATTATTGTTTAGGATCTGTTTTTGTGAAAACAAATTTTCACAATACTGAGATGAGTGTTGGTGAGGAAATGAGTGTTGGTGCTGATAATATTATATGTAGCTGAGAGGAAGGGGAAGTAAGAGGGAGGAGCTCTGCCTCTAGCTCATCTTTTCTCCTCTCACCTCTTCCTTACATAGAATCTTCTCAGCACCAACTATCTTCTCCTGTCCCAGTAATGCAATATTCTGTCTTCACTGAATACAGTGTGTCCACCCATATCCTGTCCACCGCCATTAACTTGAGAACGGTAGCAGCTATAGGCATAGAAGTGGTGTCTAGGTATAGTAAAGTAGCCATGTGCTACGCAATGAAACCATCTATAGCGCCACCTGGTGGAAAACAATGGAGTTAACGTTTTTATATAAAAAACGGAACGAGATAGAGAAAAAATGGGAATTAAAAAATTGTAGAGCATCATCAATTCAATACGAATCGACACCTTGCATACAGAAATGCTATGATTAGAACATGTAAAACTCACAAAGCAGCGGACGTGAAGCGATACCTCATGGAGATCTTCCTACAAGTCATTGGGTATGGTGGCTGCGTGGAGTGGCCGCCACACTCACCTGACCTGATCCTATTGGGCTTATTTCTGTGAGGTCACATCAAACAGCAGGTGTATGCGACCCCTCCATCAACATTGCAGGACCTAAGATGACATATCACAGATGCTTTTGCAAATGTGTCACCTACCATATTGCACAATGTGCAGCAAGATACATTATGCTGTGCAGAGCCCAGATATGCATTGCAGCTGACGGTGGCCACTTTGAGCATCAAAGTTAAATGAGCGCCATATGCGTGACCAGCATTCAATGTTTTGGGGGGGTCATGGGTTTCATATCATAGCATTTCTGTATGTAAGGTGTCGTTTCGTATTGAATTGATGATGCCCTTCAATTTTTTAATTCAATTTTTTTCTCTATCTCGTTCCGTTTTCGAGATAAAAATGCTAATTCTTTTTTTTCTACCTGGTGGCGCTATAGGTGGTTTCATTGCATAGCGCATGGCTACTTTACTATACCTAGACGCCACTTCTATGCCTATAGCTGCCGCCGTTCTCAAGTTAATGGCAGTGGACAGGATATGGGTGGACACACTGTTTATTGGAATTAATGGTTCTTATATAAATAATTCTTAATAATACAGATTTTACCTTGAATGGAGAAATTTGAAAATTAATGATCAGTCCTGGAGGAGAAAGAAGCAGAATTCTCTGATAAGACACATTACAAAATTTCTTATTTTCACGTGACTTATTGACTTATGAAATAGAAATTACACTTTAATCAGAAGAAAAAATTACCATTGTCTCCCGAGTTTGCATGATGACCATAAATGGTTTCTGATATTCCATACTTGGCTTCAGTTATTAACCAAGGTAAAATCATGCTGGAATAAGGAGGTCTGCCATTTTTCCTGGAATGTAAAATATTTTATTGGCGGCCATACTACATCCTTTATGGACAGCAATCTAATGTGGGCGTCACACGGGACGATCTATCGTGCGATTGCATGAGCGATCATACCCGCCCCCGTCGTTTGTGCGTCACGGGCAATTAGTTGCCCGTGTCGTACAAAGTCGTTAACCCCCCCGTCACACGTACTTACCTCCCGGGCGACGTCGCTGTGGGCGGCGAACATCCTCTTCCTGAAGGGGGAGGGACGTTTGGCGTCACAGCGACATCACACGGCATCCAGCCAATAGAAGCGGAGGGGCGGAGATGAGCGGGACGTAAACATCCCGCCCACCTTCTTTCTTCCGCATTGCCGGCGGGACGCAGGTAAGCTGTGTTCATCGTTCCCGGGGTGTCACACGGAGCGACGTGTGCTGCCATGGGAGCGATGAACAACCTGACGGACGATTTTTTTAAAAGTGTGCAACGTGTCAACGATGAACGAGAAGGTGAGTATTTCTGCTGGTTCACCGCTGTCACACGCTACGATATTTCAGATGATGCCGGATGTGCGTCACTACCGACGTGACCCCGACGACATATCGCCCGATATATTGTACCGTGTGACGTCCGCATAACTTCACTGACATTGATCAATGCTAAGGCTATTAGTGTATTACTCAATGTATACCTTATGTACCACCCCGTGCTCGGCGGCAGCCGAGCCGCTTGGATCCGGACCTTCTGTGGGTGGCTCGAGGGTCTCCGGACCCGGGGGTCCTGCAGTCACTCCAACTGAAAAAGGGGGGGATTTGTGGTATGGGGACGTAGTCGTACGGCCGTAGCAGTGTTTTGAGTTTGTGACGCCACCCACGGGATGTAGTGAAGGTGGACACCACCGCTGCAGTTACGAGGCACCCGGGGGAGATGGTATGCAGCAAGTTGTTAACCCCTCCGTGGGCAGGGATGGTGGCCCTGGGACCCGTTGGGAGTGTTTTGGCGGTGCAGGGAGATGGGCGGCCGGAGGGCACTGGTGTACTCACTATTAGAATGAAACACTCAAGTCTCTGGCCGCGGGCACTGACCACCAAGATGATGGTGGTCAGTGCCCGCAGCCGGCTGTAGTCGGGTTCCCCCACCCGGTTGGTGGTCTCTGCCTTTCTCCTGCACCTGTTTAAGATGTTAAACTACCTGCGCTTGCAGCGTCAGGAGTCCGCTCCCCGGCTTGTGAATGTCGGAAGAACCCGTTTGCCCACAGACGCTGGCCCGTGGGATCTCTGAGCTGTGGCGGTGGCTGCTTATCCCCCTCGTTGGGCTGTTATCTTCTATAAGGGACTTTGGGTGGGAAAGGACCTCAAGTCCTGACCGCAATCAGTTAATTAACTCAGTCCAGTAGTTTTTAGACCTCGTTTCAGGGTCTGAGTACCCCCTCTTGTGCTCCGGTGTCCGAGTCGGTTCCCCGGGTCGGTATCAGTGGGCCACTACCCTGTCCCGGTCCACCACGGTTCCACAGAGCCGTCTTCCCGGCTCCTGCAGGCAGAGGCCTCCGTATGCCTCCTAGCCAGAGGTACCAGGGCTCCTACCCTGGCACCTGTCAGACAGTTGCAGACCTGACACACAGGCCTCACCTGCTCTGGACTCTACTCCTCTGACACCACTCCAAGACTCCACTCTAGAAACTCACTACTTTTCCTGCCTCAGGCTCTCTGAACTCCTCGGTGGGTGTGTCCAACCACCTGGCTCTGCCCCCTGGTGTGCCCATCCAGCCCTGAGGGAGGTGACTAGGATTTAATGTGGTTGGCTGTTGCTACCTAGTGAGGTGACTGGTTTTGTGCGGGGCTCTATCTGTGACTACCTGGCTGGTCCAGGGCGTCACATTATAGCCAAGAGTACTACTAGTAGCTGTTATATTTGAGGGACGTGTGTTTTTAAAGTGACTGCCCTTCCTTTCTTATGCTATTTAACATCCAATTGGGCTTTAAAAAATAATAAAACCCACATAATCACCCACCTTTCCAATGCAATGTGTCACGAGTGTGTCACTGCCTGATGTTATCATGGAAAGATCTGGGATCAGAAGATCACAGCACATTGTGGACCACAGATCCACTTAAGTGCCTGTGTGAAGCCCCACAGGTGTTGTGTCGGTGCATTACCTTCAGGGACTCCACTCAGCTGGATCTGGTCACAGGTAGGAGATCTTCTTCTTGTCGTGACGCCACTCTCAGTATTGCGGCCAGTAGGGACCGCCACTGCAGGTTGAGGGACGCCTGGGGCTGATGGTGAGTGCAGTTAGTTGGAATAGCCTCCTGAGAGTGAGGCAAGCCCCAGGGCCCTGTGTAGGTGCGTAGAACCACAAGGCGCAGAATAACTCCACACAGGCAGAATGTCTTTCAGGGTTTTTACTCACTTCAGGTGGCAGGGTGAGTAACCCGGGCGTAGCTGGGATGAACCAGGCGGGAACCAGGTATCCTTCAGGCTGACTTCTGATGGTGACTACCAACTCGCCTTCCTTAGCCCTTGGTGGTTTGGGGTGACCCCGACTTTTAGTCCCTATGGGGGTCACCCAGGGAAGTTGCTGAAGCCTCACTCCCCTTCGTTTGCCGTTTGCTTGTGGCCTGGACCAGCTCACTCCAGCTGCTTGCCTCCTGTGAGCTATGGGCCCTAACTGTGGCTACGTGGCTGCGGCTTTTGTGGTGTTGTGGTGTGGGCTTTGAGGGCCCCACACCGGCAGGTTTAGCAGGGAAAGGTGGATCTATCCCCACTCCGGGATCTGCCGCCCGTTTGGGCCTGGTTCTCCCTAGCAGTCTCCTTACTTCCCACTCTGTGCTCTCTCTCTAGCTGGAGCTGGGTTTCGGGTAGCCCTCCTAGGTGACCGTTCTCCCCCGTCGGTAGCCACTGCGCGGACGCTGTCAGACTACAGCAGCCCAGGGGAAGGGGTCAGCTCTCCTCGGAGCTCCCTGGACTCTGCTCTGAACCGGCTCACATCTGGGACCTTCACTGCTGCTCCTGTCAGAGCTTCACTTTCCTGCTCCTCACTCCTCCACACTCTGCTGCAGACTGTTTACTCCTCCTTCTCTTTTCCCTTTTGTGCCTGCCTACGCCACCTAGCAACCAGATTCTCTTACCACACCCCTTGAGAGGAGATGGAGGCTTTTGGCCCCCTCCACTATTCCAGTGAAGGTGAAGGCTTTTCCCCCTCCTGGGATCCCCAGGGGTCCTCTCATAGGTACATGTGTGAGACCTGATCACTATGCGCCTGTGTAGTCACACCTCGGTCAGCCTTCTGGATTACCTGTATTGTACTGTCCCCAGCATGGGTGCAGTACTCAGTGGTGCCTGACCAGGTCAGGGGCGCCACATTCCCCCTTAGTTATCACCAGCACGTCCTCGGGCTGCAAGACAACATTTTAAAATGCATAAAACATTAAAACATGTAAAACATTTTTAAAAGCACCAGGTACCATACATCACCACCCTCCACCCACAAGTCCGTTAACCCACCCAAAACCCTCTCACGTTGGCCGCGCCTTCAGCCACTTCTGGCAGGATGTAGAGGCGGCTTTCATGGTCTGGTGGTCTTTAGGGTATACCTGGCCTGGTGAAGCCGCGCCTTCAGCCACTTCTGGCAGGATCCAGAGGCGGCCTTCACAGTTGGTGCTGACCAGGTACCCTCTTTGTGGTGGAGAGCCAGGCCCCATAAACAGGCATGCTCTCTGGTTGCAGGTAAGCCAAGGCCCTATATACGGACGGGCCCCCTGGTTGCAGACGAGCCAAGCCCCTAAACAGGCTGACTCTGGTGGTGGTGGTGCCCTCTGGTGTAACTATTTACACTGCGAGAGTTTGTGGCTATAGCCAGTTCATAGCCTTAAGGTTCATTTCTCACATCAGTTTATGTGGGCACATTCTTAAACTTGTAAAACGTTGCAAAACAAACTTTTCAAACTGGTAACTTGCTTTACTTTACTTGAACTTTATGCAGACTCCTCTTCACCAGGGCTTGGGCCTGTAGGGCTGCGGCACCTGTTGCTTCCTTGACCTCTTTCTTCATCTGTGGTAGTCTCATCAGTGGGTCCTTTGTCTTTTCTTTCTTTATCGCTGTCTTTCCTTTCTTCTTCTTTAGGACACGGTGCTACATCTAGCGCGTACCAGCCTCTTTCGCCTTGATGCATGGTAAACTGCACGGTGTCTCCCATTCTCAGGTTCCTTCCAGGATGTCCTCTGGGCAAATTAGCTCTGACGTCTCTCCTATTGACAAAAATGCCTTCTTTGATACCAGGTGCAACGATGAACCCGTATCCTGACTTCAGGCTAAAGTCTTCCACAATTCCTCTACAAAGGGGTCCTCTGACCTGTGCTTTGGCTCTTCTCAGGAACCGTTTTTCTTCTAGGTCTCTGGCCGTTATGTCATCTCTCTGCTCTGGAGATTGCGGTGCAGGGAAAGACTGGGTTCTACTGCGGCGCCGTGTCCTACGGGCTGGGTTCTGCTGGGTGGCTGCTTCACTGCTGGCAGGCTCCCAGGTGAGGTTGCTGGACAAGTCTTCCTCTTCATCCCAGCGAGAATATGGCAACATCTCTGGCTCTGGGTATGGATCCACTGCTGGTGGCTCCTGAGTCAGCTCCTCAGCTTCCTGGCCTCCCCTCCCCCTTAGTTCTTCTGAGCACTCCTTTGGTGGCAGTGCTGGGGATGGACTTTCATCAGCAGGCCCAGGCGGGGGACTCTTTGGCGTGGTTGCTGCAGGGGTTGCCGGAATCCTCTTGGGGGTATGCGGAGGTAGCATGTACCGGTCCACCATCTCCTGTGGGAACTTGGCCTCCAGGTCAGCCTTCAGCTGCCAGTATGCAGGGTCCTCACCTACCAGGGACTTCCTTGCAGGGACTTCCTTGGACTGGGGAGCGGTGTCTGCTCTGGCCTTGCAGGCCGGGGTAAACAATGGTACGTCTGTCTTTTCTTGGCGGGCCGCGCCCGATATGGCGGCGGCCTGGTCTTGGCGGGCCGCGCCTGGCATGGCGGCGGCCTGGATGGGCGTTTCTGGCGCAGCTTGGATCGGCGTCGCAGCTGCGATGGGGTCTTTGCAGGTTGGGCTGGGCGTCGCTGCAGCGATCTGGGCTTGGCGGGCCGCACCTGACGGGGCTGCGGCCTGGTTCAGCACCTCACTTGCGGCGCGGACGAGCGTTGCGGCTGCGGTAGGGTCTCGGCGGGCCGGGCCTAGCATGGCGGCGGCCTGGGTCAGCGTCACACCTGCGGCGCGGATGAGGGTCGTGGTGGCAGCCGGTTCTCTGCGGGCCGGACTGGGCGTCGCTGCAGGGACCGGGTCTTGGTGGGCCGAGCAGGGCATCGCTGCGGCGGCCTGAGCTTGGCGGGCTGCACCTGGCGTGGCTGCGGCCTGCTTCAGCGTCGCCGCGCCGGACGCCTCTTCAGGGACCGCGGACGTGGCAGCAAGGGTCGGGGCACTCGCGCTGGCAGGGGCATCACTGGACTCACCCATCGGTGGCAGCATCGGGGTCTGAGTCGTCACCGCCCGGTCTGGCACTCGGCGCGCGGCTCTCTCTTCATAGGCCTGAACCGCCGCGGTCATTCCCAGGAACTCCGCACGTCCCTCTCTGATCAGCCTTCCGACCCTGGCCTCCAGTTGATCGCAGAACTCGGCGAGCTCCCGACACCACCAGGCAGCGGAGCCTGGCTCTGGGTCTCTGCATTCAGACGCCATTTTCTCTAGCAACAAGCTGCTGGCTTCTTTTCCGTTCCGCCGTCTCTGGACGCTTCCGCTCTCTTCACAAGCGAGGTCAGAACCCTGCAGGGGATCTCTGGGTAGCCACACCTCTTCGTGGGCGGTAACTTCTCCCAGCGCGGGCTGCTGTTGTTTTTCAGCGCGCTTTTCATGGTGGCAATATGGCGGCGCTTCCAATTTTCCAAGCGGACCGCCCAGGCACATGGTCACCTGTCTGGACAGGTCTAGTCCTTATCCTGTTCGTGACGCCAGATGTGAAGCCCCACAGGTGTTGTGTCGGTGCATTACCTTCAGGGACTCCACTCAGCTGGATCTGGTCACAGGTAGGAGATCTTCTTCTTGTCGTGACGCCACTCTCAGTATTGCGGCCAGTAGGGACCGCCACTGCAGGTTGAGGGACGCCTGGGGCTGATGGTGAGTGCAGTTAGTTGGAATAGCCTCCTGAGAGTGAGGCAAGCCCCAGGGCCCTGTGTAGGTGCGTAGAACCACAAGGCGCAGAATAACTCCACACAGGCAGAATGTCTTTCAGGGTTTTTACTCACTTCAGGTGGCAGGGTGAGTAACCCGGGCGTAGCTGGGATGAACCAGGCGGGAACCAGGTATCCTTCAGGCTGACTTCTGATGGTGACTACCAACTCGCCTTCCTTAGCCCTTGGTGGTTTGGGGTGACCCCGACTTTTAGTCCCTATGGGGGTCACCCAGGGAAGTTGCTGAAGCCTCACTCCCCTTCGTTTGCCGTTTGCTTGTGGCCTGGACCAGCTCACTCCAGCTGCTTGCCTCCTGTGAGCTATGGGCCCTAACTGTGGCTACGTGGCTGCGGCTTTTGTGGTGTTGTGGTGTGGGCTTTGAGGGCCCCACACCGGCAGGTTTAGCAGGGAAAGGTGGATCTATCCCCACTCCGGGATCTGCCGCCCGTTTGGGCCTGGTTCTCCCTAGCAGTCTCCTTACTTCCCACTCTGTGCTCTCTCTCTAGCTGGAGCTGGGTTTCGGGTAGCCCTCCTAGGTGACCGTTCTCCCCCGTTGGTAGCCACTGCGCGGACGCTGTCAGACTACAGCAGCCCAGGGGAAGGGGTCAGCTCTCCTCGGAGCTCCCTGGACTCTGCTCTGAACCGGCTCACATCTGGGACCTTCACTGCTGCTCCTGTCAGAGCTTCACTTTCCTGCTCCTCACTCCTCCACACTCTGCTGCAGACTGTTTACTCCTCCTTCTCTTTTCCCTTTTGTGCCTGCCTACGCCACCTAGCAACCAGATTCTCTTACCACACCCCTTGAGAGGAGATGGAGGCTTTTGGCCCCCTCCACTATTCCAGTGAAGGTGAAGGCTTTTCCCCCTCCTGGGATCCCCAGGGGTCCTCTCATAGGTACATGTGTGAGACCTGATCACTATGCGCCTGTGTAGTCACACCTCGGTCAGCCTTCTGGATTACCTGTATTGTACTGTCCCCAGCATGGGTGCAGTACTCAGTGGTGCCTGACCAGGTCAGGGGCGCCACACCTGCTCATCATTTACCTTATTTAATTACATCCAGTGCTGAAGTGGTTAATGTTCATATCTATCATGCAGTGATCTAACTTGTAACCTCAGCTATAGCCACTCCTTTCTGCTATAAATATCCACTCCTCACTCCTCCCTATGTTGGCTGTAGCTCAGTCTTATGCTTTCCACTTGGAAGGAGCCAGTCTCTGGGGGAAGCTGAGATATCGCTTCAGTTGTAGCAGAGAAGTTCCTACTGGGGTTTTATTTGTTGTGTCTTTCTCCCCGTTTGTCTTTCCTACCTTCTGTTGTCTTAAGTCAGTAGTGAGACTAGCATTTCGCTGGCCTTCACTAGTCAGGGTGAGTTCAGGGCCAGTGAGGGCCTAGGCATTTGATCAGCGCACGGGGAAAGAACCCATCTAGGGACATTAGGGAGTGCAGTTATCAGCCTCAGGCGAGTATTAGGAGGTGACCCTGCTCCCCTCTCCTAGCCGCAAAGGCCCACCATTGTATTATGTTCCTGGTGTACCCTGTGTGTTGCAGCACTCACCAGGAGTCCCCTTATGCCTGACGGGACCCCGATAGTCACTGCATGACACGATGATTCCCCAATGGTCTCCTTAACTTGTTTTCCAGTAGCTTTGAGTGGTTACTTGAGCCCTTCAGAGGTAAAGCTGTGAGCTGGAGAAAAGTTGTGGAGAACGATCAGAGACCCCTGCAGCAGTATGGGTTTTTTAAGCTTTTTGGTGGACAATCGGTTACTTTGTAAGATAAAATAAGGGGTGGACAGCCTCTTTGATTCTAGTCAATAAGAAATTGAGTACATCTTATCATGGAACAGATAATTAATAGAGCTCTCTGCTAACATTTGGGTGCACACGCATTTCTCCCTCTTCTACCCTCATTTTCTTTCTAGTTACCTAGAAGAAATATTCATAGGTTTTCTAAGAATGAATACCAAACCATGTAATTTATGTTTTTTTTCAGGTGAGATGCCAGAAATAAGTAATTAATCAACAGCAATGATCAATTGATTTCCAATACTACCTAGAACTCATTACCCGGCTGCAAAGCTGTGGATCTCATTAAAATGGCAAGCAACATATGACAATGCCAAGACTATTCACTTTTCAGCTCTCGAGCAATTACTGCAGCTTCCACAGTGCATCCCGAAGCTATATGATTCTCCGAGTTGTCTCCCATTCACGACTGAGACTATTCAGATAGCCACCTGTACTGTGCAACCATGAACACGCAAAGCCATTTTAGACTTGATTTATGTTCTAGTCGATGGGGAGGACAGCAACATTTTTCTCTTTTCTTAATGTTGTTTTCATGCGTAAAGAAATAGAAATCCTTGCAGGACAACTGTATGTTACATTTTACTTTTCCAGTTAATGTATTGTTTCCTATCAGACGTGAGGAACAATGTTACTGAGACAGACGTTCACATGCTCCTGATGTCACAAGATGTGTTCCTGGTAATGGAGCTCCAGAAGATAACTCAGAAGAATATGGATGAAGCTGTTGAGTACAGTCATGGCCAAAAGTTTTGAGAATGCTACAAATATTAATTTTTACAAAGTCTACTGCTTAAGTTTTTCTAATGGCAATTTGCATATACTCCAGAATGTCATAAAGAGTGATCAGCTTAACAGCAATTACGTCAATATTGGCTAAGAAAATGAACTTTAACCCCCAAAACACATCTCAACAGCATTGCATTCCTGCTTTAAAAGGAGCAGCTAACATTGTTTTAGTGATTGTTCCATTAACACAGGTGTGGGTGTTGATGAGGACAGGGCTGGCGATCAATCAGTCATGATTAAGTAAGAATGACACCACTGGACACTTTAAAAGGAGGCTGGTGCTTGGTATCATTGTTTCTCTTCAGTTAACCATGTTTATCTCTAAAGAAATATATGCAGCCATCATTGCTCTGCACAAAAATGGCCTAACAGGGAAGAGTATCGCAGCTACAAAGATTGCACCTCAGTCAACAATCTATCGCATCATCAAGAACTTCAAGGAGAGAGCTTCCATTGTTGCCAAAAAGGCTCCAGGGCGCCCAAGAAGGACCAGCAAACGCCAGGACCGTATCTTAAAACTGTTTCAGCTGCGGGATCGGACTACCATCAGTGCCGAGCTAGCTCAGCAATGGCAGCAGGCTGGTGTGAGTGCTTCTGCACGCACTGTGAGGCGGAGACTCTTTGAGCAAGGCCTGGTTTCAAGGAGGGCAACAAAGAAGCCACTTCTCTCCGGAAAAAACATCATGGACCGACTGATATTCTGCAAAAGGTACAGGGAGTGGACTGCTGAGGACTGGGGTAAAGTCATTTTCTCAGATGAATCCCCTTTTCGATTGTTTGGGACATCTGGAAAACAGCTTATTAGGAGAAGACGAGGTGAGCGCTACCACCAGTCTTGTCTCATGCCAACTGTTAAGCATCCTGATACGATTCATGTGTAAGGTTGCTTCTCAGCCAAGGGAATCACTCACAGTCTTGCCTAAAAACACAGCCATGAATAAAGAATGGTACCAGAATGTCCTCCAAGAGCAACTTCTCCCAACTGTCCAAGAGCAGTTTGGCACCCAACAATGCCTTATCCAGCATGATGGAGCACCTTCCCATAAAGCAAAGGTGATCACTAAATGGCTCATGGAACAAAACATAGAGATTTTGGGTCCATGGCCTGGAAACTCCCCAGATCTTAATCCCATTGAGAACTTGTGGGCAATCATCAAGAGACGGGTGGACAAACAAAAACCAACAAATTCTGGCAAAATGCAAGCATTGCTTATGCAAGAATGGACAGCTATCAGTCAGGATTTGGTCCAGAAGTTGATTGAGAGCATGCCAGGGAGAATTGCAGAGGTCCTGAAGAAGAAGGGTCAACACTGCAAATATTGACTTGCTGCATTAAATCATTCTAACTGTCAATATAACCTTTTGGTACTCATAATATGATTGGAATTATATTTCTGTATGTGATGTAAACAGCAGACAAACACAATTAAAAAACAGAGGGCAACAGATCATGTAAAAATATAATTTTGGTGTCATTCTCAAAACTTTTGGCCATGACTGTAGCATCAAACTTGAGAAGTAGGTGGCATCATGTTCAATTTTTGATAGTGGATTGCCAACATTTCAATTATTTTACCAAAATATATTGATGTGTAGAACTCAAACACTAAAACTCTCGCTAAGGCCAGTTTCACATGTCTGATATTCATGGTCCAAATATGGACCTCATTGGGTTAAACTTGATGGACTTAAGTCTACCTTAAACATTATGAAACTATGACTGTCCTGACCGGCCATGGAGATCCTAACCCAAACTCAACAGCTGCTTATAAGAAAACTTGTGGGAAACTCAGATATCATTGGCCATACTCAAACAGTGAATGTCAAACGTGTAAAACAAAACGTGCCTAAGTTTGTCCCTACCTGTATCCCAGGATAAAGAGTTACCTATTCCATGTATAGGCTCTAACTGTTCTATTGTTGTAGATTCTAACACTTTGACCCCCATGATCTCCTGAACGGTATTCTTCAGTTCCCCTGTTTTCCCCTATCCGTAAAGCTGGTGTCACACTAAGCGACAGCGACAACGACGTCGCTGTTACGTCACCATTTTCGGTGACGTAGCAGCGACCTTGTAAGTCGCTGTTATGATCGCTGCTTAGCTGTCAAACAGCAGAAGCAGCGATCATAACGTCGCTGTGCTACATGTGCAGAGAGCAGGGAGCCGCGCTTAGCGCTGGCTCCTTGCTCTCCTAGGTACAGTACACATCAGGTTAATTAACCCGATGTGTGCTGCAGCTACATGTCACAGTGCAGAGAGCAAGGAGCCGCGCGCACTGCTTAGCGCTGGCTCCTTGCTCTCCTTGCTACAGTATACATCGGGTTAATTACCTGATGTGTACTGCAGCCACATGTCACAGTGCAGGAGCCGGCACTGGCAGCAAGAGCGGAGGCTGGTAACCAGCGTAAACATCGGGTAACCAGGGAAAGGTCTTCCCTTGGTTACCCGATGTTTACGCTGGTTATAGCTTACCGCAGCTGCCAGTGCCGGCTCCTGATCGCTTCATTTCGTCGCTCTCTCGCTGTCACACACAGCGATGTGCGTGTCACAGCGGGAGAGTGACGACCAAAAAATGAAGCTGGACATTCAGCAACGACCGGCGACCTCACAGCAGGGGCCAGGTCGTTGCTGGATGTCACACACAGCGACAGCGACGGGACGTCGCTGCAACGTCACAGAAAATGGTGACGTAGCAGCGACGTCGTTGTCGTCGTCGTTATGTGTGACACCAGCTTAAGACCATGACCAGGAAGATTTGAATATGTCATAGATTTATTTATTGGAATCATTAATGATCCCAGCTGTTGGACACCAATCAGTCTGAAAAGCCCAAACTCAACAGCTGCATATCAGAAAACGTATGGAAAATCCAGACATCATTGTCCATACTCAAACAGTGAATGTCAAATGTATAAAGCAAAACCTGCCTAAGTTTGTCCCTACCTGTATCTCAGCATACAGAGTTACCTATTCCGTAGCTAGGTTCTAACTGTTCTATTGTTGTAGATCCCAACACTAGACCCCCATGATCTACTTAATGGTCTTCTTGAGTTCCTCTGTTCTCCTCTATCCGTAAGACCACAGCCAGGAAGATATGAATCTGTCATAGAATTAATTTTTGGGATCAGTAATGATCCCAGCTGTTGGACACCAATCAGTCTGAAAAACTCAAACTCAACAGCTTCATATCAGAAAACTTGTGGAAAATTCAGACATAGTTGGCCATACTCAAACAGAGAATGTTAAATGTATGAAACAAAACTTGCCTAAGTTAGTCCCTATCTGCATTCCAGCATAAAGAGTTACCTATTACGTGGATAGGCTCAAACTGTTCTATTGTGGTAGATCCCAACACTTAGGGGTACTTTGCACGTTGCAACATCGCTAGCATTGGCTAGTGATGCCGAGCGCAATAGTACCCGCCCCTGTCGCACATGCGATATCTTGTGATAGCTGTCGTAGCGAACATTATCGCTATGGCAGCTTCACGCGCACTTACCTGCCCTGCGACGTCGCTCTGGCCGGCAACCCGCCTCCTTCTTAAGGGGGCGGGTCGTGCGGCGTCACAGCGACGTCACACGGCAAGCGGACAATAGAAGCGGAGGGGCGGAGATGAGTGGGACGTAAACATCCCGCCCACCTCCTTCCTTACGCATAGCTGGTGGAGACAGGTAAGGAGATGTTCCTCGCTCCTGCGGCTTCACACACAGCGATGTGTGCTGCCGCAGTAACGAGGAACAACATCGTATCTCCTATTGGTGCGACATTATGAAAATGACTGACGTTACACAGATCACCGATTTTCGACGCTTTTGAGTCAGAAGCACCACCGCTGCGGCTGAAGTAATGGGGGGCTCGTCCGGGATCGGTGTTGCGGACGCAGCCGAAATGTTAGCCCCTCCGTGGGTAGGGGCGGTGTGTCCCGGGGCCCGGTGGGGAACTGTAAGGTTTGGTAGTTGTTGTAGTCGGGGTGCAGGGCGCCGTGCCGCGGTGTAGTGTGTCGTGCCCGGATGGCACTGGTGTACTCACGATTAATTCACACTGAGTCACTGAGGTCCAGCCAGCAATCAGTCAATTTGCCTATACTCAGTGGCTTCTAAGCTAGGACGGGGTCTGAGTACCCTTCTGTTGGTGCTCCGGTACACGTTTGACTCCCCAGTTTGGGACCGGCGGGCTCCAACCCAAGCCCGGTCCGTATGGTTCTGCCGGTTGCTGTAACAGTACTCCTGCAGACGGCCACCACTGCCTGCCTGCCTGACATTCTCTAAGGGGCCCAGGCTCCTACCCGGGTCCCTGACAGTTTCTCTCCTTTTTCACCTCCTGTCACTGTCAACTCTAAACTTTGTCTCCTTGAACTTCCTGCCCCAGGACAGTAGTCTCCTCGGTGGGCGTGTCTTTCCGCCTGACTCTGCCCACCTGGAGTGCTCTACTTGCCCTGGGGGAGGCATCAGGTCTCCCAATCGGGTGACATGTGTGTGACCTCACAGGGGGTGGGGGGGTGTATGTGTATGTGGCTGATGTAATTATCCGTGACCCCTGGGGACCAGGGCATCACAAATGCATTTATAGTTACTATGTTTTTTCAGTTAGCACCTGTTCACATTTGTTGGATGTGCGGGTCAGTTTTTTGATATTTCTAGTGAGTCTTTTTCTGACTGAGCACTCCGCCCTAAGACCTGGCTGTGTTCATAACCATTGTAGCAGGAGCCTAGCAGCCCATAAATGGAGGTTTGTAGTCCAAATAGTGGCATTTTGCCCAGATACGGATGTTTTTAACCTAGATAGTGGCATTTAAGTTAGGTTCTCGGATTACAGAGATATACCTTGCCGTTGGTTTCCGGGCTTACATGCATTGGCCAATACATAAACTAAATATCTCTCTTTTGCAGTAATGCAATGCCATATTTTCCCTTGTACATTTTTGGCTTTTTTCAGTGTACGACTGTATGCATTGATAGTTACTATGTTTTTTCAGTTAGCACCTGTTCACATTTGTTGGATGTACAGGTCAGTCTTTTTATATTTCTAGTGAGTCTTTTTCTGACTGAGCACTCCGCCCTAAGACCTGGCTGTGTTATAAAATTTTGGTGACAATAGTGAGGCATCTTATAAAGCAAATCTAGCTTACCGGGGAGAGCTGCGGAGGTGGAGCGGAGTTACAGGAGTATGGTGCTGCCGTTCTCGCCGACTACCTGCAGCGCGAGCATTAGTGGAGTGATGCTGTCATTGCTGTGGGTCCATAGCATTTGTGTCACAGTGGTGCGAGGAGAGCGCCATGGCTCTGCTGCCAAATGGCTGCGGAGGTGGCTGCCATGGATATCCTAGCAAACGGCTGCGGAGGCGGGCGCCATGGATCTCCTAGCAAATGGCTGCAGTTGCAGGCAACATAAATCTCAGAGCCGAGATCTCTATCTGCACCTGCGGTGCCTCTGACGCGATGGACTTCAGGAAAATGGCTGCGGAGGCGGCGCAAGTGCAGTTTGAGGTCTCAGAGAGCCAAGATCTCTATCTGCGCATGCACCGCCTCTGCAGCCATTTTCCTGAAGTCCATGCCTCACAGCACATAGCACACAGCGCGCAGCCAGCAGCGTCCACAGCACAGAGCAGCGCACATCCTGCAGCACAGAGCAGCACACAGCCCGCAGCAGCACTCCTGCCTCCTGTCACCATTCTCATTCCTTCTTATCCCTGGTAGGCTACATTCCTTGATGCTTTCTCTGCCTCACAGCGCCATTGAGAATCTGGTATACCCACATCAGCATCTCCCTGCTCCATGACCACCCCTGTCTCCTGTGACTCCCACTTCCCCCACGGTAAGACACCACCAAATAAGAAGATGGACCTCATTTTTTTATTTACCCTTTTTCCTCTAAATTTGTGGTGCGTGTTATAATCTGGTGTGGCTTATAAAATGAAAAATACGGTAGATAAAAATTAGTACTCAACAGCTCACAAAATCCCTCTTGCGGGATAAATGGTGGAACTCTACATTGATTATAAAAGTTAACAAATTATGTAGGAAATTTCATAGCTTTTCCTTGAATGTATCTACAAAGTCTGACTCTATGACCAACGTAACAGGTATGAATTATACAAAAGGGACCAGGACACGGAAAAGAAACACTTCTGTTTTAATATCAACAGAGAAGGTTTTTCCCTTTCAGGTTTCAGATCAATGTGTACGTCAGGTGAATGCTAGGAGATGAATTCCGCAGAACAGCTTTGATCAATTTACTCATTAATAGATATGCTGACCTGCAGGATTAAATGATGGTTAATGAATCTGTTCTTGCACATCTATTTGACATGTACAGGTACGATCATTTCCCCCATAGAATTGTGGATGACATGTTAGTTTGTTGACCAACCAAAGGTCATGGCAACAATAAATTGTTTTATAAAGAATCTATTTTTCTAGACAGATGGGTAACAGAAATGAAAGACCCTTGTCTAATATTCCATATTTACACATCAAAATGTAAAATCTTCCCGTACTCTTTATATTGCAAATAGTTATCTTTCCCGATTCCCCCATGCATATGCATGCTTTAGTTGACTGAAAGTTCATACGTCTTCCATGAGGAAAGCAATGTAATTCACTGGCGACTCCTTCTGTATGTCTTATCTCCAACTGGAAAAAAAGCAACTGATGTAAAACAGCATGCCCAATCTCAGAGCATAGCCAGTCTGAAGAGACAGGAGGTCCCCATACATTAGATAATATTTCAGTAATGCTGGTGTTAATCTTATATGTCTGGGACACAAGGCGTTGTCTCAAGAGAGACATTTATAGCATATCCATGCCAGCTGCAAGACGTCCGTGAGTTGGACCATGAGAGAAACCAGACTTTAGCCAGGCTAGGACCTGTAAGAAGGGAAGACATTGTCCGGAGGATCTCATACTTTGCACTGACGAGGGACAACCATCCCGAAACATTGTGTCTGCAAATTGAGCAAATACATCCTAAGTCATACAACAAGACTCGTTGGAGGGTCACTTTTGACTTTTAGGATTGCTACCTCCAATAGGTGGCACCAGAGTATGTCTTCTTCCTCCCTGAAGAGACATTTAGCATATCCTTGACATGCAGTTTTTGATAGAAATAATGGCCCCTGATCTTACTTTCTGACTTGAGGCCAACAACCCATAAGTGAAAAGGTAACAGCGAATACACCGGCTCTTTTTGAATTCACTTCTATGGGCTCATCTTTATTCAGAATTCACATGGGAAAAAATTAGTGAGAGTCATAATAGGAATAGATTCAATGAGTTTATTCAGGACTCAGGATTTTTGTTTTTTACTTCAGTCCCTGTAAAGTTGCAAATAACCTTGTATAGGAGGTGGTCAGGATACCCCCACTCCTACTAGGTGTTGTATTAAAGCTGCAAGACTTCCACGAGTTGGACTATGAGAAAATACAGACTTTAGCCAGGCCAAGACCCATAAGAAGGGAAGACGTTGCCTGGAGAAGCCCAGCTGCCAAGTGCCAGAAGGGAAGAAAAGCTCCCTCTTGCCTTGCCTGGAGAAGTGCGTGCCACCGAACCTTGCTGTCCCCAGAGAGAGATGGTTTCTCACAATGGTACAGTGAGTCTGCATATGTGCATCTTGGTTAGGGCATTTTGTAAGCCACAGTCACTAGAGTACGGTGGTCGTGCAGCCCCAGAGGTGGAGGCCAGTCAGACAGTATCGTAGTGTAGCTAAGTGTATTTTTTATGTTCTGTACTGTTTCCACTTTATTTTGTGATAGTCGAGGCGATGGCGGTAGTTCTCCCCAGCTAAACAGTTTACTTGTTTATTACCTCTGCAATTCCTCATACTCCCTTCCCGCTGCCTCACAGTAGTTGCGTGTCCCTGCCTTTAAATAAACCCTGTTTATCTGTAGTCTCATCTTGTGCTGCAACTTACTGTGTACTGTGGTGGTCCCTGGGCCATCGCTTCACCTGCGTCATACATTTCAAGTTACAGTGCAATTGCTTGGCTAGGTCTCTGTTTTAGAGATAGATGATCGAAGAAAGGTGCCACGTGTCGAATTACCTCTGATTACCAAGCCTAATTATAGGTAATATCTATTTTTGTATTTTTGGATAACCACTTTTAGGACCTGGCTGTCGTGCGGTGTTCAGCGTTTCATTCATTGGATGTTATGGCGGAGTCAGACTCAATTCACACTGCTGAGTCTGACAAACAGCCTGGAATGACTTAGTTGCCCAGCCTGTCATGGGCGTTGGCTACTTCTGGCTTCATTGCTCTCCAGTTCAGCAGGAGTTAATTCCTGCTGGCCTGTGGTGATCTGCTGGGAGCTGAAGCTGCTGATCACCAGTTGCCTTCACCCTTTAAAAGGCTCCTTCTACTGTGGCTGAGTGCCAGATATAGCTGCTTTGCTCCTGTTGTTATCGTGTTATATGGGGATCTACAAGTTGCGGTTTTGCGTGATATGTGAGTCCTCAAGTTGTGTGTTAATTTCCTACCTCTTTTGCTTTGCTCCCCAGTACACATACTGTCCCCCCTTCGTGTTTAAGTGCAGTGTGTCTAAGTTTTCGTTTACCTTTGTTTGTGACTATTTGTGGGGTTTTGATTTCTGGGCTCTCGGCCCGCTACCAGGATGGGTGAGAGTAGCATCAGGGCTCGGACAGGATACAGGCTCATGCTGGGGGCTCAAATCTGGCTACCATCAAGCCTACCTTCGAGATAAGGGACAGACTTAAGGTCAGCCTAGGAGCCCCTGTTCCATCCATACATACACACTGTAATTTCTTACTTTTTCTGTTGACTCAAAATATCCTGAAATGTATGGTGTAAAATTATTAATAATGTTAGAGACAAAAAAGGGAAAAAAATCCTCTGGTCTTTAACAACCTCAGTGGCTCTGTCCCTAACGGTGCCTCAAACATTTGTGGATACATCATATATGTACAGTATAGGAAGTTCAGGTCTCTGCACCGTCCCCGGACATTCACCTGTCTCAAGAGCGTAAGCCCTGTCAGTGGAAGATTATTGAAGTTACAATTTATATGTATGACAATTCCAACCACCTTCTCCACTGAAAGGATCATATGAAGTGTGACGCCCTGGACTAGTCAGATCGTCCCAGGTAGTCCCATGAACACACACCCTCCCTGAAAAGGTGACAGCAGCCAACCAAGAAACCCTTGTCATCACCCCCAGGGTTGACGTCCACACCAAGGGGGCGGAGCCAGACAGTTGGCTCCACCCACCGAGGAGTTCACAGGCCTGGAGGCGGGAAAAGACACACAAGTTCCAGTTCTAGTGGAAGGAGTAGCCTTGACAGTGAAGGAGTGAGGACGAGTTCAAGGGCAGACCTGTGACCAGGCCTGTCAACAGTCTACTCAGGTGGCTGGGTCAGAGCCCAGTCACCTTTGGCAAGGAGGCAGATGGTGGTGGTCGCCTGCAGGAGCTGGGATTACAGCCGGTGGAACCGTAGGGACCAGGGTCGGGCGGTGGCCCGCCGGTACCGAACCGGGGAACCGATTGGAAACCGGAGCACCAGGAGGGGTACTCGGACTCAGTACAAATCCCCAAACCGACACGGCCAAGTCAAATCAACTGATTGAGGACTAGACTTAAGGACCTACCCACACAAGACCCGTTAGAAGACAACAGCCCAACCATACAGGGTAAAACCACCGCCAAGGCATAGAGACCCAAAGGGCCAGCGTCTGCGAGCAAATAGGGCTCTTCCGACAACCAGCAAGCCGGGGAGTGGACTACCGTTGCTTAGGCATTGGAGTCAGACATTCATATGAAAAGGTGCAGGAGAAAGGCGGAAACCAACAACCCGTTCAGGTAGAAGCTGCAGCTGGCTGAGGGCTCCCGTTCATCAGCCCGTTTGGTTTACCAGAGACTCCAGTGTATTGTGTCATAGTGAGTACACCAGTGCCTTCGGGCCGCGCTCCGCGCCGCACCGCACCAGCATACGCTAGCACCCGCTCCCATGACTCAGCACCTCCCTCGGGCCCCCGGGACCATCACTCCCCTACCCACGGAGGGGTCAACACCAAGCTGCGCAACACCGTCCCTGGGAGGCCTAGTAAATGGCAGCAGTGGTGTCCCTCTATTCACCACAACCCGTGGGTGGCGTCACGAACTTACACCCCACGGATCCGAGCGGCTCGGCGATCGCAGCCGAGCCCACGGGGCGGTACATATCAACCCTTCTGGCATCTGCGAACAGGATAGAACCGTCCACTTGCCTGTGGATTATCGTTAGCGGCGTCCCGCTGAAAAATTGCAGAATCCGCCATATTGGGCGCGAAAAGTTCCCTCCCGAGCCGTCTTCTCCAAGCAGAAAGGGCGCGAAAAGCGAAACCCCACCCCCCTCAAGACCGGAGCGGTGCAGAAAGCAAGTAGAGTGCCCGGAAAAGACCAAGGGGGGAGCGGGTGAAGAATGGCGACATGTAACTAGTGCTGTGGAGTGCAGGGACGCCAGGACTTTGCCGAAACCTGTTCCTGGACACCAACGCGGCAGGATGTGGCGGAAGATCCAGGCCCAAGTCCACTTCATGCTGGCGAAGTGGACGTCGGGGATGAAGGGCCTGGCTGCAGCTGTCTGGGCGTGCGAAGTGGAGATAATCTCGGAGGAGCAGGTAAGCAGTGACCCACGCCCCTATGTCCCCCAGGAATCGGCCGCTGCGGCTGAAGTACCCGGCCTGCTCCCGTCTGCCACACCGTCTCCCTCGTCGCCCGTGTCCACAGCCAACGCCCCGACCGACCCGCTGCCCCAGTCCGTGGTAGCGGAGCCCGTACCACCTACGGGGGAGGACCCAGTTACTGGGCCCTCAGGCCTTACTGTCACCATCGCTCCAGCACCGCCGATGACATCCCATCTGGCCCCGAGCATGGCTGCAACAGAGATGGCAACGGCTCTGGCAGTCCGCCCGGCCGCAACGGAGGCGACCCTCGCCCAGAAGCCCAGACCCCCGGCCTAGGCTGAGGCATGGCGGGGACGCAGCTGCCAAGCGGCAGAACAGGCCACGTCACAGTGGGGTCCCTCATTACCGAAGGTGCTGGTCGTAGCCGGCACGGAGGGACTTCAGCTGGGCCTGTCCCCCACACAGGCTGATCCGGAGCAGGCCACTGATCGGTGGGGCCCACGGCAGTATGAGAAGCCAGTGGTAGCCGGCACTGAGGGCACCCAAGTGGTCCTGGCTCCTGGGCAGGAGAGTGGATGTGCATGTCCGCGTTTATTCTGAAGAAAGTTAAAGGCAGCGGAACCCGGTTGCCAAAGTTGAACAGTCCCCGTTGGGACCATACTGCCCGGAACTTTGTTTTTGCCCCGTTTGCATAAAGACAAGGCCGAGAACTGGCAGGCCACCCAAAAACTATTGGGCTTGTAAATAATATCTTCCCTTAACCGGCCTTCCGGTTTCACAGCCTCCGGAGAGGCAGACTGGAGGATGGGCCTGCGGGAAATAGATGGCTGAGGCCCGCCACCACTACAACCGGTGGCCATCCTCCGAGTCAGGGGTCCCCTTGGACGTGGGGCCTCTGAAAAGACAGGCAGTTGTGAAACCCTGCTCCCGTCCCGTTGGATAACACCTGGGCCCGTTCCTTGACTGGGGAAAAGGGGTGCTGCCCACTTCTTAGGGGCAGCATCAAGGCTCAGGTTGTTTGGGTGGGTGATTGAAAGACCCGGTCCCGTTTCCCGTATTAATAAAAATGGTTTTTTTATGTTTGCAACGTTCAAGTATTTGCCTCCCGTAAGGGAAGATCTAAAAAGTTAACAATTGAAGTTTGTATAACCGTTAGTATATTTGTATTGTGTTCCCATTTTTATCTTTCAGAAAACAAAAATATACCGGTGATGGATGGGCAGCCTGCGGACGGTCTGCATTAAACCAAGGGGGAATGTGATGCCCTGGACTAGTCAGGTCGTCCCAGGTAGTCCCATGCACACACACCCCCTCCCTGAAAAGGTGACAGCAGCCAACCAAGAAACCCTTGTCACCACCCTCCAGGTTTGATGTCCACACCAGGGGGGCAGAGCCAGGTGGTTGGCTCCACCCACCGAGGAGTTCACAGGCCTGGAGGCGGATAAAGACACACAAGTTCCAGTTCTAGTGGAAAGAGTAGCCTTGACAGTGAAGGAGTGAGGACGAGTTCAAGGGCAGACCCGTGACCAGACCTGTCAACAGTCTACTCAGGTGGCTGGGTCGGAGCCCAGTCACCTTTGGCAAGAACGCAGACGGTGGTGGCCGCTTACAGGAGCTGGGATTACAGCCAGTGGAACCGTAGGGACTGGGGTCGGGCGGTGGCCCGCTGGTACCGAACTGGGGAACCAATTGGAAACCGGAGCACCAGGAGGGGTACTCAGACCCAGTACAAAGCCCTGAACCGACAGGGCCGAGTCAAATCAACTGATTGAGGACTGGACTTAAGGACCCATCCCACACAAGATCCGTTAGAAGACAACAGCCCAACCATACAGGTTAAAGCCACCGCCAAGACATAGAGACCCAAAGGGCCAGCGTTTGCGGGCAAACTGGGCTCTTCCGACAACCAGCAAGCCGGGGAGCGGACTACCGTTGCTTAGGCATATGAGTCAGACATTCATATAAAAAGGTGCAGGAGAAAGGCGGAAACCACCAACCCATTCAGGGAGAAGCTGCAGCCGGCTGAGGGCCCCGTTCATCATCCCGTTTGGTTTACCAGAGACACCAGTGTATTGTGTCCTAGTGAGTACACCAGTGCCTTCGGGCCGCGCACCGTGCCACACCGCACCAGCATATGCTCGCACCCGCTCCCACGCCTCAGTACCTCCCTCGGGCCCCTGGGACCATCACTCCCCTACCCACTGAGGGGTCAACACCAAGCTGTGCAACACCGTCCCCGGGAGGCCTAGTTAACGGCAGCAGTGGTGTCCCTCTATTCACCACAACCCGTGGGTGGCATCACAAACTTACACCGCTACCAACCCACCGCGGCCCCGGCCATGGAACTTCCCCCACTGAAGTCCCTGCGTGTAGCGCCAACCCCCTTGCAGAGCGACGTGACCCCCGGATCCGTGAGGAGCTGGAGCCACTACCCACCGTACGAGCACGGATCCGAGCAGCTCGGCAGTCGCAGCCGAGCCCGCGGGGCGGTACAAAAGTGTCCCATTATTGAGACCAACATTCACAATACGTTGGTGACATATCCTGTGGAAATGCCACAAATATCTGAGTGGCAATATCTCCTTTATGGAGTTTACAATACAAAATGTTTTCTATCTGATATTGAGACATGAGGTCATGAAACCTGATAAGAATTCCTTTGGAAGCTATTCATGTTTTTCTAGATTTTAGGAAAGGTTTAATAGTTAAAGCTGTTTTATTGTAGACCTAAAGTGAGAGCAAAAACAAATTTGATAGAAAGTTAACTTTTGAAATGAGGAACCTACTATAGTTGCCCTTTATCTCCTTTGCTATTTTGTATTATGTTAGGACCATTGGCATTTTAGGCACAGATAGATGATAAAGTCAAAAGTTTTAAATACAGTTGACAGCAAAAAGAAATGTCCATGTGCGCCAAGGACGTCTAACTCTACATGAATAATCCATTAACTTCATACAATTATACCCTGGAGCTATTCAATAACTTTGTCGACGGTGATGTTGTTGGACTGAGTCTTTTGTGATGACCTATTGACAGTCCAACCACGAGGGAGCATCAAGTGTGTGAGCCTTATGTTTCAGAAAATATGCTTTCATTGTCAAAAATATGGAAAAAAGATCTGACTTTGGAAAATAGTTTTTTATGTTTCTTAATCTTCTAAAGAACTTGAAAGTTTGCGAACTAAGTCAGTTTTTCTAATATGAAAATTATTACGATATCAACCTATTAAAAATGTCTACTGTAAAATATATGATAGCACATATGAAAGCAGCATGATTTAAAGAAAGAGATCATGAATTCAATGATGTATCACTTAGTTTACTGGGTGCAGTGGTTCTGTCAAAATCAAACTTTTTAGATTTAGCATGCAGCTTTAAGCAAGCTGTCCCTGCCCACACCAGGCTCTGTATGTACAATGTCTATAGACAGTGAGCTACCAATATCAGGAGAGGGTGTGGTGGACTACCAGGTAGGAGGCACTATAGTCTGAGCAATAATAATCTCCTGGTGCTAAAACAACCATTGCAGGTAAAACAACTGCATTGGGCCTTGATAACAGAGGCATCACTAAAATCTGTGTGTTAATGTCATGGCCAGAGATAGAACCTATACCAGCCATAGAGGACAACACATAGGGGGGAGGAAGGAATGCCTTGAAGCTAGGTAATGGGGGATTGACTTACCCTCACAGTCCTAACAGACCCTTTACAGCTTCCACACCTGTCGCTGAGCTGGAATACCTGGGGCCCTATTTCGACCTAGAATATGGGCCCTAAGTAAGGATGGAGGGTATGAGCTCTATGTCGACACCATTATCACTAAAAGAGGACACAAGGGAACAACAATACAGGGACACACAACAGCTATCACCAGATTCCTGATAGTTAGCAAAAGACAAAACACTTATCTGAGCTGCAGCAACCACAGAAGTCTGGCGCAACAGAACATCATGGCTTCTCCATAGAACAGTCAGGAACAAACTATAAACCACAACTAAATATCCCCAGAGTGAGGTTTAGAAAGGAAGTGAGAGGCTGGCAACAGAGAGGAAAAACTGACAGATTCCCAGGGTCCTGGAGTCCACTGCTACAGAAAAAGGAAACTGTCAGATAACAACATGTGCTGCCATTCTCTGGGATTTTCTTACACTCGCTGCCACAGGATTGTCAGCCGGCCTTGACACATCTGTGACAGTTAACCCCTACAGCATTCTGGCTTCAGATTACATAGCTAAAACCTGCTGACAGGACCCATCACAATTTTTCAAATCTGACAAGATTCGTTTTATAGGGTAATAACTCAAGAATGTTTCTATTTATTCTAGTAATTTGGAGAATGTTTTTTCATGACACATTGTACTTTAAGTTAGTATTGAATTTCGTTTATTAAAATTTTCCTTTTTTTGTGAAAATATCTGAAACTTGATAAATTTTGGAAAATTTGCAATTTGTAAACTTTCAGTGCTTATATCCTTTCAACCAAATAGCCAAACCATACAAAACAATTAATGATATTTCCTATATATTTACATTACATCAACAGAATTTTTCAAATGTTCTTTTATTTCATTATGATGTTAATGAAAATTTAGCAGCAATTTTTCATTTTTGTCAAGTAAACTTACAAATCCAATTTTTATAGACCGATTCTGTTTTGAAGAGGCTTTGATTGGACTATATATTGGGAAACCTCCAGTAGTCACACCATTTTAAAAATCCCACCCTACATTATTCTAAACTATTGTTAGGAGATTTGTTAACTCTTCAGATGCTACACAGGCATTAAGGCAAAGTGGATTGAAAAAATAAAAAAATAATTTTTCTCCACTAAAATATTGATTTAGCTACAAATTTTTCATTTTCACAAGGGGTAAAGAGAAAATGGACAGTAAAATGTATTATAGAATTTTTCCCAATAATGACAGTATCCTATATGTGGTTAAAAACTGCAGTTTGGACTCACATCAGGGCTCAGAAGGGAAGATACGCTTTTTGATATTTGAACCATAAATTTGGCTGAAATATATTGCAGGCACCATGATGCATTTGCAGAGCCTCTGAGGTGCCAAAACAGCCGAAACCCATACAAATGACCACATTTTGTAAACTAAACTCCTAAATGTATTCACCTAGGTGTGTGTTGAGCATTTTGAGCCCACAGGTGTTTTGTAGAACTTTATAACATTTTGGTGTGATATTGCATAATTAAGTTTCAGTAAAAAATTCGTTTAGCTCCAAATTTGTAAAGTTCCCAAGGAATAACAGGACAAAATGAACCCTATTATCTGTTATACAATTTTTCATGTCAATATCCATATGTGGTCAAAAACTGCTGTTTGGGCATATGGCAGGGCTCTGAATGAAAAGAGCACTATTACATTTTAAGGCTATGTGCTCACTAGAAAGTGACTATTTCTTAAGAAAAAAACGGACCCTCTTAAAGAATCCCGCACCCGTGGTAAAAAAAACGTACCAAAACTGCAGTGAAATCCGCATGCGGTTTTACAGCGGATTTTCTACAGGTTGGTCGCTGCGGATTTTTACCATTATCTATGGCAAAAACTGCAGATACCTCCGGAAAAGAAGTGACATTCCCATTAATTCCACAGCGGAAAATCTGCGGGTATAAAAAAACGCATTGTGCGCACAGCATTTTTTAAAACCCATAGGTTTTGCTGGGGAATGACTGCAGCAATGTAAGACACATTTTCTGCAGCAAATCCGCGGTAAATCCGCAGCGTGCGCTCAGGGCTTTCGAGTGAAAAACAGATTGTGGATGCCATATCACATATGCAGTCTTTTCTTACTCAGTTTCTCCTGAATGTGATGATACCTGATTTGTGGTCAAAAACTTCTGTTTGGGCACAAGGGGCCTGGAAATTAATGATTTTTGGAGCCTACGTTTGTCTGGAATAGATTGTGAATTGCATGTCACACTTGCACATTCTGTGACATGGCAAACCAGTTGGAACCCTCAACAAATTACTCTATACTAGACTCCTCAATTAATTTAATTAATTCACCTAGGGTTCTATTGAGCATTTTTAACCCACAGGTGGTTCACAAAACTTTATAACATTTAGATATGAAAACACAAAAAATACATTTTTTCCACTAAATACTGTTTTAGCGCCAAATTTATAAATTCCCCTAGAAGTATTAGGAGATAAGTGGTCCCCATAATTTTCTATGTAAATTTTCCAGAATGCAGTAATACTCCATATATGTCAAAAACGAATGTTTACGAACATTGCAAAAAGAGCACTATTTCATTTTTAGAATGTTGCATTTTCAGAGCCTTTGAGGTGTCAAAGAAGGAGAAACCCCCAAAAGTGATCCCATTTGACAAATTAAACCCCATAAGGAATTCATCCAGGGGTGTGATGAGCATTTTTAACTCACAAACTACATCACAGAATTTGTTAAGATTGGCCTGTGAAAATAAAAAAAGAATAATATTTTTTCTGCTGAAATTTTACTTTAGCCTCAAAGTTTTAATTCACGCAAGAGGTGATGATTAGGAGAAAACGAACAGGACAATACTTTATGCAATGTTTACCACACATAGCACTTCCACATATGTGGTTGTACATTACTGGTTGAGTACATGGCAGGGATCAATTGAGAAGTATTTCAATTTGGCTTTTACAGTAGAATGCAGATTCCATTTGAATAGATTGTAGCCTCCATTAGCCGAGCCCCTGAGGTGCCAGAACCTCCACAAGTGACCCCATAGTGGAATTGTCACTGTGTAAGGAATTAATCTAGGGGTTTAGTGAGTATTTTGAACCCAAAGGTGCCTCAGAATTTTACAGCATTGGAAGATGGAAATTCAACATTTTAGTGGTAAAAATGTAATTTTCTTTTATTAGCTGCAAATGTTTAAATTACACAAGGGTTAATAGGTGAAATGTGTTGATGCCCAATATGTCCTCAGAAACTACAGTTTGGCTACACATCAGGGTTTCGTACGAAGGAGAACTATTTGGCTTTCGAAGCACAGATTTTGCTAGAATAATTTGCAGGTGACATTTCCAGAGTCCTGAATTTGGCAGAACAGGAAAAAAAGACTGACTACATTTTAGAAATTGCACCTGTCATTGAATTTATCTATAGCTGTATTAATTATTTTGGGCTCACAGGTGTTTTCACTTCGTAACATCCATGCCATGTTGTTTTCTGGAGAATTGCAAATATGCGAGTTCATTGCCAATACATTGTGCCCAACTTGTGCTTCAAAAGACACACACATCGTAAATTCTTAATTGACCTCTCTCCACTACAGTAATGCCAAACGTGGTTGCTTACTACAGTTTAGGCACTCTCAGGGGCTCAGAAGGAAGGGGGAATTTTGGGAGTGAAGATTTCATTGGATTTTATTTGACGGGGGGAAGCCATGTCGCTTTTCCACCATCTTTGTTTTACCAACAACTTGGAGACCACCTATGTTTCCAATGACATTTGAAGTACCTGAGTGATGACTTGTTTTGTTCAGGATAATTTAAGGTTTATATTGGTAATAGTTTGGGATACATAACATTTTAAGTATTTGACTAGGATCACATTCTTGTGTTCTGCTGTGAGCACTTACGTCAGGGTTTCTGTGTAAATCCAACAAAAATGCAATTCAGATGAAACCACCAATTGAACCACACACTAGATTGCGTTAGATGGGACACTTTAGACTCTCTTTGGCGTCTGTTCCAGTGGTATCCATATTTTTAGGTGTGTACACATCTGTGGTGGTCGAGTCTTATGCAATAAAAAGATCCCTAAAATAATGGAACACTGCCAGAACAGAGGTCATATGAAGTCCAAAATTGCACCATCTGCTTCAATATAGTGAGTGGTTCTGTAGTTTGTTTTGTATGAATTGCATTTTTGGGAATCTCCCCAGAGACCCTGACATAAATGCTCAGTAAATAGCGTAGGATAAATGTGAACTGAGCCTTATTCTGATTTTTCGGAGGAAGAAGGAACAAATAAACAGCGGTAAGAATAGCTTTTACTTTTACGCTGGTTTTTTTTGTGCAGTGTGATAAGACTGCTTTATTTTTCGGGTCAGTGCGATTACAGCAATACCAGAAACCAAAGTCAAAGGCTGTTCATGTAACGCCCCTGTAGCATGCTCGTTTTACAGGCTACTGTATAATATCCTTTTCCCGGGCAGGAGGAGGTAAGTTCAAACACACATCACATCACCAGGAAGGAGTTAATAGATTTTCAGCATGTAGCTCAGGTTTGCATGACTCATCCTGTCTCCTAAATGAGCAGGAAGCAGGTGGCATCACACAGACAGGTCACCATGATGGCGTCCTGGTAGGGGGGGACCTGAGCTAGGAGTGAGCTGGAGAGAAGGCAGTACCTCTAATCAGAACTGTCTGGAATGTGAAAGAACGCAGACCTCTGCAGTAGTGATGGGCAGTCCGGCTCTTTTTGGTGATCCGGTTCCCATGGCTCCGCTCACCAAAAAGAGCCGGATCTTTCAGATCGTTCTCGGCTCCTTATTAAATATGTGTTCATCCCAGGTGAACACATATTTAGGATTATAGTAACGCCGCAAAAACCCCGCCCACTTATAAGTGACCAATTAGATTATTGAGTAGGTGGAGTTTAGCTGCGGGTGGCCGGTGTTTCAGCGGCGAAAAGAGCCGTTTAGATATTTTAGTGGCTCTCATTGGTGATCCGGCTTCTGTCAGTCACAGCAGGAAGTCGGATCTTTGTGTCGGATTGTTCGCGACCGACACATCACTACTCTGCAGGGGTAGCTCCTGTAGAGGGGAACCAGCCAGACCAGGACTAGTAACACCTGGAGGAAGGGAACGAGGACAGGTACTGGGGATCATGGAGAATGTCCTGGTGGTGTCCTAGAAAGAAGGGGCACTACCAGAGTAGGGAGAAAGAGAGACAGAGACGCGGTGAGTCCCCAAGAAACTTCACACCACAGGGACGGCAACCAAACGCACACGACAGAGAGACCCTAACCTTACCGAACCCTGCCTCTGACCTGCCCGGGACCAACCACAGGCTACAACGGCGAGGATTGGCACCCGGGTGCGATGTTAAAACAAACCAGCGAATAAAAAGGAACTGGAACCCGCACTCAGAGACTTTTATGAGTAAATGTCGCCGCCCTGTGCCCCGGTGCTCCCGATGACTGCTGCCCCCGGTTCTCACCAACCTCCTGGGGCTTCCCCGCTCCATCCGTGGATAGCTTTCCATCTTAGCTGCCCGTAACACCTGCCCCAGAGAGAGACTGTGCAGAGGCGGTTAAACATTTGGCCGCATACCACGGGTGGCGTTGCTTGCAACCCCCGTTCCTGTCCCATACCGTTCCTGGGGATGAGAAGAGTTGCAGGGAAAGTGGGTCCACGGCGGAGGAGACCGAGGCCCTAGTCAAAGCTACAACCGGTGATATGCTCCCAGGAACCCTGTTACCCTCTTCTCGTTACTCCCCTCTTGTGGACTGTCGAACTCTTTAATGAAACCCGCCGGGGTCACAGAAGCCGAGTCGGGCCACTCACAGCTTGACCCCAAACACCACTGGCCCGGTGACCGTGCGAGCCATGCAAGCCCCGGCGCGGGCGTTTCACTCACTATTCCCAGTCCCACGTGCTCGCTTCCTGGGTGTAACTCTAGACTCTGATCTCTCTTTCAAGCCACACATCCAAGCTTTCTTCACCTCCTACGGCCTCCAACTCAAAAATATTTTCCGGATTGGTGCATTACTTAACCAAGAAGCTGCAAAAACCCTAGTGCATTCCCTTATTATTTCGCACCTTGACTATTGCAACCCCCTGCTCTGTGGCCTCCCTTCTAACAGTCTCACACCGCCACAAAACAGTCTCACTATAGCGCCACACAACCATCTTCACCCTCACCTACTGTATCATCACACATCCCTTGTAGACTGTGAACCCTCGTGGGCAGGGTCTTCTCTCCTCCTGTACCTGTCTGTGCCTTATTTTGATTATGATTATTGTACTTGTCCATACTATGTGTACCCCTTTTCACATGTTAAGTGCCATGAAATAAACTGCGTTATAATAGTAATAATTTGTAGCTGTTTTTTTATGTTTTCCTATTATAACACGCTAAAATATGTTTCTGTTTTGTTTGTTTGTTTTTTAACTTTTTTTGTTGCCATCTTCTGAAAGCTGTAACTTTTTTTCTTTTGGCAAACAGACCTGAATGAGAGCTTAGTTTTTTTAGTGATGAGTAGAAGTTTTTTTGGTAACATTTTGGGGTAAATAATATTTTTTTTAATACCCTTCACTACAGCACCACAGGAGTTTGCCTCCTCATCCTAAGGACAGGAAAACCAAATAGGCTAAATCCCCCCACCCTATCCTTTATCATCTGTGTTTCTACTGATCCAGTGTCATGAAGAGGTTTCCTGAGATGCTGTGGCTGGTGTGTAGTCACTCTATCAAATTTTACCTTTCCTAATAACCGGGTAACAAGAGGTCGATTGTGTTGCCTCCCTCCTGCTCAGGCTGCTCATGCTTCCTCCAGGAGTGGGACTGCACTATTCTCCTGCGCCTGGTGCAATGCTGAATGGTGGTCGGCTGGGGTCCTCCCGTAGTTCCCCAACCTTACTCCTCTGTATCCCCGTCTCCGGTGTGTTGCGCGCGCACAAAGTGTTGCGGGATGCTGAGTACTTTGGGCATGACATCTCTTCCGGTTGGCTTCCACCATAAAAGGCATGTGTTCAAGAGCGGCAAATTGGAAAATTGACCTGCTGAAGCTGCAAAATCCAATTAAGACGGGACCTATGCACAGAAAGTTCCTGGGAGAGCAGGAATTTTGGATGCTGTTGCGCTAAGTCACAGTTATTGAACTATTAGTAACCCTGACAGAAGATACCCTAAGGTAGAACTGTTGTTTAAAATAGCATCATGCGTTACTAAAACATAACCTTTAATTGGGGTTCTCTAAAACAGACAATACAAACAACAACTGAAACTGATTCGGCCAAAATAATTGAATATCAACAAAGCACGACCAGTTTCATAGTTATGAGGGGATTATCTGTCCACTCAAAAGCCAAAGAGCAGGAGATAGGTGAGATAAAGAAAATATGCACACCTGGACACTGTACTTATTCAAATGAATCAACCACTTGAATTTAGGCAAAGAACGGATCCATAAATTGATGGGTATCAAGTTCCCTCTTATACATACATGTGTGTATCTTTACATATGGTATAAATTTTTTCTCAATAAATGTAGGTACTTGTAACATCAGTGGATGTATGGATACCTTTTTTTACTAAATAATAGGGTTTGCATATAGGCACACTAGATTTAACCTATAGAGTATCCGTTAATTATTAAAACTGTACCTTCTCTGTTGAGATAAATTTCAAGAAAAAACCTGGTAACCCAACCATTAATTGTCCTAGATATCAACAGTGCCCATTAACACAGTACATGTCATCTAAGAGATACTCTATAGAGCAGTTTTTCTCAACTCCAGTCTTCAAGACCCAACAACAGATCATGTTTTCAGGTTTTCCCTCAATATTAGATAGGGAATAATTCAATCACCTGTGCAACATTAAGGAAATCCTGAAAACTTGATCTGTTGGTGGGTCTTGAGGACTGGAGTTGAGAAACGCTGCTATAGAGTATCCGTTGAGTCAGCTGAGTGACACAAGAAGACTGGGGCCGGCCGCAGTGATGTCAGGTGAGCAGCAAGTTTACGTCACATCACTGGATCCCTGAGGTCATGGAGCCCCGGGGGTCAGGCGATGGGGAAGAGCGGTCTGCAATAGCGCCGCTCACAGGCACTATTGGCAACACAAGGTATTTGAGAGAAACCTTGTTTCTCAACATATCATTGTGGCCAATAATTAATATGGGTGAACCACCTCTTTAAATTACTGAATAACTTCAATGGGAATTCAATTTCCCTGTAAAAAACACATAAACAGACAAATTTGAATATTGCTTGATCCACTCATCTCTACTCTTCTCCTTTTTGACAAAATATATACAGTATCTGCCTTCTCATCTTGTGAAATTCTTCATTGTATTCAATCATAGCAAGCATATATTAGTACAAAACTTCTCACTTCTTCTGATCAGCCGATCGATTATTTATCAACACCTCCTCTAAACAGAACAGCTTATTGGGTTAATGACGTTTTGTTGGAACGGAGATCCAGAAATGTTGTTTTCGCTCTACATGGTAAATGGGGCACATCGGAATTGACGTGGCTGCAATGACAGAATGTTTCCAAGTTTCTAATGCCTCTGCTAAGATTTTATGAAAATATTCTGATAAAGTTTTGCAAGTCAAGATTACTCACAGGCTGCATTACTCAGCAAAATATTTGTATCACCTTGATAATAGAGTTACTAAGAAATGTGTGGGTGCTCAAGGCGGATTGTATGGGCCGAAACATGCGTTAGCAACACGTTCCCTGTTTTAATCAACAGTCATTTATATTCAGGTTGAAGTGTAAATTAAATGAAAAGAAAAAGTGTGACTATTACAAAACTGTAATTTATTAAATAATTATTTATTATTTTTCTTTTTTTCTCTTCTGCCCCTGAATGAGATTTAAATAGTTACATAATTACATAGGTTGAAAAAAGCCCTCGGTCTATCTAGTTCTCCTTCCTCCACCATTTATACATTTTGTCACTAAGTCATTTATAACCAACAATGTTTTGTGTACTGAGTAGAGATGAGCGAGGTTCGAGGTTCGCAGTTTCATGTTCGAGTGATTTTGGGGGGTGTTCGAGTCGCTCGACGAACGATTTGCTAAAAGTTCGGCAGTTCGAGTTACATCCGAGAACGGTTCGATCACCAAAAGCGTAGCTTTTCACAGCTATGTGTGCAGGGAGCCATCGCTGGCAGCCTGTGATAAGCTGGTAACCAGGGTAAATATTGGGTATCCAAGCAAAGCGCTTTGCTTAGTAACCCGATGTTTACCCTGGCTACGTGTGCAAAAATCCCCAAAAGCCACACAGAAGCACTTCCGTGTGACTTCCGTCGGATGCCACTGCAGTCTGTGTCCTGCTCCAGCTCCAGCCCCGCGGCTGCCCGCTCAGCAGTGTCCGCAGCTGCCCGTACTGTATGATGTCCGCAGCTGCCCACACTACAGTGACAGCAGCCACCGGGGTGACAAGCGCTGCCGTCAGGAGATTAGTAAAGTTCCTTACCTGCGGTGATGAAGTCCTGCCCTCCTGACATCAGCGCTGTGACTGTCTTCCATGGCCGCCACTTGTCACATCTCCTCTTGCTGCCGATCCGAGACTGTCACTAGCGGTGATGTCACAGGCTCCCGCGACACTTGGTTTGTGAAGGCGGCGGTCATTGAACTCAGTGACAGCGCTGCTGTCAGGAGTGCAGTGATCATCGCAAGTAATGTACCTCGCTAACCTCCTGACAGCAGTGCTCGTCATGCCCTGCAGTGACAGCGCTGACATCAGGCGTGCAGGAGATCGTCACAGCAGGTAATTAACTCATCTAACCTCCTGACAGCAGCGCTCATCATCCCCAGCAGTGACCTGGGCTGACCTATTGATGTTAGCTCAGGTCACTGCACTGCTCTCCCAGCCAATATGGAACATTCTGCTCTTCATTGACTAGGACATTGACTATGGTATGGATCGTCATGAGACCCCCTTGGATTACACCAGACCTGGATTTGTTTTTCTTTCTAATAAATTGTTGAAAGAGGGAATGTGTTGAGGAGTGTTTTTTTTAAATAAAAATGTGTTTGTCGTCTATTATTTTTTTTATTTCTTACTGGGTTGGTGATGTCGGGTATCTGATAGACGCCTGACATCACGAACCCCAGGGCTTGATGCCAGGTGACATTACACATCTGGTATTAACCCCATATATTACCCCGTTTGCCACCGCCCCAGGGCACTGGGATGAGCTGGAGCGAAGCACCAGGATTGGTGCATCTAATGGATGCGCCACTTCTGGGGTGGCTGCGGCTGCTATTTTTAGGCTGGGGAGAGTCCAATAATCATGGACCTCCCTAGTCTGAGAATATCAGACACCAGCTGTCCGCTTTACCTTGGCTGGTGATCCAATTTTGAGGGGGACCCTACTTTTTTTTGTAATTATTATTATTTATAAAATAATTATAAAATAGAGCTTGGGGTGACCTCCACATTGGATCACCAACCACAGTAAAGCTGACAGCTGTGGTTTTCAGGCTACAGCCGTCTGCTTTACCCTAGCTGGCTATCAAAAATGGGGGAACCCCACGTCATTTTTTTTTCTTTAACTATTTTTTTAAATAAAAAAAATTAATGGGCTTCCCTGTATTTTGATTGCCAGCCAAGGTAACGCCAGGCAGATGGGGGTGGCAACCCGTAGCTGTCTGCTTTATCTGCGCTGAGAATCAAAAATACCGCAGAGCGCTACGTCATTTTTTTTAATGATTTATTTTTACAGTACTGTGATGTCAGACAATCAAAATACAGGGAATCCCATTTTTTTTTTTAGTTATGTAAATAAATAATTAAAAAAAAAATATATAGGCTCCCGCTGCATTTTTTCTATTGCTAGCTAAGGGTAATCCAAGCAGCTACTGGCTGCTAACCCCCACTGCTTGGTGTTACCTTCACTGGCAATGGAAAATCCAGGGAAGCATTTTTTATTTTTTTTGCCAAAAAACTAAAAAAAAAAATGACGTGAGCTTTGCCATATTTTTGTATGCTAGCCAGGTATAGCAGGCAGGTACGGCTGCTCCCAACCCCCAGCTGCCTATTTGTACCTGGCTGGGAACTAAAAATATAGGGAAGCCCTTTTTTTAATTATTTCATGAATTTCATGAAATAATTAAAAAAAAAAGACATGGGCTTCGCCCCATTTTTGTGTCCAGCCAGGTACAACTAGGCAGCTGGGGATTGGAATCCGCAGCACAGGTTAGCCCAAGCTTTCTGGGCCCCTCTGCTGCGAATTGCAGTCCGCAGCCGCCCCAGAAAATGGCGTTTTCATAAAAGCGCCATTATCTGGTGCTGTATCCAACTCTTCCAGCAGCCCTGAAGCCAGGTGGCTTGCTGGGTAATAATGAGTTAATACTAGCTTTGTTTTACTAGCTAGTATTAAGCGAGAGATTCTTAATGTCAGGCAAGTTTGACCCGGCCATTAAGACTCTCCAATAAAGGGTTAAAAAAAAGACACCACACAGAGAAAAATTACTTTAATAGAAATAAATACACAGACACACTTAGAGACTCCATGTTTATTACTCCCTGTCATCCCTCCACGATCCTGGTCTTCTATCTTCTTTCTCCTTCAACCCATACAGCTCTGCTACATCAGACAGCACTGCATGGGAGGTATACGCTGCTGCTCCCCGTGCAGTCTAATCACTCAGTGAGTGAGCAGAGGCTGCGGGCTGTAAGCGGTGACGTCACTTGCTAATACAAAATGGATACAGCCGCACACTAAATGCCATCAATGTGTAAGGGAACTCTAGTACTGCATTACTGCTATATGAAAAAATGAGATTTTTAGTTTATGAATTGGCCAAAGCATGTAAGCCCGGAAACCAAACGGCAAGGTAAATCTCAATATTCCGGGTCCCTAACTAAAATGCCACTATCTAGGTTAAAAACATTCTTGTCTGGGCAGCTAGACTAAAAATCTAACTTGAAATGCCACTATCTGGACTAATCTCCACTCTCACTTGCTGACAGGCGGGTTACCATAGCAACGGTGCTCTGATCACGTGATTCCCGGTGCCGCTATTCACCGGCTGTGGCATCTAGTCCCTGCATGTGGGCTGACTCTGTAAAGAGTGCCGACATGCAGGAACGGGGAAGCCGACCATGTGCCAGAGCATCTCGCCGGTACACGGACATGCTCAAACGAGCACCACGTATTGGAGAGATGCACTGACAGGTCCTAGCATGACGTCTAGCCATGTGACCAGTCTGTAGACAATGAGATAATACACACGTGACTGGTCACATGCTATTTTGACGTCATGATAGGTCCTATCATCAGTGCTGGTTCAGGGAGGATGCAGCGATTATCGGAAGGAAAAGCGGCGGGAGACAGAGTGCAGGACGCGTCACGGGGACCTATAAGTGTAATGGCAATGATTATTAACTGTATGTGTACATGTATAATGTGTTTTTATGTGTTTGTGTATGCCTGCCATTGTTTTCAATAGGGTTCGAACTTGTCCTCCGTTAGACGAACCGAACCTAACTCGAACTCTAGGGGGGTGGCTCATCTCTAGTACTGAGGAAATCATCCAGCCCTTTTTTAAAAGCTTTTATAGTATCTGCCATTACTACCTCTTGTGGTAGGGCATTCCACAATCTGACTGCTCTAACTGTAAAGAACCCTTTCCTATTTAGTTGTCGGAATCGCTTTTCTTCCACTCACAGTGAGTGCCCCCTGGTCCTTAGTATTGCCTTTGGAAAAAATAAGTCATGTGCCAGTCCTTTATATTGACCACACATGTATTTATACATATAAATGAGATCTCCTCTGAGACGTCTTTTTTCTAGGCTAAACATATCTAGCTTTTCCAACCTGTCATCATATGGGAGGCCTTCCATTCTTTGTAGTAATTAGTTACCCGCCTTTGAACTGACTCTAACATCTGAATGTCGTTTTTAAAATGTGGAGCCCAAAACTGGATCCCATATTCCAGATGTGGCCTTACAAGTGATTTATAGAGGGGTAACAATATGTTGGGATCACGGGATCTAATCTCTCTTTTTATACACCCTAAAATCTTGTTTGCTTTAGCAGCTGCTGCCTGACATTGAGTGCTGCTGCTCAGCTTATTTGTAATGAGAATACCCAAGTCCTTCTCCTGTTCTGTAGTCCCGAGTTTACTTCCATTTAATGTATACGCAGTTATAGGATTACTCCGTCACAGGTGCATTACTTTACATTTATCAACATAAAATCTCATTTGCCAAGTATCTGCCCATTCTGACATCTTATCCAGATCTTTTTGTAATATTGTACTATCAAGCTCAGTTTTTAATATCCTACATAGTTTGGTGTCATCAGCAAAGACTGACACTTTACTATCAATCCCATCCACAAGGTCATTAATAAAGAGATTAAAAATAATCAGTCCTACCACAGATTCCTGCGGCACCCCACTACTGACTATAGCCCATTTAGAGTATGTACCATTTATGACTACACTTTGTTTCCTATCTTTTAGCCAATTCCTTACCCAGTTGCATATAGTTATAGCATATAACAAGATTCCCGCTGCCGGCATTGGCCACACAGCCCCAAAGCATGATGGAACCTCCACCAAATTTTACTGTGGGTAGCAAGTGCTTTTCTTGGAATGCCGTGTGTTTATGCCTCCATGCATAACGCCTTTTTGTATGACCAAACAACTCAATCTTTGTTTCATCAGTCCACAAGACCTTCTTCCAAAATGTAACTGGCTTGTCCAAATGTGCTTTTGCATACCTCAGGCGACCGTTTGTGGCGTGCTTGCAGAAACGGCTTCTTTTGCATCACTCTCCCATACAGCTTCTGCTTGTACAAAGTGCGCTGTATTGTTAACCGATGCACATTGACACCATCTGCAGCAAGATGATGCTGCAGGTCTTTGGAGGTGATCTGTGGATTGTCCTTGACTGTTCTCACCATTCTTCTTCTCTGCCTTTCTGATATTTTTCTTGGCCTGCCACTTCTGGGCTTAACAAGAACTGTACCTGTGTTCTTCCATTTCCTTACTATGTTCCTCACAGTGGAAACTGACAGTTTAAATCTCTGAGACAACTTTTTGTACCTTCCCCTGAACAACTATGTTGAATAATCTTTGTTTTCAGATCATTAGAGAGTTGTTTTGAGGAGCCCATAATGCCACTCTTCATAGGAGATTCAAATAGGAGAGCAACTGCAGTGGATGTTGTGTATATGGACTTTTCAAAAGCTTTTGATACGGTGCCACACAAAAGGTTGGTACATAAAATGAGAATAATGGGGATAGGGGAAAATATGTGTAACTGGGTTAAAAACTGGCTCAGTGATAGGAAACAAAGGGTGGTTATTAATGGTACGTACTCGGACTGGGTCTCAGTTCATAGTGGGGTACCACAGGGGTCAGTATTGGGCCCGCTTCTTTTCAACATATTTATAAATGACCTTGTTGGGGCCATGCGGAGTAGAATTTCAATATTTGCAGATGATACTAAACTCTGCAGGGTAATCAATACAGAGGAGGATTATTTTATATTACAGGGAGATTTATGTAAATTGGAGGATTGGGCTGAGAAGTGGCAATTGAAGTTTAATGTAGATAAATGTAAGGTCATGCACTTGGGTAGAGGAAATAACATTTATGATTATGTACTTAATTGTAGAACACTGGGTAAAACAGACACAGAAAAAGACTTGGGTGTATGGGTGGATGGTAAACTTCACTTTAGTGGACAGTGTCAGGCAACTGCTGCCAGGGCTAATAAAATAATGGGATGTATTAAAATAGGTATAAGTGTTCATGAAAAAAATATAGTTCTACCTCTGTACAAGTCACTAGTGCGACCGCACTTAGAATACTGTGTACAATTCTGGTCACCGATATATAAGAAGGACATAGCTGAACTGGAGAGGGTGCAGAGAAGAGCCACCAAGATTATTAGAGGAATGGGGGGGCTGCAATACCAAGACAGGTTATTAAACTTGGGGTTATTTAGTTTGGAAAAACGAAGGCTTAGGGGGGATCTAATCACAATGTATAAATATATGAGGGGACAGTACAGAGACCTTTCCAAAGATCTTTTTACACCTAGGCCTGCGACTGGAACACGGGGGCATCCGCTACGTCTTGAGGAAAGAAGGTTTAATCATAATCACAGACGAGGATTCTTTACTGTACGAGCAGTGAGACTATGGAACTCTCTGCCGCATGATGTTGTAATGAGTGATTCACTACTAACATTTAAGCAGAGCCTGGACGCCTTTCTTGAAAAATGTAATATTACCAGTTATGTATATTAGATTTTATGACAGGGTATTGATCCAGGGAACTAGTCTGATTGCCGGATGTGGACGAAGGAAGGAAATTTTTTCCCCATTGAAACTTGTTTGCCACATTGGGGCTTTTTTTTTGCCTTCCTCTGGATCAACATGTTAGGCTACGGGTTGAACTAGATGGACTTAGAGTCTCCCTTCAACCTTAAAAACTATGATACTATGATACTGTGAACTTGCAAGTGGCCACCTTAAATACCTTTTCTCATGATTGGATACACCTGCCTATGAAGCTCAAAGCTCAATGAGGTTACAAAACCAATTTAGTGCTTTAGTAAGTCAGTAAAAAATAGTTAGGAGGGTTCAAATCAAGAAATTGATAAGGGTGCCCATACTTTTGCACCGGTCAAATTTTGTTTAAATGCGGATTGCACATTTTCTGTTAGTACAATAAACCTCATTTTAATCCAGAAATATTACTCAGTCCATCAGTTATTAGATATATGAAACTGAAATAGCTGTTGCAAAAACCCAAATTGTTATAAAGAAAAAAGGTTAACATTAATAGGGGAGCCCAAACTTTTTCATGGGACTGTAATAAGATGATTTCACTATAATAAAAACTTAAAAACTTTGATGGGAGTGCTTCTTTAAAAATTAACCATGGCACTGGACGTTCATATCTTGTGTCTTTATGAAATTGATATAATTCTTACAGTCCAGCATACAGACATGTCCATATATCACTTACAAATTAATAATTTTCATATATTGAGCAGAGACTTATTTCCAATTTACTAAGTAAGACCCAAGATCTTTACATTATTTTGCAATTTTTTTAATTTTTTTAATATGGATCGGATATCTGTCTTCTCTTTCCAAATTTTTAAGTCATTTCATGGACAGTCAAACCATTCACCAAGTTGGCCAGGGATTCCTTGGACATACAGATGTGTTCTTCCTAACTTTTGCTCTTGGCTTCAGATATCCCCTGATGGCATTACAGCTTTAAAACACACACACTATATACAGTTAGGTCCAGAAATATTTGGACAGTGACACAAGTTTTGTTATTTTAGCTGTTTACAAAAACATGTTCAGAAATACAATTACATATATAATATGGGCTGAAAGTGCACACTCCCAGCTGCAATATGAGAGTTTTCACATCCAAATCGGAGAAAGGGTTTAGGAATCATAGCTCTGTAATGCATAGCCTCCTCTTTTTCAAGGGACCAAAAGTAATTGGACAAGGGACTCTAAGGGCTGCAATTAACTCTGAAGGCGTCTCCCTCGTTAACCTGTAATCAATGAAGTAGTTAAAAGGTCTGGGATTGATTACAGGTGTGTGGTTTTGCATTTGGAAGCTGTTGCTGTGACCAGACAACATGCGGTCTAAGGAACTCTCAATTGAGGTGAAGCAGAACATCCTGAGGCTGAAAAAAAAGAAAAAATCCATCAGAGAGATAGCAGACATGCTTGGAGTAGCAAAATCAACAGTCGGGTACATTCTGAGAAAAAAGGAATTGACTGGTGAGCTTGGGAACTCAAAAAGGCCTGGGCATCCACGGATGACAACAGTGGTGGATGATCGCTGCATACTTTCTTTGGTGAAGAAGAACCCGTTCACAACATCAACTGAAGTCCAGAACCCTCTCAGTGAAGTAGGTGTATCTGTCTCTAAGTCAACAGTAAAGAGAAGACTCCATGAAAGTAAATACAAAGGGTTCACATCTAGATGCAAACCATTCATCAATTCCAAAAATAGACAGGCCAGAGTTAAATTTGCTGAAAAACACCTCATGAAGCCAGCTCAGTTCTGGAAAAGTATTTTATGGACAGACGAGACAAAGATCAACCTGTACCAGAATGATGGGAAGAAAAAAGTTTGGAGAAGAAAGGGAACGGCACATGATCCAAGGCACACCACATCCTCTGTAAAACATGGTGGAGGCAACGTGATGGCATGGGCATGCATGTCTTTCAATGGCACTGGGTCTCACTTGTGTTTATTGATGACATAACAGCAGACAAGAGTAGCTGGATGAATTCTGAAGTGTACCGGGATATACTTTCAGCCCAGATTCAGCCAAATGTCGCAAAGTTGATCGGACGGCGCTTCATAGTACAGATGGACAATGACCCCAAGCATACAGCCAAAGCTACCCAGGAGTTCATGAGTGCAAAAAAGTGGAACATTCTGCAATGGCCAAGTCAATCACCAGATCTTAACCTAATTGAGCATGCATTTCACTTGCTCAAATCCAGACTTAAGACGGAAAGACCCACAAACAAGCAAGACCTGAAGGCTGCGGCTGTAAAGGCCTGGCAAAGCATTAAGAAGGAGGAAACCCAGCGTTTGGTGATGTCCATGGGTTCCAGACTTAAGGCAGTGATTGCCTCCAAAGGATTCGCAACAAAATATTGAAAATAAAAATATTTTTTTTGGGTTTGGTTTATTTGTCCAATTACTTTTGACCTCCTAAAATGTGGAGTGTTTGTAAAGAAATGTGTACAATTCCTACAATTTCTATCAGATATTTTTGTTCAAACCTTCAAATTAAACGTTACAATCTGCACTTGAATTCTGTTGTAGAGGTTTCATTTCAAATCCAATGTGGTGGCATGCAGAGCCCAACTCGCGAAAATTGTGTCACTGTCCAAATATTTCTGGACCTAACTGTATATATATATATATATATATATACATATATATATATATATATATATATATACATATATATACTAGAAGGTGGCCCGATTCTTACATATCGGGTAGTCTAGAATGTGTATGTACGTTAGTAGATTGAATAATAATGTAATGGCTGGTGTCACAATTGCTGAAAATTTTAATATTATAATTTTTGCCAGTTGTATGTAAAGAAAGGAGTCGGGGGCGGTAGACAGCGGGAGCAGCGATGGCAGAGCTGGGCGGGAGCCATGTGTGCGGGGGGCAGAGCCGAGCGGGGCCATGGGGCCATGTTTGTGGGTGGGTCGGAGCCGAGCGGGGCCATGTTTGCGGGTGGGGCGGAGCCGAGCGGGGCCATGTGTGCGGGGGGAAGAAGCCGAGCGGGGCCATGGCACTGGGGACGTCAGTGACAGGGACTGCATGGCTGGGGACAGGTGACTATTCGTGTGTGTGTCTGTGTACAGTGTATACATGCGGAGGACAGAGTGCGGGTGGTGGAGCCAAGTGGGGTAATGTGTGCGGGGAGCGGAGGTGAGCGGTGGGTATGTGTCGGCTGGGTTGCTGGTGTGGGCTCCCAGGGGTGCAGCACTCACCGGGAAGTCGGGGCTTCATGTGGGTGCAGGGAAAAGTGTTGGGTGTCGTCCTGTCGACCTGTAGATTGGGCTGTTAAGTTAGCTGAGCCGTTGGTCGCAGGCTCTTTAGCGCACGGTTGTCACTGTTATGACGTCATTTTGGAGCAAGACAGGCAGAATAAGGCAATCATATATATAGATACAGTATATATATGATTTTACGATACTTAGTATGGACATATTTATGCTATATATGTCTGTATGTGGTCAGATAGTGGATGTGATTTGAATGGTAACCTGTCAAAGGTTTCATTTTCTATAGAATCTTTGCTTGTTTGAAGATAAGGTAATTATGAAGACTAGTGATGAGGAAATTTAGAGAAAGATTAGATTTACACCTCTTTAAACATCTGTGACCTAGTCTCCCGATACCTACCTGTTCGCAACCTCCAATCCTTACAACTTCTACTTCTCTACTCCTCTCTTATCTCCTATTCCCAGAATTGCAACTAAGATTTCTCCCGCGCCTCCCCTATTCTCTGGAACTCTTTACCGCAACATATGAGACTCTTGCCTATCATGGAAACCTTCAAAAGGAACCTGAAGACCTACCTTTTTCGACAAGCCTACAACCTGCAGTAACTCTCAGTTCTCCATAGCACCGCACGACCAGCTCTATCCTCACCTACTGTATCCTCACCAATCCCCTGTATACTGTGAGCCCTCGCGGGCAGGGTCCTCTCTCCTCCTGTACCAGTCTGTGCTTTGTATTGTTTATGACTTTTGTACTTGTAAAGCTCCATGGAATAAATGACGCTATAATAATAAATAATAATAATATTTTTAGACTTTTCTCATACAATTTGAATGTCCAAAAATTAGAATTTATGAGCTCATCTAATCAGTAATTATTTTTAGATCTCTGGAGATCCAACTCCTGGCAGACCTGACGCTCAGTCGATTGAAACGGCCATGGACACTGGGAAGTGCCACAGTGCCATATTATGTGTAATGGCCATGAATGGTACTGCAAGCAATATCCCAAGGTGTTTGTTGGACATTTCAAACCCATTATGAAAAGTACAGAGCTGTGCTTTGTGGCACATTCAATTACCTTAAGGCCAGGGTCACACAGGGACAATGAGATCCTCTCATGACACTCGGCTCATGCTAGCAGCACAGCGGGAGCCAAGTGTCATGCGAGTGTCACTGTGACTGATGTCCGATCATGCGATCGGACCTAAGCTGTGGGGGATGGGCTGGCACTGAGGAGGGGCGGGCGGGCGCTGAGGAGGGGCGGGCCAGTGCTGCGGAGAGGAGGGAGGGATTTATTTCCCTCTCTCCTCTGTAGTCGGCTATTGCCATTCTCGCCCTGCACTCGCGGTACACCGGTGTACTGCAAGTGCAGTGCAATCTTTCTCTCACCCCATAGACTGGAATGGGTGCGAGAAAAAGAGTCTCACATTACAATCACAGCATGCTGCAATTGTTTTTTCGGTCCGATTGGGGCCGAGAAAATAATCGCTCATGGGTGCTGACACATAGGTTAATATTGGTCCGAGTGGAATGTGATGTTTTATCGCAGTCCACTCGGTTCGATTTTCATGCCGTGTGTCTTAAGCCCGCTTTACACGCTACAATATATCTTACGATGTGTCGGCGGGGTCACGTCGTAAGTGACGCACATCCGGCATCGTAAGGTACATTGTAGTGTGTGACAGGTACGTGTGATTGCGATTGAACATTAAAACGTTCATCGCATACACGTCGTTGAATCCTGACTAATTGCATGTCGGGTTGTTCAATGTTCCCGAGGCAGCACACATCGCAGTGTGTGACACTCCGGGAACATTGAACAGATCTTACCTGCCTCCCGCGGCTCCAGCCGGCAATGCGGAAGGAAAGAGGTGGGCGGGATCTTTACGTCCCGCTCATCTCCGCCCCTATCTCCGCCGTCTATTGGCCGGCTGCCGCGTGACGTCGATGTGACGCCGAACGCCCCTCCCAGTCCAGGAAGTGGACGTTCACCGCCCACATCGAGGTCGTATGGATGGGTAAGTACGTGTGATGGGGGTTAATCGTTTGTGCGGCACGTTCAACAAATTGAACGTGCCGCACATACGATGGGGAAATTGCAACGTGTAAAGCAGGCTTTAGGCCTAATGATGGAAGTTGCAGAAGTTGGACCCCACTAACCTTGAACCTCTTGTACTTCATTTTTAGGTAACAAAGGTACAGTCTATTTGGGAGCTGCCTGGAGCAGTTACCTGAATACAGATTTAATCATAGCTCTACTAAAAATGAATTGTACATGATGTTATTTTATCAGAAAGAAAAATAGTGCCTGAAGCCTGAGCAAACATGTCTCTGATCTGCCTTGAACCATTGATCAAAATGAGTTAAATTGAAATCTAAGAAGTTCTGGCTTCCATAAACATTTTTCTTTCTAACTTCAAAAGTTCCTCTAATTATCACCCAAGACAGACTCCAAGCCTCAGAGGCCAAACTCAAGAATCTCTGCCCTTATGAGATGCCAAAGATTTCTGATTACATATTTCTGAATGAGACGCCGAGGAACATTCTCAAAGATTCCCGTCTTAGTCTTATTCTAACCATCTGCCCCCTCCGCTGGGAACGCTTCAAGACGCTTCTATCAACCAACGTAAACACTTCCTCTTATGGAGAGACTTAAAGAATGACACATAAATCATATGTGTCACAAGTGCTTGCAGACTTATTGAAGACACGGATCAATCCAAAACTCATTAATGTATCTGACAAGTGTTTCACCTCATCTGAAAGAATGTGCTGATGTAATTTCACTTGCAAATGCAAAAAACAATTTTGAGCAATTTAGCTGTATGTATTTTAGTGATGCCATGCTTCATTATGTCACATGTTATATTAGGTTTATGTTTCCAATATAAATTATAATTATGCCACTAATGGCTGTAATGGAGATATGAAGGCAGGAGATTCAGATATTAACATTTCAGGGATTGATGGTTAGAATGTGAATTCTCAAAAATATTAAAATGGTAAGCTGTATTTCAGGAAGCTGAGATAGATGGATGGATGGATGGATGCATGGACGGATGGGTGGATGGGATAGAGAGAGAACTCCAAAAAAGTACAGAAAAACTGGACCTCTATTAGCCCATGTGGCCCAACTAGTGATGATGAGTGAATATATTTGGCACTATTTATTACTCGCATGTATATTAAGCTATTCGGGATAGTCATTACTCATCGAGTATTTTGGTTTCAAGTCTTCTCCCTGGATGTTTGGTGCCTGATTTTCAGCCACTAAACATGCAGGGATTGCCTGCCAATCACAGTAATGCTGTAGCCATATTTTGTACTGGGGTTACTGGCATTGGCATGCGCAGTGAAAAAAAAATTAAAAAATGATGTGCAGTTTCCTATTTATGATCACTAGCGCAGGTAAAGCAGACAGCTGGGGACTGGTATTCTCAAGCTGGAAAAGTTCATGGTTATTGGGCCCTCCTCAGTCTAAAAATAGCAGCCCACAGCCACCCCATTCCACGCCCATTGCCACCATACTACATTAGATGCGCCAATTGTGGCGCTTTACCAAGCTCATTCCAATTACCCTGGTGTGGTGGCAATTGGGGGAAAATATGGGGTTGATGTCAGCTGTGATTTGTCAAAAAATTACAGCTGCCATCAAGCCTTGGGTTGGTAATGGAAAGGAATCTGAGACCTCCCCCTCATTAGCAACCCTAAAGGGTTACCGAAGCTGTGAGCTGTGAGGCCCAGAAACTTTAAAGGAGTCTTTAAGCTTCTTGGAGTTTCCAGCTGTTGGGACACCTGGAGGCTGTGAAGCTGGTAACAGTTCACAGCCTCCAGATGTCCCAGCAGCTGGGAACTCCAGGAACCTTAAAGGCTCCCTTAAAGGTTCCTTTAAGGTTTCTGGGCCATAGAGCTGCCGGACTGTTTTATTGCTATGCGGCTATCTGCCAGTCAAGTTATCAGAGTTTAAACTCTGGGGATCCTCCAATACTCTCAGTGAATGCAGCTGAACCCGATGCCAGATTGCTAGACTGTCGGATTGCTAGACACAGCCGAACAGCAGTCCAGGTTCAACTGAGTTCATTGAGGGCAATCGGAGAGCTTTGAACTCTGGTGACCTGACTGTTGGACTGCCCGACTGACTGCTGTGCTGCCGTGACCAACAATCTTGCAGTGCAGTAATCTGGCAGCAAGTTCACCAGTGGTCACACTTAGAACCAGGGGGAACTCGGCTGTGACCCAAATTATGTCACCGCTTCTCACAGACAAGAACCCCGCTGCCCTTAGTGTGCCCCAAAAGCTGTAGTGTTCATTTGCGTTTTCCATCACTGTAGCTTCTGTATGTAGCAGCGCTGGGATCATTGTGGGACGTTGTTCATATTACGTTGGACCTAAGGGGGTGTTTTTTGAGTAAATAAATTGTTGAAAGTGGGTTTGCTTTTTTATTACTTAAAGCTAGCTGTAGTACCCGGGCATTGCCCGGGATAGTAATTGTCTCTGTGTCTCTCTCCCAGTCTCTGTCTGTTTGTCTCTGTCTGTCTGTCTCTGTGTCTGTCTCTGTCTGTGTCACTTTCTCTGTCTCTTTACGTCTGTCTCTTTCCATGTCTGTCTCGTTCCCTATCTGTCTCTTTCCCAATCTGTCTCTTTCCCTGTCCGTCACTTTCCCAGTCTTTCTCATTCCAGGTCTGTCTTGTTCCAGGTCTGTCTAGTTCCAGGTCTGTCTCAGTCCCCGTCTGTCTCTTTCCCCATCTGTCTCTTTCCCTATCTGTCTCTTTCCCCATCTGTCTTTTTCCCCGTCTGCCTCTTTCCCTGTCTGTCTCTTTCCTCTTCTGTCTTTTTCCCTGTCTGTCTCTTTCCCCATCTGTCTCTTTCCCTATCTGTCTCTTTCCCTATCTGTCTCTGTCTCTTTCCCTGTCTCTTTCCTTGTCTCTGTCTCTTTCCCTGTCCTTATTCTTGTCTCTGTCTCTTTCCCTGTTTCTGTCTCTTTCCCTGTCTCTTTTCCTATCTGTCTCTTTCCCTGTCTGTCTCTCTCTTCGTCTCTTTCCCTGTCTGTCTGTTTCTGTCTGCCTCTGTCTCTTTGACTGTCTCTATCTCTCTGTCTCTTTCCCTGTCTGCCTGTCTCTTTCCCTGTCTGTCTCTCTCTCTCTCTCTTTCCCCCTCTGTTTCTGTCTGTCTCTGTCTGTCTCTGTCTCTCTGTCTCTGTCTCTCTGTCTCTTTCCCTGTCTGCCTCTTACTCTCGCTGTGCCTATGTTTGTCTGTCTGTCTCTGTCTCTCAACCGACATCTTATTACCTCACACATAAGCTTCTTATACTAACAATTTATTTTGTTCCTATAGCAAACACTCACAGCTGCTATTAATAACCTATAGTTCGCAGCTCCATTGACTTTAATGGAGGCAGGTTTTTTGGAGAGTAACTGTAAAGCGCGGGGTTACATTTTCCCATCAAAATATAGTCTATTTTTTTTCCTGAGACACATGGGGTGTCTGTGCAAAATTTTTTGATTGTAAATGTGACGGTGCAGATTCCTTTAGGGGACATACATACACACATACATACACTCAGCTTTATATATTAGATAATGGATTTTTGTGTGTTTGTATTTTTTTCTTTCTAGTTTCAGGGTTGGTAATGTGGGGGTTTTCATAGACACTTCCCCATTACCAACTCAGGGTTTGATTATATACGTACAGTATGTGTGTGTGTATATATATATATATATATATATATATATATATATATAGGGGGCATTGCTCTAGAATCACTGCGTTGAGAAACACGTGATGGTGTCTCCGCAGTGGTGGATGTTGATCTCCCTAAGGTCAACCATCCTTGCTCACATAGTCTTTTACTAGGCAATGTCCCACTAGCCAGATTCCTACTCCACACTGATGAGGGGCAAATACCCCGAAACGGCTGTCTGTGGATTGATACCATGTTTGGCATAGGTGGTCTCCTTGATTGGAGACTGCCCTTCCCGTGGTTGTTCCTTCCCGATGAAAGACCTGGCTAGTTTCCTGCCAGCGTTGAGAAACATGTGATGGTGTCTCCGCAGGCCTTCTTGCTTTGTATATATATATATACATATATATATATATACTAGCTGTACTACCTGGCTTCGCCCGGGTTAATAACTGCTGTTAACAAAATAGAATGCATTAACAAAAATGTATTCTGCACAAAAACACCACAAAACAAATAGATAGAAATGTAATTATTAAATTGTTGCCTATATTAACCAATCAGAGCTCAGATTAATTAACTGTAGCAAAATAGAAGCTAAGCTGTGATTGGTTGCTTTTGGCAGCCTGATAAATCTCCAGGCAACAGAAAGCCCTCCCCCCTGACAGTATATATTAGCTCACACATACACATATAGACAGGTCATGTGACTGACAGCTGCCGTATTTCCTATGTGGTACATTTGTTGTTCTTGTAGTTTGGCTGCTTATTAATCAGATTTTTATTTTTGAAGGATAATACCAGACTTGTGTGTGTTTAGGGCGATTATGTGGCGAGGTTGGTATATGTGTGGTGAGATGTGTGCTGAGGGTGGTATATGTGTTCAAGCACATGGTAGTGTGTGGCGCATTTTGTGTGTGTGTTCATATCCCCGAGTGTGGTGAATATCCCATGTCGGGGCCCACCTTAGCAACTGTACGGTATATACTCTTTGTCGCCATCGCTCTCATTCTTTAAGTCCCCCTTGTTCACATCTGGCAGCTGTCAATTTGCCCCCAACACTTTTCGTTTCCCTTTTTCCCCATTATGTAGATAGGGGCAAAATTGATTTGTAAATTGGAACGCGCGGGGTTAAAATTTCGCCTCACAACATAGCACCCAGCGCTGCCCGGGATAGTAACTGTCTCTCTGGTTCTCTCCTATTCTCTGTCTGTCTCCCCCTCTGTATATATCTCTCTGTCTCTCTATCTATCTCTTTGTCTGTCTGTCTCTTTCCCTGTCTGTCTCTGACTGTCTCTGTCTATTTACCTGTCTGTCTATCTATCTCTTTCCCTGTCTGTCTATCTATCTCTGTCACTTTCCCTGTCTGTCTCTTTCCCTCTGTTTCCCTGTCTGTCTCTTTCACTGTCTGTCTCTTTCCCTGTCTTTCCCTGTCTGTCTCTTTCCCTGTGTCTGTCTTTTTGTCTGTCTCTTTACCTGTCTGTGTCTGTCTCTTAACCTGTGTCTCTCTTTCCCTGTCTGTCTGTTTCCCTGTCAGTCTGTCTCTTTGTCTGTGTCTGTCTCTTTGTGTCTGTCTCTTACCCTGTCTATGTCTGTTTCTTTCCCTGTCTGTGTCTGTCTCTTTCCCTGGCTGCATTGTGACACGCCAACATTCCATATAAGGGCGTGGCTGCGCATTCTTCTGAAGTTCTGGCTGCACTGTGGCTCCCAGCTCCATTCGCTTTAATGGAGGCAGGTTTTTTGGTGAATAACTGTAAAGCGCGGGGTTAAAATTTCCCCTCAAAACATAGCCTATGACGCTCTTGGGGTCCAGAAGTGTGAGTGTGCAAAATTTGTGGCTGTAGCTGCGACGGTGCAGATGCCAATCCCGGACATACATACATACACACATACATACATACATACACACATTCAGCTTTATATATTAGATATATATAATTTTTATTTAAAATCAGAGTTGAACAAGGCTTTTTAATAAGCTTTAATGCGTTGTCTTTTATATGTACATGGTTATGTTAACACATTTGACTGTATCTTGTTGGATCCATCAGGAGCGCCAACTCCGGTCTTATCATCTCTCCAATCTTTTACTTATGTACGGTCCCTTTTTCTTTACAGGATTTCATTGTTGTACTGTCAATAAGTTTTTACAGCACAGTTTGTCTAGACATTTTACTCTCAAACATCGACTGGATCACAATCCTTCCAATATTCCTATAGAGACACCAAAACAGGCTGCAAAGGCTCGCGAGGTGGATATTGGATTTATAATTGCTCATGTTTGTATCTGAACTGACTCGATGAACTTGTTGAAACGGCTAATCAATAATATCTTACACATGTATGTATGTGAGTACATGCACATATAGTGCCTTGAAAATGTATTTATGCCCTGTGAACTTTTCCACATTTTTTTCATATTACGCCCACAAACGTTAATGTATTTTATTGGGATATTATGTAATATACCAACAATAGATAGCAAGTATTTATATAGTATAAAGGAAATGATACATGGTTTTCTAAATATTTTACAGATCTCACATTAAGGACAACCTATGCAAGGAGTTTGTATGTTTGTGTGGGTTTCCTCCCACACTCCAAAGATATACTGACAAGGAATTTAGATGGTTAGATCCAATGGGGACAGTGATGAGCACATCTGTAAAGGTCTGCGAAATTAATTGTGCAATACAACTAAGTAAAATAAATTAATATAAATCTGAAAAATGGGACATGCACTTGTATTCAGTCCCCGAGTCAATACGTTGTAGGATCACATTTCTTTCGGTGTATGTCTCTACCAGATTTCTCAGTGGAGGAAGACGGATGATATGGGGATATTTCACTACCAAAGGCATTGGATACTTGACCAGGATCGATGGTGGTCTCAATGCTGAGCTATATGTGGGTATGCTACAAGACAAGTTACTCCATACACTCGAGTACTATTAGTCTGAAAAGAAAAACATAGTGTTCCAGTAGGACAACGACCCAAAATATATGGTTTGATTGGCAAAGAAATGGCTCAATGGTAAGTGGCAAGTGCTGAATTGGCCCCACAGTCCCCAGACCTCAACCCAATTTAACAATTATGGGTATAGTTGAAGGAAAAGCTGTATACATACCCAAGAGAGCGACCAGTATACACAAACATTGGGAACACGTAGAAGAGACCTAAGATCAGATTTCAATGGGTCAATCTGATTGAGAACCCAGAAGGATTCAGGCAGTATTGAAAGTCAAAGGTGTATTTACAGAATAATAACAAAATAATAAAAATTATTTTTAGGAGCAAAACAGTAACAATGCAGTGACATGACAAGAATCTGCATAACTAACCATATGCTAAATAGTGGCAAGTCAAATTTATGTATGAGATAGCCAAGATGATTGTCTATAAAATGAAGGTAGTCTCACACTCAAAGTTGTAGTGGATGGTGAGATATGAAGCCTAAAATAAAAAAGTTCAAAACATTGTTACCCTTTTGCTCATCAGTGTATGTGTATGTATATGTATATATATATATATATATATATATATATATATATATATATACACAGTTAGGTCCAGAAATATTTGGACAGTGACACAATTTTCGCGAGTTGGGCTCTGCATGCCACCACATTGGATTTGAAATGAAACCTCTACAACAGAATTCAAGTGCAGATTGTAACGTTTAATTTGAAGGTTTGAACAAAAATATCTGATAGAAATTGTAGGAATTGTACACATTTCTTTACAAACACTCCACATTTTAGGAGGTCAAAAGTAATTGGACAAATAAACCAAACCCAAACAAAATATTTTTATTTTCAATATTTTGTTGCGAATCCTTTGGAGGCAATCACTGCCTTAAGTCTGGAACCCATGGACATCACCAAACGCTGGGTTTCCTCCTTCTTAATGCTTTGCCAGGCCTTTACAGCCGCAGCCTTCAGGTCTTGCTTGTTTGTGGGTCTTTCCGTCTTAAGTCTGGATTTGAGCAAGTGAAATGCATGCTCAATTGGGTTAAGATCTGGTGATTGACTTGGCCATTGCAGAATGTTCCACTTTTTTGCACTCATGAACTCCTGGGTAGCTTTAGCAACAACCAGGACAGTTAAAGCAGACTTATATAAGGTAAAAGGCAACAACTTCAGGGACATATTGAAACAGCAGAAAAAAAGTCTTTAAATTTGCCTTATATTACATCATATCCCATGGCCCAAGAACCACCAACACCAAAGTAAGTTGCACATAGAAAAACTTTAATTGGTTGGGTCAAGCATATAAATATTACATGGGATATAAAAATTGTGACAAGTAAGAAGGTTAAATGACATATAAGAGCGAATAAAGAACCCCATGTGGGGCTGCATGGATCAAATTAGGTGCACACAAAAGGGTGTACTCCCAGCAGGGCCAGTGCAAGTGCCTTTTACAAAACGCAGGTTCACCTAATCAAGAACTCTAGGCACATTACAAATAAATGAACAGGAATATATTCCCAGCAGAGCCAGTGTAAGTGCCTATACAAAAGATAAATTCACAGTCAGTGACAGAATAACACTTTAATAGATGACAATAGGCATGTTACTCACACACATCATCCGGTGAACAGGGATATGTTCCCAGCAAGGTCAGTGTAAATGCCATTGCAATAAACAGGTTCACAGTGAGTGATAGAGTAACACTTAAGTATATGAACATAGGCACACTGCCCAGGCATCTAGTCCAATGGACAGGGATATATTCCCAGCAGGGCCAGTGTACGTGCCTATATCATAAACAGGTTCACAGCAAATGACAGAGTAACACTTTAGTGAATGACAATGGGCACATTACACAAACACATGGTCCAACGGACAGGGAAGTATTCCCAGCAAAACCAATGTAAGTGCCTTTCCAAGTTCACAGTAATGACAGGATAACACTTAGTACATAATCATAGGCACATTACCCAAACACATAGCCCGGTGGATATTCCACCAATTATAGCACTCACATGCAGTCACACAAGGGGAAAAAAGTCCCAATACGTATTTCGTGATGACTTCCTCAGGGGACCATGGACAAAAGGAGGGAAATGGTTGCATTTATACACTAGTGTATATTAGATCATTTGCAGCACCTGTCGCGGCTACAGAGCACTAAGGCACACTGAGCAGGCGTGGGTGGCTACTCCAGCATCACCTGGGCCAGGGAAAACCCCTTTGATGACGTCAATATTACCCAGGGGAAGCTTCAAGGAGAGCCACACACACTGCACATGTGCAGAGCCGCAAACAGGAAGTAAAGCTGCAAATGCCATGTCTACTCCTGGCAAAAGAAAGGGCAAATCACATTGGGAATCATACAAAGTGCATAGCACTATAGAGGGATAAGAATACATATAATTACATCATAATTACATCCAGTACTGTATACATAGAGCGTAAGGACATTATTCATGCATATAACAACATATTAAACAGTAAGACGCAGTCCAGTGAACAATCTCATATAGACGATCAGGATATACTGTATTCCTTCCCAGCTCATTCTCCAATGCAGGCAGACCACCAGGTTAGTGACACAGAAATATTGCACCAAGAGCACAAACGTAGACAACTGTAGAAAAAAGAGGACACAAAGAATCCAGTTAAAAAAATATTTATAAAAACCATTATGTACAAAGCAGATTCAATCACAGGGGATCCGCAACCAAACAAATATTGCCCGTAATGGGGTATATGTCAAACGCAGACGAGACCTACTGGATTATAAATAGGAACTAAAGGTCTGCCTCTCATTCAAACCTCGAGGGGCCACTGTGTCGAGGAGAAATATCCAACGACATTCAACCCGTGCCAACACCTTATGAATATTACCACCCCTCAATCCAAGGTGTACACGGTCAATCCCCCTCACCTTAAAGCTTGAGGGGTCAGACCCGTGATGCACCCTAAAATGGCGGGGGATGGTCTTCAGGGAATCAACATCCTCAGGTTTCGCTTTTTTAGCCGCGATGATGTCCCTAGTATGCTCCCTCGTCCGGACCCGCAATTCACGACTAGTGAGTCCGACATATATTAAGTCGCAAGCGCACGTAGCGTAATAAATTACGCCCGTGCTACTGCAAGAAATATATTGCCGGATCTCGAATGTTTTGGAGCCGTCCGAGGAGGCAAAGGATGTTGCCCTGATGATGTTACCGTGACGGCACGCAATGCATGAGCCACATGGAAATGATCCACAGATAGAACGTCCCATCATAAATGGTGGTTTCTTTTGTGCCACATAGTGGCTGTGGACCAACATATCACGTAGGCTCCGGCCCCGACGTGCCGTCATGAGGGGTCGGTCTGGAAGCATATCTTTCAGCACAGGTTCCGTTTGTAGGACAGACCAGTGCTTAGTTAATATGCCACGAATATGATCCCATTGACGGTTGAATGAGGAGATAAAACGCACCTTCGGTTCAGCAGGCTTCGTCTTATCAGGATTGAAACGTAAAAGAAGTCGGTCTCTCGGAGCTACTTTAGCCCGACTATAGGCCTTTTTAATGGATCTGGAGCTGTACCCTCTCTCCCTGAATCTATCACGCATCTCACTGGCCCTACCCTCAAATGTATCCGTCTCTGAGCAAATCCGTTTCAAACGGATAAATTGCCCAGTAGGGATAGCATTGATGGTCGAATGCGGATGGCCAGAAGATGCGTGTAACAAAGCATTCACAGAGGAGGGTTTCCGATAGATGTCAGTGGTCAGAAGACCCTGATCATTAATGGAAATGCCAATGTCCAAAAAATCGACCCTAGTCGGATCAGCCTGATAAGTGAGGTAGATGTTATAAGAATTGGAGTTCAAGTGGCGCACAAAGCCCTCAAGCTCCGGGGCGGTCCCCCCCCAGATGACAAAGATGTCATCGATGAAGCGGAGCCAGCACTGCACATGGGAGCTGGCCGGCACGCCGTCGCCGAAAACCTCCCTCTCCCAGTATCCCAGGAAGAGGTTTGCGTACGACGGCGCGCAAGCCGCCCCCATCGCAGTGCCGCGCCGCTGGAGGAAGAACCGCTCACCGAAGGTGAAGGCGTTGTGCGTCAGTACGAACTCCAATAATTCCAGAATCAGGTGTTGTAATGGTGGTGCCCAATTGCTCATACCCAGGAAATACTCAACTGCCTGCAGGCCGTGCTCGTGACAGATATTCGTGTATAAGGTCTCGACATCCAGAGTCGCCAGCAAAATCCCACGCTCAACCGTCAAGCCATCAATCCTCCTAAGGACGTCCGAAGTGTCTCTGACATGGGAGGGCAGCGTCTCAACCAAAGGTTGGAGATAGAAATCGATAAATTTGCATACTGCATCGCATAGCCCTCCGATGCCAGAGACAATCGGACGTCCCGGGGGAACCCGAGGGTTTTTATGTATTTTAGGCAAGAGGTAGAACGTGGGTGTTACCGGCATATCTGGAAGGAGACCATCATACATCTTTTTAGTAATGGTACCTGAGGCAAGAGCATTCTCGAGTATGAGCATCAGCTGGGTGAGGAAAACACTAGTTGGATTAGAGGGCAGCATCTGGTAAAAGTCTGCATTTCTTAGTTGTTTATATACCTCCCGCTCGTACATGGCAGATGGCCAGACCACCACGTTACCCCCCTTATCCGCCGGTTTAATGATTACTCCCTCCATTTTCCTTAATTCCTCAAGGGCCCGTCGATGTTTAACAGAAAGGTTGTTATTTTTTACTCTCTTGGAGAGAGATCTCAAGTCACCCATAACTAGGTCATGGAAGACTTGGACCTGAGGGCACAGCGAAAATGGGGGGAACGTGGTGGAGCGCGGGTACAAACGTGTAGGAAAAATATTATCCAACTCACCAGATGCCTGTCCCTCCAATTCTTCAAGTATCCGCACAGCCTCCTCCTCCCTCTCCATGGTACAGGGATTCAGACTGGATCCTCTAGCGTGTATTTTATGGAGAACCACCTTTCTGAGGAACAGATTCAGGTCCTTAGCGACTGTAAAAAGATCAAAACTACAATCAGGTACAAAGGTTAAACCTAATTTTAGGACCTCAATCTGGTCATCAGACAGTTGGACCTGAGACAAGTTAATCACCTCCAGTAATTACCTCCATGTAATATTTATATGCTTGACCCAACCAATTAAAGTTTTTCTATGTGCAACTTACTTTGGTGTTGGTGGTTCTTGGGCCATGGGATATGATGTAATATAAGGCAAATTTAAAGACTTATCCTGGGTAGCTTTGGCTGTATGCTTGGGGTCATTGTCCATCTGTACTATGAAGCGCCGTCCGATCAACTTTGCGGCATTTGGCTGAATCTGGGCTGAAAGTATATCCCGGTACACTTCAGAATTCATCCGGCTACTCTTGTCTGCTGTTATGTCATCAATAAACACAAGTGACCCAGTGCCATTGAAAGCCATGCATGCCCATGCCATCACGTTGCCTCCACCATGTTTTACAGAGGATGTGGTGTGCCTTGGATCATGTGCCGTTCCCTTTCTTCTCCAAACTTTTTTCTTCCCATCATTCTGGTACAGGTTGATCTTTGTCTCATCTGTCCATAGAATACTTTTCCAGAACTGAGCTAGCTTCATGAGGTGTTTATCAGCAAATTTAACTCTGGCCTGTCTATTTTTGGAATTGATGAATGGTTTGCATCTAGATGTGAACCCTTTGTATTTACTTTCATGGAGTCTTCTCTTTACTGTTGACTTAGAGACAGATACACCTACTTCACTGAGAGTGTTCTGGACTTCAGTTGATGTTGTGAATGGGTTCTTCTTCACCAAAGAAAGTATGCGGCGATCATCCACCACTGTTGTCATCCGTGGACGCCCAGGCCTTTTTGAGTTCCCAAGCTCACCAGTCAATTCCTTTTTTCTCAGAATGCACCCGACTGTTGATTTTGCTACTCCAAGCATGTCTGCTATCTCTCTGATGGATTTTTTCTTTTTTTTCAGCCTCAGGATGTTCTGCTTCACCTCAATTGAGAGTTCCTTAGACCGCATGTTGTCTGGTCACAGCAACAGCTTCCAAATGCAAAACCACACACCTGTAATCAACCCCAGACCTTTTAACTACTTCATTGATTACAGGTTAACGAGGGAGACGCCTTCAGAGTTAATTGCAGCCCTTAGAGTCCCTTGTCCAATTACTTTTGGTCCCTTGAAAAAGAGGAGGCTATGCATTACTGAGCTATGATTCCTAAACCCTTTCTCCGATTTGGATGTGAAAACCCTCATATTGCAGCTGGGAGTGTGCACTTTCAGCCAATATTATATATATAATTGTATTTCTGAACATGTTTTTGTAAACAGCTAAAATAACAAAACTTGTGTTACTGTCCAAATATTTCTGGCCCTGACTGTATATATATATATATATATATATATATATATGTACTCACTCTTTATGATATGGTTCTTTATTGTCATGTTATATCTTTAATTACCTTCTTGAGGTAGACTTGTGGTTTATTTTAAGGGCTTTTTTTTAGAAATACTATTTTTTTTTCTGTGGTGTTATAACCTTTGACCCAATCCCATTATGTAATATTCTGTCTTATCATGTACTATATATAAATCTGTTTATTATTGTAATTTGCGTGAGGAAGGTACTGGTCTAACCTGTTACTTCCATTTTGCTGTTCTTCATAGCTACATAGATCAGCAATGCAATTAGTTAATTATTTTTTTAATTTTTCAACCCCCAATATACATGCAATGCACATGGGGACAAGTGGGTCCCAGTACATTGTTGGATACATGGACAACAGTAACCGAACTAGTGCAAGTGTTGGGCATGAGTGCTCAGCATTAATGGTGCGGCCTTAGGACCTGAGCCTACTCCATATTTCACAGGCACTAGCCGTGGTGTATACCCAATCCAAGCCTACAATAGGTATGATTACAGAATTTTAATCCCTTAAATGTAGAGAAAAGTGGTTCTATGGAGGTTTGGTTTGCCAGCAGCAAATGAGCCTAGCTCCACAGGCTCAAGCTTGACCCGAACCCCACAGTAAGTAACTGATTGGCAGTTTGAGTCTCCACCCATAAACAGTCAACCATAAGCCAATCACTTCCTTGGGAGGGTGGGAGGGCTTTTTCAAACAATTTTTTGGGTTGCACATTACATCTGATCACGCTTTTGTTACCCCCAGTGTGCACCATTCAAATACTGCCACAGGGCTGAGCACCGAGTGTACCTGAGCACCGCGTTGCTCAAATGAGTGAAGTTTGCACGTAAAGCATCCGAACCCTAAACCCGATCCTTGATTTTTTTTTAAGTTGGCGTTCGGTTCGACTATCGAACTTCAGCTTCGCTCATCTATACTTAAATGTCACTATCAATTATGAAAATGGTATTTAAGATTCAATGGAACCTTGGTTTATGAGAACAATCCGTTCTGTGACTGTGCTTGTAAACCAAGTAACTCGTCTAGCAAAGCAAGATTTCCCATAGGAAATCATTGGAATGCAGACAATTCGTTCTACAACTTGTTCAATGTCCCATCCTGGTCCCCTATTGTGCCATTCCACACACACAAACACACACAAACATACACATGCACACAAAAACACACATATTATGCTCACCTTACCTTACGTTCCCTCGCCGACCTCCTGATTTTTGTAGTTCGCTGGTACAGGATGTGAATCGGGTAACTATCGCAACCGATGCAGGACCTTCTGCTGCCAGCGCGCTGACATCAAAGGCAGGAGTCACTTGCCTCTGATTGGTCCCCACACTGCCTTTGAGAAGCGGCTGACAGCGGAAGTTCCTCCATTGTCGCAATGGTTACCCGATTCACATTCTGAACCGGCGAACTACAAGAACAAGGAGGTCGGCGAGGGAACGGAAAGTAAGGTGAGCATAATATGAGTGTGTGCGTGCCCGTTTGTGTGTGTTTGTGCGGACTAAAAGAGTGGGTCAGAGCGCGGTGAAAGTACGCAACTGGAAGTGTGTGCGGTGAGTATTTGCTCGTACAGCAAAGCTTGCTCGTAAACAGAGTTACGAATTTACAGCAAGCTTTGCTCGTATCGCGAAATGCTCACAAACCGGGTTACTCGTAAACTGAGGTTCCACATTATCAGATATTGGGGGCAATGGTGTTGCCATAAATACGCTGATATCTGCCATGTTTGTGCACCTGTAACGCCCAGTCGGCATAGGAGATTTGATATTTAACAGTACAATGCAATGTTTCAGTGTATGGTATAAGTGATCTCAGGTCCTTGTGCCCTAGAGGAACTAAAAAAAGAAATTGTGAAAAAAAATCCTTTTTACTTAGACTCCTCTGGCTTGGACTTGTCTCTCTATCAGCAGTTCTCTTGTAAAGAACAAAGGATTGCTCAGCAAAGAGAGCTCATGCATGGGAGACTCAGGGAAGATAGCTGATAGTCAAATTATTAGCCAAGCCTCAGGGGCACTTTGCACACTACGACATCGCAGGTGCGATGTCGGTGGGGTCAAATTGAAAGTGACGCACATCCGGTGTTGCTCTCGATATCGTAGTGTGTAAATCCTTTTTGATATGATTAACGAGTGCAAAAGTGTCAAAATCTTATCATCGGTGTAGCGTCGGTCATTTCCATAATTTCGGAAGGACTGATGTTACGATGTTGTTGCTCGTTCCTGCGGCAGCACACATCGCTGTGTGTGAAGCCGCAGGAGTGAGGAACATCTCCTACCTGCGTCCTGCGGCTCACACCGGCTATGCAGAAGGACAGAGGTGGGCGGGATGTTTACGTCCCGCTCATCTCCGCCCCTCCGCTTCTATTGGCCGTCTGCCGTGGGACGTCGCTATGACGCCGCATGACCCGCCCCCTTAATAAGGAGGCAGTTCGCCGGCCAGAGTGACGTCGCAGGGCAGGTGAGTGCATGTGAAGCTGCCGTAGCGATAATGTTCGCTACGGCAGCTATCACAAGATATCGCAGCTGCGACGGGTGCTGGGACTATCGTGCTCGGTATCGCAAGCATCGGCTTGCGATGTCGTAGTGTGCAAAGCCCGCCTTAGTTTGGCCAACAGATATCTATAGTTTATTGGCTAAATAATACTCTGTGTTTGCTTTTTTAAGATTGTTCGCGGCGCATTACCAACGATACTCTCGAAGTGTGTAACAACAATGGTAGGTTTATTCAGGAACAATCAGTAAAACATATGAAGCTTAGTAAATCAGCAAGTAATCATTTCTGTGTGTCTCTATCTGGAGCTCCTGCAGCAAGCATCCTCCCACATAGAACACAGGAAGGAAGAATACAGTCACATGCTCTTCCTGTGACCTCTTTTCTACCTTTTTTTTTCTACCTTTATTAACAGCACACAAACCTAAGAACTTAACAATCATAGACAGGAATGGAGTTGTTGCACTAAACATATTCCAACAAAGATAGATAGATAGAGGGATAGATAGATAGATAGATAGATAGATAGAGGGATAGATAGATAGATAGATAGATAGATAGATAGATAGATAGATAGATAGAGGGATAGATAGATAGATAGATAGATAGATAGATAGAGGGATAGATAGATGGATAGATGGATAGATAGATGGATGGATGGATGGATAGATAGATAGATAGATAGATAGATAGAGGGATAGATATTGTAGATAGATATATAGATATTGTAGATAGATGGATAAATAGATAGATACAGTGCCTACAAGTAGTATTCAACCCCCTGCAGATTTAGCAGGTTTGATAAGATGCAAATAAGTTAGAGCCTGCAAACTTCAAACAAGAGCAGGATTTATTAACAGATGCATAAATCTTACAAACCAACAAGGTATGTTGCTCAGTTAAATTTTAATAAATTTTCAACATAAAAGTGTGGGTCAATTATTATTCAACCCCTAGGTTTAATATTTTGTGGAATAACCCTTGTTTGCAGTAACAGCTAATAATCGTCTTTTATAAGACCTGATCAGGCCGGCACAGGTCTCTGGAGTTATCTTGGCCCACTCCTCCATGCAGATCTTCTCCAAGTTATCTAGGTTCTTTGGGTGTCTCATGTGGACTTTAATCTTGAGCTTCTTCCACAAGTTTTCAATTGGGTTAAGGTCAGGAGACTTACTAGGCCACTGCAACACCTTGATTTTTTCCCTCTTGAACCAGGCCTTGGTTTTCTTGGCTGTGTGCTTTGGGTCGTTGTCTTGTTGGAAGATGAAATGACGACCCATCTTAAGATCCTTGATGGAGGAGCGGAGGTTCTTGGCCAAAATCTCCAGGTAGGCCGTGCTATCCATCTTCCCATGGATGTGGACCAGATGGCCAGGCCCCTTGGCTGAGAAACAGCCCCACAGCATGATGCTGCCACCATCATGCTTGACTGTAGGGATGGTATTCTTGGGGTCGTATGCAGTGCCATCCAGTCTCCAAACGTTACGTGTGTGGTTGGCACCAAAGATCTCGATCTTGGTCTCATCAGACCAGAGAACCTTGAACCAGTCTGTCTCAGAGTCCTTCAAGTGATCATGAGCAAACTGTAGACGAGCCTTGACATGACGCTTTGAAAGTAAAGGTACCTTACGGGCTCGTCTGGAACGGAGACCATTGCGGTGGAGTACGTTGCTTATGGTATTGACTGAAACCAATGTCCCCACTGCCATGAGATCTTCCCGGAGCTCCTTCCTTGTTGTCCTTGGGTTAGCCTTGACTCTTCGGACAAGCCTGGCCTCGGCACGGGAGGAAACTTTCAAAGGCTGTCCAGGCCGTGGAAGGCTAACAGTAGTTCCATAAGCCTTCCACTTCCGGATGATGCTCCCAACAGTGGAGACAGGTAGGCCCAACTCCTTGGAAAGGGTTTTGTACCCCTTGCCAGCCTTGTGACCCTCCACGATCTTGTCTCTGATGGCCTTGGAATGCTCCTTTGTCTTTCCCATGTTGACCATGTATGAGTGCTGTTCACAAGTTTGGGGAGGGTCTTAATTAGTCAGAAAAGGCTGGAAAAAGAGATAATTAATCCAAACATGTGAAGGTCATTGTTCTTTGTGCCTGAAATACTTCTTAATACTTTAGGGGAACCAAACAGAATTCTGGTGGTTTGAGGGGGTTGAATAATAAATGACCCTCTGAATAAACTTTTCACAATTTAAAAAAAAAAAAAAAAAAAGAAATAACATTCTTTTTTGCTGCAGTGCATTTCACACTGCTAAAACTGCATGGGGTTGAATACTACTTGTAGGTACTGTAGATAGATAGAGGGATAGATAAAGTGCCTTGCAAAAGTATTCGGCCACCCTTGAATTTTTCAACCTTTTCCCACATTTCAGGCTTCAAACATAAAGATGAAAACATTTAAATTTTATGGAATCAACAAGTGGGACACAATTGTGAAGTTGAACGAAATTTATTGCTTATTTTAAACATTTATAAAAAATAAAAAACTGAAAATTGGGGCGTGCAATATTATTCATCCCCTTTAACACTAGAACTACTGGACATGTGACACCTATATAGAAATACATAGTGCAAAGTAGTCAAAATGACTACCTCAGTAGTTCTAGTGTTAAGTTAATACTTTGTAGCGCCACCTTTTGCTGCGATTACAGCTGCAGTCGCTGGGGTATGTGTCTATCAGTTTTGCACATCGACAGACTGAAATTCTTGCCCATTCTTCCTTTGTAAACAGCTGGAGCTGAGTGAGGTTGGATGGAGAGCAGAACAGCAGTTTTCAGCTCTTTCCACAGATTCTCGATTGGATTCAGGTCTGGACTGTGACTTGGCCATTCTAACACCTGGATACATTTATTTGTGAACCATTCCATTGTAGATTTTGCTTTATGTTTGGGATCATTGTCTTGTTGGAAGACTAATATCCGTCCCAGTCTCAGGTCTTTTGCAGACTCCAACAGGTTTTCTTCAAGAATAGTCCTGTATTTGGCTCCATCCACCTTCCCATCAATTTTAACTATCTTCCCTGTCCCTGCTGAAGAAAAGCAGGCCCAAACCATGATGCTGCCACCACCATGTTTGACAGTGGGGATGGTGTGTTTAGGGTGATGAGTTTTGTTGCTTTTACACCAAACATATCGTTTGGCATTGTGCTCAAAAAGTTCAATTTTGGTTTCATCTGACCAGAGCATCTTCTTCCACATGTTTAGTGTGTCTCCCAGGTGGCTTGTGGCAAACTTTAAATGACACTTTTTATGGATATCTTTGAGAAATGGCTTTCTTCTTGCCACTCTTCCATAAAGGCCAGATTTGTGCAGTGTACGACTGATTGTTGTCCTATGGACAGACTCTCCCACCTCAGCTGTAGATCTCTGCAGTTCATCCAGAGTGATCATGGGCCTCTTGGCTGCATCTCTGATCAGTCTTCTCCTTGTTGGAGATGAAATTTTTGAGGGATGGCCGGGTCTTGGTAGATTTTCAGTGGTATGATACTCCTGTCATTTCAATATGATCGCTTGCACAGTGCTTCTTGGGATGTTTAAAGTTGTGGAAATCTTTTTGTAACCAAATCCGGCTTGAAACTTCTCCACAACAATATCACGGACCTGCCTGTTGTGTTCCTTGGTCTTCATGATGCTCTCTGTGCTTTAAACAGAACAGTGAGACTATCACAGAGCAGGTGCATTTATACGGAGACTTGATTACACACAGGTGGATTATATTTATCATCATCAGTCATTTAGGACAACATTGGATCATTCAGAGATCCTCAATGAACCTCTGGAGTGAGTTTTCTGCACTGAAAATAAAGGGGCCGATTAATATTGCACGCCCCAATTTTCAGTTTATTATTTTTTATAAAAGTTTAAAATAAGCAATAAATTTCGTTCAACTTCACAATTGTGTCCCACTTGTTGTTGATTCTTCACCATAAAATTTAAATGTTTTATCTTTATGTTTGAAGCCTGAAATGTGGGAAAAGGTTGAAAAATTCAAGGGGGCCAAATACTTTGGCAAGGCACTGTAGATAGATAGAAAGATAGACAGATAGATAGATAGATGACTTTTTTCCTGATCCCTTCCACTCCGTTCGGTTTTTGTACTATATAGAAGAATTGACATGAAGGAGTTTATGTTCTCTCTATCATAAAGGAAATCAATAAAATTTAACACTGGGGAAAGATAAATGACAGAGTAAAGTCAAAAACCCAATGAACGTTTTGTAGCTTTGGGATATGAACCTTGATATTTTCTCAACAGTTTAGTAAAAATTAACAGACTTGAAAGGCAGCAAAGTTAGCAATTAGAGCACACTTAAGATAATTTAGCAGCACTTAGAGTCAGTCACTTAGAAGCTGCACAGTACTTTAGATTTTAGGATGTGTAGACGACGCCTGGAGCTTGATTCTGTGCACTTGCTACACATACTTTGGATTTAAGTAATATACTCCAATAATTATTCGAGCATTACTTTCAAGCATCATTACGGTACCTTGAGATGATAATTAAAGGTGTTATAATGAAAGGGATTTTATTTTTATTTTTCAGAATTGGCACCACTTGGTCCATGGGCTGTGCCCATTTTTGCAGTTCTCTCCCATTAACCAATGCTCTTTCTAATCTCAGGAAATACCTATCTTAGGTATTTGCTAGATTTTTTTTTTCACTTTCAGTTAATGCCTAAATTCTGCAACTTTCTAATATAATTTAAGGATAACTTCCTCTTTAGTGAAAGGGAACTTATTTAGGGTGCGTGCCCACAATCAGTATTTGCAGCGTTTTGGATGTAGCATGCTTCAGCTGCATCCAAAACGCTGCGATGTACAGTACAAGTGTGACGCCCTGGGCAAGCCAGGGGTCACAGGTCACAACACCACACGCACCCCACATTCCCTGCAGGTACACACAAGGTCAAAACTAAAATCCTTGTTGCCTTCCTCCAGGGCCTGGTGTCCACACCAGGGGGTGGGCCAGGCGGTGGGCTCCACCCACCAAGGAGTTCACAGCCCTGGAGGTGGGAGAACCACGCAGTTGAAGTCTAGCTGAGGACTAGAGTAGAGTTGAGCTAGGGAAGTGAAGGAGTAAAGATAGAGTTTTGAGGAGGAGGTGGAAGGAGTTGAAGTGGAGAGTTAGAAGTGGTAGAGGAGCTAAAGTAAGAGCAACAGAGAAAGTGACAGAAAGAAGCCTGAAGTTGGTCCGGGTGTGTGCCCCGGACTGAGACAGCAAGGTTGGCAGATGGCGGTGACTGTCTGCAGGCGAGACTGATTGGAGGTTGCCGAAAGGACCGTGGACGGGTGGTGACCCGGCGGTACCGGAGCGGTATACGAAGATTAGTCAGCACCAGGGCAGGGGCCTTTCGGATCCCGGCAAGGCTAGGAGTCGCCGAATTTGCCAAATCCGTCAGTGAAGGGGACGACTGTCTCCCAACAACCAAGTCCCGTTGAAGGCAACAGTCCAACCGTTAAGGGGAGACACCGCCACCGCCAAGGCACCAGTTTCCCAGGGCCAGCGCCTGCGGGCAAGAGGGGAGCTCCTCCGGCTCATATCCAAGCTGGGGAGCGGGTTACCGGTGGGAACCCATCGCTACCAAACAACAACACATAGGTGCAGGGAAGAGACCGTCACTGTCAACTGCAGGGGAAGTCAGCACCGTAACCGTCTGAAGGACCCGTCCAACCAGCCGTTTGTTTACCGAGAACTGTGTCGTGTTTACTGGCTGAGTGAGTACCTCCGTGCCGTGCGGCACAGCGCTGCCCCTGCGCCCCTGCACCTCCACAGGCCCCATACCCGCCTGTCCACCATCCCAACCCCATCACTGGGCCCCGGGATCACCAACCCCTACCCACGTAGGGGCAACACAACAACTGGCTGCTCCACACCATCACTCCTGAGATCCCCAGCCAGAGCAGCGGTGGTGTACATTCAATCACCACAACCGTGGGTGGCGTCACGGACAATAAACTATCCCAAAACACCAATTCCCCTTTTCACTCACGGGCGAGGAGCGCCGTTCGAGTCCCCGGGATCCGGCCCATCACTCGAGCCACCGAGCAGCGGCAGGCCGCAGCAGCCGCAGCGGCAGCCGGACCCGAGCAGTGGGAGAGCGCGGCGTCCCCTCCTCCGCCCGCGACACAAGCATAGGAGACGGGATTTCTAGAAAGCCTGTGCCCACTGTACTTCTTTTTTCCGCAGCAAACACTGACCTGCGGTGTGTATTTCCAGACCGCACCATTTGAATCGTTTGTTGCGGATTCGCATGTGTCCTCCATGGGGAGAACACAAGTGATTCTCCTGCGGTTGAGACACACATACCCTTAAGGCCCCGTCACACGCAGCGACGTATCTAACGATATATCGCCGGGGTCACGGATTCCGTGACGCACATCCGGCATCGTTAGCGACGTCGTTGCGTGTGACAGCAAGGAACGACCATTAACGATTGAAAATACTCACGTTATCATCCATCGTTGACACGTCTTTCCTTTTCAAAAAATCGTTGATTGTTGAGCATGCAGGTTGTTCGTCGTTCCCGAGGCAGCACACATCGCTACGTGTGATACCTTGGGAACGACGAAGTACAGCTTACCTGTGGCCGCCGGCAATGAGGAAGGAAGGAGGTGGGCGGGATGTTACGGCTGCTCATCTCCGCCCCTCCGCTTCTATTGGGTGGTCGCTTATTGACACCGCTGTGACGCCAAACGAACCGTCCCCTTAGAAAGGAGGTGGTTCGCTGGTCACAGTGACGTCGCTAGTCAGGTAAGTCTGTGTGACGGCTCCTAACGATTTTTTGTGCCACAGGAAGCGATTTGCCCGTGACGCACAAACGACAGAGGGGGGTATGCTCGCTAGAAATATCGCAAATGATATCGCTGCATGTAACATCCCCTTTACACTGAGAAGCAGATTATATCAAGTCCTGGATACCAGAGCTGTAAAAAAAAACATGGACCGCACATCCAAAACGTATACATTGATATATCCTGGCTAAGCAAAAATTTACAAAATGACGTTACATGAGGTTCCTAGTTTAACTTTCTGATCAGACTATATGAAGCCATGTACCTGACAATACCACTGGCCTGGTGACGAGTAAACCCCCTAGGCCCCGTGGGGCGCTACACCACCACCCCACAGGCACAGACACACAGCAACAATGGCTGACATACAGCACCAACACCAAGTGAATAGATCTAAATAACTCACCTTCCACATCACTTCCCTGGTATTCGGCACATGGCACTGCATCTTAAATGTCAGAGAGCCACTTTGAGGTTGGCGTAAAAGTGGGCTCCATACAATGGGATCAGAAAGTTAAACTAAGAACCTTGTGTTCCCTTTTAAACATTTTTGTTTACCTGCAACATATCAGTGTATAAGTTTTAGATGTGTGGTCCATGGCTTTTTCTAAAGCTATTTATGTTTTACTCTGAGATGAATAAATGTGTCCAGTCAGACAAAGCTTTTTGTCATCTGAGAGCAGCATGATGTAAGCAAAGAGACCCTGATTGCAGTGATGTATCACTTAGATTACTGGGAGCAGCGGTGCTGATACATTCAAGGTTTCTATATTTAGCAATGCAGCAGAGCTGAGAAAGTTGACCCCGCCCACACCAGCCTGCCTATGTACAATGTCTGTAGATAGTGAGTTGCTGCCACAAGATATTTTTGCAGGCAACACCAACTGTCATGGCAGTGTCAGGATCTGTGGAGACTACAGATTCTTGCTTTCTGCCTTCAAGGCCTATGATCAGCATAAGGAGACAGGCTTTGGAATCCCATACTCACCCAACTTCAATAATGGATACCATATAAAGGACGCTAAGGAACAACCCGAACTAAGCTTTGACAAAGCTTTTTTTGGTCTGAAACGTGTAGCTGTTTATATGTCTATGGTTATTGATTTACCCTTCAGGGTCATATGAGTTGTTATAGGAACTTTTTGCTTTTCGGATTTTAACCTAGCAATAAAGCCTAGAAATTTTATCCAAGTTACTGGGAGCTGGCATTTATGTTCATTTTTCTGCTGCACTTCTAACACCAGACAGGGTGTATTCTGTGCTCCATAGAGGGGAGGCCAATGCACAGGTGAGCTGGCTAATTATGCATGTTGTAGAATAAAGTGCAACCACTTTGCCACAGCATGTAGGTTAGCGATCTTTCATTCTACTGCAAAGAGAGGGGAGAGGCTCCTGCTGCAGCCAATTGTATTATAGCTACACTAAGGAAAGTGCGGAGGAGAATAAGGGGGATATTGATGAGCTCCTGAGTTATGCAGAGAAAATGTATTTATATTATTCTCATTTTTAATTATAATATGAGGCAAAACCAAATACATTTTTTTATATTATTACCCAATAATCCCATTTTTCATTAACCCAAAACACACACTTCATTAAAAGTTCTATCTCTTCTCTAATAAGGAGATAATAATCAAGTGACAGAACATTACACTTGTTACGTACCCTAGTATTATCAGATTTATATTGAGGTTTTTGTATTGTTATTTTACAGTTTTCACAATAATCCTCATGCCATCCTATTACTCAGTAATTCCATTTTTCATTAACCCAAGAGACACATATGGTCACAAATTTGATCTTTTCGCTGATAAGGAAATATAATAAACAAGTGACAGAACACTATACTTGCTAAGTACCTTTGTATCGTCAGATTTACATTGAAGTTTTAGAATTGTTTTATTTTACAGTTTTTACAATAAACCTCATGCCATCTTATTACTCAATAATCCCGTTTTTCATTAACCCAAAAGACACATTTCATTACAATTTCTTCCTCTTCTCTGATAAGGAGATAATAATCAAGTGACAGAACATTACACTTGTTACGTACCCTAGTATTATCAGATTTATATTGAGGTTTTTGTATTGTTATTTTACAGTTTTCACAATAATCCTCATGCCATCCTATTACTCAGTAATTCCATTTTTCATTAACCCAAGAGACACATATGGTCACAAATTTGATCTTTTCGCTGATAAGGAGATGTAATAAACAAGTGACAGAACACTATACTTGCTAAGTACCTTTGTATCGTCAGATTTACATTGAAGTTTTAGAATTGTTTTATTTTACAGTTTTTACAATAAACCTCATGCCATCTTATTACTCAATAATCCCGTTTTTCATTAACCCAAAAGACACATTTCATTACAATTTCTTCCTCTTCTCTGGTAAGGAGATAATGATCAAGTGACAGAACTTTACACTTGTTACGCCCCCTTGTATCATCAGATTTACATTGAAGTTGAAGTTGTTGTAGTGCTTTAAAGTTTTCACAGCTATTTTACTGTTATCAATTATTATTTTTTTAATTAACCCTACGTAAACGTACCTGGAGTATTTGAGTCCAATCTATTGCTCTAAATATCGGTTCTCTGGCTGCACAAAATCCTATTTTCCATCTATTTAAGCTAAAGCCCTACTTAATTACTGTTTCTATTAAACCTATTAGTCTGCTAATTTTCTTTCAGCACTAAATGTGATGGAAAGAGGGATTGTGTCACGGTGGCATAAAGCCAAGCACATATCTCTACGTCTGTCCTGGAAACCTCAGAGCACACATAAATCAGCCATCAATATTCCCCTCAGCTTGTGACAGCTGGAGAAAGCATAACCTTCCAGCAGGAGCTGCAGACAATGTGGTTCTGATGTGAAACCCTCTTGGATGATTGCAAAAATGAAAAAAATATATATATATATATCACAGCAGAACAGTATCTGGAACAGCATCAGCATTCATGTGGGATGCAGGCATGCCTACTTATGTAATAGATGAATAAAATAATTAGCCAAAATAGGTTGAAGACCACTAATTGGGTTTTATCACGAAAACCTTTTTACAAAAATTTAGGGCAGTTGGATATCAGAAAATAGGCGGAGTGGAGCATCACCCTCCATAATATACATTAGTGACTATTAATTTGCAGGACAAGTCTGTGGATGGTTGCAATTAAAAGGAATCTGTCAGCAGGTTTTTGCTACCTCTTCTGAGAGCAGCAAAATGTAGGCAAAGAGATCCTGAATCCAACAATGTATCACTTAAGGAGGCTTTACACGCAACGGGTGGGTCACGTGTTGGGGAATTCGCGCCGCACATCCAGCCTCGTTAGCGACGTCGTTGCGTGTGAAACGCACGAACGACCGTTAATGATCAAAATTACTCACCTAATCGTTGATCGTTGACACATCGTTCTAATCCCAAATATCGTTGCTGTTGCACGACGCAGGTTGTTCGTTGTTTCTTCGGCAGCACACATCGTTATGTGTGACACCGCAGTAACGAGGAACAAAATTGTACCTGCGGCCGCCGGCAACGAGGAAGGAAGGAGGTGTGCGGGATATTATGGCCGCTCATCTCCGCCCCTCCGCTTCTATTGGGTGGACACTTAGTGACGCCGCACGAACCGCCCCCTTAGAAAGGAGGCAGTTCGCCGGCAACAGTGTTGTCGCTAGGAAGGTAAGTATGTGTGACGGGTGTGAGCGATGTTGTGTGCCAAGGGCAGCGATTTGCCCGTGACGCACAAACGACGGGGGCGGGTGCTTTCACCAGCGACATTCCTATATATATATCAGTGCAGCCACTCAATGAAAGGGGGACTATATACATGGGATTAGGAAAGTTCCTGATGGGGACGCCCGGTGGCAGTGGTATGGCAGCAAGGTGTTGTAACCCCTCCGTGGGTAGGGGTTTTTTTAGCCCGGTGATGGTGATGTAGGGGTGCCGATGGAGTAGGGGAAGGGTTTTTCAGTCTACTCAGTCCAGAAATAATCACACCGACAGCTTGTAAACCAGAGTTCTGAGCACCACTGCAGCTGGGAAGGAGCACGCTCGGGTCCGTGTCCTTGGTGTTGCAGTTAGTCTGTGACCCTTTCCTTGGCACCCGTGTTTTCTTCTTTGGACCCTCAAGTCTGAAACCTTTCATGTCCCGCTCACCCGTGTGGCTCATGGAGTGAGCTTGCTCTCAGGGTTCGCGCGTAGGATTTCTTTGGACTGTATTGGGAAAGTCCTATCCTATCGGTGCACTAGTGCCCCGATTTTGGAGCGGGTTGGGGATGACACTTGATGGCTTCACCCCCGTTGGGAAAATTACCAGGGAACATGAAGCTACTTCCCGGCCTAGGGTCTACGTACCCCGTCGTGCTCTGGCCCCTGCCCGGTGATAGCTCAAAGCCGCTGGCCGCCCTCCTCGGCAGTCCGTGCCCCCTAACACTATCCCCTGCAACTGGGGTTCCAGCTCCTACCAGGCCCAGACCAACATCTGCTCCACCTGTGACCTCTCCTCTCGAGAGTCACTTCCTTCTCCTTCCACTCCCACTTCACTTCTCCTCTCACTTTCTCACTCTCCCCTACCAACCCCCATGTGGGTGGCCCTATTCCCTTCAGGCTCCCCCAATGTTGTGTCTGGTGGGTACAGTGCAAAGTGTTCCTAGGGTTTTGATTGGCTCAGCTGTTGGCAACACCAAAGTACCAGGACCCGTAACCAAGGAAGGTGGATACTGTGCTGAAGTGCAGATTGTACAATACCCTGTGACGACCTGATAGGCCAGGGCGTCACATTCCCCTTTGGTTAAACGTAGCCGGTGCTCGAGCTATAGGACACCAGAGGTTTATTTTTGTTTTGTTTTTAACTGTAGAAAGGGGAAAAATATAACAAAGTAACACACTTTTAATAAACAGGTTCCATTCCTCATAGGGGAGGCAATGCACTTAAACGTTACTAAAGTTTGTTAAGAGTTTGTCGCCCAACGGTGGGACGCTAGTGGTTTCTATGGTAACGGAGGCTCAACCTACTCCGTTGCAGCCCCTTCCTGCGACAGTCCAGTCCCAACGTCCCGGTTCCAACAACCCGCCACCCAAACAACCTGTTCCCCCTGGAAACCTAAGGTGGGTCCGTGACCGAGTTAAGGTCCCGAGTGTTGTATTTTAGATGACTCTGGTTAGCATAGGAGGTGCAACTATTATACAAGACACAAGTTTGTGTTGGTCACGCCAGTCCTGTGACCGTGGACCATTTTTACTTAATATATTTAAAAGTTTTAACGGAGTCCATGTACCGGTTGTACATTTTCAGCAATTTAGTTGTAAATCAGGTAACTTTCACTCGTTTCATTAAAACTGGCTGATTAGGCACTTATTCACTCACATTTTCTATATGAAAAATAATAATCTATGGAAAATAACAATCGAAAACACCGATACCTAACAATTCTATGGCATCGCAACTACTGGTACTGTAACACTTTTTTTTTTTTTTTTAACACTCTTCTCTGTACCTCCGTGGAAGTTGACCAAAGTTAGCACGGGTCGACCTCCTCAACTCTGGGCCCTCACTTCCCTCTAGGGAATCGTCTACTCTTCCCACGATTCCCTCGTCCCCTATGTGAGATGTAACTGGCAGTAGTCTACGTGTACGTGGCAGGGGAATTGGTGGTACTCTAGGTGCTGGAGTGGGTGCAATGTCAGTAAACCTTTCCTGCTCCGGTTCTTCCACAGGTTGTGGGAATGTTAACACAAGGACTATTACTGCTCCATTCTGCATTGGCCAATTTTCCAGAAAATCACCTATAATAGTGTGGATCACCTTCTTCCTTTCTTCCATCACTGGAGGCTGTGACTGAGGTTCTTCTGCTCTTTTCAAAGGTTCGGGGCACTTTTTCAGGTGGCGTCTAGACACCGTGGCTGTAGTTCGTCCATCATCTTTGCTAATCAGACAAGTCTTCTGATTGTCGAAATTGGATGGCTGTATCACATACGGCTCTCTTTCCCACTGGTTGTCCAACTTGTGTTGTTTCCTTTTTCTCTTTAACACAATTTCACCAGGGGCAAAGGGGGCTGCCCTAGCCTGCTTATTAAAATTCCTTTCTTGCCACTCCCGGACATGATCCTAACTTTCTTCAACATACTTTTGGATCTGTTTGTACTGGGCTTGGCGACGTGAGTCCCTATCCTCTCCGGGCGCGCAGGTTTCAGGCAACTCCACCTCCATCTCCAAATCTACCGGGAGCCTTCCCGGACGAGCCCTCATCAGGTAAGTTGGGGTACCCTTGGTCGATCCCACTGGAATGTTATTGTAAATGTCGACAAAATCCGGAAACTTTTTGGGCCACCGATTCCGTTCTTCAAGAGGGAGGGTTTTCAGCAGATAATTCACTAGATGATTCATCTTCTCGCACATTCCATTTGTTTGCGTGTGGTAAGGGGTGGTGCGGATCTTCTTACACCTGTATAGGCTACAGAGCTCTTGAAAAATCTTGGCTTCAAACGCAGGCCACCCTTGGTCTGTCAAGACTCGATCGGGATACCCATGTGGCCTACAGAAATGGGTTTGGAACGCCCTTGCCACAGTACTGGCAGTCAAATCCTTCATGGGTACCACCACCAGGAAGCGAGAATAGTGATCAACCATCGTGAGCGCATACGTGTACCCACTTCTGCTAGGGGTCAACTTAACATGATCCAGAGCCACAATCTCTAGAAGTTGTTTGGTGACAATCGGTTGGAGGGGTGCGCGCTGGCTGGTGCCATCTTGTCTCCTCAAGGCACAGGGACCGCAATTTCTACACCAGGACTCGATGGAATATCTCATTCCTATCCAATAGAAACGGCTTCTCAGTAACATCGCCAGCTTTTTCCACCCGAAGTGCCCAGCTCCAACATGATATGCCTCCACTGGAACATACGATTTGGGGACCACGATCTGGCAAATTCTCTTGTGAGTCTTGGGATTGGTTAGGCTTCTGTACAGTTTACCTTGATGCAGGTAGAGCCGATTCCGATCTTGCCACAGCTTCTTGGCCCCTTCTGGAGCGCCTGGTCCAAGACGGGTGCCAGGTCTGGCCAGCAACACTTTGACTAGCTTAATCGCTGGGTCTCGATCCTGAGCTTCCTGCCAGCCATGGTGGGACAACAGATTGCAGGTCCTTTCCTGTTGTCGAGCACCAGATCTGGGCTGTTCCTTCCATGGAGGTTGGTGGAACGCAGGTAACTTAACCTCTTCCAGGTCTTCTTCGGCAACTGCTACCTGCCAGTATCCGCTGGTAAGGTCAAGGGTGGAGAAATTGCCCCCACTAGCCAGATTCCTACTCCACACTGATGAGGGGCAAATACCCCGAAACGGCTGTCTGTGGATGGATACCATGTTTGGTATAGGTGGTCTCCTTGACTGGAGACTGCCCTTCCCGTGGTTGTTCCTTCCCGGTGAAAGACCTGGCTAGTTTCCTGCCAGCGTTGAGAAACATGTGATGGTGTCTCCGCGGCTTTTTCATTTGCATACTTCCCAGGGGGCTTTGCTCTAGAATCACTGCGTTGAGAAACACGTGATGGTGTCTCCGCAGTAGATATGTTGATCTCCCTAAGGTCAACAATGCTTGCTTAAGTAGTCTTTTACTAGGCATTGCCCCCACTAGCCAGATTCCTACTCCACACTGATGAGTGGCAAATACCCCGAAACGGCTGTCTGTGGATGGATACCATGTTTGGTATAGGTGGTCTCCTTGACTGAAGACTGCCCTTCCCGTGGTTGTTCCTTCCCGGTGAAAGACCTGGCTAGTTTCCTGCCAGCGTTGAGAAACATGTGATGGTGTCTCCGCGGCTTTTTCATTTGCATACTTCCCAGGGGGCTTTGCTCTAGAATCACTGCGTTGAGAAACACGTGATGGTGTCTCCGCAGTAGATATGTTGATCTCCCTAAGGTCAACAATGCTTGCTTAAATAGTCTTTTACTAGGCATTGCCCCCCACTAGCCAGATTCCTACTCCACACTGATGAGGGGCAAATACCCCGAAACGGCTGTCTGTGGATGGATACCATGTTTGGTATAGGTGGTCTCCTTGACTGGAGACTGCCCTTCCCGTGGTTGTTCCTTCCCGGTGAAAGACCTGGCTAGTTTGCTGCCAGCGTTGAGAAACATGTGATGGTGTCTCTGCGGCTTTTTTATTTGCATACTTCCCAGGGGGCTTTGCTCTAGAATCACTGCGTTGAGAAACACGTGATGGTGTCTCCGCAGTGGATATGTTGATCTCCCTAAGGTCAACAATGCTTGCTTAAGTAGTCTTTTACTAGGCATTGCCCCCACTAGCCAGATACCTACTCCACACTGATGAGGGGCAAATACCCCGAAACGGCTGTCTGTGGATGGATACCATGTTTGGTATAGGTGGTCTCCTTGACTGGAGACTGCCCTTCCCGTGGTTGTTCCTTCCCGGTGAAAGACCTGGCTAGTTTGCTGCCAGCGTTGAGAAACATGTGATGGTGTCTCTGCGGCTTTTTTATTTGCATACTTCCCAGGGGGCTTTGCTCTAGAATCACTGCGTTGAGAAACACGTGATGGTGTCTCCGCAGTGGATATGTTGATCTCCCTAAGGTCAACAATGCTTGCTTAAGTAGTCTTTTACTAGGCATTGCCCCCACTAGCCAGATACCTACTCCACACTGATGAGGGGCAAATACCCCGAAACGGCTGTCTGTGGATGGATACCATGTTTGGTATAGGTGGTCTCCTTGACTGCAGACTGCCCTTTCCGTGGTTGTTCCTTCCCGGTGAAAGACCTGGCTAGTTTCCTGCCAGCATTGAGAAACATGTGATGGTGTCTCCGCGGCTATTTCATTAGCATAGATGGTCAAACTGTCATCTGGGGGCATCAAGTCATCATCAAGCGAGAACTTCTTATAGAGTACATATGGGATAGTTGTTACCTGGGAGCCGGTGTCAAGAAGTGCAGAGGTGGGGATCCCATCCAATGTAATGGAGACGATGGGCCGTTCCCCAACATACCGCTCTCTCCAGTCTGCTGGGCCTTGACAATTTATTCCTGGGGATTGGCCCTTGGCCCCAGGGGCTGCCCGTTTAAAGGACAGCTTCGTGCGTAGTGGCCGATCTTGTTACATTTATAACAAACAGGTGGATCATACCGGTCACCGCCTCGTCCTCTGTGCGCCGAGGTCCGCTTCCTCATCCAGGGGACGTCCTCCGGGCAATCTGCCAGGTGGATCTCTCTTAACGGGGTGGTCTTTGACTTCAGTTGCATGGCTTCTAGAATCCGGGCGACGTCTTTAGTTAGTTACAAAAACTTGTGAACGAGGGGGGGTATTTACCATGTTTTTTTTGGAGTAAGAACTACTGCACCACAATTGTGAAAAAAAAGTATACAGTTTTTATTATTACAAAAAATACAAAATACTGGAAATCACATGTGATTGCAGTTAATGATTAGACATACATAGTTAAAATACAATTAAATGAGACAGAGAAAAGAAGGTCACAGGGAGGGAGACAGGCTACCCCTTAATTTCTGTGCAGGGAACAGGATAGTTTTATTATATCCCAAATGGCCATATAAATAACCAGAGAAACATAGGTATATCCCCTAAGATAGTAGAATAATGGAGTGCTTATACATGAAAAGTAACCAACAGGATAAGGTCCAAATCAGGGCCTGAACACAATAGTATGTAACACCACCAGCGAGTACATAGCATAATCTCAAATAAAGAAAAAAAAAAAAATCATACAATGGTGGAGATTGGCACCTGAAGGACCTACCTGTGGTATGTATAGCACCCAAGGAGGGGAGTCTGTCAGCCTCACATGTGGATCCGGTCCCGACATGTGTTTCGCAGGTGCTTCAATGGGAACTGTTGCAGGCAGGGCCAGGGCAGAGGGCTTTACTTACGCTGGGGAGGCATCAGCTTGCCAAGCCGGGAGCGGGGAGTCAGGAACCTCTGGAGGCTGCAGGACCTTGATTGCCCGTTCTTTCAGGGTAGCAAAGTCCAAGTCAGTATGCTCCAGCGCCCACAGCCGGAGTTGCTTGCGGTCTTCCACTGACAGAGGCACTGTATGAATTGCTCTACCAGCATCTTGTTCCCCTCCGGCTCTCCAATGTCATTGGTCAGTCTCAGGGTCCGCAGCGCTGCTTGCAATTTCAAGGCGTAATCTCGGATGCTATCCTGGGGCCGTTGCTTGCAACTGTAGAATCTTATTCTCAGCTCCACTTCTGTGCGGGTTTCAAATGCAGCTCCCAGTCACCTGAAAATGGCAGTTACTGAGGTCCGGTCTGCATCAGTCCACGTTTCTACTTCCAACTCGGCAGCACCGATCACCTGTCCCAGTACCAGCAAGGCCCGCTGCCGTCCGTTTAAGGCATACATATCCAGAACGTTACAGATTTTCCTCTTAAATCCCTGCAGCGCATCTGGTTGGCCGTCATACTGTGGGAGCCAGGCAGCTCCTGGTACATACGGCAGCGTCATCGGCATTATGGGGACAATCGCTTCAGGACCCGCCGGTGCCGCCGCCCTTGCGGCCGGAGCGGCGTCCACGGCACCATCATTACCCTAGTCGGGCGTAGGCAGCACCGCCACACTCCCGTCGTCTGGAGCCGACATCTTCGCGCGCCCCCTCGGTCTTTTCGCAGCACTCTCTCGTTGACCGTGGCCCTCTGGGAACTTCCGGTTACGGCCTCACTAGGAAGATGAGGGGCGGGGCATAGGCTTCGCACGCTTTCTAGGAGAAGACGGTATTTTGGCACGAAAAAATTGTGGAAAATGGCGGACTTGGCGGGAAACAGAATTTTGACTTGCGATCTTCGGTTTTCAAGGCGCACGTCACCCAGGTAAGTGGGTCCTGCTCGTATCCTATTCGTGATGCCAGAAATCGAGGTGTGCTACCCCTGTGCCAGCAGCCGAGCTGCTCGGATCCGGATCCGCGGTGGCTCGAGGGATCTCCGGACCCAGGGGGTCAAGCGGCCATTCAATGAAAGGGGGACTATATACGCGGGATTAGAAAAGTTCGTGACGCCACCCACGGTACGTGGTAAGTTAGGATACCACCGCTGCTGTTGGGGATGCCCGGTGGCAGTGGTATGGCAGAAAGGTTTTTTAACCCCTCCATGGGTAGGGGGGTTTTGCCCCGGGAGCCCGGTGATGGGGATGTAGTGGTGCCGTTGGGGTAGGAGAAGGGTTTTTCAGTCTACTCACTCAGTCCAGAAATAATCAGACCGACAGCTTTTAAACCAGAGTTCTGAGCACCACTGCAGCTTGGAGGGAGCACGCTTGGGTCCGTGTCCTTGGTGTTGCAGTCAGTCTATGACCCTTTCCTTGGCACCTGTGTTTTCTTCTTTGGACCCTCAAGTCTGAAACTTTTCGGGTCCCGCTCACCCATGTGGCTCATGGAGTGAGCTTGCTCTCAGGGTTCACGCGTAGGATTTCTTTGGACTGTATTGGGAAAGTCCTATCCCATTGGTGCGCTAGTACCCCGATTTTGGAGCGGGTTGGGGATAACACTTGAAGTCTTCACCCTCGTCGGGTAAATTACCAGGAAGCATGAAGCTACTTACCAGCCTAGAGTCCACGTACCCCGTCGTGCCCTGGCCCCTGCCCGGTAATAGCTCAAGGCCGCTGGCTGGCCTCCTCGGCAGTCCGTGCCCCCTGACACTATCCCCTGCAACTGGGGTTCCAGCTCCTACCAGGCCCAGACCAACTTCTGCTCCACCTGTGACCTCTCCTCTCAAGAGTCACTTCCTTCTACTTCCACTGCCACTTCACTTCTATCACTTTCTCACTCTCCCCTACCAACATCCCATGTGGGACCCCCTATTCCCTTCAGGCCCCCAAATGGTGTGTCTGGTGGGTACAGTGCAAAGTGTTACTTGGATTTTGATTGGCCCAGCTGTTGGCAACACCAAAGGACCAGGACCCGTAACCAAGGAGGGTGGATACTGTGCTGAAGGGCAGATTGCACAATACCCTGTGACGACTTGATAGGCCAGGGCATCACGTATATATATATATATATATATATATATATATAAATATGAAATATTAATTCCTTACCATTTTGCTTTGTTAATATTCAAAGTCTGCAAATTGGGAATTTGTTCCTCATTTTCACAAAATTTAGGATAATTTCATTAAACATAAGTTTTATTGACCTAAGTTTACGACTATCAATTGGGACTTGACAGTTCGGAACACTGGGGAAAGTTGGGAAAGTTGTGTGTGACACAAATACTGATGCGTGTGTTACAGGCTGCTACAGACCTGTGGGTGATGCACACCACGATAGGAGACGGTCAGGAAAAAAAAGTGATTCTTCTGGCAATGAGTTCATCTGTGGTGACTTTGGGCACTGTCAGAGTCCCCTGCTGTGATCGCAGGTGAACTCGCTGCCAGACTACTCTGCCATCGTGTCACACAGTTAGACAATCTGGCAGTGCAGCAGTGAGTTCACCTGCTATCCTAGTGGTACCAGTTGTGAACTCCGGTGACCTGACTAACGTTACTGCTTCTCACAGCTGGCAACTCCCTCACTGCCCTCAGTGTGTTCCAAAGGCTGCAGTGACATTTTCTAATGTCACTGATCACCGTGGCCTATGGATGTAGCCGAGAATCATCATGGGGCGTCATTGTGGACTATCTCAGACCTACAGGGTGTTACTGGGGTTAATAAGTGGGTGAAAGAGGGTGTCTGTGTTTTTTATTTTAAATAAAGGATTTTTCTGTGTTTGTGTTTACTTATTTTTACTTACAAGGTTAGTTATGAGGGTGTCTCATAGACACTTCTTCATTATTAACCTAGGGCTTGATTAAAACTGTGATTTTGACAGTGACCAGATATCAACAACCCCGTATATTACCCCGATTGCCACCACATCAGGGCAATTGCAATGAACAGGGTACAGTGCCAGGACTGGTGCATCTAATGTGATGCGCCAGTTCTGGAACAGCTGCTGGCTGATATTTTTCATCTGGGAAGAGCCAATAACCATGGCCCTTCCCATTTTGATAATACCAGTCTCCAGCTGTCAGCTTTACCTTGGCTGGTTATCAAAAATGAGTGGGTACCCCATGCCGTTTTTATTTTATTTTTTATCTAAATAATAAAAAAAAATGGTGTGAGATCCCATCTATTTTTGATAACCTGCCAAGATAATGCTGACAGCTGAAGGTTGCAGCCTGTAACTGTCTATTTTACCTGCACTTGTTATCAAAAATAAGGTGGGAGCCCATGTCATTTTTTTTTATTTATTTATTTTTTTTTAATAATTTTTTTCAAATGCTGCACCGGCCAATCACAACCATGCAGTACTTGACATGGCTGTAATGGGGTCGAAAGTGTCTACACTAGTAAATCTTGCTGATTGACCTTTTAACAAGCTTTATTACATATTATGACAAACCTGAACAGGAAGATGGACATACAGGTAAAAGTCCATGTTCGGGTCCAAGACCCGGACACCCAGTGTTCGGTATGAACCCCCAAGCTTTACAGTTTAGCCTCACTCATCTCTACTGCTGAGCCTTTTGTTCTTTGAAAGATAAGCCACCACCAGAAATGTCTAGCAGCTGCCCTCCTGTGTGTGATAGAGTCAAGGGAGACAGTTGTGGGTTGAACCATCATTTTTTGACATACATCTGAAGTATATGGTCGGCTATTGTTTCGGCCATCAATTAACAAAATCATGAGGCCCATGGCCAACCCAGACATTACGGTGACTTTCAATGACAGATGTGTGAAATTAACCATAGAGAGTAGCCGTTAGGATATAGGGAATGGATAAAGTAGTTGTATATACAGTTAGGTCCAGAAATATTTGGACAGTGACACAATTTTCGCGAGTTGGGCTCTGCATGCCACCACATTGGATTTGAAATGAAACCTCTACAACAGAATTCAAGTGCAGATTGTAACGTTTAATTTGAAGGTTTGAACAAAAATATCTGATAGAAATTGTAGGAATTGTACACATTTCTTTACAAACACTCCACATTTTAGGAGGTCAAAAGTAATTGGACAAATAAACCAAACCCAAACAAAATATTTTTATTTTCAATATTTTGTTGCGAATCCTTTGGAGGCAATCACTGCCTTAAGTCTGGAACCCATGGACATCACCAAACGCTGGGTTTCCTCCTTCTTAATGCTTTGCCAGGCCTTTACAGCCACAGCCTTCAGGTCTTGCTTGTTTGTGGGTCTTTCCGTCTTAAGTCTCGATTTGAGCAAGGGAAATGCATGCTCAATTGGGTTAAGATCTGGTGATTGACTTGGCCATTGCAGAATGTTCCACTTTTTTGCACTCATGAACTCCTGGGTAGCTTTGGCTGTATGCTTGGGGTCATTGTCCATCTGTACTATGAAGCGCCGTTCAATCAACTTTGCGGCATTTGGCTGAATCTGGGCTGAAAGTATATCCCGGTACACTTCAGAATTCATCCGGCTACTCTTGTCTGCTGTTATGTCATCAATAAACACAAGTGACCCAGTGCCATTGAAAGCCATGCATGCCCATGCCATCACGTTGCCTCCACCATGTTTTACAGAGGATGTGGTGTGCCTTGGATCATGTGCCGTTCCCTTTCTTCTCCAAACTTTTTTCTTCCCATCATTCTGGTACAGGTTGATCTTTGTCTCATCTGTTCATAGAATACTTTTCCAGAACTGAGCTGGCTTCATGAGGTGTTTTTCAGCAAATTTAACTCTGGCCTGTCTATTTTTGGAATTGATGAATGGTTTGCATCTAGATGTGAACCCTTTGTATTTACTTTCATGGAGTCTTCTCTTTACTGTTGACTTAGAGACAGATACACCTACTTCACTGAGAGTGTTCTGGACTTCAGTTGATGTTGTGAACGGGTTCTTCTTCACCAAAGAAAGTATGCGGCGATCATCCACCACTGTTGTCATCCGTGGACGCACAGGCCTTTTTGAGTTCCCAAGCTCACCAGTCAATTCCTTTTTTCTCAGAATGTACCCGACAGTTGATTTTGCTACTCCAAGCATGTCTGCTATCTCTCTGATGGATTTTTTCTTTTTTTTCAGCCTCAGGATGTTCTGCTTCACCTCAATTGAGAGTTCCTTAGACCGCATGTTGTCTGGTCACAGCAACAGCTTCCAAATGCAAAACCACACACCTGTAATCAACCCCAGACCTTTTAACTACTTCATTGATTACAGATTAACGAGGGAGACGCCTTCAGAGTTAATTGCAGCCCTTAGAGTCCCTTGTCCAATTACTTTTGGTCCCTTTAAAAAGAGGAGGCTATGCATTACAGAGCTATGATTCCTAAACCCTTTCTCCGATTTAGATGTGAAAACTCTCATATTGCAGCTGGGAGTGTGCACTTTCAGCCCATATTATATATATAATTGTATTTCTGAACATGTTTTTGTAAACAGCTAAAATAACAAAACTTGTGTCTCTGTCCAAATATTTCTGGACCTAACTGTACTTCATCTTTAGTTTTCCTTTGCAGAAATCTCTACTGTGTTAGTTGGAATGGGTATTACCATCTTATGCCATACTTTCAAAGATTTGTGATTATCTAGGAGGGCTTTGAAAAAGCGAATACCTCCCAGTTTTCCACAAGAGTTGGGAAGTCCCATGGGTCCAGTACATACTTTCCAAAACCTCTCAAAAGCTGTGCTCCATGAAGATTATCTAGTTTAGGCTTTGGGATATTTTGTGCATAGCTGGATGCTAAGACGGTGCCCCAAAGAATAGTTGCATATTTAGGAGTGGAAAGTGGGGGCCGAGTGCAATCTATATTAATGATACATTGCTATGAGACAAAAATTGACGACTCATTTTTTCTTAGTGACAGGTTCAGTTCTAGAGTCAATAATTAACATCTTAGGCTCTATATTTAAACATAGTTTCATTTAAGGATTTAATGTTAGTTTTGCATTTCAGCTCTAGCTGTTTTGTAGCTACGCCCCTCTAGGTATAAGTAGCAGTTTTTTCCCAGTAATCCTTGCTGAAGATACAAATTAATTTGCTCTCTGGCCACCTTGGTGGAAGGTCCTGCCTAGCAGTTTTTCAGAAGCCAGATTTTATCCTTTTTTGTTGCTATTTCCCCTTTTTGTCTTACCTTTCCATGTGTAATATTAGTGCAGCAGTGGGGCTAGCCTGCCATCGCACTAGCCAGGGCATCTACAGGGTTTTTCAGGGTCTCAGGTTCCTGCTTAGTGACAATTGAGGAGACTGTATAGGGCCAGGCTAGGAGAGTAGGGGCAGCTGCAGGTGAGAATAGGAGGTGTCCCATATACCCCTCTCACTATATCTAGGCCCCACCATTGCTATTGTGTCCACAGTGTTCCCCCTTGTTGTATTGTTTATTGTATTTTTGTATTTTTGTCATGTGTCAGCTCCCCGTTGGTCTGAACGCACTTACCACACTTGTCATACCCGGCAACATGACAGGTGGTAAGTTAAAGGTATGCAGTAATATCCTCCTCATCTAGATATGTCTCACTTCTAGGACTTTCACCTATTGGGAAAGTATGAATCTATATATCCTGACTGCAAATTCTTATTAAAGAGATAAATTAAATCCTGTCAAAATGAATACAAATTTAAGAATGAACATTTGAAAAATTAACATTTTCTATTTGTATAGTTACATAGTTACTTAGGTTGAAAAAAGACCTAGGTCCATCTAGTTCAACCTTCCTCCACCAGTTCTACATTTAGTCACTAAATGTACAGTTTCATACAGTTTCATAGTTTGTTACCACAAATTCATTGAAAAAGAAAATATGTTGTGGCCATAAAATATAGTGTACAGGGTTAGAATTATCTCATGATAAGAGAAGTAAATAAAAAAAATAAAGAAAAGAATATATTGCTTTTTCTAGATTTATATGACGGGTTTCATATAGATTTTCTCAGCTGTGGCAGTTTAAAGATTCTCATTCTCCTTCAGGACAAATTCACTTTCCATTTCCTTGAAAAGAACATTTGAAGAGGAAAAACATTCGGTTTACTCGATTAATTTTAAAGCAGTACGGAAATGAAATTTTATGTGTAAAGTTAATAGACGCCGATATATTTTTTACACAACATCAAATATGCTTAAAATGCTTATAATATATGGAATTACCATGTAGTTAAATTTGAAGGGTAAAATCTAAAGTTAAGTATTAAACTTTTATGTATGTTTAGACTTTGCGTTGTATTATGTTGTCGCATCTCTTTTTATTGTTTAATTTGTCATTTGGAATTGACTGTGCATTAGCTGCAATTTTTACATTTCTTAATGTATTCGCTCAGATCTTTGCCTTCCATTAGACTTACAGTATATGTTGGGAGTATCAAAACTATTCCACTGGATGCCATCATAACTTTATATGTAGAGATAAGCGGATAGACTGCAATTCAAACTTACCTGTTTATGCGTTGTTTTTCCCTGGTAAATTCAAAGTCCAGACACTAAAGCATAATAACGTAATATCTGAAAAATATATATAGATGTATATATATATATATATATATATATATATATATATATATATAAAAAAAAACTTATTATTCTCTGGTTACCTGTCATGGGTGTGTTAAGCTAGCAAGGGAGACCTGAACTGGTCCTGAGACTGGGATCTATGCGCTGTCCCTCCACACAGAGGTACACTTAAGGGTAGTGAGGTCTGGGCCCCCAGCATATCCCTATCTCCTATTCAGGCCCTGACCTAACTCTCCCCCTCCCCTGAAACCCCTTTCATCCCGAGTTGTGCAGGGCACACCGTGATAATCCGCCTCCTCAAAAGACACAGAGGGAAGAACTGAAACTCACTCACCCTACAGACAACCACAAAGGGAAGACAAATAAAGGCACAGGGAGAAATAAAATATAAGGGAGGGAATACGGCACTCTAAGGGACACTGCCACTCACAACAAGCAACAGATCGCAAGTCACCATCACTAAGGACAACGGAATTTCACTAGAGCAGGAGCAGATGCTATCTTCAGAGATCTCTTTACAAAGTCCTCCAACTTAAATATGGAGGGACCTACTGTGGATGATAATCAGCAACCAGACTCTAAGAAGAGACTGCTCCAAAAAGGATTAACTCCTGCACAACTAGGTGCAGTGGAAACAACTCAGCCGACGGCCGGCAGAGCAGAGCATCTAAGAGAAAGCAGGTTGCCTATCAGACTCTGCAATGTGAACAGGGTCCAATGCTGTTGCTGTAATTCATGAGTGCGAATCCGGACACATCATGACATCACCTCTTTGATCCCTTGGTGACCCTAGTGACCCCTACTGCTCAAATTGGAATCTTTAGTGCTCTTGTGCCAGATTTTCAAGTGTAATGGTGCCCGGGAGGGATTCAGGGGAGGAGTTGAGAGGCATCATGATGTTACAACGTGCTTCGTGACCTCTTGCAAGCCTGTGTAGGGTGCTAGAGGGTGGTGAGCTGCTGTTCCATAACACTCTGGCATTCTACATTAGATTTGTGTCCCTGATTGAACAAGTGCTTCTCAATAAATTAGAATATCATCAAAAAGTTAATTCTTTTCAGTTATTCAATACAAAAAGTGAAACACATTATATAGAGTCATTACACACAGAGGGATCTATATTAAGTGTGTATTTCTGTTAATATCGATGATTATGGCTTACAGCCAATGAAAACCCAAAAGTCAGAGGTCTGGAGAGTGTCGAAGATGTGAGTGGCGAGGTGACTACAATGATTTTTTTTATATTTTTTAAGTTTTTTGATGGCCTATTATGGTTCAGAAATATGGATGTCAGAGGCCACTATTTTTATGAATCAAAGTGAAAGTGAAATACAAAGAATCTGCATTTTGGAGAATAGTTATTATTTTTAAGGGAAGGTGTCGCATTTTTTTATTTTTGTATTACTAGTAGTGATTATGGAATCAATTATTTTTAATACAAAAATCATTGTTTATTTAGTTTTTATTTAATTCTATTTTTACTGAAACACTGGGGGTTGCCATCTTGGAGTAACGACAGTTACTCAGCTCACATATGGCAGCTCCCAGTGCATTGGGTGTGATAGTCGGATTCCAACCCTATTCTCTAACACTGAGAGCTTCCTGCTGTGAGCTGGACATGCCCCCTGGGCTGTCCATAACACAGAAGAGGGAGGAGATCAGCGCCATCTTTGTAGAGCCCACAGCGTATGCTGTGTGCTGCACTTTTCCCCTGTCACCCACTCGGGATGGGGTGAGAACTGGTGCCAAGCAACTGTGACTGCACCCTAACTGATCTTGGTGTGCTGCTCCCCTTCCCCGCCACCCCCTCACTCCGCGGCTCAACCCTCCTCCCCCTTGTGTGCTCACCTCGGGCCTCCGCTCCTAGCAGCTTGTCACTGCACTGTCCTGTGATCGCTGACGGGGGGAACAGACACTAGGCTGACAGGACCTGCTGCCAGGGGCGCAGGTCTAAAGTGAGTGCATGTGGCTGGGACCTCCCATCCCAGCAGCAGCTTCTCTTGCCACCCTGGTGTCTTGGCAGTTAATCCCTCAGCACTCAAAGCACAGGATATGGGGGCAGAGTATATGGGGCACGGCATACAGTGGGGCACAGTATATGGGCTCACAGGAATATCGGGGCACAGTATATGGGGTCGCAGGAATATCGGGGCACAGTATTTGGGGTCACAGGAATATCAGGGCACAGTATATGAAGGTCACAGGAATATCGGGGCACAGTATATGGGGTCACAGGAATATCAGGGCACAGTATATGGGGGGGTTACAGGAATATCAGGGCACAGTATATGAAGGTCACAGGAATATCGGGGCACAGTATGTGGGATCACAGGAATAATGGGACACAGTATATGGGGTCACAGGAATATCGGGACACAGTATATGGGGTCACAGGAATATCAGGGCACAGTATATGGGGGCACAAGAATATTGGGGCACAGTATATGAGGGCACAGGGGGGAAAGTATATTGGGTATAGTATACAATGAGGCACAGTATACAGTGGAGCACTATGCCAGCTGTCCTTGTTGACACTAGATATAGTGCCGATGGGCCCACCTGACCTAGGGTTTTGGTGTCATTTATAGGTTACAGTTCAGACACTGTGCATGTCACTCATTATATGATGGGCTCCCAGTGCAAGCCTTATGAGTGTGCATCTCTTATGCTAAGCAGCCGCCCCTCCCCTTTAGTGTGGAGGTTTGAGTGGCTGTTCATCAGCATCTTGCACCTAGGCTGCAGCCATCTTAATGAGGAAGGCTCACCGCATCCTGTGTGTGCGCATACATCATCTGTCTTGGCTCCTTTTGGTGAGTTTTTTTTATATAGTTCTATGTGGTTTTTCTGACACTAGATATATTAGGATCACTATGCAGGCCCTAACAAAATAGCTCCACACTGTGATCCGAAACTTCATCTTCCCTTATCCTTTTGGAAACACCCAGAACAGGAGGGGGAAGTGACATCACACACATGAGAGATCAGACTCCACCCACTTTTACTGCAGCTGTAATGTGAGCTAGTTGTACTAGTTGTACACTAGAATTTCAGCAGCTACTCCCCCTAGTGTAAGAGTGGAAAATATCAAACTTAAAAATATTTTTTAGATTTTGGTCAATTAAAAACAAATAATAATATTTAAACAAAACAATAATACTTAACTTTTTTTCAGTTATTGAATTTAATTTTATGACACCTTCCCTTTAAAAGTTAAGAAAAAGCTCACATTTACTCAATTGATTGGCTCATGTTTAGTTTTATGTCACCAATAATATAATATTATAAAACACAATTTTTTACATACTTTTTACTGTCACAGCTCCTATGCCCACACAATGACCAGTACTCATTTGTTACCTTTCCGTGAACACACCACAATATAGGAAGTATTGGTCCATCCAATGTCCGGAATGGGTTATCTGGTCATTTGGTCATAACCTAAAATAAGTTCTTACAAAGGCAACCCAAATATACATTATTAAGTTAAAGAAAGGATATATTCAGTAGAGTGTTGGAGAAAAACAAGACAATATATATTTTTTTCCCAGTCACGTATCTGTAAAATGAGGTCAACCCTGGTCTCTTGACTAGCATACACTTTTATGATGTAGTGAGGCATTTTTCTTAAAGAAATGGAGTATTCGATCCATGTGCTGTAAACACATCAGATGTCTTCCGTATTTGTATAGCCCTAGACCATTACTTTTGACTCGTTTTCTGATTGCAAAAAGTTTTCTATCTCTGGCCAAAGTCAAAAATATCACATTTCATTTTATTTTAGTTTTTAATTTACAGTAACAGCTTTTTTCATGGTCCAAAAACCTGGGAACAGGTCCAGCCTGCGGTACATTGTGATGTTTTGCTAAAGGGTGAAATATTGCACACCGGCAGTGTAAGACATGTGAGATGGACATGTATTGTTATTGATTTGTGACATTTATTATACTATGCTGGGTTATATTTGGAGGAAATGTTTACTGCTGTCATACTTGCTGGAACATTTTCTTTGCTGTGTTGTAATCAACGACATTTCTTGCAGTGAAACCATGTCCAGTTCCGCAATGAAAGTTCTCTATTTTGTACAGTATTAGCACTAGATATAAGCGAATCCTTTGAAATTCAACTCTCTTCTGTAGAGTGTAAGCTCGTATGGTCAGCGGGGTTCTCTCTCCTGTAGAGTGTTAGCTCACATGGTTAGCGGGGTCCTCTCTCTCTCCTGTAGAATGTAGGCTCTCATGGTTAGTGGGGTCCTCTTTGTCTCCTGTGGAGTGTAAGCTCTTATGGTCAGCAGGGTCCTTTCTCTCTTGTAGAATGTAGGCTCTTATGGTTAGTGGGGTCATCTTTCTCTCCTGTAGAGTGTAAGCTCTTATGGTCAGCAGTGTCCTTTCTCTCCTGTAGAGTGTAAGCTCTTATGGTCAGTGGAGTCCTCTTTCTCTCCTGTAGAGTGTATGTTCTTATGGTCAGCAGGGTCCTCTCTCCTGTAGAATGTAGGCTCTTATGGTTAGTGGGGTCCTCTTTCTCTCCTGTAGAGTGTAAGCTGTTATGGTCAGCGGGGCCCTCTCTCTCTCTCTCTCTTTCCTGTAGAGTGTAAACTCTTATGGTCAGCAGGGTCCTCTTTCTCTCATTCTTCTGTAGAGTGTAAGCTGTTATGGTCAGTAAAGTCCTCTCCCTCTCTCCTGTAGAATGTAAGCTTTTATGGTCAGCAGGGTCCTCTCTCTCTCTTCTGTAGAATGTAAGATCTTATGCTCAGTGGCATCCTCTCTCTTATTCTCTCTTTCCTATAGAGTGTAAGCTCTTATGGTCAGTGGAGTCCTCTTTCTCTCTTGTTGAGTTTCAGCTCTTTTGGTCAGCAGGGTCCTCTCTCTCTCTTTCTTCTGTTGAGTGTAAGCTCTTATGATCAGCGGGATCCTCTCTCTCTCTCCCCTATAGTGTGTAAGCTCTTATGGTCAGCAGGGTCTTTTCTCTCCTGTAGAGTGTAAGCTCTTATGGTCAGCAGGGTCTTTTCTCTCCTGAAGATTCTAAGCTCTTATGGTCAGTGGAGTTCTCTTTCTCTCTTGTTGAGGTTAAGCTCTTTTGGTCAGCGGGGTCCTTTCTCTCTTTTTTCTATAGAGTGTAAGCTATTCTGATCAGTGGGATCCTCTCTCCCTCCTGTGGAGTGTAAGCTCTTATGGTCAGCAGAGACCTCTCTCTCTGTTTCTGGTAGACGGTGAGCTCTTATAGTCAGCAGGGTCCTCTCTCCCTGGTAGAGAGTAAGCTCTTATGGTCAGCAGGGTTCTCTGTCTCCTTTAGAGTGTAAGCTCTTATGGTCACTAATTTCCTCTCTCTCCCCCATATGTATGTTAAGCTTTCCAGTATTGAGATTTGCATACATTTATTAGCTAACAATCTCATTTTTTGTGCAAAATTTAGCAGTTTGTGAAATCGAATTTGAAAAGATCCGCTAATCTCTAATTATAGCAGAATATTGGTACAATGTGATATTATTAAATCTGAGGGCTCAGTGTGTATCATTTTGGTATCTTACTGACCTTCTTGGTCAAGGTACTATCTGTGAAAGTCCTCTAGATTTTTATTAAAAAAATGAATAAATGTCTAGGATAAATTCCAATTACATTATATTGCAAGCTTGTTTGCTGAATCTGTGAACATACAGTTAAAACTAGAAATGTACATCCATTATGTAAAAAGGCACATATACATGTTTTTCTCACTATCTGACATGAATCAGAATAAACCTTTCCCTTTTTAGATCAATTAGGAACCAAAACTATTTAAATATTTGCCAAATATCAGAATAATGAGAGAAATAATGTCTTAAGGCATTTTTATTTCTTTCTGCAAAGTCAAAAGCTTATATACACTAGGAGTACTCTGCATTTAAACAATATAGGACAGCCCATATGATGATGTCATGTCTTTGGAAGCTTCTGATAGGTTTATTGGCAACATCTGAGTTAATTAGAGACACACCTGTGGATGTATTTTAATGCACACCTGAAACACACTGCTCCTTTGGGTAGCATCATGAGAAAGTCAAAGATCTCAGAAAGTGAATATTGGACTTGCACAACTCTGGTTCAATTTTGAGAGCATTTTCCAGATACCTAAAGGTGCCTCGTTCATCTGTACAACAATTATATGCAAGTACAAACAAGATGTGAATGTTCAGCCATCATAGTGCTCAAGAAGGAGACAAGTTCTCTGTACCAGAGATGGATGTGCTTTGGTCAGACATGTCCATATTAACCCAACAACAAAAGCAAAAGACCTTGTGAGGATGCTGGTGGAAGCTGGTAAGATTCTGTCATTGTCCACAGTGAAACAAGTACTGTATCAACATGAGCTGAAAGGCCACTCTGGCAGGAAGAAGCCATTACTCCAAAAGAAACATAAAAAAAGCCAGATTATTTTTTGCAAATGCACACAGGAACAAAGGCCTTCATTTTTAGAGACATGTCTTGTGGTCTGACGAAACTAAAATTGAACTGTTTGGCCATAATGACCATCTTTACGTTTGGAGGAAAAAAGGAGAAGCTTTGAAGCCTAAGATCACCATCCCAACTGTAAAACACGGGGGCGGCAGCATCATGTTGTGGGGTTGTTTTGCTGCAGGAGGGACTGGGGCACTTCACAAAATAGATGGCATCATGAGGAAAGAAGATTATGTGGCAATACTGAAGCAACATCTCAAGACATCAGCCAAGAACGTAAAGCTTGGGTGGAAATGAGTCTTCCAAATGGACAATGACACAAAGCATACTACAAAACAGGTTACATAGTGGCCTAAACATATCAAAGTCAATATTTTGGAGTGGCCATCAAAAAACCCTGATCTCAATAATATTGAAAATTTATAGGAAAAGCTGAAAAGGCCAGTGCGAGCAAGACGACCTACAATCATGGCTCAGTTACACCAGTCCTGTCAGGAGGAATGGGCCCAAAATCCTACCAACTATTGTGAGAAGCTTGTGGAAGGAGATCCAAAAGGTTTGACACAAGTCACACAGTGTAAGGGCAATGGTACCAAATACTAATAATAATAATTAATATTATTATTATTATTAGATAGTGAGAAAAACCTGTAGATGTGTCTTTATAGAGAGTGGATGGAAACTTCTGGTTTCAACTCTACATAGGTAATGATATGTCTACGTAACATGTTCTTATGATTGGAGGACAACACTGGAGCAATGGTTGAGTTTTTGGAAGCCCGTCAGATTACAATGTATTATGCTCTCCTGCTTTATATTCTCATAAAAAGGGTTTGCCTATCTCAGTTCAGACCTCGTCATACTAATTAGAATAACATAAGGGGGCTGATTCATTAAGACTAGTGTTATACAAGTCAGTCTCAATGAAGATTTTGCTAAGTTCTTAGTGAATTTGGCGCTTCTCAGTGGTGTGCGCCTTTCTGCACATTGCCAGAAATGCTAATTAGAGTCAGACTAAAGTTATTCAAGTTAGTTACGCAACTAAAGTGGCATAACTTATATAATCAGTGGCCACCACCATACCACTTTGACAAAGCTGAGCATAACACCAATGCAGAAAAAGTTACTTTGTGCAAAAATTTTGCAACTTTTCAAAATTATTTCTGGAACAATTTAATGAATTGGGGCCAAGGAGAGGGCACCTCTTTTGTCAAACATGGCAATGCCTATTCTGACTGGAACCGGTCTTGTTAAACCCCTGTATGGTTTTGGCCACCTTGCCTCAGCTCAGTGTCAGGGTGCTGGCAATCTTCTTATAGCATAGTCCAACTTTACATAGAACAAAAATTATTTTTTTTAGATCATCTAAGAAATTTTTTGCATGTTGAGCTTCCAGTGACCAGTATGAGAGAGTGGGTGAGTGATAACCCTAAATGTAACACACCTGCTCCCCATTCACACCTGAGACCTTGTAACACTAATGTGTCACATGATACCGGGGAGGGAAGATGGCTAACTGGGGCCAATATGGCCATTTTCACTTATGGGGTGTACTCACTTTTGTTGCCAGCGGTTTAGATATTAATGGCTGTGTGTGGAATTATCTATTGGCACCAAATTTACACTGTTATACACGCTGGACACTGTCAACTTTACATTGTATCACAGGGTCAGATCTTCAGTGACATCTGCTGAAAAGATATAAGAAAATATTTACAAAAATGTGAGGGGTGTACTCACTTTTGTGATATACTATATTCATAAATAATATAACAATAAATATATAAATATTGACATTCTGAACAGTAGAGATGAGCGGTGTTCGAATCGAACCGTTCGCCAATTTCAAATTCGAGTTGTTTTGGGCGATGTTTGAGCCGTTCGACGATCTTGAACGATTTGCTTCAAGTTCGACAGTTCAAGTTAACGTTCGATAACGGTTCGATCACCAAAAGCGTGGCTTTTCACAGTAAGGCTATGTGTGCATGTTGCGTATTTGCATGCGTCCTGCGTCCCTAGCACAATCCCTCTCTCTTTCCTACTCACCGATCAGCTGCACGGCTGTCACAAAGGTCCGGAGGCTTTTCCTCTTTTGAAAATGGCTGCCGCTCATTATTCAATCTGGTATTCCCTGCTTTCCCCTCCCACCGGCGCCCATGATTGGTTGCAGTCAGACATGCCCCCACGCTGAGTGACAGCTGTCTCACTGCAATCAATCACAGCCGCCGGTGGGCGGGTCTATATTGTGCAGTAAAATAAATAAATACATAATTTAAAAAAAAAGACATGCGGTCCCCCCCAATTTTGATACCAGCCAAGATAAAACCACATGGCTGGAGACTGGTATTGTCAGGATAGGGAGCGCCACGTTACAGGGAGCCCACCACCCTAACAATATCAGCCAGTAGCCATTAGATGCGACAGCCCCGGGACTCGTCCCGGCTCATCCCGAATTGCCCTGGTGCGGTGGCAATTGGGGTAATAAGGAGTTAAATGGCAGCTTATAGCTGTCACTAAGTCCTAGGTTAATCATGACAGGCGTCTCCCCAAGATACCTTCCATGATTAATCTGTAGTGAAAGTAAATAAACACACGCAACGAAAAATCCTTTATTTGGAATAAAAGACAAAAAAAACTCCTCATTTACCTCTTTATTCATCCTCAAACACCCATCCAGATCCAAAGTAATCCACACGACGTTTTCAGCTCTGCTACATGAAGCTGACAGGGAGCGCCGTAGAACACGACCACTCTGTGTCAGCTCCACGCAGCAACTGAAGTGAGCCGCACTGTCACGGGAGACTTCACTCAGGTAGTGCCGGTGTGTGTGGGGATGATGGAGGCCGGTGTGTGCGGGGTTGACGGGGGCATTGTGTGCGGGGATGATGGGGGCAGGTGTGTGCGGGGATGATGGGGGCCGGTGTGTGCAGGGATGATGGAGGCCGGTGTGTGCGGGGTTGACGGGGGCATTGTGTGCGGGGATGATGGGGGCAGGTGTGTGCGGGGATGATGGGGGCCGGTGTGTGCAGGGATGATGGAGGCCGGTATGTGCGGGGATGATGGAGGCCGGTGTGTGCGGGGATGACGAGGGAATTGTGTGCGAGGATGATGGGGACCGGTGTGTGCGGGGATGACGGGGGCATTGTGTGTGGGGATGATGGGGGCCAGTGTGTGCGGGGATGATGGGGGCAGGTGTGTGCGGGGATGATGGGGGCCGGTGTGTGCAGGGATGATGGAGGCCGGTATGTGCGGTGATGATGGAGGCCGGTGTGTGCAGGGATGACGGGGCGGGTGTGTGCGGGGATGGGAGGCCGGTAACTGCAGTGATGGCAGCGCTGATCGCGGCTCACTTCAGTCACTCAGGGGGTTTGTGGTCACCGGTGCGTCCTTCAACAGTGACCGCAAATCAGGCTGCGACACAGATATTCACATGTGCTGCCAAATCGCTGCAGAATAATACGCATGGACACTACGCAATGTGCGCAATATTAATAATAATATCTAAATTCAGAGTATATTGTGCGGGGGGGGTTCCTGAAATAATGGCGATATCCATTTTTTTTTTCCTAACCGCGCCTACAGTGGGGCGGTGCAGGCTGTCAGCCAATCTCACACACACACACACACACGCACCAAAGTGCATTTTTTGCACACAAGCAAGGGCATGTGTCATTGGCTGTGTATGTCACATGTCCTTGCCCTATAAGGACTTCTGAGTAGTTTCACTTTGTGACACCGTAGAAGGAGTTTACTCTGTGTATACGTACTTCATACCAGAACTAGCTCATCTAGCTCATGATTTCTCCTGTGGCTTCTACGCTGGTAAGCTGAACCTTTTTTTTTTGTGTTTTCTATGTGTTTGTATGTGTTTGTGTTTGCCTGCCATTGTTCTCAATGGGGTTCGAAGGTGTTCGTCGAACATTTGTCGAACGTTCGACGAACACACTTGCCGTCGACGAACCAAACCGAACTCAAACACTAGGGGGGTGGCTCATCTCTAATGAATACTACAAAAAAAACAAAACAAGTAAGTATGCAAAAGGAGGACAAGGGGGTATGTGATAACGCCAACCATTACAAATGTGACTTTCTCAGGGTTCAATCATGAAATACCCAGCAAGTCTTTTATAGCCTCACAACAAAAATAATTATGAGAAAAAACATACTCACGTGTGCATGACAGTAGGCAGAGTTTGTGGACAGCATGGCGTGTTTAGCTGAGGAGGTTTTTTGCAGTATTCACTTAGGTAACAATCATAATGTGCGTGTGTATATATATATATATATATATATATATATATATATATATACATATACATATATATATACACAGCTTTGGCAAAAATAAAGAGACCACTGCATATTTTTATAAAAATCAGCATCTCTACATGTCTGACAGCCATTCCAGTCCAGTGTCAGTTGAATTCCAACCAGAGTACAGACCGGCAGAGGGTGAAAGCGACTCTCCACTGACCAGGATGATTGTCATCATATTCGAATGTCACTCAGCAACTGCAGGATGAGATCAAGTGACCTGCAAAAGGAATGGTAAATGGGAGTTGGAGTGAAGTGCACTGCAAGAACAGTTCATAACAGGCTCCAGGAGGCAGGGCTCAAGTCATGTAAAGCTAGAAAAAGCCTTCCATCAATGACAAACAAAGGAGAGCCAGGCTGAAGTTTGCCAAAGACCATAAGGATTGGACCATAGAGGACTGGAGTAAGATAATCTTCTTGAATGAGTCTAATTTTCAGTTTTGCCCAATACCTGGTCATCTAATGTTTAGACGGAGATCTGGAGAGGCGTAAAAGCCAGTGTCTTGCACCCACTGTAAAATTTGGTGGAGAATCGGTGATGATCTGGGGATGCTTCAGCAAGGCTGGAATTGGGCAGATTAAACTTCGCGAAGGACGTATGAATCAAGACACATACAGGGTTATCTAGAAAAACAATAGCTTCCTTCTGCTCAGGCAATATTCCCCGACTCTGAGGACTGGTTTTTCCAGCAGGACAATGCGCCATGCCACACAGCTAGGTCAATCAATGAGTGGATGAAGGATCACCACATCAAAACCTTGTCATGACCAGCCCAATCTCCAGACCTGAACCCCATTGAAAACTTCTGGAATGTCATCAAGAGGAAGATGGATAGTCACAAGCCATCAAACAAAGAAGAGCTGCTTACATTTTTGCACCAGGAGTGGCATAAGGTCACCCAAAAGCAGTGTAAAGACTGGTGGAAAGCAGCCAAGATGTAAGAAAGCTGTGATTAAAAATCATGGTTATTCCACAAAACATTGATTTCTGAACTCTCCCTGAGGTAAAACATTATTAATATTGTTGTATATAAATGATTCTGAACTTGTTGTCATTGCATTATTTGAGGTGTGAAAGCAATGCGTTGTTTTGTTATTTTGACCATTTCTCATTTTCAGAAAATCAATACTGTACAACATTTATTGCTTGGAAATTCAGAGACGTTGTCAGTAGTTTATAGAATAAGAGAACAATTTAAATTTTACTCAAAAATATACCTATAAAAAGAAAAATCAGAAAAGCTGACAATTTAGCAGTGGTCTCTTAATTTTTGCCAGAGCTGTATATATATATATATATATATATATATATATATATATATATATATATATACTGTGATATTATTTATTGGTATACTTTATTTAGTTTATTATCTTGAACGTCTGTAGATTGCACAGATTTTGTATTAGCAGGTTTGCCATCTTATATGATTCACCCCCAACACTTCTCATGGTGTTTTAATTGTGCACTTTTTAAAGCTTCTTAATGAATTTTTTACCATCTGTTTTTTTTTACTGGTTCATGCTATTAACTATATCAAATGTTATTCGTCATGCACGTTTTATATACAGTAGTTACCTTTTTCTTTTTCATATATTGCTAAACTTGGTCATAACCACACAACTTGTTGGCGGTGGCTTTTCTCATCCAGTCTTTACAAGGGCAATTAGGAAGCATTCGGAGTGAACTGACTAACTGTATAGGGGGTTTTGTCTCTAAAATGTAAATTGCAAATTGCCTCTTGAAGAAGAAGAGGACATGAACTCTAGTGCTACTTAGTGGGAGTAGCAATCACAGAAAGCAATTTGCATATTTAATTTCCTAGAGGAGAACTACTTGGCTTATAAGCCTCCTTACACTGGCATGTCAGGAATTTCACTTTCAACAAGGAAAAACATTACCTCTTAGATCCCAGTCCAAGACCTCCTATGCAACCAAATCTTATACTTTGCACTGAGGAGGGGCAAAACCACAAAACATGTGTCTGCAAATTGAGATTCTGGTTCGGCATTTATCCTAAGTCAGATGTCAAGGCTTGTCAAAGGGACAATATTGACTTTTAGAATTGCTATATCCATTAGGTGACACTAGAGTTCAAGTCCTATTGTACTATGAAGAGGCAATTGGCATATTTATTTTCTCAGAAGAGCATTGCAGGGCTTATAAGCCTCCTTACACTGGCATGTCACTTTCCACAAGGCAAAATATTTTCCCTTAGACTCCAGACGGAAGGCTCTCATACAGCCAAATCAGATCACATACTTTGCACTGATAAGGGGCAACTCCACAAAAAAGATAACTGAAAATTGAAATTGTGGTTTAGCATTTATCCTAACTCATTTGGCAAGGCTTGTTAAAGGGTCAATATTGACTTTTAGGATTGCTACTTCCAATTGGTGACTCTAGAGTTCAAGTCCTCTTCTCTAAAGCGGCAATTTGCAAATTTATTTTCTTAGAAGAGCATTGCATGTCACTTTTCATAATTGAAAATATTGACCTTTAGACCCCAGTCAGAAGCCTCTTATACAGGTAAATCAGATCACATACTTTGCACTGATGAGAGGCAACACCACAAAACAAGTGCCAGCAAATTGAAATTGTAGTTTACCATTTATCCTAAGTCATATGACAAGGCTCGTTGAAGGAATAATATTGACTTTTAAGATTGCTACTTCCATTACGTTGCACTAGAGTTCATGTCCTCTTCTTCTGGGAAGAGTCAGTTTGTATATTTAATTTTCTAAAGGAGTATTGCATGGCTTATAAGTCTCCTTACACCTGCATGTCACATTCAACAAGGCAAAATATTAACCCTTAGACCCCAACCAGAAGCCTCTCATACAGCCAAATCAAATCACATACTGTGCACTGATGAGTGGTAACACCACAAAACTTGTGCCTGCAAATTGAGATTTTGGTTTAACTTTTATCCTAAGTCATATGGCAAGGCTCATTGAAAGCTTAATATTAACTTTTAAATTAACTTTTAAGATTGCTACTTCCAATATGTTGCACTAAAGTTCAAGTCCTCTGTCCCCCTGAAGCGGCAGTTTGTATTTTTAGTTTCCTAGAGGAGTATTGCATAGCTTATAAGTCTCCAGTCCTTACATTGGTATGTCACACTCAACAAGGCAAAATATTAACCCTTAGACCCCAGCCAGAAGCATCTCATACAGCCAAATCAAATTACATACTTTGCACTGATGAGAGGCAACACCAGGAAACATGTGCCTGCAAATTGAGATTCTGGTTTAGCTTTTATCCTAATTCATATGGCAAGGCTCATTGAAGGGTTAATATTGACTTTTAAGATTGCTACTTCCAATATGTTGCACAAAAGTTCAAGTTAGAGGCAGTTTGTATTTTTAGTTTCCTATAGAGGAGCATTGCATGGCTTATAAGTCCCCTTACATCGGCATGTCACACTCCACATGGCAAAATATTAACCCTAAAGCGGGCTTTATACGCAACGACATCACTAACGAGATGCCGTTAGGGTCACGGAATTCGTGACGCACATCCGGCCTCGTTAGCGACGTTGTTGCGTGTGAAACGGACGAACGACTGTTAACGATCAAAAATACCATATTGTTGATCGTTGACACGTCGTTCTAATCTCAAATATCGTTGCTGCCGCAGGTACAATGTCATTCGTCGTTCCTGAGGCAGCACACATCGCTATGTGTGACATCGCAGGAACGACGAACAACATCGTACCTGTGGCCGCTGGCAATGAGGAAGGAAGGAGGTGGGCAGGATGTTACGGCCACTCATCTCCGCCCCTCTGCTTCTATTGGGCGGCCGCTTAGTAACACCACTGTGAAGCCGAACGAACCGCCCCCTTAGAAAGGAGGCTGTTCTCCGGCCACAGCGACGTCGCTAAGCATTTAAGTACGTGTGACAGTGTATGTAAGCGATGTTGTGAGCCAAGAGCAGTGATTTGCCCGTGATGCACAACCGACGGGGGTGGGTGCTTTCACCAGCGACATCGCTAGAGATATCGCTGTGTGTAAAGTGGCCTTTAGACCCAAGCCAGAAGCCTCTTATACAGTCAGATCAAATCACATACTTTGCATTAATGAGAGCCAACACTATGAAACATGTGACTGCAAATTGAGATTATGGCTTAGCTTTTATCCTAAGTCATATGGCAAGGCTTAATATTGAGTGTTAAGATTGCTACTTCCAATATGTTGCACTAGAGTGCAAGTCCTCTTCCACTCTGAAGAGGCAGTTTGCATATTTAATTTCCGAGAGGAGCATTGCATGGCTTATAAGTCTCCTTATACTGGTAGGTCACTCTCCACAAGCAGAAATGTTGCTCTTTAGATTCCTATCTAAATTCAGGAGCATTCCTCCAACACTATAGGTGTGATGGCACCTAGCAGAGGGCTTATACTGTAGCTTGGGCTGGTTTTCATCTCCCTCACTAGGAGAGGTTGATGGAAATGACAGAAGACATGTAGAAAGCAGAGTATGGAAGCTGATCTTCACATTACCTCTGGTTGCTCGAGGCTTTCAGACAGAGTAAATTAGAAGCCAGTCAGATTGCGGCACAGAATCCCCCAGTTACCCCGACACGGATTTCGCTACCGACTTCCTTCAGCCTTACATTTCATTGGTAATTGATGAAAGTTTCACAAGCGTTCTCCAGCTGAGAGACTTGAAAGCCAGAAGGGTTTTTAATGTTGCTTCTATAAACGAAAATGACATTAAAGGTGCAGTCTCTCCGAACATGACCTAGTTTAAAAAAAATGAGTGTGACAGGCGCAGATTAACATCCCATTGTTACCTCGCATCTTCGGCGGTTCCGTAGTATAATGTACAAACTCGCCTCTTCCCATTAGTCGTCGTTCACATGACAACTCCTGCTGGCCTCTTCTTCTTCTCCTCCACATCAAAAGACAGATTTTTTTTATTTTTTTCGGCCTCGATCCCTTTGAACGCAAAACCCATTGTTTACTTTTAATTTGCAGGAATGAAAACTATAAAAGAAGATGAATCCCATCGATTCGACATAAAGGATTTTGCAAACATCAGACAAAATATATACAAAAAGTACAAAGAATGGGGTTTTTTTCGATTGCTCAACAAGAAACTTAAAATCTGCTACCAAGTGTAAAAACGGATTTAATTGGCGTCACGTTCTTTAATCTGACACGCCGTAATGATAAGACTTGGATACTGCACTGTCACACTGGAAACCATTACCCGGTAGTGAGATACATTTTCCTTTTATTTGTTTCCATGGTAGCTGATTCCTACGTCTCATTATGTTGCTAGTACACACATATAAGAGTGGAAAAGCAATGATGTCCATGTGAGTATAAATGGAAAATACTCACATTCTTCAATTTAATGGGCAGAGATTCTGCCGAAATCTCATGTGTTTCCTCCTTTGAATCAAAGTATTATTTCAAAATCCTAGACATACAAATAATATTCGCTTATCTGACATTAAACTGTATCAGTGTAGAAGGCGATTCTGCTTCAATCAATGAATAGCAACTCCTAAAGGAGCATCCTTATGTTGATGAATTGCTTTAATTAGTTAGCATGAAAATAAGCAAGTTTGCAATCGACTTGCTTTTTCAATTTACTGTCATTCTGCTGCTGTGAGAGGTTTTTTCTTATATAGTGTACAGGTTGTTTCCATGGAGCTCAGCAACCAAATCTTTTAAATAAGTGTGCACAGTCCAGGAAAGGAGTTAACTCCTAACATTCCAGACACCTCTCACCAGCACATTCATTTCTGAGCAGCAGTTAACTGCTCGCCTCCTTCCCTCTCATTTCCTCATAGGAAAGTCAGCAGGCCATAAAGTCAGCTCTGTATGTCAAACTCCCAATAGGCAAGATTTCCCTGTCCCCACGAGGACGACTCTCCAAATACCCCTTCTCCTCCCTCTACCCTTTTTCATCCTCCTCTTTAGCCCATGAACTCTGAACAGATGGAATTAAGCTGTAAAATCTAGGATTTCCATGGAACTATTGTGTTTTATTGCCTTCGTCCAAGATGGAGTCTCCTGCCTCATCTTGGTCTTGAATTTCCTGTCTGCCCTGCTTATAAGTCCTGCTCCAGGATTTATTCTTTGCCTGAGTATTTTGTGCTACTGTCTACTGAGTCACTTCTGGCTTGTTTCTGCTGCTGCATGTTAGTTCTGTGCTCTGCCTCATTACGGTTAAGCTGCCTGCAGTCGACGGTGCATTACCCAAATACTGGCTGTGATTCCCTCCCTTCAAGTCTCCCAGGAGAAGAGCTAATTCTGCTGGACTTCCTTGATCTGTAAGAACTAGTTTCTCTGTTAGCTAGCTGTGTACTTCATCTAGGACTCTTATCTGTGTGGGCTGTGTGCTGGACTTTAGCAGAACTTTGTTCAGCCCTAGGAAAAACACTGAGAACTGTTTGTTTGCTATGTGCACCTGAATATAACTTCTGGACTCATATGTATTACTGCTGTGCGCACAGCTGCATATAACTTCTGGACATTTCACCACTTTTTTTACTGTGCTCACACCTGCATATTCTTCTGGACATTCACCATTTGCTTGCCGTGGGCAATCCTGCATATGATTCTGGAGTTTCACATGTTTTATTGCTGTGCGCAATCCTGCATATTATGTTTAGACATTCACATATTAATGCTGTTTGCACTTGCAATTAATTTGTAGTTGCCTGTGTTATTCTCTGTTATTATTATTTGTTTTTTATTTGTTAATATAGAGTATTTACCTAACCCTTGTTTCAGTTTCATTATATTCCATGCTATTATATTCCATAGTATCTACATAAGTGTTTAAGAAGCTGGCAGGAGTAGTAACCTTTGTAGTGCAGGCAACCATTTCCTGTTCCTCCTCTTTCTCTTCATCATACCTCCTCATCATTATCACCCAATCCATGCTGAGAAGATGAGAAGAGGCTGGGTTAGGTAATATCACCCTGTGTGCTTTCTTCCTCCATCTCCACCTGTTCCATATCCAAAACTTGCTCCTTAATTGTGAGCAGTGATTGTTTCAGTAGACACAGAAATGAGATTGTTACGCTGATTATGGCGTCATCGGCACTCACCATCTTGGTTGATTCCTCAAAGTTTTGTAGAACTTCGCAGATGTCAGACATCCATGCCCACTCATCGTATCAGGAATACCAATGGGCAGGTTGTAGCTGATATTCAACTACTGCCTTCTGCTAGTCACAAAGCCTTACCAACATGTGTAATGTGGAGTTCTAGTGTTGCAGGCAGGGGACATACCTTGGCAAGGGGGGGCTGCTCGAGACGCTCGGAACCAGGGTCGTTGCGGTGGCTCGAGGGGAAGTCGGATCCGGGCCTGATCACCTATCTGTTGCCCGCAAGTGAAAGAAGAGGTTTATTTATATAGGGAAGGTTTGTCAGTGACGCCACCCGTGGTGTGCGGTGATTGTTGGTGACACCGCCACTGCTGCAGTAGGTGATGCCCGGGACCGATGGAGTGGAAAAGCTGGATGTTATCCCCTCCACGGGTAGGAGAGGTGTTGTCCCGAGGCCCAATAGAGGTGGGATGGTGCTGCGGAGCGCAATTTGCAGGATCGGACTATGGGCTGTTGGTGTACTCACAGTTCCTGAATAAATTCACAGAGTTAAGATGGTAAACCAAATTGCCAGTGACCGGTGACCTCCGGCGGGTGTGTTCGGATCCCACACTCAGCACAGCAGATAGGGGTCCCTTCCTCTTGCACTTAGTGTTTGTGTCCTTTTTGTTAACTACTCCGCATGAAACAGGGAAGTCCACTCCCGGTGATACTGTGTGTTGGGAGCTGTGGCCCGCGAGAACTGACCCGTGGGATCTTAGCAGGCAATTGCGGAGCCCTATCCCCCTCGTTGGGCTTCTGTCTCGCTCTATCTGGGCCTCCTGTGGGACAAGACCTGAAATCTTGTCCCCGGCTGGTCAATTAGTAAGGTGCTTGAAGCTGTTCTTGCCCTAGGTCCAGGTACCCTGTCGTGAATGGCTCCAGACCGGATTGCCGCTGTCGGTACCGGCGGGCTACAACCCTGCCCCGGTCCACTTAAGGTCGCCCGCGACCGGATCTCCGTCGCCTGTGGCCCTGTCTGCCGACTGCCACCTAGTCCGTTTGTCAGTAGTCCGGTAGTCCAGGAGCGCCAACCCCTGACTACCCTGTCACTTCACACTCTTCACTTCACTGTCCCAACTCTGACTCAAAACTCACTCTGCTCCCTCCCATTACACATCAAACCCCTAGGTGGGCGTCACCATCTGCTTGACCCCGCCCACTGGTGTGTCCCTATTGTCATGGGTGGGTGACTAGGATTTGTATGGCTGATGTTATGTACCTAGATGGGGATTGTGATGGATGACCAAAGAGGAGGGAATCCTGCACCTAGAAGAGGGGTGCAGTCATCTGTGACAACCTGATTTTGTCAGGGCGTCACACTAGCACATGGGCAAATTGCACAGCAGTTGGTGCTGCAGCACTGCCAGATCGACAGACAGGGTGATAATTACGTGGATCAGTCTCCTGGCTAGTGAGACTGGATCACGTGGGAAACAGGGTGGTGCTGGGAAACATACTGGAAGCATTATCTGCCACCCAACTGCCCACCTGTATGCACTGTTCTGGCTTCAACAGTGGTGTCCATTGCTAGCCCCTCATGTGGATGAGCATATTTCTTATGTTCTTACAGGAGGCACAGTTTCACCTGGCCCACGGCCTCAGCCTCTGCAGGTACCATCAGCAGCATATCCCCTTCTTATCCCTTACTGCATGCCTTGTGCATATTAAATTAGGTAGATGATATATGCCTGCAAACTTTATGTTATTAATAGGGAATGTTGTAGCTGTTGTGCTCTGACCCTAAGGTCAGATTAGGGGATCACCAGTGAGGTCCACATTAAATTAGGACTCTATTATCAAGCGCTTGGAGAAAGGAAATGCACACTTGTGACCAAAATCAGTTCCTGTTTATTACCCTTTGCACGCATAATTTATATCATTCACAGACCAATGTAATAATGCATGAAATGTTTCAATTGGAGGTTTACCATTTGCCCCCCGTGCATCATATATGACCTTTAAGTCTCAGAGATGCAAAGACTTAGAGGCTGGCAGATGAGATAAGAAAATATTTCAACAAAAATAAAACCTTGAACATGAGACCATAATACTGGCATACACTAAACAAGATGTACTAAAATGTACTAAAGGTACTAATTAAAACTAAATTTAATAATAAAGTATTTAAAATATAAAAATATAGAAACTATTAACTCTTCTATCTACAGCAGCACTCAGAAAAGCTAAAATATGTAAACATTGAAGATAGGAATTTTGGCACTGCATTACTGTTATTAAAAAAATGAGATACTTAGTTTACAAATTGGCCAATTCATGTAAATCTGACAGCCAACGACAAGGTGTACCTCTTTTTGCCGCGACCCTATCCTAATACGCCTCTATCCAGGTTGAAAAACCTACATTTAGTGAACATGTAAGATCCAGGTAAATTAAAATGTGGCACCCCTGAGGCTCAGTCGCCACAGGGTATTGCATCTGATTTAAGATGCAATGCTTATTCCAGGTAAGAAGAGGTTAATCCCTGGGGGTTTTCTCTTACACAACATCCAGCCAGTGAGTCAGCCAGTTACACAACTCTGGAAGCCAGACAGCCTGGAAAATTCCCGGATGCTGGGACAACCACTGGTGAGTTATCAGGAAGGTGGGGGCTGCACTGAGGGAGTAAGGAACACACAAACAATTTCATTTCAGAATAGTCTGAGACTCTGAACAACACAGTCGCAGGAGAGAGTGCTTAAGAGCTACTCCTGCTAGAACCGAGCACACTGGAAAAGGGCGAGAGGCAACCGGTGGAGCTGGTGGCACAGAGGAGAACATGGTAGCTGAGGTTGAGCCTAACCATTCCCACAGTGCCAGCGCAGTCAGGGTGAAGAGCCCTGGGGTAGGACATACTCCACGTTGGACTACCAGAATCTGCAGGGAAAGATTGGAGGGTTGGGTTTATCAGCCACATGGTGGCCCTGGTAATATATCCATAGCACGCTTATTTGAGAACCAGTGCAGTTTATATAACACCGCCAAGTACCAATCTTCGTCTTTAACCTCATAATTCATTACTGTGTGGGTATTGCAGTATGTTGGTATTTAACCTTTATTGGTGACTATAGGGACCCTTTGTCTGTAACCATGCAGGGTTATTTTGGATTATCACAATTTTGTATGTGTATTTTAAATGATTTTAAATGTGTTTGATTGGCACTTTATATTTGAATAAAATCCTTGCATGTTTTTACACAACATAGATCTATGTCAGGTATCATTAAATTATTTTATATAAGCGTGGTGCCTTGTTGTACTTTTTTCGTGTTTATGTTGTACTCTATGGTACTTGGTACATAGCTTTTTTTTGGAATATAGGTCGTGCCCAGCCATTTTCTGGTAATAAGAACTTTGAACTGCAGCCCCAGTGTCATCCTTGTCATTGCCGGCGCCGCCGCCGCCCCGCGCTTTGGCGCCACCGGCTATCCCCACCGCCCTCATCTCCCTGGGGCCCGCTCCAGCTGTGGGGAGCAGAACCATCATCACTGTGGCATGACCATCCACCCCAGAGGAGGCCGCATACCACAGGTGGTGTAGTCACTTCCAACATCCATCTCCTACCCCCTTTATTGTGCACACCTCAGGGCACGATACGGGGCAGGCCGCCGCGACTACATGACCAGCTTCAGCCCGGCGATGAGAAACAAGTATAAGACCGACCCCCCTGTCCCCTGGGTGCCACAAAAACACTCTAGAGGTTTAACCCATCTCTTCAACCTATCACTATCAACTGGTGTATTCCCTTCATGCTTTAAATAAATAAATAATAATAATAATAATAATGTGATCAAAATACTCATTTGCCTAATAATTCTGCACACAGTGTATTTGATAGCCTTCCTTGTGTGGCAAAAATGATTATTCAGATCAGTACGATAACAGTGATGTCAAATTTACATCGTTTTTTTTTAAACTGGTCATTTGGTGAAGCCAACTGTTTTAATATTATTTTTTTATTATTACGAGGGGCTGCTAATAAGTCTTTGGCTTTGTGATCTTTTTTTGTTTCTATGGGAACGAATGTTACATCACATGAAAGCCTTATTTGTCTAATATATGTTTTCAAACTTTTGCGTTTGTTGCTTATGGTAACAGTGTTCTACACACGTGGGAAAAGAAAATGGTGGAGTCTAATGTGATATTGACAGCAACTGAGAGCAGAGCAGTGATAAAATTCTTGTTTCTGCAAGGAAAGTCCGCGAAGGATATTCACGGTGATATGTCACAGACACTAAGGGATCAATGCCCTTCATATTCCACTGTTAGGAACTGGGTTGCCAAATTGAAAACGGGCCACTTCAACACCAATGATGAGGAACGTCCTGGATGACTGAGAATGGTTGTTGTTCTGAAGATCGTTGATGCTGTGCACAACCTCAAACTGAAGAATTGACGGATTTCAGCTAAAGCAATAGCAGACATCATGGGGAGTTCCCGTGAACGTGTTTGTGTCATTATCCATGAACATTTGGACATGAGGAAGCTTCTGCAAAGTGGGTCCCCAAATGTTTGACAACAGATCAGAGAAGCAAGCGAGTAAAAACTTCCCGGTGCCTTTGTTAGCGTTTCCGGACTGATCAGAACTTCCTGGATCTACTGGTCACTATGGATGAGACCTGGATTTATTTGTTTGACCCTGAAATAAAGGAGCAGTCAAAAGAGTGGGGGAATAGTGAATTCTTCTCGTTCAAAGAAGTTCAGGCTGCAAAAATCAGCCACTAAAGCTGGCGTTAATGCAGCGTTACACGCTACAATTTATCTGACGATATGTCGTCGGGGTCACGGATTCCTTGACGCACTTCCAGCATCGTTAGCGACGTCGTTGCGTGTGACACCTACGTGCGACTCCGAACGATCACAAATAGGTTGAAAATCATTGATCGTTGACACGTCGTTCACTTTAAAAATATTGTTCATCGTTTGGAACGCAGCAGATATATTGGTACGTTAGAAGCCCTGCAAACGAGAAACAACATCCACACGACTGCCTTGGTCAAACAATATATCGCAGAACGATTTTGCATCGCTTGTGTGATCGTTATGTGTGACCGCTAATAATTGACCTATGTGCGATCTCGGCAAATCGTAACTACGATCTGGGCGTGTCATATCGCTAATGAGTTCGACAGATAAATCGTAGCGTGTAAAGCAACCTTAAGGCGATGGCGTCTGTATTCTGGGATAAGGAGGGTGTGCTGCTAGTGGACTACCTTCAAAAGGGTTCCACCATCAATGTAAGGTATTACATTGAACTTTTGTAACAATTGAAGGCAGCTCTGAAGGCCAAAAGGTGTGGCAAGCTGTCCAAAGGAATTTTGTTCCTGCAAGACAACGTCTCCGCTCACACTGCACAAGCGACCATAGTAAAAGTGGCAGAGCTGGGCATCCAGCTGGTTGACTACTCACTTTTTTCACCAGATCTAACTCCCTCCAACTATCATGTTTCCAAACCTGAAGAAACACCTATATGGTACAAAATTTCACACCATTTCTGATGCCATAGCTGCTATGGATGACGGTTTGAGGCGCAACCGAAATTCTTCTTTTTGCTAGGCTTACTGAACTTGGAATACTGTTGTCAGAAGGGTGTTGACATCAGTGGAGAGAATCTGGAATAAATGTAAAGTTTCATCATCTTATCTCATTTCATTCTGGATAAAGCCAAAGACTTATCAGCATCCTCTCATATTTGGGGAAAAGCAGGCGAATGACTGCCAGCTCACATGCTCACCAGCAATGGAACCATTGAAATGCAGCTGTCCCTGGTTGACCACAGCATTTACATTATTAAACAATAGCAATCTGTGGATGCTCCAGTCATTCTTGCGGTGGGATGGAGTGAACACGGCACCTGAACCCACTACATACAAGCACATACTCATGCTGTGATACATACACTGCGTGCAGAATTATTAGGCAAGTTGTATTTTAGAGGATTTTTTTTATTATTGATTAACAACTATGTTTTCAATCAACCCAAAAGACTCATAAATATCAAAGCTTAATATTTTTGGAAGTTGGAGTGGGGTTTTTTAGATTTGGTTATCTTAGGAGGATATCTGTTTGCGCAGATAACTATTACTGTGCAGAATTATTAGGCAACTTAATAAAAACCAAATATATTCTCATCTCACTTGTTTATTTTCACCAGGTAAACCAATATAACTGCACAAAATTTAGAAATAAACATTTCTGACATGCAAAAACAAAACCCAAAAAAATTAGTGACCAATATAGCCGCCTTTCTTTATGATGACACTCAACAGCCTACCATCCATAGATTCTGTCATTGCTTGATCTGTTTACAATCAACATTGCATGCAGCAGCCACCACAGCCTCCCAGACACTGTTCTCAGAGGTGTACTGTTTTCCCTCCCTATAGATCTTACATTTTATGAGGGATCACAGGTTCTCTATGGGGTTCAGATCAGGTGAACAAGGGGGCCATGTCATTATTTTTTCATCTTTTAGACCTTTACTGGCCAGCCACGCTGTGGAGTAGTTGGATGCATGTGATGGAGCATTGTCCAGCATGAAAATCATGTTTTTCTTGAACGATACCGACTTCTTCCTGTACCACTGCGTGGAGAAGTTGTCTTCCAGAAACTGGCAGTAGGTCTGGGAGTTGAGCTTCACTCCATCCTCAACCCGAAAAGGTCCCACAAGTTCATCATTGATGATACCAGCCCATACCAGTACCCCACCTCCACCTTGCTGGCGTCTGAGTCGGAGTGGCGCTCTCTGCCCTTTACTGATCCAGCCTCTGGCCCATCAATTGTCACTCTCATTTCATCAGCCTTTAAAACCTTTGAAAAATCAGTCTTAAGATATTTCTTGGCCCAGTCTTGACCTTTTATCTTATGTTTCTTGTTCAAAGGTGGTGGTTTTTCAGCCTTCCTTACCTTGGCCATGTCCCTGAGTATGGGACACCTTGTGCTTTTTTGATACTCCAGTAACGTTGCAGCTCTGAAATATGGCCAAATTGGTGGCAAATGGCATCTTGGCAGCTTCACGCTCGATTTTACTCAATTCATGGGCAGTTATTTTGCACCTTTTTTGCCCAACACGCTTCTTGCGACTCTGTTGGCTATTTGCCATGAAACACTTGATTGTTCGGTGATCACACTTCAAAAGTTTCTCAATTTCAAGACTGCTGCATCCCTCTGCAAGACACCTCACAATTTTGGACTTTTCAGAGCCCGTCAAATCTCTCTTCTGACCCATTTTGCCAAAGGAAAGGAAGCTGCCTAATAATTAAGCACACCTTATATAGGGTGTTGATGTCATTACACCGCACCCCTCCTCATTACAGAGATGCACATCACCTGATTTACTTATGTGGTAGTTGGATCTCAGCCTATACAGCTTGGAGTAGGACAATATGTATAAAAATTATCATGTGATCAAAATACTCATTTGCCTAATAATTCTGCACACAGTGTATACATCAAGATCTGCTACAGGGGAATATTAAGACAATAAGAATACGATACATTGACTAAAATCATAAAAGGCTGTGTGCGCACGTTGCTTTTTTTATGTGTTTCTTTTCTGCACATACAAAGCATGTTTTGGCAGGAAAAAAGCAGCTGAAAAAATACACATTGGTTATTGTGTTTGTTCGTTTCTTCACCTTTGTTTTTTCCTGTTTCTTTTTGTGCTTTTTTTAGTCATGGCGATCTCTGTGGTTCAGGCACTGTACCTCCACAATCGCCACCGGGTCTCCAGCTGAGGTAACAGCCGGGACCTGGCTCTAACTGCCCGGAGCGGTGCCCGCGCCACTCCAGGTAGTTTAACTCACTAAATGCTGTTATCAGTGAGATCATAGCATTTAGAAGGCAGGGGGAGTAATCGCTTACTTCTCCCTGGTGATCATGGGTCCTTGAAATGTGATCACAGGGACCTGATCGCTACCATAGTAACTCTGGGTTGTCACCATGACAACCCCGGGTTACTAAGCTACGGAGAGCCTCGCACAGCATGCTGTATACATGGTAGGTGAGGCAAAGTGTTGTGATATAATCCACTGTATGAATAAAACTCTGCACGGGATTATAGAAAAACAGGAAAAAAATGCAAAAACAATTGACATGCTGCTTCTTTTTTTAGCAAAAAAATCTGCAAGGAAAAAAGAAGCAACGTGTGAACAGCAAGTCAGGATTTTCATAGACTTTGCTGGGATGCATTTTCATTGCTTTTATTGATTAAAATAAGCAGGGAAAAGTGCATAAAAAAATCAAAAAAATAAAAGTCGCTACTTGGGCACATAGCCTATGATTAAAGTATAATTTTTAATGTTTATTTTTTCATTTTGTTATATTTCTCACAATTCTAAACCTTAAAGAGAACCTGTCATATTGAATATAGAGTCAGATATGAAAGTAGGAGGTTATTTAAGAGTAAAGACTGCTTTACACACAACGATATCGCTAGCGATCTCGTTAGCGATGTGACACGCCCAGATCGTTGTTACGATTTGCCGAGATCGCACATAGGTCGTGTTTTACTGGTCACACGTACACATCTCACAACAACGCTACATCGTTTAGCAATATATTGTTTGACCAAGGCGGTTGTGTGGATGTTGTTCATCGTTGGCAGGGTGTCAACCGTAGCAATATGTCTGCTGCGTTCCAAATGACAAACAATATTTTGAAACTGAACGACGTGTCAACGATCAATAATTTTCACCCTATTTGCGATCGTTCGGAGTCGCACGTAGGTGTCACACGCAACGACATCGCTAACGATGACGGAAGTGCGGCACGAAAACCGTGACCCCGACGACATATCGTCAGATAAATCATAGCGTGTAAAGCGGCCTTAAGAGTTGAGAAGATTGATATATAGTTTTCTAAGAGAATATTTTTTATTATTATTATATTCATTTGAATGCATGCCTGACCTTTATTTCTTAGTAGTCCAGTGGGCGGGTCTAAATTATTATTTCAACTATATCTGGGTGAACAGAGGAAGACTAACCATCACTGACATGGATTGATTATTAGTATTGACTCAAGACTATCTCTGGATGCTCAGCAATACAAGCAAGCGCTCTTTGAACAGTTAATAGAACCGTCCACTGGACTCTTAAGCTGAGCAGGGACTTAAATACATAAAATGCAAAATTAGACTTTTCCTACAAAACTCTATATCTATCTGCAAGGCCTCTTCTGCCCTATAACTTGTTGCCCAAAGACAGGAGCTAAACCACCTCCTCTTGTGAAAAGAACAGAAGATCCCACACACTTTGTCTCCTAAAACACAGTAAAAGAAAATCTATCTACAACTATTGTGAACCCAAGAAGTATGTTGGAAAAAGTGGGTACAGAAAGCAAAAAATCAAAGCGCAACCAAAACCTTTTTAACTATGTAAAAACAACAAAGAGATTTTACCAAATTTGCAAATTATCCAATATCCACATGACAGAGGATGAGTTACTGATCACTTTTGGCTCCAACTACTGGGATTGTGATTCTGTGGATCTTGCCTAATCTTGATTGGATCACTAGTGCGTGTGCTCAACCCCTCTATATTTGTTGTTTAAGTGCAGTGCTTGGCTATATCTGGTAGTCCCTTTGACAAGAAATTAAATGATGACCAAGGATTTGCATTTCCTCTCCATTCAAGACATGTTCTCAGGGTTTCAGAGCTCCATTCTTGGGAATTTCAAAGTCCACGCAATATGGATGGGGAAAACGTGCGATTATAGGAAAACGCTTTCAAATGCTGCTAAAAACCATAAGTAAGTATAATTTATGATGACTTAGCGTTTGGCCACTTGTGTGTGGGGGTGAACTGATCATAATTAGGCCAGAAGTATGGTTTATTTGATTGTTAAACCAAGAAAAGTTAGCCATTGTCTCATGAGATTGATCAGAGCCCTACTGTCTGTAAATGTGGATTGCCTCAGCCCTTCTGACTACATAGTTCAGAGAAAAATTATGTAGTTGGATTGAACTTGCAACTAAAGGGAGAGCAGCCATTTCATCCAATCCTGAAAGACCCAATACCTTTAATTGAGAACTGAGTGGTATAAAAGGGCTTTGCTTCTGTCATTAGAGAGTTATTCTAAATTATCTCAGCCGAGGAGCTCCAGCTGAGGAATCACATAACTGCTTCCCTTGAGATATGCTACAGGATTTCAGCCTAGGATCTACAGTTCCTTTTGAATGTTCACAGAACTGCTTCACTGCTCAATGCTGAGCTCACACATTTGCTTGGAGAACCCAGGTTGGGATAAACTCAGTCGCCTGGCTACATATCTTGCTGTGCTTGGTTGGCTTCCTAAGCTTGCCGCTATCTCTTCTCAGTGGGTGCCCACCAAAAGCGAGGTGCTGCTAGCTAGGATAGTTGGCTCTGAAAGCTCTGAAGTCATGAAAATTGGAATCCCTAGCGAGCCAGCAGAAGGGTGAAAATCTGTCGCATGTACCATCTGGTGTTCTTGGTGGGAATGTTCAATATGTTTTTGCATGTTGATGAACCAATAAAGTCTTACTAATGTGTGGCTCCCTCACGCTGTGTTTTCTGAGTAGTGGTCTGCCCATGGAGAAGAAATGGAAGCGTTCAGTGGGATGAGCCCCGTTCTGTGCAGTCTTTCTGAAGACAGCCAGGCCTACAGATGGGGGTACCCACTGACTTTAGTGCCTCCACGAGTACATTTTAGTTTATTTTTTACGCATATGAAACATGTTGGGGTTATTTTTAGAGCTTGGGTGTAAAGTAACCACTAGGGGGAGCCGGAACACTGGTGTGTGTATCAGGACTATAGATCCACAAGGTGTCAGAGGAGAAATTACAAATTGATTAATCAGAGACGTTATACAAGCAGGGTCAGAGTCAGGACGTCACACAGTACAAGGGAGTAGGCGAAGTCAGTATAAAGTGCGAGGCAGAGGTCGGAACCAGGAGAACAAGCTGTAGGAGGGGGGCGCAGGGATGGAACAACAAGCAAGGAGCAGGAGAGGAAGACTGGAAGGTAAGACAAAATAGAGGAGACGGGAGTCAGGGAGGTCAGACTGAACAGGAAGGACAGAAGTCAGGGAAGTTGGACAAGGTAGGGGGCAGAATCAGGAGAACTTATAGGGGCCAGGCTCGCACACTGCAGAGAGGGCTATAACTGGCGCTGCACCGATGGAGGAGACATCCTGAGCGATGTGATCCCGGGAATGAGGCACGGAAGGATAGGCCCCTCCCACTGGCCAAGCACAGGGAAACAATGACCACAATACCAGGTGACAAATAAAGTTCTGCAACAGCAGAGTCCAAACTGATTTGTGACATTGGGAAACTCTTTTAAGCAACATGATATTAATACCAAATGAATTTAGTGGAATCACAGTAACAACACATATCTAAATCAGGCTCTTCATAGATGGTTGGGGGGGTATATTTTGGGGAGGGCGGTACATTTTTCATAAAGTTTTTTAATTCTTTTAGTTCTTTCAGAATAATTAACATTTTTAAAAAGTGACTATTCCATGACCTTTCTAGAAATAAAGGGCACTGCATTTCTAGGTAAATCAGGAGAGAGAAATGAGATGCAACACATCCCTTCATTTTCTTCCTTATCTCTTTTCTCCAGATGAAAGATTCTGTGATATTTTTGTTAGAAATGTTGTGGTACAATGAGGGAAAGAATCAATGAGTTCTTAATGAGAACATCAAGGAGAATAACAGCAATAATTATCTTTTCTAAAAATCAATGCCGCTGGAACCCTGAAAGAGATATACCTCACACTCTATAGATATTTTGTCTTGGATTTTTTTTCTTAAGGAATTTTTTTAAACCTTGAAAATTGATTATTAAAAATCAAACCCCCCTTTCAAACATTGCAGTCATTAAATATGTTGTTTGTATAGCTAGTTGGAGCTAATTCCTTTCCATAAATGCTTTAATAAATCTTTATCTTGCCTATGCTGAAAACTCTCATACATAGAATACCAGATTTATTCATAAAATAAATTCCAAGGAAAAATAAAACAAAAACAAGTAAATCTGAATATTCAGTTAAAATTTTCACTCTCCTAATCACTCCAGAAACTTACATAAAAGAAACATAAATGTTAACCTTGGGGCACATTTGCATAAAGCTTTTCTAAAGGAGGAGGAAAAACTAGTTGTCACATGACCGCAATTATCAAAATCACCAATGAATGGACATGGGATAACCACTGAAACTGGAAACGAGAACTGAATCCTGACTGTGAGCAGATTACACACTGGTAAGATTTAGCATGCTACAGTCATAATTATATAATTAATGCTCCTAACATAAATACAAATGTGATAACACTTAACTTGTCAGGCGATGCAATTCTTTAATAACAAAGCTTTGTTATCTGTCAAGTTATGGATTGCTACATGTGTACAGGATCTGAACTAATAACAGTATACAGTGCTGGACAAAAGTATTGGCACCCCTGCAACTCTGTCAGATAATACTCAGTTTCTTCTTGAAAATCATTGCAATCACAAGTTCTTTGGTATTATTATCTTCATTCATTTTGCTTGCAATGAAAAAACAAAAAAGACAATGAAACAAAAATCAAATCATTGATCATTTCACACAAAACTCCAAAAATGGGCCAGACAAAAGTATTGGCACCCTTAGCCTAATACTTGGTTGCACAACCTTTAGCCAAAATAACTGCGAACAACCGCTTCCGGTAACCATCAATGAGTTTCTTACAATGCTCTGCTGGAATTTTAGACCATTCTTCTTTGGCAAACTGCTCCAGGTCCCTGAGATTTGAAGGGTGCCTTCTCCAAACTGCCATTTTGAGATCTCTCCACAAGTGTTCTATGGGATTCAGGTCTGGACTCATTGCTGGCCACTTTAGTAGTCTCCAGTGCTTTCTATCAAACCATTTTCTAGTGCTTTTTGAAGTGTGTTTTGGGTCATTCTCCTGCTGGAAGACCCATGATCTCTGAGGAAGACCCAGCTTTCTCACACTGGGCCCTACATTATGCTGCAAAATTTGTTGGTAGTCTTCAGACTTCATAATGCCATGCACACGGTTAAGCAGTCCAGTACCAGAGGCAGCAAAGCAACCCCAAAACATCAGGAAACCTCCGCCATGTTTGACTGTAGGGACTGTGTTCTTTTCCTTGAATGCCTCTGTCGCGGGCGGGGAGGACGCCACTGCGCTGCGCTCGCTAACGCTCGGGTCTGGCGCTGCTGTGATGGCTGCTCGGTGGCTCGAGCGGTGGGCCGGATCCGGGGACTCGAGCGACGCTCCTCGCCCGTGAGTGAAATGGGGGTAGTTTGGTTTGGGGATTTGGTTGGATGGGTGCAGGGTTGGATGGGTGCAGGGTCACGTGAACTGCGCAGCGCGGTGCCGGATGGCACGGTTGTACTCACTCAGCCACAAATATACGCAAAGTCTCTGGTAAACCAAACAGCTGGATGGACGGGTCCTGCAGCCGGCTGCTGTGGTTTCTGGTTTGTGGTTTGGTGGTGGCTGCCTTTCCCTGCACCTTTGTGTATGTTCGGCTCCGATGGCTTCCCACCGGCAACCCGCTCCCCAGCGTATATATGTGCTGGAGGAGCCCTTTTGCCCGCAGGCTCTGGCCGTCGGAACTCTAGCTGTGGCGCTAGCTGTATTTCCTTCTACTGGTCGGACGGTAGCTTTCAATCGGGTCTTGGCTGTTAGGAAACCCCTGGGGTTCTGGTCACTGACGGATTTGACCTCTAATGACGACTTCAAGCCTGGTCGGGGTCCGTAGGCTCTGCCGGTTTGTGCTGGCTTCACTTCGCTCCCCGGTTCGGTACCGGCTGGCCAATGCCCATCCCCGGTCCTACGGTTCCACATTGATCTGCCTCTCCTGCAGACGGCCACCACCGTCTGTCAACCTTGCTCTTGGTGCCCGGGCCACACACCCGAACACGGTCAGTTTGCTCCTCTCCTACCACTTCACTCCTCACTCCTTCACTTCCCTAACTGAACTGACTTCCTTTTCCCGCCTCCAGGACTGTGAACTCCTCAGTGGGTGGGGCCAACCGCCTGGCTCCACCCCACCTGGTGTGGACATCAGCCCCTGGAGGGAGGCAACAAGGATTTTGTGTCTGGCTGATGTGCCTGTCTCAGGGTGGGGGTGTGTGTTGTAGTACCTGTGACGACCTGGCTAGTCCAGGGCACCACACCTCTTTTTTTTTTCCTGTAAACTCTATGTTGATGGCTTTTCCCAAAAAGCTCTACTTTTGTCTCATCTGACTAGATAACATTCTTCCAAAACATTGTAGGCTTTCTCTGGTAAGTTTGGCAAAATCCAGCCTGGCTTTTTTTATGTCTCGGGGTAAGAAGTGGGGTCTTCCTGGGTATCCTACCATACAGTTACTTTTCATTCAGATGCCGACGGATAGTACGGGTTGACACTGTTGTACCCTCGGACTGCAGGGTAGCTTGAACTTGTTTGGATGTTAATCGAGGTTCTTTATCGACCATCTGCACTATCTTGCGTTGAAATCTCTCGTCAATTTTTCTTTTCCTTCCACATCTAGGGAGGTTAGCCACAGTGCCATGGGCTTTAAACTTTTTGATGACACTGTGCACCATAGACACAGGAACTTTCAGGTCTTTGGAGATGGACTTGTAGCCTTGAGATTGCTCATGCTTCCTCACAATTTGGATTCTCAAGTCCTCAGACAGTTCTTTGGTCTTCTTTCTTTTCTCCATGCTCAATGTGGTACACACAAGGACACAGGACAGAGGTTGAGTCAACTTTAATCCATGTCAACTGGCTGCAAGTGTGATTTAGTTATTGCCAACACCTGTTAGGTGCCACAGGTAAGTTACAGGTGCTGTTATTTACACAAATTAGAGAAGCATCACATGATTATTCAAACAGTGCCAATACTTTTGTCCACCCCCTTTTTTATGTTTGGTGTGGAATTATATCCAATTTGGCTTTATGACAATTTTTGTTTTTTTTCATTGAAGACAAATTAAATGAAGATAGTAATACCAAAGAATTTGTGATTGCAATCATTTTCAAGAAGAAACTGAGTATTATCTGACAGAATTGCAGGGGTGCCAATACTTTTTGCCAGCACTGTATGAAAACATCATCAGAAGCAGCAGTATAGAAATATATCTCCTAAATCATCATCAGTACAATAATACTGTATCAAAACCATGATCAGTATAGGAATATGTCACCAGGATCAGTAGAAGAATACTGTATCAAAACCATGATCAGTATAGGAATACATCACCAAAACCATCAACAGTACAGAAATACAGCCCAGAAACACCAATAGTACAGAAATACACCATTAGTACATGCATATATCCCCAGAACCATCTTCAGTACAGGAATACAGCACCAGAATAAACATCAGTACACAAATACATCACCAGAACTACCATCATTACATGAACGCATCACTAAGCGTAGGACAGTGTTTAGTTACAGTGTCAGGTCAGCTCCACATACAATTGCATGAATAATCGAAGTATTCAATCTTCCCTAGTCCTTAACAATATTAAAGAGATAGTGAGAGTTGTTTTTAACACATATCATCACATCATCAGACTATGAACAATACAGGAACCACAGCACTGATGAGTTGCAGTCAGTAGAATAAATACAAATTTACATCCAAGTACCTTATAGCTGACATCTTCTCTGATTGAAGTCATTCTATTTATTTTATTTTCCAGTTTGCCAAAACACCATGATGAATTTTCACATCCACAGCCCATCTCTCCAGACTTCCATTTTCTCCGGACTTCTGCGGCACATCCTGATATAGTGCATTAAAAATACCAGGGTCAATAAAATACTCCTGAATATCAATGTCTGCCCTATACTGTGCCTCTGCGTCATTTTCCCTCACTAAATAATTGTCTGTGCACAAAATATGATCCTTTTGTGATACATGGCCTCCACACTGTCCTCTCCTTTCTCTATTTGGCCCCTTCCTGACACTTGCACCCGGCATACTTTCCCCTTCATACTGTGCTATCAACCTGTCCAATTATGCTGCACACTCTCTACTCTTTCCATACAAAACTAGGCAGTTTTAATGCTGTGCCCCTCAACACTTTTTTCCGCCATACTGTCTCCTTACACTATTCCCCTCAATACTGTTGCCTCACACCTTTCTACCCCCAAACAAATACCCAATATTGTTCCCTCACACTCCCTCCCCATATTTTACCTTCACACATTTATCCCCCTATACTGAGCCTTCACACTATCCAAGCACACTATTCCCTCATATTATTCCCCCATACTGTGCCTTCACACTATTAACTACACATACTGTCCCCTCACATTACTCCCCCCATACTGTCTCTTCTTGTCTCCTCACATTACTCCCCCAATAATGTCACCTTACCCTATTACTAGGGATGATCGAATATCACAAATATTCATCCATTTGGCAACTATTCGGGTTTAACATAGACTTACATTGCGCATCGAATATTCACAAATAGTCAAATAGTGGCGACCTATTCAGCGAATATGGGTGTTGCCGAATATTTGAGGTATTCGATCATCCCTACCTATTACCCACCCATACAGTCCTCTCAAATTAATCCCCTAAATATTGTCCCTTTACACTACCCCTGAACTGTCCCTTAATACTATTTCACCAATACTGTTCCCACACACATTCAGTCAATTCCCCCCATACTATCTCCTCATACTATTCCCCACCCATATTTTCACCTCATACTGTTCCCCCAATATTGTCTCATCACACCTTACTCCTCCATAGTGTCCCCTCACACTATTCCCATATTGCCTCCTCACGCAATTCCACCATACTGTCCCTCACAGTGTTTCTCCCATATTCTCCCCTCACATTATTCCCAACCATACAAACTCCTTGCAGGATGAGTTGTACTTTTGAATGAAACCATTTATTTTACCATATAGTGTACTACAAAAAAAAAGTGCGGTGAAATTGTTCAATTACACAATTCTTATTGGTGGGGGGGGGTTATTTACCATGTTAACTATATGGTAAAACTGACTGGCATTGGGATTCTATAGGTCAAAACAAGTATGTAGATCGCAAACATGTATAGTTTTTCTTTTATTAAATTGATCATTAGGCAACATATTCCGAGACCCATAACTTTTTCTTTTTTTCGGGATCTGGCACTGTGTGATGGTTATGTTTTTGCACCCTAAGCTAACGTATTTACTGATACCATTTGTTTAGGTAGATGTGGTATTTCGATCCCTCTTATTGCATTTTATTATAATATTGTGCAGCCAAAAAAATGTAATTTTGTCATTTTCAATTATTTGCTGTTACACTGTACACCAATCAGGTTCATTTATTTTAAATTTTCATAGATCGGACATTTTTTAATACAATATTAAATATGTGTATTTTTTATTGTTTTATTTTCAATGAGGCAAAAGGTGGTGCTGTGAGCTTGAGTTTATTTTATTTTTTTCCTATTTTTAAAAACCTTTTTTTTTCCCACCTGTCTGATTGCTTGTACTGTACAGAGCAAGGTACCAGCAGCACCATCAGCAGCAGCATCAGCACCAGCATCAGTACCAGCAGCAGCATCATCAGCAGCCGCAGCATCAGCACCAGCAGCATCAGCCGCAGCATCAGCACCAGCACCATCAGCAGCAGCATCAGCACCAGCACCAGAACCACCAGCAGCATCATCAGCAGCCGCAGCATCAGCACCAGCAGCATCAGCACCAGCATCAGTACCAGCTTCAGTAGCAGAAATTATGAGCTCCTATGAATAGCAGCTCACAACCGCAGTGCATGGGAAGTTCACCATGACAGATACAAGAGTCAATAGCTGATCCCTGGCTGTCATGACTAGAGATGAGCGATGTTCGAGGTTCGCCAATTTCATGTTTGAGTGATTTTGGGGGGTGTTCGAGACGTTCGACGAACTCGAGCTTTTTGCTAAAAGCTCGACAGTTCGAGGTACGTTCGAGAACGGTTCGAGCACCAAAAACGTGGCTTTTCACAGTAAGGCTATGTGCACACGTTGCTGTCTGCATGTGTCCTGCGTCCCCAGCACAATCCCTCTCTCTTTCCTACTCACCGATCACGGGCGTCTCGCTGCACGGCTGTCACAAATCTCCAGCGGCATTTCCTCTTTTGAAAATGGCTGTCGCTTCATTATTCAATTAGTTATTCCGTGCTTTCCCCGCCCACCGGCGCCCATGATTGGTTGCAGTCAGACACTCCCCCACGATGAGTGACAGCTGTCTCACTGCAACCAGTGGGTGGGTCTATATCGTGCAGTAAAATAAATGAAATAAATAATAATAAAAAAAAATGCCCCATATTTGATACCAGCCAGGATAAAGCCGCACGGCTGGAGGCTAGTATTGTCAGGATGGGGAGCGCCACATTATGGGAAGCCCACCACCCTAACAATATCACCCAGCAGCCGCCCGGAATTGCCGCATCCATTTAATGCGACAGTCCCGGGACTCCACCCAGCTCATCCCGAATTGCCCTGGTGCAGTGGCAATCGTGGTAATAACGGGGTTAATCATGCCAGGCGTCTCCCCGAGATACCTTCCATGATTAAACTGAAAGTGAAAGTAAAGAAACACACACAGCGAAAAATCCTTTATTTGGAATAAAAGACAAAAAACACCACATTTACCTCTTTATTAATCCCAAAACAACAATCCAGGTCCGAAGTAATCCACACGACACTATCAGCTCTGCTACATGAAGATGCAGGGAGCGATCTGTGTCCTCTCCACGCAGCACCTGAACTGAACTGCACTGTAATCTGAGACTTCAGTCTGCAATGCAGAAGTCAAGATTACCAAATCTGCCTATGTTTTTCATTACAGCCAGTAGCTCAATCGTTAGAGCGCTCGACTCAGAAGCATTAGTTCATAAGTTCTAGACCCGGTAAAACATTTAATTTATTTTTAAATTAGAATTATTTATTTATAATTATAATTTAATTTAATTATCCACTGAGGGGAGGAGCCGGACATTAGCTGTGAGCATTACCTCTAAAATCGGAGCAGTTCACGGAATGAGGCTGCAATGCTCTCGCTCTCTCTCTCTCTCTCTCTTGTCTCTCTTAGTCTCTCAGTCTCTCTCTCTTTTTCTCTCTCTCTCTTTTTCTCTCTCTTTTTCTCAGTCTCTCTTTTTCTTTTTCCCTCTCTCTCCTCTCTCCTCTCCTCTCTCTTCTCCTCTCTCTTCTCTCTCTCTCTTCTCTCTCTCTCTTTCTCTCGATCCTCTCTCTCTCTCTTTTCTCTCTCTCCTCTCTCTCGTCTCTCTCTTTCTCTGTCTCAGTCTCTCAGTCTCTCTCTCTCTCAGTCTCTCTCAGTCTCTCTATCTTTCTCTTCTCTCTCTCCTCTCTCTCTTTTCTCTCTCTCTCCTCTCTCTGTCTCTCTCTCTCTCAGTCTCTCTCAGTCTCTCTCTCTCTCTCTCTCTCTCTCAGTCTCTCTCTCTTAGTCTCTCTCAGTCTCTCTCTCTTTCTCTCTCTCTCTTTGTCTCTCTCAGTCTCTCAGTCTCAGTCTCTCTCAGTGTCTCTCTCTTTTTCTCTCTCTCTTTTTTTCAGTCTCTCTTTTTCCCTCTCTCTCTCTCTCTCTCTCTCTCTCTCTCCTCTCCTCTCTTGTCTGTCTCTCTCTTCTTTCTCCTCTCTCCTCTCTCTCCTCTCTCTTTTCTCTCTCCTCTCTCTCTCTTCTCTCTCTTCTCTCTCCCTCTCTCTCTTTTCTCTCTCCTTTCTCTCTCTGTTTTCTTCTCTCTCTTTTTTCTCTCTCTTTTTTCTCTCTCTTCTTTCTCTCTCTCTCTCTCTCTCTCAGACCTGGCGATGATCAGCTGATGCAGTCACCTGACGGAATCAGCTGACACTATAAGTCAAACGGTGAGGCCGGCTTTTTACCGCCCGGCCTGCTAAACTATCAGCTGAAGCTGTCGGACAGGAGTCTGCACAGAAGTGTGTAGTTTTTTGTTGTTTTTTTTGCACTGATTCATCATCTGATTGTATAAAAGCTGTTTATACAATCAGCTGCTGTGTCATGTGATTCAGGCCCTTGAACCTGACACATCATCTGATCGCTTTGCCTTCCAGCAAACCGATCAGATGATATTGGATCCGGATTGGACGGCGCGGGACCCTTGACCCAGGATTACTGCGGAGGGGGGTTATTTATTTCAATAAAGATGGAGTCAATAATTGTGTTGTGTTTTATTTCTAATAAAAAAAAAACACAACACACAGAAAAATATTTTTATCTGTACTAGAAATTCATGGTGGCCATGTCTAATATTGGCGTGACACCATGAATTTCGGGCTTAGGGCCAGTTGATAATATTCAGCTAGCCCTAACCCCATTATTACCCAGCGAGCCACCCGTCACCAGGGCAGCTGGAAGAGTTGGATATTCTATGAAAGCGCCCTTTGTTTTAATAGCTAGTATTAAGCCAGAGATTCTTAATGTCAGGCAAGTTTGACCCGGCCATTAAGAATCTCCAATAAAGGGTTAAAAAAAAAGACGCCACACAGAGAAAAAATACTTTAAGAGAAATAAATACAAAGACAGAATTAGAGACTCCATGTTTATTACTCCCTGTCATGCCTCCACGATCCTGCTCTTCTGTCTTCTTTCTCCTTCAACCCATGCAGCTCTGCTACATCAGACAGCACTGCATGGGAGGAAGACGCTGCTGCTTCCCGTGCAGTCTAATCCCTCAGTGAGTGAGCGAGCAGAGGCTGCAGGCTGTAAGCGGTGACGGCACCGCTGACAAGCGGGTTATCATAGCAATGGTGCTCCGATCACGTGATTCCCGATGCCGCTGCGGGCAGTGCTGGCACCTCTCCTGTTTGCCCTGTACCTAGCTGATATTCCTAAAACAGTGTCACGGAAATTTGGATATGCCGATGACTGGGCACTTGCTATGGTAAGCAAAACAATGGAGGAAGCAGAGGATGTTCTTACAAAAGATCTTAGTGTAATGGGAAAGTACTTCCGACAATGGAGATTAAAACCTAACCCATGAAAAACGGAAGTTTGTTGCTTTCATTTACACAATGCAAGTGCTAAGACTGAATTAAAGTACAATTTGAAGGTTAAACACAATTTCAATCCTAAGTACTTAGGTGTAACCCTTGATAGAAGTCTAACTTTTAAATTCCATCTGGATAAATTGGCGCAGAAACTGAAAGCACGTAATAATATTATTCAGAAACTTTGTGGATCCTCCTGGGGCTCGGCAACATCTGTTTTGAGAACATCTACTCTTGCCCTGGTGTACTCTGCTGCAGAATACTGTGCTCCAGCATGGTTAAATAGCTGTCATGTAAACTTAATTGACACTCAGCTGAACAACTCTTTGCGTATAATATCTGGTGCTATTAGACCTTCACCTGTTCACTGGTTACCTGTGCTGAGTCATATCGCACCCGCAAATCTAAGAAGACAAAAACTCCTACTTAAAGAATACACTAAAATAGTGAATAATGAAAAACTTCCAATACACCTAAATATCAGAGATGTTACAACACAACGATTGAAATCAAGACACCCACCCATCCGAACTGCAATCACCTTGCATGAACAAGACTTCAATTTAGAGGAGAAATGGCGAGAACTTTGGGTCAATGTAGTAGACAGTGATCCCCAAATGTTCCCTAATTTACAAAACCCTCCACCAGGCTTCAATCTACCAAGGAAAACATGGGTTACTCTAAATCGTATCAGAACAAACTTTGGCGTCTGTGCAGATTTTATGTATAAGTGGGGAAAATATGACTCTCCGACCTGTGACTGTGGAGCAGATCGTCAAACTATCCAGCACATTGTTGAGGAGCGCCCCCTGAGATCCTACCATGGTGACAAGAAGGATTTCTATATTGTAAATGATAACGCTATTGCATATATAGAAAATCTTGATATTCAAATTTGATTTTTATCCTTTTGATATTCTTCAATCACTGTGTATTGTCTGGTGTTTATTTTTATATGATGGTAAGGTATACATTCATGCGATTAAATAAATAAATGTGTTTGTGTTTGTCTGCCATTGGTTTCAATGTGGCTTGAGAGGTTTGTCGAACAGTTCGTTGAACCGAACTCGAACGGGGCCTCCGTTCGATGAACCAAACCGAACTCGAGCCTCTAGAGGCTCACTCATCTCTAGTCATGACAACCCATCGATGCCTGCTATCATGTCACAGACCTGCCAATGGGGGCAATGAATGGTGCACTCTCCACTGGTGCGTGTAAAATCCCACTATCAGAGTTTGACAACAGGATTTATCTGGTTAATAGACATGGGCGGATCTCGGATCAACCCGCGGCTGTTAAATGCACATGTCTGCTGATGGTGCGGCACGGTGGCTCAGCGGTTAGCACTGCACCCTTGTTGTGCTGGGGTCCTGGGTTCAAATCCCACCAAGGACACCATCTGCAATGAGTTTGTATGTTTGCATGGGTTTCCTACCCCACTCCAAAAACATACAGATAGGGAACTTAGATTGTGAGCCCTGATGTATGTAAAGCGCTGCAGAATATGTTAGCGCTATATAAAAATAAAGATTTCTTTTTATTTATTTATCAGATCAGGCATCATATGTAGGGAAAGATGCAGGCTCAGCGTGCAAGCCTGCATCAAAGGCAGGGACATAAACTTGGACGTACCAGTAATGCCTGCTTTACATGAGTCGATCTATTGTGCGATAGCAAGAGCGATTGTACCCACCCCCGTCATTTATGCGTCACGGGCAAATCGCTGCCCGTGGCGCACAAACTTGTTTAACCCCCATCACACGCACTTACCTTCCGGACAACCTCGCTGTGGGCGACGAACGTCCACTTCCTGAAGTGGGATGGACATTTGGCATCACAGCGACATCACACGGCAGCCGGCCAATAGAAGCGGAGGGGCAGAGATGAGCGGGATGTTCCTGCCCACCTCCTTTCTTCCACAAAGCCGGTGGGAGCCGCGGGACGCAGGTAAGCTGTGTTCATCGTTCCCGTGGTGTCACACGGAGCAACGTGTGCTGCCACGGGAACGATGAACAACCGGCGCCATTAAAAATAAATGATATTTTGAAAGTAAATGACGAGGACACGACTCACAATTTGTGAGCGATACTGCGTCGCTCGGATGTGTCACACGAGACAACGTCGTGCGCTATGCCGGATGTGCGTCACGAAAACCGTGACCCCCGACGACACATCGCACGATAGCTCGTCTCGTGTAAAGCAGGCATCAGTCCAAGGTCGTGAAGGGGTTAATGAAAGTACTGTGTGTGCAAAATTACAGTCCTCAAAAATCGCTTCAACACACAGAGCACAGATAAAAACCGCTATGTTATATCCAAAAAATATCACGGTTAATGCCTTGATATACTGTAGTTTTGCAATGAAAAACAGGATATTTTGAATGAAGTTTTCAAGGAGAGAGGTGGAATCTACCGAACAATTGCTCCCTTTGATGTGGCTATAACCAGCCCTGGTTGTGTGGTATACGGGGTCGCTGCAGCGTTATCGATAACTTGCAACCGTCAAGAAAATGGTGTTCTACCCTTTCTTACACATTTCTTGCATTATTTATTTTTGCTTAGGGGGCAACTTTGATTGGAGAGGGGTTATATATTTTGAGTTCCCTTTACATCTGCCAAGTCTTTGCACAGTATATTTGTATAGAAGAGCAATATATTCATATTCCTCGCTCTCAGGACATACGAGGGTCCTCCAGAGCGCTGAGCACTGCTGCATTCTGATAAACTTTGCTGTGCAAACAGAAATCCTGAAAGATTGCTTACTGCACTGTTACGCTCCCTGGGGCTCGTACTTTACTGCGTAATCACAGATACTGAAGCCATGAGTATGCAAATTTGTTTCAAAGAATTAATAAGACCGCATTGTACTTATTACCGCAACTCACTAATAGTCAATTTTACTATGAGGGAAGGGAATATAAAAGAAAACAGCTAAAGCATGTTATTACAGCGTAATGATGAATCTCATTATCTATACTGATAGCTGATGCACGTGAGTCATCCTTTACCTTTTCATTTGGCTCAATTTATCCAGAGGTGTCAGAATCTAAAAATAAAATTTGTGAGACTCTTTTCGGAGTTGTTTATGCTATATGTGTCTATATGTGGCCACCCAGTGGTGGGAATCATTTTTCTAGCATCAACATAGTATATTGAATTTGGTTCTAAGAAATTGGAGCCTATAACAAAGATAAAAAGTAATGGTGGACACATCTATAGGTTATTATACTCTTAAAGAGACCTGTCATCACGATTTATGATATTAAACTAAAGGTATGGCCATAATGGCTCTGTTGTACAGATTCATTGGATACCTATACTGAGGAAATCTTCACCCTAGTTGTTGTTTAATTCACATTTGAGGTATGGATGTAATAAGCTTTCCTAAGGATAGGCAAACAATGTTAAAGCGAACCAATCACTAGGACTTTCCTAGCCAACATTTCTGAGTTTAAAATCATTTTTCAGTTTGTCTTATATAATATTCTAATTTTCTGAGATAATAACTTTTGGGTTTTCATTGGCTGTAAGCCATAATCATCAACATTACCAGAAATAAACACTTGAAATAGATCACTCTGTGTGTAATGACTCTATATAATATATATGAATAGATCACTGTGTGTAATGAATAAATAATATATAGAAATAGATCACTCTGTGTGTAATGACTCTATATAATATATAGAAATAGATCCCTCTGTGTGTAATGACTCTATATAATATCTAGAAATAGATCACTCTGTGTGTAGTGACTAAATAATATATAGAAATAGATCCCTCTGTGTGTAATGACTCTATATAATATATAGAAATAGATCCCTCTGTTAGTAATAACTCTATATAATATATAGGAATAGATCACTGTGTGTAATGACTCTATATAATATATAGAAATAGATCCCTCTGTGTGTAATGACTCTATATAATATATAGGAATAGATCCCTCTGTGTGTAATTACTCTATATAATATATAGAAATAGATCCCTCTGTGTGTAATGACTCTATATAATATATAGAAATAGATCTCTCTGTGTGTAATGACTATATAATATATAAGAATAGATCCCTCTCTGTGTAATGACTCTATAAAATATATAGAAATAGATCCCTCTGTGTGTAATGACTTTATATAATATATAGGAATATATCCCTCTGTGTGTAATGACTCTATATAATATATAGAAATACTGTAGATCTCTCTGTGTGTAATGACTCTATATAATATATAGAAATAGATCCATCTGTGTGGAATGACTCTATATAATTTATAGGAATAGATCCCTCTGTGTGGAATGACTCTAATTTATAGAAATAGATCCCTCTGTGTGTAATGACTCTATACAATATATAGAAATAGATCCCTCTGTGCGTAATGACTGTATATAATTTATAGGAATAGATCCCTCTGTGTGTAATGACTCTATATAATATATAGAAATAGATTCTTCTGTGTGTAATGACTCTATATAATATATAGAAATAGATCCCTCTGTGTGTAATGACTCTATACAATATATAGAAATAGATCCCTCTGTGTGTAATGACTCTATATAATATATAGAAATAGATCTTTCTGTGTGTAATGACTCTATATAATATATAGAAATAGATCCCTCTGTGTGTAATGACTCTATACAATATATAGAAATAGATCCCTCTGTGTGTAATGACTCTATATAATATATAGAAATAGATCCCTCTGTGCGTTACGACTCTATTTAATATAAACATAGATCACTCTGTGTGTAATGACTCTATATAAAATATGAGTTTCTCTTTTTATATTGAATTGCTGAAATAAAGTAACTTTTTGATGATATTCTAATTTATGGAGATGCACTTGTACATGACCTGTCATATAATTAAATTGAAACTACTGTCTGACAATAAAATAAACTTTCACAATCATGTCTGAAATTACTTCTCATTGCATCTCTTATTGCTCACTTTTCAACAAGAAATGGCTCCCTTTACGACATACACTTTCACAGTGCTCTCTGAAGCCACCACCAGGAGAGGCTAGCTGTTCACAGATATATACTGCAGTAGCTTTTCAATTCCATATATGCTATTAGCTCCCACTAGTGTTGATTGCAGAAAGACAAAATGTTGTCCTATAGACTGTTGGCTGTATCTGACAAAACTGAAGAGAGAAAAACATCACTAATACTTGCGCCTTCCATAAGATTTCTACAGAATGTCTTGCTCCCTTTTTGTGTCTTTGGACAGATGCCTTCAAGGCTTTGCCTGGATCTTAAGGGTGCTTTACACACTGCAACATCGCTACCGATATATCGTCGGGGTCACGTCGTTAGTGACGCACATCCGGCGCCTGTAGCGGCATCGCAGCGTGTGACACAAATGAGCAACGATCAACGAGCGCAAAAGCGTGAAAAATCGTTGCTCATTGACACGTCGCTCATTTCCTTAATATCATTGCTGCTGAAGGTACAATGTTGTTCGCCGTTCCTGCGGCGTCACACATCGCTATGTGTGACACCGCAGTAATGACAAACATCTCCTTACCTGCGTCCACCGGCGCCCCTCCGCTTCTATTGGCCGGCCGCTTAGTGACGTCGCTGTGACGCTGAACGCACCTCCCCTTGAAGGAGGGATCGTTCGGCGGTCACAGCAACGTCGCTGACAAGATATGTGTGTGTGACGCTGCCATAGCAATAATGTTCGCTACGGCAGCAATCACCACAAATCGCACGTATGACGGGGGCGGGTGCTAGCGCGCACGACATCGCTAGCTATAGATAGCAATGTCGTAGCGTGTAAAGCACCCTTTAGTGTTTGGCTTGATATTGACTTGACCAATTTTCAAAAATGTTGATATTTTTCTGGCATTTAAATGGAGAAAGAGAGAAATGATGCCAATAAATTATATCAAAAATTAGCATGATGTAACTGTAATATCCGTAAAGGACAGGAACGCGGCATTACACCGATATACTACATGTTTTTATACTTCTCTCACCTGAAAATGTTAACAAGTGTGACATTCACAGGAGTGGTTGTAACTCAACGCCAGATGTTTAATTAGCTGTCTTATTTTATGGAGTCTGTCAAGGTCATCATGCAAATCTTTCCATGGAACGTCAGAGCTGTCATTAAACTGTATACACAGAGCTTCAATCAGCACTGACATATTTTAACACTTTAGTGATACGGAGGATTGAAAACCCCATTCCTGTACTTCACCAAACCTAATTATGTCTCATGGGGTGTTCCTGGCATGATGTGGTTAGTGCGTACAGTTTCGGTATAAAGTTTAGATACACTTGTCCATGCAATGGTTTTCCTTGTTCTTACAGAGAGGTGCACATAGTAGATTCAGTCTGTTGGCAGCTAAACTATGAAACATGGAAACAAGGAGTATAGATACACATGAGAAAACATGACTTGGGTATTGTAAAGTGTCCCCATGCACAAAATAACAACACAACGCTGAGTGACGATGGAAATATACGGCCACAGCAGCCTTTATTAATAACAATTAATAACATAGTAAAACTGTTAACCATCATAACTCTAACTTTTCCCTGAGGAGATCCTGGATGGCCTAAACCACTTAGAAACAGCACCAGAAACCATCCCCAGTCGCACCACACCGACTCGGGGCTGAGCAATTGTCACAGTGCTGTGACTGTGCTTCCAACTTTTAACCTGTTCCCCGGGAACCGTCCCGGCCAGAACTGAACCATAACCAAGTATAAAGGGTCAGCATACCTCCGATGTGAGCCCTTACACCATTAACCAATGCCATCCCTGACCTCCTCACCTCCGTTGCCATGACATAAATATATCTAAAGCAAGACTTTCAAATGAGTATATTCACTTCAACGCTTTTTTTTTTTGTGTTTTTTTTATGTGCCGCCCCCACATCAGTAGCAGCCGGGCTGGGTTGTGATGTGGTGGACTTCCCGATGTAGAATGCGGGAGTCTGCTCCCAGTACTTCTGTTGGGAGCCGTGCCCGCTGACGCTGACCCGTGGGATCTACCGGGCCCTGGCGGATGCCTTATCCCTTTCTGTGGGTGCTTGTCTGCTTTTGGGACTTTGTTTGGGACAGGACCTATAATCCTGCCCTCAATTGGTTAATTAGCTAGGGCGTTGGTTCCGGTCCTGGCTTCAGGGTCCAAGTACCCCCTTTGTACACGGTGTCCGGGTCGGTTCTCCGGTGTCAGTACCGGTGTGCTCCAACCCTGCCCCGGTCCACCTCGGATCTCTGGCTGCCGTCTTCCCATCTCCTGTCAGACACGGACCACCATCTGCCACCTAGCCAATGCCCCGGGGCTCCAACCCCGGCGCCTCTGCTCTCAGTACTTGAGCTTCACCTTCACGCCAATCCTCCACTACCACTCCACTTGAACTACCAAACTTGACTGACTCTTTTCCAGCCCCGGGCTCTCCAGACCCCTAGGTGGACGTTATCCATCCGCCTGGTCCCGCCCACTGGTGTGTCTGTCCTACCCTGAGGGGGGTGACTAGGGTTTCAGGTCGGCTGTATGTAACCCTGTGAGGGAAGGTGTTGTGCGGGGCCTCTACTGTGTGACCACCTACACACTTAAATAAAGGGCGGGTGGGCGGGTCTTCCTCCGATCCTGGCTCCACACAACAGGATATCACAATGGCTCCTCCTCTTCATATATGGTACCTTCTCGTCCTTCTTCCCCACCTCTTCCACAAACTTCCCTCCAATCCTATCTCAGACCCCTTTATCACGTGACTTATTCAAATCCCTGAATACTCCCCTATCTTGTTAATCAGCCCAACATCCGAATTAACCCCATATGTGCCTGGCCTTACAAACCCCCGTCATGTCCATTCTTCCGCTATGGCTGCGCCCCTGCTCCAACCCTTCTCTAGAATGTGCAAAAGGAAAATTAAAAACCTGAACTAACTGGGAGGAGTGCGCAGACAAAGGACATGACTCCATAATACAAGAAAAAAAATAAATTATTTTTGCAGGTTCTATTGTAGCCCATGTAAAAGGTCAGTTTGGACAATATAGGCATAAAAATTAGAGTAGGAACCAGATGAGAGTTACACCTTGACGTTGGTATCTGGGCACAAGAAAATTTTGGCCACTTTTATTTGCTAATTAAATGTTTTCATGTTTTCTTAGCAGTAATGCTTGCTCACATTCCAATGTTCACCATCTACATTCTTGGTTTTTCTCCTTCCCTTTACTTGAGTGCGACTGCTATTTTGGATATTGTAAGTCCTAGATTAGTCATGGCAGGCGTCTATGAGGCACCCCCTCATCACTAATCTGTAAGTGAAAGTAAATCAACATGAACACCAAAAAAACCTTTATTTGAAATAAAAGACAAAAAAGCCACCCTCTATCACCACTTTATTATCCCCCCCAAACACCCCTCCACGTCTGATGTAATCCACACAAAGTCCCACGACACTTCCAGCACTGCTACATCTGACACTCACAGCGAACTCCATAGAACAAGACTGCTCGCTGTGAGCTCAACACAGCAACTGAAGTGAATTGCACTATCAGCGGTGACATCACTCAGCCACTGCCACACCTGGAGTCCTCCACCTGTGGCAGAAAATCACCCGAGTGACTGAAGTAAGCCACACAATTAGCAGTGCTGTCACTGAGGTGATTTCCGGTCACAGCTGGAGTCCTTCCCCTGCGACCTCAAATCAGGCCGTGACACAGAGACAAAGCCACGCAACATGCCAACCACTGCTGCGGTGACAGTGCACCAACAGGGCAGGTGACGTGGTGCCTCACAACACCCATACTGCAAGGCTGAGCCCCCATGGCTCTAGTCCCCACTGACACAAAATCACCTCAGGAATGGCCACCACACAGCACAAAAACCCTGTGAAAGGAGTTGGCCAACTCACATTCCACAAGCTTCCAGTATGTGAACTGAGAGCAAAAAGGCAGAACTCCTCTGCATTGGTGGCATCAAAACTATATCATTAATAGTGACTGGCTTCAGTGGTACATCAAAATAACTATTGAGTCAAGTGATTGGTTGCAGTGGTCACTTGACAACTTGTAGTTGTGAGGTTATCAGTAGGTGTGTCAAAATGATGTCATCAGAAGATGTCATCAGAAGATGTCATCACAGGCATGCCAACAACAACTGGGAAAGAAGTCGTGAACAGGCAGTGCTGATGTGGTAGGAGTGCGTAAGGCTTATTTTTGGCTTGAGAAGGTGAAAAATCTCGTAAATTCAACTATCACTAGGAAAACAAAGTCACCTAGACTATAGATATATTTCATGACAACAGAATGGCTACGACGTCCTGCCATGCTACATCACGATTCTGCAGCATCCGGCACAACAACGTTTGTGTCCTTCTGCCTTTGTAACAGGCCAACATGTGATAAATCCACATGAAATGTGAGTTTTTCTATAAGTGAAAATTAACGCGCCTCGTAAAGATTTACAGCAGATTGGGGAAAGGTCAAGCTTTCATTGTTGCCAGGCTTGTTTCCATGGAAACAACAATACGGGCGCTCGTTATTAGCGCGTTCATTTGTTCCTGTAGCCCTATGATTAAAGTGCCTCCATCCCCTCCGACGGGTAAAGAGCGTTCCTGTGCCTTTATTACCTGTGGGCTGCTAACCAACTCTGCATGAGAGCGTTTTCTGCAGCCGTCAAATTATAATAAATGCCAAAATATTTTCAGTTTGCCTTGATTTTTTTTCTTCTTTGCTACGTCTGAAGAGGGGTGAGATTGAGGACAAAGCTTCAGCTCCTCACAGATGAAAAGGCATAAGGTAGTCACAAAATCTCTATCATGTACAATACACGTATTTATTAATATATGAAAGGAGCGGACTTTTATGTCCTGAAGATGTGAGCGTCGAGGTGGGGGGGAAAAAGTTTTTAGCGATCATTCTGATTACTGCAAAACTTTGTGAGACAGGAGATGAGTTTAAGAAAAGATAAAAGCAAGTCTCTCTCGATGAACTTAGAAGATTGCAAAAAACACAAGATACCAAAACAAAATGGCAGATCTTATACGGTGTTCTGTGTGTGTAGTGGTTAACACTAGTGATGCCCGAGCGTCCTTGCCACTGCTCAATACCCGATCTAGCATTAGGGTGTTCGTGCATGTTTGTTAACAGATCGAGTATCGTGGGTTCTAGAGCCCCATGCTCGAGTCCCCGCTCCACGTTTTGCGGCTTTGCGAGAATTGCCTGCTATACACGGTAATGCCGTTGCCATGTTGATTACAGACATTGCTGTGATTGCCAGACAACATCGCATCACATTGTGGATATATTAATCCTGGGGATATGATGCTCAGCTCACTTCAATTCAGGGAGAGTTGATCTAGGAGGGAGAGCTTAGGTTAGAGCAGGCATATAATTCATAGATATATTCCCAATGTGCAAAGAATTGTATTATTAGAAACAACACTTTATAAGACTAAGGTGCTCAACCCAGATAAAAATTACAAATACAGAGTAATCTCACCATATAGTTATAAGTTAACCCCCCCATCTGCTCCTGGATACCAGGAACAGAATTGAGAGGACAACTCAGGTCTTGCTGGGGCCTCCCTGACTGCTGAAGGTGGAATCAATACAGCATTTACTGTGCTGGCGCAGAATCATCCAGGACTGGTATACCATGGAACTGCATCTCTGATGTCATTGTATCATTGTTCATCTGGTGCTCAGGCCTCCTGAAGAACCAATTATGTAGGGAAACGTGTCGAGGCAAAATCACCAGGCTTACCATTTATAATTTACGGTGGATACAATATACAGAGGACTACAAATCTTTGCCAACAGCACTCTACATCTATCCACTGTGGTGGAATATGCGTCTGATAAGGACTGTTTATCTTTAGCTAAGTACTGTTGAGCATTTGTTATATCTTAGTTCTGTGCATATTTTATGTGTTTGTATCAAACCGTAACCTGTGTGATGTATATGGTCATATAGACCTGAGTCGTCCTCTCCATTCTGCTCCTGGTATCCAGGAGCAGATGGGGGGTTAACTTATAACTATACGGTCCAGTGAGATTACTCTGTATTTGTAATTTTTATCTGGGTTGAGCAACTTAGTGTTATAAAGCATGGTTTCTATTAATAAAATTATTCGCACATTGGGAATATATCTATGAATTCTCTGCCTTAAGAAATATTCCCCTTGACTATAGGTCATTTTTAGTATTAATTAGAGCAGGCATATAGGCATAGTTTATTGTAAAACAGTCCTTCTATACCTATACTGCTTCTGAAAACTAAACCTAAAAGGCATTTTCAGGGCCAACTGTCCTTTCTTGTAGTAAAACCACTGTTACTTGCATTTAATGTAGGGATAGCTGCTGGAGGAGGGATAGTTTGGTATTAGAACCGCCATATAGGCGGGGTTCATTGTAAAACAGTCCTCCTGTACTCATACTGCTGCTGAAATCTAAAACCAAAAATCCTTTTCAGGTACAAATTCAGTCCATTCTTCTAGTAAAACTGCTGTTACCACCTCAACTCATTGTAGAGATAGCTGTTGGAGGAAGGATAATTTGGGATTAGAGCAGGCATATAGACAGGGTTTATTGCAAAACATTCCTCCTATACTTATACTGCTGCTGCAATCTAAAACCAAAAATCCTTTTCAGGTACAAATTCTGTCCTTTCATCTAGTAAAACTGCTGTTACAACCTGAATTCATTGTAGGGATAGCTGATGGAGGATGAATAGTTTGGGATTAGAGCAGGCATATAGGCAGGGTTTATTGTAAAAAAAAAAAAAAAAAAGTCCTACAATAGTTATGCTGCTGCTGCAACTTCAAACCAAAAGTTCTTTACAGGGCTACATATTTTATTCTCACTATTAATAATCCAAAGTTTTGCAGGCATATATAGCATCTACCTAATCTAAAATGCACATGGCATGCTATAAGGGATGGGGAAGTGGATTTGCTGCTAATGGTGCATGCAGAGGCCGTGGACTATGTGAAACTGTGCCTGAAGCAGGAGCACAACCAACCCGTTCATCCTCGAAATCTATCTTCCTGTCCCACTTTGCAGGAGAGCGCAGGACACTACTTTTGAAGCCAGAACAGTGTTAACAGGTGGTCGGGTGGATGGCAGATAATACTTCCAATTCTACCACCACCATGTCTTCCACATGGTCTAGTCTAACTAGCCAAGAGTCTGTACCACATAATCCTCACCCTGATCCTCCTTCCTCCCACCATGGAGAGTTCCAGGAGACAAGTAATCACTGTTAGCTATATCATATTTAACATCATATCATTTCTAATGGGATAGAGCAGTATTGGTTTAATGTCAGCATCTTTGGTGGTGTGGGGCATCCCTGATAGTCAAGAGCAGTACAAGGGTTATTGTCAGCATTCCAAATGGTCTAGAACAGTAAGGGATTAATGTCAGCATCCCAGTGGTCTAAAGCGGGCTTTACACGCTGCGACATCGCTAATGCGGAGTCGTTGGGGTCACGGAATTTGTGACGCACATCCGGCTGCATTAGCGATGCCATTGCGTGTGACACCGATAAGCGATTTTGCATCGTTGCAAAAACGTGCAAAATCGCTAATCGGCGACATGGGGGTCCATTCTTAAAAATCGTTACTGCAGCAGTAACGAAGTTGTTCCTCGTTCCTGCTGCAGCGCACATCGCTGCGTGTGACGCCGCAGGAACGAGGAAGCTCCCCTTACCTGCCTCCCGGCCGCTATGAGGAAGGAAGGAGGTGGGCGGGATGTTACGTCCCGCTCATCTACGCCCATCCGCTGCTATTGGGCGGCGGTTCAGTGACGCTTCAGTGACGTCGCTGTGACGCCGCACGGACCACCCCCTTAGAAAGGAGGCGGTTCGCCCGTCACAGCGACGTCGCTGGACAGGTAAGTATGTGTGACGGCTGTTGTGCGACACGGGCAGCGATTTGCCCGTGTCGCGCAACAGATGGGGGCGGGTACCCACACTAGCGATATCGGGACCGATATCGCAGTGTGTAAAGTAGCCTTAAGTAAATCAGAATCCCTCCTGGTCTAAATTAGTATGGCTTTAATGTCAGTATCTGTGAAGTTCTAGGGCAGAAAGGGCTTAATGCCATCATCCTTGTAAAGCCTGCTTTACACGTTTCAATATGTCGTGCGATCGCATTGACGATCGCACCAGCCCCCATCGTTTGTGCGGCACGGGCAATTTGTTGCCCGAGTCGCACAATGCTGTAACCCCTCTACCCCCGTCACACGTACTACTTACCTTCCAAACGACCTCGCTGCGGGCGGCGAACATCCACTTCCTGAAAGGGGAGAGACATTTGGCGTCACAGCGACATCACACAGCGGCCGGCCAATAAAAACGGAGGGGCAGAGATGAGCAGGAGGTAAACATCCCGCCCACCTCCTTGCTTCCGCATTGCCGGCGGGACACAGTTAAGCTGTGTTCATTGTTCCCGGGGTGTCACACGTAGCGATGTGTGCTGCCTCGGGAACGATGAACAACCGGACATTCGATTTTTAGAAAATGATTGACGTGTCAACGATGAACGAAAAGGTGAGTATTTCTGATAGTTCATAGCTGTCACACGCTACGATATCACTAATGAGGCTGGATGTGCGTCACTTACGACGTGACCCCGCCGACATCTCGTTAGATATATCGTAGCATGTAAAGCCCGCTTTAGTCTATGGCTATGTTCACACTAAAAAAATGATTTTTCTTAAGAAATTTCTTAAGAAATTTCTTGAGAGTGAAGGATTAGCGCACCTGCATTAAAAAACGCACCAATAAGGCAGGTGCTTTTTGGTGCATTTTTGGTGCGTTTTATTTCAGGTTGGTCCCTGCGTCTTTTAATGCCTTTACAGCAATAATGAAAATGAAAAAAAAAAAATAGATAATATAGATAGATAGATAGATAATAGAGAGATAGATAGATAATAGAGAGATAGATAGATAATACAGAGATAGATAGATAGATAGATAGATAGATAGATATTTAGGGGAATAGATAGGTAGATAGATAATTGAGGGATAGATAGATAATAGATAAATAGATAATATGGATAGATAATATAGATAGATAGATAGATAGATAAATAATAGAGGGATAGATATTCCAGCTTTATTTATGATGTTTGTGTTCCCAACCCCCACACACACTGCAGTTCTCGCGGCCGGTAATGTGTTTACATCAGCGGCCGTGAGAAATGTCCTGGAGTTACCCGCAGCCTCGCTCAGGGAGCCTCATTCAGCACTCGCTCACTGAACGAGGCTGTGTGAAGAACTGTCACACGTGGCTGGAGCAGGGCTGGAAGCACCGAGGGACATCGCTGTGGATTACGCTGGAGCTGTGTTGGGGGGGTTTCATAAAGTGGAGAAAGAGGGGCCTTTTGTATTTTATTCAAAATAAAGGATTTTTCGGTGTGTGTGAGTTGTTATTTACTTTCACTTACAGATTAGTGATGGCGTGTCATAGACGCTGTCATTACTAATCTTGGACTTAGCAGCAGCTATTGGTTGCCGTTAACTCCATATTACCCTGATTGCCACCGCATCACGGCAACAGGAAGAGCCGGTAACACGCTGGGACTGGCGCATAATGGATTCGACAGTCCCGGGGCAGCTGCGGGCTAATATTCTGGGCTGCAGGAGGGGGGGGGGCATTAATTCTGGCCCTCACTCTCCCCAGCCTGAGAATACCGGGCCGCCGCTGTGTGCTTACCTGGCTGGACGGTAAAAATAGAGCAGAGCCCACGTTTTGTTTTTTTTTTTAATATGTACGTTTGATTTCTATGTGTGTGTGCATTATATATGTATGTGTCTCTGTGAGTGTGAGATCACTACTTTCTGACAACACTGAAAATGGATGAACTTCCTCTTCCTCTCCTAGTGACATCACTTCCCAGAAAAACGCAGGGCAGGGATGTACACTATGTCCTAAAAACGTGAAATAACACGGGAATAACGCAAGAATAGCGCAGGTATAACGCAGGAATAATGCACCTAACTTGCTGTGTTATTCCCTGCGCTATTTCATGATTACATTACAGTCAATGGAGTGAAATAACAGGTACCTGCAGCAAAGAAGTGACATGCTCATTCTTTCTCTTAAGAAAATCTACTGAAAGAATTTTCTTAAGAAAATAATGCAGTGAGCGCACAGCTATTTTTTTTTGCCATAGGTTTTGCTGGGGAATGTCTGCAGAAAGGTTACAAGAATTTTTCATGAAATTTCGGCAGCAAAAATGCACCAAAAACGCGGGTAAAAAACGCAGTGTGTGAACATAGCCTAAGGCAGGCAACTGTATCCTTGGGTGGTGTGAAAGTGTCTAGGATTCCCCAGTACTGACCCACAATTTGTGCAAACAAGTATTAGTATAAACTGTTTAGGAGCCACTGTATGTGTCACTGGACCTTGCAAGAAGAGTGAGGAAACAAATCTGTAAAATGCCCCGCAGTTCTGCAGTCCTGTATAGCAGGTAAAATAAGTAATGAACACGTCATCAATTTTTTTTTTAAGTAAACCTATTTCTAAGGCTGCTGTTAACATGAATTTCTCACCAGATGTCTGTAACAACCCATCCAATCCTCACAGGCAAAGAAATCAAACCATAGATGTCCATACATTTAGTGATGTATAATTCTGAGAAATGACACAGGGAAAATTACTGAAAACTTTCTGAAATGTATTCAATACTTTGTGCAAAAGCCTGTTTAGTGAAGACAGCTTCAAGACGCCTCCTGTAAGAATAAACTAGTGCTCAGGTGTGATTTTGGTTCATTCTTCCATACAAACACTCTTCACATCATAAAGGTTCTGTGAACTCCTTTTATGAACTCTGAGCTTTAATTCCATAAATTTTGTATTGGTTTGAGCTCCGGTGATCGGCTCGGCCATTCTAACAGCTTTATTTTCTTGCTTTGAAACAAATTTTGAGTTTCCTCGGCTGTGTTTTGGGATCATTTTCTTACTGAAATGTCCACCCTCATTTCATCTTCATCATTCTGGTAGATGGTAGCAGATTTTTATCAAGAATGTCTTGGTACATTTCTCCATTTTTCCTTCATTCAAATATATGAAGTTTGCCAGTGCCATATATGACGCCCTGGACCCCAGGGGTCAAAGGTCACTACACAACACCATACACCCCCCTTCCCTGGACAGGTCACACCAGTCAAACATTAAATCCTTGTTGCCACCCTCCAGGGTTGATGTCCACACCAGGTGGGGCGGAGCCAGGCGGTTGGCCCCGCCCACTGAGGAGTTCACAGCCTGGAGGCGGGAAAAACACAGAAAAGAGTCGAGTTGTGGTCTGTAGTGAGTGAGGAGTGAAAACTGTGTGTGTCCGGGTCAGAGCCCAGGCACTTCCAGCAAGGTCGGCAGATGGTGTTGGCCGTCTGCAGGAGTTGGCGAAGGTCCCGAACCGGGGAGCCGATTGGAGCCAAGCACCAAGCACGGTACTCAGACCCCGACTAGGCTTAAAGCCAACCTCTAGTCAAATTCTCTGATTGCAACAGCCCAACCATTTCGGATAAGCGCCACCGCCAAGGGCCAGAGATCCAAAGGGCCAGCATCTGCGGGCAAAGGGGCTCCTCCGGCACATATACGTCGGGGAGCGGACTACCGGTGCCCAGGCATTGGAGTCAACATACAAACACAGGTGCAGGGAGACGACAGCCACCATCAACCCATCCAGGGAAACACTGCAGCCGGCTGCGGGTGCCGTCCATCCAGGCGTTTGGTTTACCAGAGACTCTGTCCATCTGTGTCTGAGTGAGTACACCAGTGCCATCCGGCACCACGCCGCGCTGCACTGCGACCCTGCACCCTGCGAGCCCCCATCCTACGGGAATCCAACCAGCCACCAGGCCCCAGGACCAACAGCCCCTACTCACGGAGGGGTCAACACCTAACTGCTCCCCGCCATCACTCCCGGGAACCCCGTCACCAGCAGCGGTGGTGCCCACCATCACCACAACCCGTGGGTGGCATCACAAACTCTATCCATCCCAAAAAACAATACCAAATCCCCTTTTCACTCGTGGGCGAGGAGCGCTGCTCGAGCTCTGGGTCCGACCCCGCTCGAGCCACCGAGGAGAAGGCACCGGATCCGGGCGCGATCTCCCCGAGCAGCCCCCACGACGGGGAAAGCTGGCCCCCGCCCTCGACAACTTGGCGTCACGAACAGGATAGAACCAGTCTACTTACCGGTAGAAGTGCGCTTTGTGGTTCCCGTCAGCGGCGTCCCGCTAAAAAATCTGAAGATCTGTCATCTTGGGCGCGAAGATTTCCCGCTCGAGCCATCTTCCCGAGCAGTGAAGGCGCGAAAAGCGAAGCCCCGCCCCCGAGAATGTGAAGTGGTATGGAAAGACCAAGGGGGACGGGAGGAAGATGTCCGCACCTACCAGAGACGGTGAAGGGATGTCAGCTGCAGGAGTGGTGGCGCCCGAAGAGGGGAACGTGGCGGCCCTCGCTCCGGTCGCAAGAGCGGGGGAGGCCGTGGGTCCAGCGGTCGCCCAGGTAATGCCGATCTCCCTGCCATACGTGCCCGGTGCCACCTGGCTACCCCAGTACGATGGGAAGCCCGACGCCTTACAGGTGTTTCAGAAAAAGATCAACCCGATTCTTGACTTGTATGCCATGACTGGCAGACAACGTGCGATGGTAGTGCTCAGGCAGCTGACCGGCGCAGCTGAGCAGGAGACGGAGACCTGGACGGACACGAACTGGGCCTCGGTAACCACTATCTTTGAAAAAACTCCAGACCGCCTTTGAAACCCGTACCGAGGCTGAGTTGCGGATGCAGTTCTATCAGTGTCGGCAACGGCCCGCGGACAACATCAGGGACTATGCCTTGCACTTGCAGATGGCCCTTCGGACCCTGAGGCGGGTGGACACCATCAGCGAAGCTGACAGCAACAAAATGCTAGTGGAGCAGTTCCTGCAGGGATTGGGGTCTGCTGAAGAGTTGCGAAGCAATTGCGGCTATGGACTCTGGAGCACGCCGACCTAGACTTTACAGTACTAAAGGAGCGGGCCATCAAAGACCTGCAAGCACCAACTGCTAGCGCTCCCAACGTGGCCCCTTGGCCGGCTGAAACCGCCCCCGTGTCGGTGGCACCCCCTCCCTTAGCTCTACCGGCCCCTGGTCCACCCGTCGGGACAATAGAGGCGCTGGCCCTGCAAGTCCGGCACATGAATGAAGACCTCACCCGGATCCTCGCCACCCTCCAGCTCCCGACAAGAGTCAAACCCTCGGAGAAAATCCAGCTCGCCGACAGCCCGGAGGACGTCCCTTGGATGCAGCGGAGGAAGAACACCGATCTGCGGTACGGGCCACCTGTGTGCTACAGGTGCAATAAGCCTGGCCATTACTCTAGGCGATGCCCGTTAAACGAGCAACCCCTGGGACCAAGGGCCAGTCCTCTGGAGTAGACCCCCGTGGCCCGGATGATTGGAGAGACTGGTTTGTAGGAGGCCGCCCCATCATTTCCCTGGCAGTGGACGGCGTCCCGACCATGCCCCTGTTGGACACTGGATCGCAGATAACCACTATGCCTTATTCATTGTACCAGCGATATTGGGCCGATAGTGAACTTGTCCCTCCCGATGATAGCATGACCGTTATTGCGGCCAATGGGCTACCTATGACCCAAGTGGGGCTCAGGGAGGTGACCCTGACTGTGGGACGGACCCAGCTGAAATGCCAAGGGATGATTGTGGTGCTGTATGAGTACAGTGACCGTAACCCAAAAGTGGTCCTCAGGACCAATGTGATTGAGCACTGTATGGGAGAGGTGTTGAGCTTACTGCAGCAACATGTTAGGCTACAAGTTGAACTAGATGGACTTAGAGTCTCCCTTCAACCTTAATACTATGATACTATGAACTGTCTGCCACTGCAGGAGGGGGTCGACAAGGGCCCTACAGCATGAGATCCGGGCCCTCCTGCACCAGCAGCAAGTGAGCCTGGCGGGTGGAGAGATTGGTGGGGTGCGAGCTATGGATGCAGCTCCTTTGGTGGTACCGCCAAAAAGCGAAATGATGATTTGGTGTAGGGCAGCCGTAGGCCCCCAGGGACGGGACTACCTGGCATTGGTGGAACCTTCGCCTTCAGAGCACTGGCCCACGGTAATGGTAGCCAGGGTGTGATTGATGTTAAAAAGGGGAGGGCACCTGTGAGAGTGCTGAATTGCGGGGAGGAAGAGGTTAGGCTCCCCCGCTACGCCACCATGGCTAAGCTGTTTACCATCGACCACCACGCTATCCATGAGACCACCCCCACTAACCTTGCACCCGACATGAGCAGTGACCCCCCAGCTAGGCCACTAGAGAAGTGGTGCCGTGAATTGCATGTTGGCACTGAGTCCACCCCGGTACACCACAAGGACGGGGTATACAGGGTAGTACGGGAGTATGGGCAGGTTTTCAGCAAGCACCCATTAGATTTCGGGAGGATTAAAGGGGTTCAACATCATATCCCCACAGGCACGCATCCACCCATCAAGGAGAGGTATAGGCCGATACCACCAGCACACTATCAATGCGCCAAAGACATGTTGAGGAACATGAAAGAGGCAGGGGTCATCTGGGATAGGTGTAGTCCCTGGGCAGTTCCATTGGTGCTAGTAAAGAAGAAAGATGGTACCATGAGGATGTGTGTGGATTACCGGAAGATCAACCAGATAACGCACAAAGATGCCTACCCTCTCCCCCGTATCGAAGAGTCACTGGCTGCACTAAAAACTGCTATTTCTCTACCCTTGACCTTACCAGTGGGTACTGGCAGGTGGCGGTTGCACCAGAAGACCGCGAGAAGACCGCATTTGCTACTCCCATGGGACTCTGCGAGTTCAACAGTATGCCGTTCGGGCTGTGCAATGCCCCGGGGACCTTCCAACGGCTCATGGAGTGCTGCTTGGGGCATCTCAACTTCGAGACTGTCCTATTGTATCTGGACGATGTAATCGTATATTCCCAGACGTATGAGGTACACCTGGAGCACCTGGCAGAAGTGTTCGCAGCCCTCTCCAAGTACGGAATGAAGTTGAAACCGTCGAAGTACCACCTGCTGAAACCCAAAGTGTAATACCTCGGGCATGTGGTGAGCGCCGAAGGCTTAGCCCCAGATCCAGAGAAGGTTGCTGACATCCAGAGTTGGCCGCGACCGACCACGGTGAGAGAAGTCAGGCAGTTCCTAGGCCTGGTGGGCTACTACCGCCGTTTCATCAAGGGGTACACGAAGATAGCCGCGCCCATGCAAGACCTCCTAATGGGGCAGACCAAGACTGGGAGAACCTCCGGCCCCCCGTTTGTCTGGAGTGAGAAACATGAGGAGTCTTTTCACCAGTTGAAGTCGGCCCTGATGGGCGAAGAAATCCTGGCCTACCCGGACTATGGTCTCCCGTTCGTCCTTTATACCGACGCCAGTAATGTGGGCCTGGGCGCGGTCCTGTACTAGGTGCAAGATGGGAAGGAAAAGGTGATCGCCTACGCTAGCAGAAAACTCCGGCCGACGGACAGGAACCCAGAAAATTACAGTTCCTTCAAGCCCGAGTTCTTAGCCCTTGTGTGGGCAATAACTGAAATATTCAAGCACTACCTCGCCGCGGTGAAGTTTACTGCATACACGGACAACAATCCGTTGACACATCTAGACACGGCCAAGCTGGGTGCCCTGGAGCAGCGGTGGATGGCTCGACTGTCACACTACGATTTCACTATCAAGTACAGGGCCGGCCGTAAGAACACCAATGCAGATGCGATGTCTCGAATGCCTTACATACTTGGTGACGGGGTAGAGAACGACGACCTTGAAGAAATTGAGCTGCCCGCTTTCCATCGGCCCCGAGATGAGAAGCCCTGCGTTAACCAACAGCAGGTGAACCTTGACCCGCTGCCCAATCAGGGGTGGCAGGAAGCCCAGGATCAGGACCCGGCGGTCCAGCTGGTTAAAGCCATGATCGCACGGGGCTCCTCCCGGATGGATCCCGCGGCCCCCTCAGAACTCCAAAGGTTGTAGAAGGAGAGAAACCGGCTACACCTACATCAGGGGAAGCTGTGCCGGGAAATGGTCACTCCAAAGACCCATGAGAAGGTTTACCAAGTGGTGGTTCCCCAAGCCAGTGTACCCAGGGTCTAGAAAGCCTACCACAATGGTGCAGGACATGGAAGAAGCTGGAGATGTTGTTGAGAGAGCGGTTCTACTGAAATGGGATGCGGGAGTCTGTGGAGGCCTGGTGTCGAGAATGTGGTCCTTGCACACTAAGAAGGCGGGATGAAGCCAGCCAGAAGGCCCCCCTACAGCCGATCGTCACCCACCAGCCATTGGAGTTGGTTGCCCTAGACCATGTCAAGCTCACACCCAGCCGAAGCGGGGACACATATGCCCTGACCATCGTAGACCATTACTCCAGGTTTATGGTGGTTGTCCCAGTTAAAGATTTGACGGGCCGTACCGCAGCTAGAGCCTTCCAGGCCTACTTCTGCCGACCGCACGGCTACCCAGAAAGGGTGCTCACAGACCAGGGTTCGGCCGTTGAAGCGGAGGTGTTCCAAGAGTTCTTTCACTTGTATGGGTGTAAGAAGATTAGGACTACGCCATACCATGCCCAGACCAATGGGATGTGTGAGAAAATGAACCACCTGGTCCTAAACCTCCTCAAGACACTGCCGCTGGAGGAGAGGAACCTGTGGCCTGAGAAGTTGCCTGACCTGGTCGACATGTACAATAACATCCCCTGTGGCTCCACCAAGTGCACGCCTGCATATCTAATGAGAGCCCGACGGGGACGGCTGCCCGTAGACCTGGAGATGGACATAGAAGCACCAGAAGCCCTCTCCTCCACTAACCACTGGGATGCCAAGCGACAGATGCAGTATCGACAGGTCCAGGAAAATGTGGAAAGGAATCTGTGCCAGAACCGAGAAAAACAAGAGCAGCACCTTAACAAGTGGGCTCCAGCTGCCCCCTTTATACCCGGGGATGTGGTGCTAAAGCACAAAAGAAGGACACACAAACTCGACGACCAGTGGGAGAGGACCCCATACGTCGTACAACCCACTGGATGGGGAGAGAGGGGAGCCAGCACGATCTGAAATTGGCATGCATCATATAAAAAGTGAAAATTCACAGATTTATTCCAACTGTACTACAATAAAAAAATGAGATTTTTAGCAAATAATTGATCAATTTTTTGAGCCACCCCTGCCAACGTCACGGCAAATCTCAATAGGGGGGTCCTACTCTACATTCTGTATTTCATGTGCCATGCGGCCTCCTAGATAAAGTTAAAAGCAGAACCATAATAGAGCACACATACCTGTAACCTGTATATAACCGCTTCTATGTTGCAAAAAAGGCACTTGTGGATAGAGACCAGCCCAGGTCCCAGCATGTGGAGCAAGCTCTGCACCATACCAGGACTATATCACAACTGATCCTCCCAGTGCCAAACAGCAACCATTGATAAAGGCGGACCAGATCCAAGATGGTGTTTAATTAGCATTGCCTGTGGAAAGGGGTGAGGTAACTGAATCTGAACAGCCACCAACAGGAGGAATACATAGCAAACCAAAATCAGGCGTGCATGGCATGGTGGTGACCGGCCACCAGAATTTGTAGCATAACTACGATCACCCACTGGATGGGAAAATAAAAAGACTTATTTGATCAGTCGCGACCAGGGGAAGACCACAGCTACCATTTTCAGGGACCACCTGAAGAGATACCCAGATCCCCTAAGGCTGGTAGATGAGACTCCGGCTTCCGTGCCGAGCGGAGAAAAGAGGAAAGAAGTGATTCATACCGTAATGGGTGACTTCCCAGCGGACTGGCCTATGCAGAATGGCGTGGTGATATTTCCCGTGATAACGTTCCCACAACCTGTGAAAGAAAGAGAGACGGAGACGCTCGCCAGCGAGCCACCTGACCAGGTGCCCAGGGATGCACCTAACCTATGCCCCTGTAGGTCTCTGCCTGCCACACCTGACACACGGGAAGAGGGACCAGTTGTCCCCTCTGTCCCACTGCCTCCCACTGACAACACTGGGCCCAGGAGGTCCACAAGCCCTAACCTAGGTAGGCCCGCCCTTAGGTATAGGGAAACAACCATTTAGGGGTGCAAGATGTTGATTGTGTAAATAGCTGGATGAATAAGCACTAATCACCCAAGGCTTTCACCTGATTTTCAAAGTTAAGGCTAAAGAACACTCCCCGTTGGGACTCTACAACAGTCCCCGTTGGGACCTACAGTTGTTTTATGGCAGCGCTGAGCTGTTGAAGCGCCCGTTGTCCCCACTTCCCAAAGAACAAGGCCGAGAACTTGCAGGCCCCCTAAAAACTATTGGGTTTGTAAATATTCTGCCCCACTTGCCCTTCCCACAACTGCCAGCCTCCAGAGAGGCTGGTTGGAGGAAGGACCCACAGCAGAGCAGGCTGGGGTCCAGTCACCACCAGGATCGGTGACCATCTTCCGGGTTGGGGGTCCCCTTGGGCATGGGGCCCCTGAGTGACTGCCGGGTGCGAGACACCGTACCCGTTCCCGCTTGGGTAGCCTGGGCCAGGTTCCTGTTTCCGGACTGGGGAAAAGGGGTGCTGCCCATTTCTTAGGGACCGCATCAAGGTCTAGGTTGCTTGGGTGGGAAAGCGGAAGGACATGGATCAGTTCCCTGTTATTAATAAAAATGTTCCCGTTTGCAACGGTTCAAGAATGTGCCTCCCGAAAGGGAAGAAATGAAAAGTACTGCTTAATGTTTACATGTTTTGTTCCCGTGTTTTTATATCTTTTCAGAAAAAAAAATAAAACTGGTGGAGGACCGGCAGCCCGCGGACGGTCTGCATTAAACCAAGGGGGAATGTGACGCCCTGGACCCCAGGGGTCACAGGTCACTACACAACACCATACACCCCCCTTAACTGGACAGGTCACACCAGTCAAACATTAAATCCTTGTTGCCACCCTCCAGGGTTGATGGCCACACCAGGTGGGGCGGAGCCAGGTGGTTGACCCCACCCACCAAGGAGTTCACAGCCTGGAGGCGGGAAAAACACAGAAAAGAGTCGAGTTGTGGTCTTTAGTGAGTGAGGAGTGAAAACTGTGTGTGTCCGGGTCAGAGCCCGGGCACTTCCAGCAAGGTCGGCAGACGGTGGTGGCCGTCTGCAGGAATTGGTGAAGGTCAGCGGAACCATAGGACCGGGGTCGGGTGGTGGCCCACCGGTACCGAACCGGGGAGCCGATTGGAGCCAAGCACCAAGCAGGGTACTCAGACCCTGACTAGGCTTAAAGCCAACCTCTAGTCAAATTCTCTGATTGCGGTCTGGACCTCAGGGGTTCATTCCCAACCAAGTGCCGATTGAAGGCAACAGCCCAACCATTTCGGATAAGCGCCACCGACAAGGGCCAGAGATCCAATGGGCCAGTGTCTGCGTACAAAAGGGCTCCTCCGGCACATATACGTTGGGGAGCCGACTACCGGTGCCCAGGCATTGGAGTCAACATACAAACACAGGTGCAGGGAGACGATAGCCACCATCAACCCATCCAGGGAAACAGTGCAGCCGGCTGCGGGTGCCATCCATCCAGCCGTTTGGTTTACCAGAGACTCTGTCCATCTGTGTCTGAGTGAGTACACGAGTGCCATCCGGCACCACGTCGCACTGCAAAGCGACCCTGCACCCTGCGAGCCCCCATCCCACGGGAATCCATCCAGCCACCGGGCCCCGGGACCAACAGCCCCTACCCACGGAGTGGTCAACACCTAGCTGCTCCCCGCCATCGCTCCCGGGAACCCCGTCACCAGCAGCGGTGGTGCCCACCATCACCACAACCCGTGGGTGGTGTCACGAACTCTATCCACCCCAAAAACCAATCCCAAATCCCCTTTTCACTTGTGGGGGAGGAGCGCTGCTCGAGCTCCGGGTCTGGCCCCGCTCGAGCCACCGAGGAGAAGGCACCGGATCCGGGAGCGATCTCCCTGAGCAGCCCCCGCGACGGGGAAAGCTGGCGCCCGCCCTCGATACATATGCTGAAAACCAGCTCCACACCATGATGTTCCCACCTCCACACTTCCCTGTTGTTATGGTGTTTTTGGTGTGATTTGTCTTTTGGCCTTCAAACATGGTGTCTATTATGGCATTCAAAAAGTTTTATCTTGGTCTCATCTGATCAGACTATATTCTCCCAGTATTGCACAGGCTTGTTTAAATGTTGTTGAGCAAACTTTAAACATGCTTGAACATGCTTTCTTTTCAGCCCTGGGGTCTTGGTTGGTGAGTGTGCATACAGGAGTGTACAAACAGGCCATAGAGGGTGAGTGCATTACTTATTGTTTTCTTTGAAACAATTTTACCTGCTGATTCCAGGTTTTTCTGTGGCTCTCGACAGGTGGTTATTGGCTCTTGGACAACTCTTCTGATAATTCCTTTCACTCTCCTGCCTGAAATCTTGCAGGGAACACCTGGTCGTGGCTGGTTTATGCCAAAATATATGTCATCAGGCTATGCCGTCCTCTGCACACCTCTGCTGGGGTATACTGCCACTGCAGGGCCCTGACTGCTATACCTATCCATTCCCCTCTAATTCATAAGTAACACTCCCCTGATGATGCCTCATTGCTGAGGCTAAAATGCATTGGAGGGGAATCTTTTTAGAGTTATTTTCTCATTGTTTTAGGTTTCAAATTTGGGTACTGCCCTTGTTAGGGCATGACATGGAATATCAGGTTTTCAGCATGTACACCTAGCCTCATGGTCTTGGTGCCTAGTTGATCCATGTCCAGTTCAATATATGGGTGGGATTCAAACTTTATTTCCCTGCATTGGGTACCTTATTGATAAATGTCCCCATTTCATCCACTTATGTTTGTTTGTTTTTGCATATAGTGTCATTTTGAGCATAGCTATTTTATTGGTCTATATCAAAAGTTAGGTTTTATTTATCCAAAGATTTTTTTTTCTCTTGCTTACCAGTATTGGCTCTGCCATTCTAGCATCATTTTTTCCTTTCTCTGAAGCCAGTTAAGAGTTTCCTTGGCTGTGGCTGGCTGTCTTGCTGAAATGTCCACCCTCATTTCATCTTCATCATCCTGGTAGATGGCAGCAGATTTTATTAAGAATGTCTTGGTACATTTGTCCATTCACTCATCCTTTAATCATATGACGTTTGCCACTACCGTATGCTGAAAAACTGCCCCACACTATGATGTTCCTACCTCCACACTTCACAGTTGGTATGGCATTTTTGGGATGATTTTTAGTGCCCTTTGGCTTCCAAACAAGGGAGGAATTATGGCATCCAAAGAGTTGAATTTTGGTATCATCTGATGAAACTATATTCTCCTAGCATTTCACAGGCTTGTTTAAATATTGTTGAGCAAATTTTAAATTGAGTCTTGCGTGGTGAGCGTGCATGCCAATCAGGGAGGGTGAATGCATTGCTTACTGTTTTCTTTAAAACTATTATACCTGCTGATTCTTGGTCTTTCTGGTTGTTGCTGATTTATGGTGAAATGTTGTTCTTTCAGTATGTTTTCCAACAACAAGGCTGCAAAGGTCTTGAGACAGCTCACTGGTTTTACCTATGATGAGATGTTACTTGTGTGGCACCTTGGTAATGAGACACCCTTTTTATAGGCCATCAATTGAACCAGCTGATGTTATTTTACACTAAGTGGCAGGATTAATTTCTAATTACTGATAATAATAATAATCTTTATTTCTATAGCGCCAACATATTCCGCAGCGCTTTACAATTCAGGAGGCTCATATACATATACATATCATATACATAAACATATACAAATAAGTAACAATTATAGAAGATACAATATTTAAAAGGAAAAATGGCAACCCTGCTCGTGATACCCTACTGATAGACTTCAGCTGTTGACATGAATTTGTATGGTATTTTGCACATCTCCTTTTGCATGGGTTCAATACTTTTCCCTGTGTCTTTTCTCATTATTCCATATAACTTAATGTATGGACACTTATGGCTTTATTTCTTTGTCTGTGTAGATTAGATGTGATGTTCCTGATATCTGGTGAGAAATTCATGTCAATTGCACCTTTAAAAATACTTATCTTACCTGCTGTATTTTATAAAGAGTTTCTACAAGTCAGTGATGTTATCCAATGTTCAGAAGCATTCCGTTACTTCCATTTTTCCTCTTTAGAGGCATCGTTAACCTCTCCCTCCGCTCAGCAGGCTTGTTCCTCAGTCTAATCCATCCATATGTTTAGCTCATTATCCAGGTTCTCCTTGTAAATCCTAATTATGTTTTCACTCCCCACAATTATTGCAAGAGGGTTTTGTTGAACTTGCATTAATCGTTTATTAAAAAGCAACTCGTATATGCCGGTTGTTTTGTGGCAAAGGATCTGAAGAGGCTACAATAAAGCATTAGAAGAATTAAACAACTGGAACGTTATAGAAGTTGGTGAAGTTGTAATACTAGGCCTATTTATTTATATTAATATCATGAAAATTAATATTTTTGGTACTAAAAGTGACAGCTGTCATCAATCTAGAGAAGTGAATGGGTTAATGTTAACTTTATTAGCACTATAAAGTTATAAATTGTGTTAATGGTTTCCCATCCAGTTTACTGAATATGGTTAAAGGGGTTGACCACTACTAGGACAACCCCTTCTGATTCCACGTTTCCCCCAGGTAAAATAATAAAGCTTATCCTCCCCTCCCGTACTGGCGCCCCAGTTCACAATGTTCCCGGGGCTCACTTGACATTGTGACATCATGAGAGCCAATCAATGACATCATGGGTCCAATCAATGCCGTCTTCTATCTCCCCGCCATCGGACCAAACAAGTTAATAAACAGGAAGTGAGCACTGCGGATGCCGCTCACTTCCTGTTAATTGCTCATTTGGTCTGTTGGTAAGGAGGGTGACCCAAGTGCTGATTGGACTTAGGGCTCGCATGACGTCACAACGTCACATGTGTCCCGGGTACATGAATCGTGGCACCGCGGGGGAACTTCATTTATTTAGGGTTCTATGTCTGGATTTAGGAGTCTGGTCTGGGGACCTGATTTATTTAGAGTTACATAGTTACACAGTTACATAGGTTGAAAAAAAACCTAGGTCCATCTAGTTCAACCTTCATCCACCAATTATGCATTTTGTCATTATGTCATTTATAACCGACAATGTTTTGTGTACCGAGGAAATCACCCAGCTCTTTTTTAAAAGCTGTTATAGTATCTGCCATTACTACCTCTTGTGGTCGGCATTCCACAATCTGACTGCTCTAACTGTAAAGAACCCTTTCCTATTTAGGTGTCGGAATCGCTTTTCTTCCACTCACCGTGAATGCCCCCTGGTCCATAGTATTGTCTTTGGAAGAAATTAGCCTTTGTATTGACAACACATGTATTTATACATATGAGGCATCTTTTTTCTAAGCTAAACAAATCCAACTTTTTCAATCTCTCATCATCTGGGAGGCCTTCCATTCCTACTCTATTCTAATTTTTGAATATCCTTTAAAATATGGAGCCCAAAACTGGATCCTATAAGTGATTTCTAGAGGGGTAACAATCATTGGGATCATGGAATCTAATCTCTCTCACCCTAAAATCTTGTTTGCTTTTGCAACTACTGCTTGAGTGCTGCTGCTAAATCCTTCTCCTGTTCTATAGTCCCGAGTTTACTTCCATTTAATGTATACGCATCTATAGGATTACTCCGTCCTAGGTGCTTTACTCTACATTTATCAACATTAAATCAACATTAAATCTCATTTGCCAAGTATCTGCCCATTCTGACATCTTATCCAGATCTTTTTGTAATATTGTACTATTAAGGTCAGTTTTAAATATCCTACATAGTTTGGTGTCATCTGCAACGACTGACACTTTACTATCAATCCCATCCACAAGGTCATTAATATAGAGATTATAAAGAATCGGTCCTAGCACAGATCCCTGCGGCACCCCACTGCTGACTATAGCCCATTTAGAGAATGTGCCATTTATGACTACACTTTGTTTCCTATCTTTTAGCCAATTCCTTACCCAGTTGCATATAGTTTTCCCTAGTCCCTGCTTCTGGAGCTTTAGTATAAGGCTATTATGTGGTACAGTATCAAATGCCTTTGCAAAGTCCAAATAAATCACATTACCAATATCCGGATTTGCACTTACCTCCTCAGGGTTCTAGGTCTAAGGGGTACTTTGCACACTACGACATCGCAGCTGCGATGTCGGTGGGGTCAAATCGAAAGGGACGCACGTCCGGCGTCGTTGTCGACATCGGAGTATGGGAATCGTTTTTAATACGATTAACGAGCGCAAAAGTGTCGAAATTGTATGATCGGTGTAGTGTCGGGTATTTCCATAATGTCGTTCCAGCGACAGGTACGATGTTGTATCTCGTTCCTGCGGCAGCATATATCGCTGTGTATGAAGCCGGAGGAGCGAGGAACATCTCCTTACCTGCGTTCTGGCTGCAATGAGGAAGGAAGGAGGTGGGCGGGATGTTTACGTCCCGCTCATCTCCGCCCATCTGCTTCTATTGGCCGCCTGCCGTGTGACGTCGCTGTGACACCGCACGACCCGCCCCCTTAGGAAGGAGGAGGTTCGCCGGCCAGAGCGACGTCGCAGGGCAGGTAAGTGCATGTGAAGCTGCCGCAGCGATAATGTTCGCTACGGCAGCTATCAGAAGAGATCGCATGTGCGACGGCGGCGGGGACTATCGCGCTCGGCATCGCTACAATCGGCTTGTGATGTCGTAGTGTGCAAAGTACCCCTAAATGTAGGGGTCTGGTCTGTTGACCTAATTTATTTAGTGTTCTTTGTCTGAATTTAGGGTTCTGATCTGAGGCCTGAATTCACTTTGGATTCTGCCTAGTCTAGGGACTGTATTTACTTGTGTTGCTGTAGAACAGAAATAGACAAAATTTGAAAGGTGGAGATCTACGTAAAGGGGTTCTCAGGGACTAGAAAAAAATGCAAAATTAAAGGAAATGACACTATAAATTAATTCCTAAATATAAATATTAGCAATTCACAATCATTATCTCTAGGGAGGAAATCACTATAGAATTAAAATGGCCACCACCTTGTTTTACTGAGAGAAACCTATCCTGAAATGTTAGAAGGAGCTTGTGAGCATGTGCAGTAGGAAGCTCCACCCTCCTTCATATGTAGAAAGATGTGTGCAAATACTATTATTGGAGATACCCGAGGTGCTGAGGTAAGAAGAGGCTGCTTACACTGCTGTGTGCCTTGCCTTTCTGAACTATTAGTATCTCGCGCTCTCAGCAAAGCAGCTTCCTACTGCACATGCTCACAGGCATGGATACTAATAATCTAGATCAGGTTTCCTTCGTGTAACAAGGTGATGGCCATTTAACTCTGTAGTGATTATCTCTAGACAAAACAATTGTGATTTGATAATTACATGTGACACGCCCGCTCCAGGGTCAGGGGCACTCGGAACCGGGCCGGACTAGTCCGGGGACGTCAGCGGTGGCAATGCTCGGCTCCGTGACTCTGCCCGTGTTTTTGGCGGTGTCTTTTAATAAATGATAAAGGGAGATGATGATGGGAGTTATAGTCAATATTAAATAAAGTTCGTGACGCCACCTGTGGATTGCGGCTATGGCGCCGCGGCTGCTGGACGGGACTCCCAGGGCTGGTGATGTGGCAGCTGCAGTGTTTCTGCTCCCCACAGGTGGAGCGGGTAACCCCGGGGCAACTGTTAGGAGAGTCTGTGATAGGGACCGGGTGGACTTTAGGGTGCTGGGCCAGTTGGTGGACAGTAACAGACTCAAGCAAGGATTTCTTTACTTTCTCCTTTACTTGGCTTAACTGATGAAGTCCAGGAAGCCTGTTACAGGTGGTGGTGGCAATCCGGTAGCCTGGAAGCGGTCCAGGAAACTCACACTGGCCAGGAGAGTAATGAGGCCTGATCCCTACGCTCTGTCTGTTTATCCAGGGCTCCGCTGGTTCAGCTATGATGAGGCCCTTTCCGCTGTTCTCTGAGATAATTTTAACCTCACCCGTATGGCAGGCTGCGTGGACCGACACAGGTGCCGCTCTGCTGGTCGTGGCTCCAGGTCCTGGCTCTGCAGCTGTGCCTCTGGGTGTGGGGTGGGCAGGAGACCTGAAGTCCTTCTGTCCTCTGGATGCGTCCACTGATACTCGAGTACTCGAGTGGTCCCGAACTCCGGTATTCGGTTTTCGAGCGGTGACTTTGGGGTGAGCTGGCTGCACTTCACTCCCCGGTGTCCTTCTCCTATTTGCCTCGCTGTGGACCATACTTTACTGGGCTGAGCGGACCGGCTCCAATCCCAGCTCATACGTCCACACTACTCGACCTGTGCAATATATATATAACAAAAAAGAAAGTGCCATACAAGGAGGATCACCATAAAAAATACAATTTTTATTAAGCAAAATTAACAAATAGAAGGTGAACAACACAATTAAAAACATTTGAAAAGCAAAGAGCTATAGTAAACACACATGGTCCAAAAACCCTCATGTAAACGAAGTTGTACAATATAAACCCCCACTCTATTGCAGTTAATAGAAACAGACCTGATGTCCAAACAACAAATGTAAAGAACTAATAAACAGGAGGTCACAGGTTGGTGGTTTGGAAATGCATTTTTCTTTAGGGAAAACAACTTGAATTAACACCCATGAACACGATGGTACCACAATTAACATCTGTTGCAAAAGAATGAAAATAAAGGCCCAGTCACACTAAACAACTTACCAGCGATCCCAACAACGATACAACCTGATAGGGATCGCTGGTAAGTTGCTAGGAGGTCGGTGGTGAGATATCACACTTAGCGACGCTCCAGCGATCCCACCAGCAACCTGACCTGGCAGGGATCGCTGGAGCGTTGCTACAAGTGGAAGCATGCTGCGCTTGGTAACTAAGGTAAATATCGGGTAACCAACCCGATATTTACCTTGGTTACCAGCGCACACCGCTTAGCGCTGGCTCCCTTCACACCTAGCCACAGTACACATCGGGTTAGTTACCCGATGTGTACTCTGCTACGTGTGCAGGCAGCAGGGAGCCGGCTTCTGCGGACGCTGGTAACCACGGTAAACATTGGGTAACCAAGAAGCCCTTAACTTGGTTACCCGATATTTACCTTCGTTACCAGCGTCCGCCGCTCTTACACTGCCAGTGCCGGCTCCCTGTTTCCTGCACTCCTAGCCACAGTACACATCGGGTTAATTACCCGATGTATACTCCAGCTACGTGTGCAGAGAGCAGGGAGTCGGCACTGACAGCTGAGAGCGGCGGACGATGGTAACGACGGTAAATATCGGGTAACCAAGGTAAGGGCTTCTTGGTTACCCAATGTTTACCGTGGTTACCAGCGTCCGCAGAAGCCTGCTCCTGCTGCCTTCACATTTAGTTGTTGCTCTGTCGCTGTCACACACAGCGATGTGTGCTTCACAGCGGGAGAGCAACAACTAAAAAATGGCCCAGGACATTCAGCAACAACCAACAACCTCACAGCAGGGGCCAGGTTGTTGCTGGATGTCACACACAGCAACAACGCTAGCAAGTTGTGCCTCAGCAGCGATGTTGCTAGCGATGTTGCTTAGTGTGACGGTACCTCAAGTGTGCCACCCCCGTGTCAGTAGCCGGGCTGCTCGGATCCGGATCCACGGTGGCTCGAGGGGCATCCGGACTCGGGGGTCTCATGGCCACTCGAATAGAAAAAAGGGGGTATTTACAGGGGAGTATTGTATGGAATAGTTTGTGATGCCACCTGTGGTGTGTTGTAAGGTGGAGTACCACCGCTGCGACTGGGAGTACCTGGTGGCGATGTAGTGGGCAGCCAGGTGTTTAACCCCTCCACGGGTAGGGGGAAGGCTACGGGACTCGGTGATGGTGACAGGGATGTGCCGTTGGGGAGTAAGGGTCACTTGCGTACTCACTCAGTCCAATAAAGATGACACCGACAACTGTAGTAAACCAAAGTTCTGGACACTGCTGCCGCTGAGGGGGAGCATGCCTGGGTCCCATTGCCGTTGGTGTTGCCTGTTGATCTGTGACCTTTTTCCTTGGCACCTTGTTTCTCTCTGGTTGGTCCCTGTAGCCTGAAACTAGTCGGGTCCTGCTCCTCAGTATGGCTAACTGAGGGAGCTTGCTCTCAAGGTTCACGCTTGGGATTTCTTGGACCATATTTGTGAAAAATCCTATCCCTCTTGTTGCGCTAGTACCCCTATTTTGGAGCGGGTGGAGAGCGGATTTTGAAGGCTCCGTTCTCGTCGGGTAAATTGTCAGGTTGTCTGAAGTTACTTCTTGACCTAGGGTCCACGTACCCTGTCGTGCACTGGTCCCAGCCCGGTGAAGGTACAAGGCCGGCTGCGCTCCACTCCCCGATGTCCTTCTCCTCTTTGCCTTGCTGCGGACCGTACTTTACTGGGCTGAGCGGTCGGCTCCAATTCTAGCTCGTACGTCCACACTACTCAACCTCTCTCCTCAGCTCTCCTCAGGACTGACTGATTCATCTGCCAGGTCAGAGCTTAAGGAATGCTCCCTGTAACTCCAGGATTCAAAGCAAGAAGGCCTGCGGAGACACCATCACATGTTTCTCAACGCTGTCAGGAAACTAGCCAGGTCTTTCACCGGGACGGAACAACCACGGGAAGGGCAGTCTCCAGTCAAGGAGACCACCTATGCCAAACATGGTATCCATCCACAGACAGCCGTTTCGGGGTATTTGCCCCTCATCAGTGTGGAGTAGGAATCTGGCTAGTGGGACATTGCCTAGTAAAAGACTATGTGAGCAAGGATGGTTGACCTTAGGGAGATCAACATCCACCACTGCGGAGACACCATCACGTGTTTCTCAATGCAGTGATTCTAGAGCAATGCCCCCTGGGAAATAGTCAAAGCAAGAAGGCCTGCGGAGACACCATCACATGTTTCTCAACGCTGGCAGGAAACTAGCCAGGTCTTTCACCGGGACGGAACAACCACGGGAAGGGCAGTCTCCAGTCAAGGAGACCACCTATGCCAAACATGGTATCCATCCACAGACAGCCGTTTCGGGGTATTTGCCCCTCATCAGTGTGGAGTAGGAATCTGGCTAGTGGGACATTGCCTAGTAAAAGACTATGTGAGCAAGGATGGTTGACCTTAGGGAGATCAACATCCACCACTGCGGAGACACCATCACGTGTTTCTCAACGCAGTGATTCTAGAGCAATGCCCCCCACTAGCCAGATTCCTACTCCACACTGATGAGGGGCAAATACCCCGAAACGGCTGTCTGTGGATGGATACCATGTTTGGCATAGGTGGTCTCCTTGACTGGAGACTGCCCTTCCCGTGGTTGTTCCGTCCCGGTGAAAGACCTGGCTAGTTTCCTGCCAGCGTTGAGAAACATGTGATGGTGTCTCCGCAGGCCTTCTTGCTTTGAATATTTCCCAGGGGGCATTGCTCTAGAATCACTGCGTTGAGAAACACGTGATGGTGTCTCCGCAGTGGTGGATGTTGATCTCCCTAAGGTCAACCATCCTTGCTCACATGTAACGCCAGGATGTGAGCTCCCCCTGCTGGCTCGGAGGAGGAATTGTGTTGTATGATGGTACTCACTGGCCAATGGTCTCCCCCATCTGCCTCTAGGTGAAGGATTAACCGTTTTAGGGAGGGTCACACTACTGTGGCATCTAGACCACAAGAGTGCCACATTTGTCATTAAGAAGGTATTGATGACATTTTTTTTAGCTGTCTAATAATTTATTTGATTCCCTGAGAACCCTTTTAACACTTTAGTGTAAGCACACAGTCTTGTTGCAAGAGGAACAGTAACCATTCCTCCCAATGTTTAAAACACAGGAAAGTGGAACATGCATTATTGTGTGCATGACGTGTCCCTAAAAGTTATTTTACCCTTAACCTCGCCTAGGTCTTTTGGTGCACCCACACAGAAATATTGACCCTAGTGAAGCCTTCGAGTTTTCCCATCCAATAAAATACTCCTTTCATGGTTACCAGCGTATGATGCTTCCCCATGTTCTAATGATTTCCATCCACACAGCACCATGCCTCCCCGTGTCTCTATGATGGCTCTCATCAGAGTATGATATTCCAAAGATGACCCCACATTGTCTAATGCCCCCATCATGTATTTCCCTACACAGTATGTTGCTCCTCATACCTGATGCCATAAGAGTATATCCAACACAGAATGGTGCCCCATACAAAAGCATAATGCTGCTACGCCATGCATCCCCCACAATATGATAGTCTCATAGTATATATTCAAATATTATAATGCCCCCACAGCACCCCTCCACACTATGATTATTCCCCATAGCGCCCCTCTAAATTAGGATGTCCCCATAGTGCCCAAACATTATGATGCTCCTCCTCCCCACTAAAAATACTGCATTAAATAAATTAAAAACAATTCAGCAAGACCTGATAAGACTGGTCTATATTGTGTGTGACTTACTGTACTTATACAATGTGAAAATAATGCAGGACTAATACCACCAGTTTGCAGACAAGTATTGCATCTGGCTCTCATTGAACTCAATAATCAGTTTTCTTCTCTCCGCTAGAAAATTGTATTATTTAATTACATTTCTGATTGGAAGGAAAAAAAATTAAGTGTTCTAAAAAAGTAATGTTCCAACACCCCCCTCCCCCACCTCAAATAGGAGATGCAGGACACCGTACCGGTCCTGCTTATGCAACCATCACTGCACTTATTTGCTACCTAAAATTTGATGCAGGCTGTGCTTGGAACAGTTTATATGAATATTCAGGATGGTACACGCAACAGCATGGAACAATGGAGCTGGTTATACTACATGGCACATGGAACAGCAGAGCCGAGTGTGCAGTCAGAATCCTTGTGACACCAGAGCCTACAGTGCAGATAGGAACCTTAGAAAAAAAGGAGCATCGTAAGCATGCAGGCACATTCATCCAAGTGTTTAGGATAGCAGAGAAAAATTTGTAAGAAGGCACACTTTGGAGAATGAGCAGTGGAACTCCGGAATAAAGCAAAGCTTTGTCAAGGGGCAAAAAAAGTCTGAGAATATGGCAGCCACTGAGATGCTGAACTACATGAATGCTCAGGCAGCACAAAGCCACCTGACCTGACCAAAAAAAGTCCTAGGAGAATGACATCAGAGATGCAGACTGGGTTACCGTTTCAAACAGTCAACTACTGAAGCAGGGGGAGGTGGTCTACAGGGAGGGAATGTTAAAGGGGCGGTCGGGTGCCGTGGTAGTAGCAGCAGAGATGGCTGTTCGGCCACAGCGCGGTCCCGTAGTATTCTCCTGCACCTTGATTGCCTCTCTAGTGCAACACAGCAATATGCATACTTTCTCTTCATGCAATACAAAGACTGACACGGTCATCGGTCTCTTAAACAAAACTTCTTTACTTGCAAACTTCCAGTACATGTCTTCAAGCCTTAGGTGGGCACATTGGTTCACTATTACAGGGGACATCTTTAATACTTTCACCGCACACTCTTGTTCTCCATCGGAGTTACCAATAGCATTCAATGGTACTCTGGCTTTTGGTAGAGGTCCTGAGCCTTTCATCCCCTCACTCCACTTCATTGTTCGAGGCCGGGTCAAATAGTCCTTCAGGTCACCCGTCGTTCCACCCACTGGAATTTAGCTGGGGGCTATGACGGGGCTCTCTTGGACGGCACTGTTCTGCTCAGTTCTCTCAGGTCCTAGTCCCATCATTGGAGCCCACTGACCTTCTTCTGACTGAGATGGTTCTTTGGGTATATACCAGGGAATGGCCACCATTCAGGCCACACAGACTTTACCCACACTTTGAGACACAGTTCAACAGACCTTTCCAGACTAGGGCCCCAAGTGTCCGGGATTTGACCCAGAGGGTCAGCTAACATATAATCTGATTGGGGTCTTTCCTCACCTCTCTCACGGGTGTTACTTGTTTCTCTACCACAGGGACTCTTCTGTCATTTCCTGTGTTCTAAACCTTTTTACTAGTTAAACTCCTCCCTGTTATTTACACTCCCTAGCCTGAGAGTACTAGGGGAAGCAGTTAGCTCAATGTGGCCACTTAGTGCCCATATGAACACATTACACCAAACTTACATGTTACACTTTACAAACTGTATATAGCACATGACTACATCTTCCACATTGTGGATTTGCAGTTCTGGGTGGCCGAACTCTACACCCCCTTACAGGAAGAGGCAGACCCTAATGATGGAGTCGCTAGAGATAAGTAAAATATATCTCTCGCTCTGAGGGACCTGTCTTGTCCAGCATTACAGAGATAACCTACTGATAAGCACGGACACTGTTTTACCGTTAATTTTTCCTGTGGTGGCACTGCAGGAAACTAAGCACTTACTGCCAGGTTCCAAAAACAGATTGAAGCTAATCTCTGGAGCTCCTGGCAAGTGACCCTTTGTAATACATTTTTATTCTAAGGCCTAGGACACACGGCGAGAAAAACGGTGCGAGTAGAATGAGATAAAAAATCGCATTCCACTCAAACAATTATTACTCTATGGGACAGCTCCAATGAGTGATTATTTTCTCAACCTTAAAAACCCGAAAACATTCGTGATCCTGTCCCACTCACACCCATTCAAGTCTATGGAGCGAGAGAAACATCTCATTGCTCTCGCATTACACCGATGTAACGTGAGAGCAGTGCGATTTTCTGATCAGCCGACAACGAAGGAGATAGGGAGATAAATCCCTCTCCTCCGCAGCACCAGCCCTCCCCTCTGTAACTGTGGTCTAATCACATGATCAGACCGCAGTCGCATGACACTCGCATGACACTCGGCGAGCATGAGCCAAGTGTCATGCGAGGACTCGCAGTAATTCCCATGTGCCTCGGACTAAAGGAAACAATCTCTAGAATCTTAAACACCATAGGTCCACATTTCAGTCAAATGTAAAACAAAATTGAGATTATGGAATTAGTTTCAGAGAAATATTGAGTTATGTATTAAGCAAATGGTAATAAAATATAATTTTTATTTAAATTAAGATAAAAAAGACTCAAGGTCCTCATAAACACCCGTGATACTTATACCACTAAATTATGGACACAAAACAATTTGAGTGTTTCATCAAGAAGATTATGGGCCTATCTGACGTTCCCCAGTTCAGTTACAGTCAGGGTTTTTTGGGTTTTTTTTTGTCTATGTGACTTCACTGTTGGCTATTGACATATATCACAAAATCTGACTGTTTTACCTCAAATTGTTAATCAAAAATCTGGCAGGAGGGGGGTGTCGTGTTGGAACCCATCCTCTGTCAGAATCATGCATGGATATTACCTTAAGGATGGGGCATAGAGTATGGGAAGATTCCACAATACCACAAACAACACAAGGAAACATCCAAAAATGCTCAATGCTCTCCTTCCCTTCCCGATGCGCTTCCTCAATTATGATTCATAAGGGGATTTTTTGGAGGCTTGTCATAGGAGCATGGGGCTTATAGATTCCCTGTGCATGAAACGCCTGTCACACTAAACAGGGGCCGCGCTTCCTCTGGACTCCACAGGAAGTGCGGCTCCTGTTTAGCGTGACAGGTGTTTCATGCACAGTAAATCCTTAAGGTAATGTCCATGCATGATTCTGACAGTGAGGACGGGTTACAACACGACACCCCACTCCTGCCAGATTTTTGATGAACAACTTGAGGTAAAACAGTCATATTTTGTGATAACGGGTCATATGATATTTATATGTCAATAACCAACAGTGAAGTCACATAGACAAAAAAAAAAAAAAAAAACCCTGACTGTAACTGAATTGGAAAAGGTCAGATAGGACCACAATCTCCTTGATAAAACACTCAAATTGTTTTGTGTCCATAATTTAGTGGTATATGTGTGCCGCCCCCGTGTCGTGTGTGGTAAGGTGGAGTACCGCTGCTGCAGCTGGGAGTACCCGGGGGCGATGGAGTGGGCAGCCAGGTGTTAGACCCCTCCACGGCTAGGGAGGATGCCCAGGTGCTCGGTGATTGTAAGGGAATGCCAAGGGGGTTGGAAGGCAGGGAGCAGGGAACTCTCAGTTGGTAGTCGTGATGCTGGATGAGCTGGTGCTGCTTTGGAAGGTCAGTAAACACACAGACTGTAATTAAACCAAAAGTCCTGGAGTACCGCTGCCGTTGAGGAAGGGAGCCCGTCCAGGTGACCGTTCCCAATGATATTGCTTGGTATGTTCCAGTCTAGTCCGAACTTCCGGGAGCTTCTACCCCTCAGCCCCTCACACTCTGAGGGCTGCTGCATCACTGTCCTGGGAGCTCCAACTCCCCAGCTTGCTCTCCCCTTGAGAGCTACTTGAGAGCTACTACTCTCCTTGCTCTCCTGCCGACGACTGCCCAGTCACCTCCCCGCCAGTCTGCCTGACTCTAAAGTGGGCGGCCCTTTCTCCACTGGACCTACCCACTGGTGTGTGTATGACTGGGATTTGCATGCTGGTGTTAGCAATACCATTGGGTGGCACCTGGAACCAAGGAGGAGATGGATACTGCACGGAAAGGAAAATTGTGCAATACCCTGTGATGAACTGATAGTCTAGGGGCGTCACATATGTATCACGGATGTGAATGAGGACCTTGAGTCTTTTTTAACTTAACTTAATTTAAAGTTATATTTTATTACCATTTGCTTAATACAATCCATTTTCTGGTAATACCCATTTAATCAAGCATTGAGTTAGCCAAAGTTTTGTGAAAGCCTTCTGCTTTCTTGTCCTCTTTCTTTAGCCTTCTTTTGTGAGGAGTGACTGATTTGGCAATCTCGTCACATGCAATGTCCGATGAGCTTGGCCGGGGGGGAGGTGGGGGTGAACACTCATTTTAAGGCTTTTGATTACTTTCCTCATTTCCTTTTTGCATCAGAAATCCATTTCATCTCGGTAAGTTAACTTTTCCAACGTCCGGATGTATAATTTCTCCAAAGAACTTACCATTTCCCAGGCAATATGAGGAGCAATTAGCTTGGCTGACAGAATTTACTGCTGCATAATATTTATGCCTGGGCAGACTGATGTGTCTCCAGCCAAGTAACACGGATTATTCTGACAATGTGCACATCAGTCACTCCAGACTGACACAGAATCATTCCAGAGCTGATCCGAGGGGTATTGGGTTGTGCCTGTTATTATAAACCGGCATTGGTGTCTGCAGTTATGTGTGAGAAGAGGCAGATGCCGCCTCTAATTACACCCTAATAGAAGATGTTCCCAAATTAAAATTGCAAATCTCCAAGCAATGGAATGTGAAATGCAGCAAAGCGAACCATTGTCATAAAAATATGCAGATCCCAAAATATTACGATCAGCTGGAGGGTTTACGATGAATACATTATGTCAGCCATGATGGGAAGCTGGAGTGGAGGTGTTACTGTGACAGAACATCCTGAATCCTCTCACATTTCATGTAGAGGTAACATATTCTGCAGCACATTGAATGTGTCATGCTCTCAATTAGGGTCGGACTGGTGTGACTGGGATCTACAGGGAAAACTAACCCTAAGGGGTAATTTGCACGCTGCGACATCGCTAGCCGATGGTAGCGATGCCGAGCGTGATAGTCCCCGCCCCCGTCGCACATGCGATATCTTGTAATAGCTGTCGTAGCGAACATTATCACTACGGCAGCTTCACACGCACTTACCTGCCCTGCGACGTCGCTCTGGCCGGCGACCCGCCTCCTTCCTAAGGGGGCGGGTCGTGTGGCGTCACAGCAACGTCACACGGCAGGCGGTCAATAGGAGCGGAGGGGCGGAGATGAACGGGACGTAAACATCCCGCCCACCTCCTTCTCTCCACATTGCAGGCGGGACGCAGGTAAGGTGATGTTCCTTGCTCCTGCGACTTCACACACAGCGATGTGTGCTGCCTGCTGGAATGAGGAACAACATCGTACCGTCGCTGCTGCGAAATTATGAAAATATCGGACCCTACACCTATCACCGATTTACGTCACTTTTGCGATCGTTTATCGGTGCATCTAGGCTTTACACGTTGCAACGTCGTTACTGGCACCGGATGTGCGTCACTTTCGATTTGACCCCGGCGATATCGCAGTAGCGATGTCGCAATGTGCAAAGTACCCCTAAGGGTCCACTCTACAGCGATATGCAAATACCTGTTAGCCGTTATTTCCGCTATTGTTGAGCGTCAACTGTAAAATACAGGTGGCTCCTACACATCTCCTGTGCGCACACCATAACTGGGATGTACAATTACAGTAGTTTGCAGCAAAGGGGGTCTTTGGTGAAACCAAGTTATCACCGATCCACAGATTAGGTAGATGATAGCTTACTTATTGGAGGAATCCAACCAGTGAAAACTGCACCGATTGGAAGAACGGGTAACTTTTATTCCTGACAGGTCACTCTTATCCCCATTTTAAAAGGGAGCGGCAGGTCGGATGTGTGACTGCAGCTCCATTCATCCTCTTTTGTGCTGCCAGAAGAAGCCAAGTGGCGCGCTCACAGCAACTGAGGGAATGAATGGATCAGTGGTGGAGTCGGACAAGAGCTCCAGTCTATGGCTAAGGACAAACGGGCATTTAGCATCCAATGCATTATGCTAATAAAATAAAATCACTCATAAGAGCTGGCCCATAGAGTAACATGAGTCCGACTGGAATGCAGTTTTTTATCACATTACACTTGGGCCATTTTACTCGCCTTGTGTCCTTAGCCTAATGGAGATAAAAGTTGCACATTCTGCCGATCAATGCAGGTCCAAGCAGTCGGAGCCCCGCCAATTAATAACTTCTCACTAATCCTTGGACCACATGCATATGTTGAGTATTTGGTGAGGGGTTTTTTTACCTCATTATTTGTAAGTCAAAATCAAAAGTGGAAAAATGAGGAGTAAAGTATAATAGAGACTCGTGCACCACTTTTGCATTATTCACCCACTTCTGGTTTTGGCTACCAATACTGAGATAAAATACTGACCAAATACTAAACTTAGCCTTAGAAGAGGTGATAACTTGTTTCTGTAAGTGTATATTTGCTACTGTATAATAGTCACAAGTCAGGGAGGGGTTAAACTTCCAAGTATTAAATCTCTATTGGATATAAAGAATCTTCACCTTATTGATATCAGAAAGAACAAATGATTGACCACAATCCACTATACCATGACCAATAATTCCACATCCAAGGAACAAATACTGTCATACCATGACCAGTCCACATATTACCACCATATAGTGATTAAATAATATCCCATACAAGGGAGAAATACCCCCACACTATGACCAGACCACATTTATCACCACATAGTGGTTAAATAATGTCCCATATAAGGGAGAAATACCGCCACACCATGACCAGAACACATATTACCACCACACAGTAATTTATTAATATTCCATCCAAGGGAGAAATACCACCACACTATGACCAGACCTCATATTGCTACCATCTACTGACTGAGTAATACCACATACAAGCGAGAAATACCACCACACCATGACTAGACGATATATTACCATCACATTGTGATTTAGTATTATCTCATACAAGGGAGAAATACCACCCCACCATGACCAGACCACATAATACCACCAAGTGATTCTAACAAACAATGGCATCTGTCTCCTGAAAAAATATTCAGCTATGGAAGGTAGGCTGAGAGAGGCGTGCCGTAGTGTACAGCATGCTACATAAGTATGTATGCCTCAGATACGGCCCCCCAGTTAGCACATCATTATGCACTATCTGTATCATCACCTGTGCCTGCATCTCGATGATCTAACGAGCCACGGCTGAAGGTGATTTTACTGTGCTGCACTCACAGCCAGTGACTGTTAATGCACCCGGTTGGTGGCATTCCTGGCTTGAACTGGCAGGGATGGGGGTAAGGGTGCCTGACCAGGGGTCCATGCCTGAGGCAACTGAGAAGACAAGGGCCCACCGGCTGTTTCATCGATACCCTGCCTGGCCAAACTGACCCTGTTCTCAATACTTGTCATGAAGTAGTCTTGCAATGTAACTTCTTTATATTTCCTTATATTAGGAAAAGTTATAGGAAAGCTATTAACTTGCAAGCAGATTTGATTACTAGAAGTAGATCCATACAATCCATACAAGGAGAGCACAGAGTCCATTGGAAATCACATTGTCGGTATATTGAGGGAGGCTCTCAGTATTAACTCATATGTCCAGAAAGGAATTAAAGCACCACTCCAGAGTTTGGGATTTTTTTCATCGCTGGATTGGCGCTTTAAATCTAAGTCCCCTGCCCCTTATCTTATACTCATTTGAATAATTGTTGATTTTTTTGTTTAAGAATGTGGGGATTGTTATTCATGAGAAAATATAAGACATTCCCTGAAAATAAGTCCTAGCGCATCTTTCGGAGCAAAAATAACATAAGACCCTGTGTTATTTTTGGGGGAAACAAGGTAACAGTCCTTATGGGACTAGCTACATACTTACCTTCCTAGCGACGTTGCTGTGGCCGGCGAACAACCTCTTTTTTTAAGGGGGCGGTTCGTGCAGCATCACAGCGACGTCACACAGCGGCCCGCCAATAGAAGTGGAGGAGCGGAGAGCAGCCGCATGAAGGTCACTCCCACCTTGTTGCCGGAGAATGCAGGAACACTGTTGTTCGTCGTTCCCGGGGTGTCACAAGTAGCAATGTGTGCTGCCTCAGGAACGACGAACAACCTGCGTCCAGCACGAGCAACAATATTTTGAAAATGAACGTGTCAACGATCAACGATTTGGTATTTCTGATCGTCAGCGGTCGCACGTAGGTGTCACACGCAACGACACCGCTAACAATGCCGGATGTGCGTCACAAATTCCATGACCCCGACGACATATCGTTAGATACGTCGTTGCGTTTAACGGGGCCTTTAAGCTAAACTGTGGTTCTTTAATTTAACCCTTTAAATTATGTTGTTTGCTACATTTCTTGTCTGAAAGTCTGTGATACGCCAATAAAAGTTAATGATACTCTGAAAATGCTTCTGAGTAAGCCGATATGGGACACGATTTATTAAAACTAATAAATAACCTGTATGAACCCATAAGCTATTCTTGCTACTATATATATTTTTGCGAGGCTTTAGAGATTTGAAGATTTTGATATTTAATTGCAATAGAGAGATGATCGTCCTCCCAGTCTGAAAGTAATTAAGTGCAGTATTACAAATTATATTTTATGGGGGGGGGGGGTTATGTAAAGAAAATCTAATCTAGACAGAATAAGCCGCAATAAAGAAAATCGTTTCCACTGGAGGAAACGTACCAGAAATTGTTACAGTTCGTTCTGATTACCGGTTTATCAATATAACAAGGATTGCAATTTTAAAATTTTAATTAGCCTTTGTTTCCTTGCAAAAATACAACGATTTTGTACAAAGGATAAAATAATATTTATAATGCAATTTAAAAAAAATCTATCAAATACTTTTCTTGTTTGCTAATAACAGGGTCCTCGTAACTGAAACAAAGGGTAATTTATATATTCATTTTTCTAAAAAGCAAGTTTACATATCACAATACTACTTTGTTTAAAGGGGGCTATCATCTGAATGTGACATTGGTTTTATCATACTTTTGTGTTTAAAGGGAACTTGTCACCAGATTTTGGCCTTCTAAAGTAATACTAGTACCTTAAGTAGCGCCTGTGCTACATTCTATAAAGGTGCACATTATTGCCTGACTCCCCCTGTAGACTCCAAAAATGCCTTTATAAAATCTCCTGCCCTGTAAGTAAATTGACCGGTCAGATGGGCGTACTAATCTGCTCCTCTTGTCCCTTCTATCGCCCTCCTTCTGTGCTGATTGACGTGAATGACGCCTCGGATGCCATCCACATAAGTGGGTAAAACCTCCATATTCCCGGCTTGCGCAGGCACACTTTGCCCTGCCCTGTTGTGGGCAAAGCCGAAAACATAGGTGCGCCTGCACAAACTGGCAAGTTCTCTGCGCAGGTGTGAGAACCTGCACCTGTGCAAGATGGAAATATGTCTCCGCAGGCGCGAGATTTTGCCCACCTACGAGGATCGTGTCCGAGGTGTAGGAGGCATCCAAGGCACAGGAGAAGGTTGAAAGGATGGACCGGAGGGGCAGATTAGGATGCCCATTGGACCGGACCGGACAATTTACTTACAGGGCGGGAGATTTTATAAAGGTATTTGTGGGGTCTACGAGGGGGTCAGGAAGTAAAATACACCTTTATAGAATGCAGCACAGGCGCTGCTTAAGGTGCTAGTTTTAGTTTAAAAGGCCAAAATCTGATGACAGGTTCCCTTTAACCCCTTAAAGACTGAGCCACTTTGCACATTAATGCTCATGCCTCATTTTTCAAATCTGACGAGTGTCATTTTACAAGGTTATAACTCTGGAACGCTTCAATGGATCCCAATGATTCTGAGAATGATTTTTTTGTAACATGCTGTGTACCGCCCTGGTGTTGGTCGGGCTGCTCGGATCCGGGATCGTGGTGGCTTGAGGGGCCCGGACCCGGTTTGGCGGACACTTTGATCTGGGAAAAGGTGGTATTTACAGGGAAGAAGTTCGTGACGCCACCTGTGGGTTGCGGTAATGGGAGTACCGCCGCTGCTGTAAGGAGTACCGAGGCAGATGGAGTTAAGCAGCCTGATGTTAGTCCCTCCACAGGTAGGGAAGGCCCTGGGCTCAGGGGTGTTGGTGGTTGTTCGGGAGAGCAGAGTGCAGCGGAGCAGAGTGCAGCGGATCAGGGTACTCGTGGTGCTGGATGAGGTTTATAAAGTAGACACACACGCTGTAGGTAAACCAAAGTCTTTGTGTATCACAGTCACTGTGGGGAGCCCGTCCAGGTATCCGCTCCCATCGGTGTCACTTGATAGTCCGGAGCTTTCCGCCGTGCACAATTTAGTTTTCTATTTGTGTCGCGGGCGGGGAGGACGCCGCCGGCTGCGCTCGCTAACGCTCGGGTCCGGCGCTGCTGCAGCTGCTGCTCGGTGGCTCGAGCGGTGGGCCGGATCCGGGGACTCGAGCGGCGCTCCTTGCCCGTGAGTGAAAAGGGGTGGTTGGCTTGGGGGATTTAGTCCGTGACGCCACCCACAGTTTGTGGTGAAGATGGGCACCACCGCTGCTGGTGACGGGGATCCCGGGAGTGATGGTAGGGAGCAGCTGGGATGTTGTTTTCCCCCTCCGTGGGTAGGGGTTGGTGGTCCCGGGGCTCGGTGGTGAGACGGGGAGGCAGGGTAGGTGAGGTGCAGGGTCGCGGGGACAGCGCGGCGCGGTGCCGGATGGCATGGGTGTACTCACTCAGCAAGAGATGCACAAAGTCTCCGGTAAACCAAACGGCTGGATGGACGGGTCCCGCAGCTGGCTGCAGTGTCTATACCCGGACAGGTGATGGCGGCTGTCTTTCCCTGCACCTTTGTGTACTGTCTCGACTACGATGGGTCCCCAATGGTAGTCCGCTCCCCGGTGTATGGGTGCCGGAGGAGCTTGTTTGCCCGCAGGCGCAGGCCCTTGGGTCTCTAGCCTTAGGCGGTAGCTGTATACCCTCACGGTGCGGACGGTTGCCTTCTAACGGGTCTTTGGCTGTTAGGAAACCCCTGGGGTTCCTGTCACACTCGGATTTGACTGTTGACGGCGACTCCAAGCCTAGTCGGGGTCCGATGGCCCTGCCTGTGTGTGCTGGCTTCACTTCGCTCTCCGGTCGGTACCGGCGGGCTGTCGCCCGTCCCCGGTCCTACGGTTCTGCGTTGATTCACCACTCCTGCAGACGGCCACCACCGTCTGCCAACCTTGCTGTCAGTGCCTGGGCCACCAACCCAGACACTCTCCACTTCACTCCTCTCACTTCAACCTCCTCAACTCAACTCCAACTTCTCACCGACACTTTTCCCGCCTCCAGGCCTGTGAACTCCTCGGTGGGCGGGGCCAACCGCTTGGCTCTGCCCCACCTGATGTGGACATCAGACCCTGGAGGCAACAAGGGTTTTGTGTTTGGCTAATGTTACTGTCTAGTGGGGGTGGGGGTGTGTGTGTGTTACCTGTGACGACCTGGCTATTTGTGGCCCCGTGGCTTGAAGCTGTAAGGGCCCCGCTCACTATATGTAGTGTAGCTGTGCTCTTGAGGGATCGCATTTGGGACTTCAGTAGGCTGCTTTTCGGCTGGAAAACCCTGTCCCCCGCTTTGTGCTGATGCCCCCAATCTCTGAGCTTTGTGGGAAGGTCCCTGAAGGTCTCCTTCCTCTGCAGGTTAATTGCCAAGATGTTGAATCGGCTCCTGACCTAGGGTCCTGTACCCTGTCGTGCTCGGTATTGGTCAGTTTCTTTTGGGCTTGCTGGTACCAACAGTCCTTCTAGACTATGTCCGTCGTACCCTCTTCCAATGTCACTGCCACCGGTCCCCGACTCCTCTGGTTCCGGACCACCGTCTGCGACCTAACCTCGGTTTAGATCCCCAGGAGCTCACTATCCCCAGCTCCTCTCTCTTTGAGGGCTCTCACTACTCTCCTACTTTCTACCTCCCACCAGTCTGCCTGACCCCTAGGTGGGTGGCCCTTTTTCCAGCTAGACCAACCCACTGGTGTGTCTGACAGGTCATGATGTGAGGTGTTGATTGGGATTTGTGGTGCTGATGTCAGTGACACTGATTTCTTAGGAACCTGAAACCATGGGGGATAGGCCCTGCACCCTGGGTAAGGATGCAGTACCCTGTGGCACCCTGATGTACTCAGGGGAACCACAGCTGTACATCATGTTAGTTGTAAATATTGCTCAATATTATTTACATTTATTTATGAAAATATGAAAAGTTTGGCAAAAAAATTGAAAATATCACAATTTTCAAACTTTTTGTTTTTCTGACCTTAACCTCTTCACAACCTAGGGACGTAACAGTACATCCTAAATCATGAAGGGGTGATCACTGCTGGCTGCTACAGTGAGCAACAGGCGATCCCCACACATGTCTGCTGATTTAAACAGCAGACATGTGTGCCTTGCAGGCTCAGGTGGATCAGCGATCCACCCGCCCCTGTTAACCACTTAAATCACTCTGTCAAAATGTCACAGGACAATTTAAATTGCCACAGTGGGTAACACGCCTTTCCCTGCCGCCATCGGAGGCCCCGTGAAGTGATCACAGGGAGCTGATGGATGTCATGGTAGCGACTGGTCAAGTGATGACTCCTGTCGCTATCATGATGTAGTTTCTGTTACAGCCGGAAGAGCAGCAGCTGTAACAGGAATGCAGCATTTCTGCTGATCAGAGCTGTGCAGAAATAAATGAGCAATCAAACTGCTGATCCTTATAGTCCCCAGATAGAATATTAAAAAAAAAAAAATTAAGACATTAAAAAACCTAAAAGTTCAAATCACCCCCATTCGCCCCATTGAAAATTAAAGGGTTAAAAAATAAACAATATACACATATTTGGTATCGCCGCATTCAGAAATGCTCGTTTTATCAAAATATAAAATCAATTAATCTGATCGATAAACAGTTTAGCGGCAAAAAAAATTTCCAAACGACAAAATTAGGTTTTTTGGTTGTCGCAAATTTTTTGCAAAATGTAATAAGCGATCAAAATGTAGCATCTGCCAAAAATAGTACCATTAAAGATGTCAGCTTGAGATGGAAAAATTAAGCCCTCACTGAGCCCCATATCCCGAAAAATGAGAACTGTACGGGTCATGGAAAATGACACAAAAAGTGTGGCACTTTATTTGGACAAACTTGTGAATTTTTTTAACCCCTTAGATAAAATTAAACCTATACATCTTTCTTATCTTTAAACTTGTACCGACCTCAGTCATAATCACATTGACACATCAGTTTTATCATATAGTGAACACAGTGAATAAAATACCCCTCCAAAAAAAATCATCCAATCGCACTTTTTTTTGCAATTTTTCCACACTTGGAATTTTTCGCCATTTTCCAGTACATTTCATGGAAAAACTTAAGCTTTCAGTTAAAAGTACAACTCGTCCTGCAGAAAACAAGCCCTCATATGGCAAGATTGATGGAAAAATTAAAGTAAATAAATTAAATAAAATAAAAGTTAAGGCTCTCGGAAGATGGGGAGCAAAAAAAACAACTAAAAACGGAAAATCGCCCGGGGTTGAAGGGGTTGAATCAGATAGTCATACCACACAAAATAGTTAAAAAATAACAATTACTTTACATCAGCACCATTTTTTTGCAAAATAATTTATTTTGTTAGAAAATTAAAAGGGCTAAAAATTTATCAGCATTTTTTCCTTTTTCCAACAGAATTTACGAAACCATTTCTTTTTTTGCGAACATAGTTACATAGGTTGAAAATAGACCTAGGTCCATCTAGTTCAACCTTCCTCCATTAATTCTACATTTCGACACTAACTAATTTATAACCGACAAAGTTGTGTACTGAGGAAATCATCCAGACCTTTTTTAACCCCTTCACGACCTTGGACGTATATATACATCTTAGGTTGTGTCCCCCCGGTAATAGTGGGCACCGGCAGCAAGCCCATGGTAATCCCCGCACATGTCTGCTGATCTGTCTAGCAGGCGCGTGTGGATCAGAGATCCACCCACACCTGCTTACTACTTAGATCACTCTGTCAAAATCTGACAGTGCAATTTAAATGGCCACAACAGGGATCACGGCGTTCCTCGCTGTTATCCTTAACATTGAAATTTAAGCAGTAGGATGGAAAAGTTGTGCAATTATGAAAATTACAGGATAAATAAACATGTATGCAAATAGTTAAAAATGGAAACAAAAATGTAAAAACATCTCAATTTATTTAGTACTGCGTACGAATGCCATGTACAGAAATCCCCATACTTATAGCCTTTGCTTTCTCTGAGGAATGTTGGGCATAGAAACCATCAATATCCACGGATGGCAGCTCCTTTGTAGCTGCCAACCATTGACGTCCCAGATGTGCTCAATGGGAGAAATGTCTGTAGCTGTTACAGGCCATGGTAGCACGTTTAGGATATGTAGACTGCTCACAGTAGCACAAGAAACAAGTGGCTTGGCATTCTTGTGTTGAAAAATTACTCCTGGAGCATTTTGGGAAAATAGTTGTACCACTGTCACGAGGGACAATGGGAAACAGGGAAATTGGGGCCCCTAACCTGACCGTCAGACTAGGGGATCATGTGCTATGCCTATTCTCAGGTATACCCCCTAATGGTGGGGATGCCTGAGTCTCCTTTCTGGCCCTGCTCCTGATCAGCCCTGATCTTAACCACCACTCCCCAGAGGGGGGTTGGGACAGGAGTGTGATTTATCCCACAGAAATTAACAAACAGAGGAAACCTAAACTCTGTCATGCAGCATGCACACACAGAGGTATAAGACAACAGATTTGGAGGAAAACAAGAGCAGGAAGGAAGCAACAAGACAACGGTTAAACAACACAACACCACCAAGGACAGGCTACTCTCTCTCCAGCAAATTTGGGACTCCACCGCACACAGACCAACACAGTCGAAACTATAGTTGGCATGGGTAGAAGATCTCCTCCAACCTAAGTATGAGAGAAGCAGAAGTGATTGGCTTCTTTACAACATGTGGTCCCAGAAGCCTAACAAGCAGGCTAGCAGAAGTTAACTCTTGCTAGCCTGTCTATGAGTGAGCACACAGCTGATCAATGTCCGAGTCTGCCTGTGTAGATGAGAAACATCAAAGAAACCATCGGGCGGGGTGTCAAAATCTGTAGTGTGAACAGCACCTGATGCATGACAGTCGGCGCGTTTTGTGTAAGACTCTGAGGGATACACTGGCTCCACTTGCTGAATAAACTGAGGTATTTAAAACATTTTGTTTCCATTTTTTCATCATTTGCATATCGTCAATATGTCTATCCATCCTGTGATTTCCATAATTCCATCAGTTTTCCTTCTTGGTGTTGCCTTTTCAATGAGGTATAGTATATATTGGCTGCTCTCCTTCACTTTTTATCATATTTTGGGTTGTCTGGGCCAATTCTCATCATTTTAACTCAAATATATCACTTGTAGTTTACAGCGTGAATACTTCAACATATGAAGAGCCGTAATTATGTGTTTATCGCACTTGGTAGCCGAGTCTGTTTTCTTCTTATTTCTTATTATTTGGTGTCTTCCGCTTCTCCTCGGAGCTGCACAGAGCAGACTATTATTTTTAAGGAAGGAATACAGATTAATTTTATCTGCGAATTCCACAATGAGGCAAATAGAGACAGGTTTTAGACCAGCACTTGGCAGACACAATAATATTTGAAGCCGTAAACAAAGAACTGCCTTTTGATGTCTGCAAATATGATATTACATGATGGCAAATCAATTTTAATTCTCATACTCAGCTATTGTGTTTACTGCCTTCTTGCTGAATAGTAGATTTTTCGGGTAAGGCCTTGAGCGACACTTACATTTTCTTCAATTTCCTTTTGCTGCTTCCTCGAAAAAATATTTTTCTGCAAGACTAGATGATAAGATGAACACAAAAATGTTAGGTTTTTTTTTGCAAAGGATTTTACCACTGTGTGCCTTAACTAACCCTTCTTATGATAATGAGTTCGAAATATATATTTTTTGGGTGCTAGCATTAAAAATATCCAAGCAAAACTAAACGGCTAAAAGAGAAGCTGTTGTGAAATTGGTTACTTTAAAAGAGAATCTGTCATCAGGTTTATGCTATGTAATCTGAGAGCAGCATGATGTAATGGCAGAGACACTGATTCCAATGATATATCACTTACTAGGCTGTGTTTTATCAGCAGGAGATTATCATTACAGGACTAGGTGTCTCATGTCTCCTGGTCCATCCACAGCCTTCTGTTAATATACAGTGTAAACTAAAAGATGCTAATCAGTGGTGGTGGAAGCTCTGCTAGATCTGCAGTAAAGGTACTGTAAGGCCATGTGCGCACTAGAAAGTGCCTTTTTCTTAAGGAAAATCCGGACCCTCTTAAAGAATCCCGCACCAGTGGTAAAAAAAAACCGCACCAAAACCGCAGCGAAATCTGCATGCGGTTTTACCGCGGTTTGCTGCGGATTTTCCGCAGGTTGGTCCCTGCGGATTTTTACCATGACTTATGGCAAAAACCGCAGGTTTCTGTGGAAAAGAAGTGACATGCTCATTAATTCCGCAGCGGAAAATCCGCAGGTAAATCCGCAGGTATAAAAAAACGCAGTGTGCACAGCATTTTTTAATACCCATAGGATTTGCTGGGGAATGACTGCAGCAATGGTAGACACATTTTCTGCAGCAAATCCACGGCAAATCCACGGCATAATCCGTGGTAAATCCGCAGCGTGCGCACAGGGCCTTAGTCTTCCTGCCTATATAGAATTATGGAGAGGGGCTCCAGATGAGGACTAAAAGCTCACCTAAAAGAAGAACCTCCTAAAGAACCTCATGGATATGTATGCAGGCTGAGTTTTTGGTGCAGAAATTTTTTGCACCCAAAAATCCACATTGTGGCAGAAAAACGCACCAAAAAACTACATGCTTTTTTGGTGCGTTTTTTGGTGCATTTTATGTTAGGCATGGAATGGCTGGAAGGGCTAAAAAACACAGGAAAAAAAGCACCAAGAATTAACATCCTGCATATTTTACTGTTATTACCCCCAGTGAGAATCAGCAAGCAGCTCACACTGCGCTTAGCACTTAGTGTACCCGAGCATAGCTATGCTCGCCAGGGTGGTTTGCATACGTAAAGGATCCAAACTCTGAAGGCAAACTCTGTTTTTTTCTTAAAGTCTGTGTTTGGTACTAACACAGTACTCCGAACCTCAGGTTCGCTCGTCTCTGCTTAGTTGTCATTTTATTTTGTTAGTCTGTACAGCAAGTGATATAAATATTGAACACGTCACCAATTTTCTAAATAAATATTTTCCTAAAGGTGCTAATGTGGCGCCCTGGACAAGCCAGGTCGTCACAGGTACTACACCAACACACCCCACACCCCAGTTAGGCACACCGAAGCCAAACACAAAATCCTTGTTGCCTTCCTCCAGGGGCTGATGTCCACACCAGGGGGTGGGCCAGGCAGTTGGTCCCACCCACCGAGGAGTTCACAGTCCTGGAGGCGGGAAAAGGAGTCAGTTGAGAGATCAGTTTTGAAGTTTGAGGAGTGAGGAAGTAAAGTGGTAGTGGAGGAGACTGACAGCATCCAGGTGTGCGGCCCGGACGGTACAGCAAGGTTGGTGGTGACCGTCTGCAGGAGAGGCTAATTGGAGCAAACCGTATGGACCGTGGCCCAACGGTACCGGATCGGGGAGCAAAGAGAAGCCAGCACCATCCGGCAGGGCTTACCGACCAGGCTAGGAGTCGCCGTAAAACTAGTCAAATCCGTTAGCGAAGGGAACCTCCGGGGTTTCCCAGCAGTCAAATCCCGATAGAAGGCAACCGCTCACACCGTAGAGGGAAACACAGTCACCGCCAAGGCTACAGTTCCCAGGGCCAGAGCCTGCGGGCAAAAGGGGCTCCTTCAGCATCCATCCAAGCTGGGGAGCGGGTTACCGGTGGGAAGCCATTGGAACCGTAACACAACACAGGTGCAGGGAAAGGCAGTCACCATCAACCTGCCGGGAGGAGAAACACCGCAGCCATCTGTGGGACCCGTCCATCCAGCCGTTTGTTTTACCGGAGACTTTGCATTCGTCATTGGCTGAGTGAGTACCACCGTGCCGTGCGGCACAGCGCTGCCCCCGCGACCCTGCACCTCACCAGGCCCCGCAACCCGCCTGCCATACATCCCTACCTCCCTCACCGGGCCCCGGGGACAACCAACCCCCTTACCTACGGAGGGAAGAACCAACATCCAAGCTGCTCCCTGTCATCGCTCCCGGGATCCCCGTCCAGAGCAGCGGTGGTGTCACCAATCTCACCACAACCGTGGGTGGCGTCACGGACAATATCCCTAAACCCAAACCACCCCCTTTCACTCACGGGTGAGGAATGCCGCTCGAGTCCCCGGGATCCGGCCCACCGCTTGAGCCACCACCGAGCAGCAGCAGCAGCAGCCGGACCCGAGCAGTGGGTGTGCGTAGCGTCCCCTCCTCCGCCCGCGACACTATTAACATGAATTTCTCACTAGATGTTGGTACCAATTCATCCAATCTACACAGGCACAGAAATCAAACAATAGATGTCCATAAATTAAGTTATTTGTAGTAATGAAAAATTGCATAGAGAAAAAGTATTGAATACGCTTAATTAAATTTATTTAATACTTCATACAAAAGCCTTTGTTGGTGACAAAGCCTCCAGGTTCCTCCAGTATGGAGAATTAAGGGGGTGTTACACGCAGCAATCTCACAAGCGATATCGCTAGTGAGCGTAACCGCCCCTATCGGTTGTGCGTCACGGGCAAATCGCTGCCCGTGGCGCACAAGATCGCTAGGCCGTGTCATACGGACTTACCTGCCTAGCGACGTCGCTGTGTCCGGCAAACTGCTTCCTTTCTAAGGGGGTGGTTCGTGCGGCATCACAGCTGCGCCACTAAGCGGCCTCCCAATAGAAGCGGAGGGGCGGGGATGAGCAGCCGTAACATCTCACCCACCTCCTTCCTTCCGTATTGATGGCGGCCGCAGGTAAGCTGTACTTCGTCGTTCCCGACGTGTCACACACAGCGATGTGTGCTGCCCTGGGAATGACAAACAACCTGCGACCTCTACAATCAACGATATTTTGAAAATGAATGACGTGTCAAAGATGGACGATTTGGTGAGTATTTTCAATCGTTAACATTCGCTCGTTGTTATGACACGCAACGATGTCGCTAACGTGCCGGATGTGCGTCACAGAATCCGTGACCCCGACGATATATCGTTAGATACGTCGTTGCATGTAACGGGGCCTTTAGTCGTATGCATTGCTCAAGTGGGATTTTGGCCTAATCTTCCACACAACCACTCATCAAAACCTGCAGGTCCTGTGAGCTCCTATATGAACTCTGAGCTTTAGTTCCTTCCAAAAATGTTCTATTAGATTCACCACAGGTGATCGGCTTGGCTTTTCTAGCAGCATTATTTTCTTTCTCTGAAACCATTTGAGAGTTTCCTTGGCTATGTGTTTGGGATTTGCTGAAATGTCCACCCTTGTCTCATCTTCATTATCCTGGTAGATGGCAGCAGATTTTCATCAAGAATATCTTACTACATTTGTTCATTCTTCCTTCCTCCAATTATATGACGTTTGCCAGTGCCGAATGCTAAAACACAGACCCACACTATGATGTTTCCTCCTACAAACTTCACTGTGCGTATGGTCTTTTGGGGGTGATTTGGCCTTCAAATGTAGTGTTATGGCAAAAATTCAATCTCGGTCTCATCTGACCAAACTATATTCTCCCAGTATTTCACAGGTTTTTCTAAATGTTGTTGAGCAAACTTTAAATGCGCCCAGTAGATAAAGGAATCGACCATGAAAAAAGAGCACAAAATCAAATCCCAAAACCGAGGTAGCACAATACCCTCCGTCTACGAGCCCCTCTACGAGCCCCTACGATCTGACATTGCTGATGGAATTCTCTCACCAGGCAATCCTCATGAAGATTCACTGAATCAACCGAGGAGTTATTTTGAGGACCGTAATTCTTCCAGTTGACGAGATACCGTAAACAGTACCTGACCTGCCTGCAACTCAGAACTCTCTCTACCTCATACTTTCAATCCCCCTCCAAATCCACCTGAAATATGTCTTGAAGAACAGGTTTCCCCTCATTTCTTTTTAAAAGGGAAGAATGAAAGGAGTTTTTGATCTTCCAAGTCAAAGGGAGTTGAAGTTTAATCATCACGAGATACAAAACTGTAATAGTGTTATAAGGCTCTACAAATTTAGGGGCAAACCTCCTAGATGCAATCTGTAAGCCATAAATTGTTTGAGGACAACCACACAAACACCCCCACAATAAAGACATGGGCTTTCCTACATCTGCAGTAGACACCTTTTTTGGCCTTGTCCACTGGTTGCCAAAAGACCCTTTTTTGCCTCCATCTAGGCTTTAATTAATAGAGAAGTAAGTCCATAGTCAAGTGAGTAGAGGGTTATGACAGAACCCCACTAGGCGAGAGAAAACCCAATGTGACTTGAAGAGGGGTCTTAGCCCTTGCATACACTCTGCAATTATGGAAATATTCATCAATATCCTTACAAACATTGTGCTGCCAAAAAGATCTAGTAATAGACCTCCACGTGGCAGATAAATCTGGATGCCATGCTAAAACAAAACCATACATTTCTTTAAGAAGATCTACTCAAAAATGTACATATACATGGTTTATTTGGGTGTTATCCCTGTCATTTTGATTGAGTCATTGTTAAGGATTTGTTGCACATCTATTTCTTGGTTGCATCTTAAGTGTGCAAATTGCCTCTTCAGAGAGAACGCGAACTTGAACTCTAGTGCCAGTTATTGGAAGTACTAATCCTAAAAGTCAAAATTGATAATTTAAAGGGAACCTGTCACCAGGATTTTCCCTTTTGAGCTGTGGCCACCACCAGTGAGGCCTTATATACAGGATTCTAGAATGCCCTGGCTCTGTAAAACTTAAAAAAGACCTTCATCATACTCTCTTAGGGGGTGGTCCAGTCCTATGGTCGTTGATCCTCTCGGTCTTGCGCCTCCTCCATCTTATGTGATTGCCGTCCTCCATCTCAGCCCCGTGTGGATGACGTGTCCCATGTCATCCACACAGAGGCCTCCATTGCACTCCTGCTCATGTGCACTTTGATCTGCCCTGGTGAGTGCAGGGTAAAAGTTCTCCCTTTGGCATATGTATCCGTATACCCGGAGATCCCATTTAGGTGGTGCCCTTCCCCCCTTCCTCTAAATAGTGTTTTTTGGTGCGCCCTGTCACCGTTCTTGGAAGGAGGCACGCCTAAGCAAATTTATTTTTTTGCTGACGATATTATATTAAGATATTGTGTATTATTTGAGTATAACTTTGTGAATATATGGACCTAGCAGCGAGAGAACAATATTGGTCCAATCAATCTTTGGATGTATTTGGTGCAGCTCCAGATACGGGTGTAGCAGGTGCTTCATCAGATTCACGTGATGAGAACCAGCAGCTTTGTCAGGAATTAATAGATTTACATAAAAGGGTAGTTAAGTTATGGTGGAATGTGAGGACGCTAGAAGAATATAAGAAGTTGAAAATTACCCCAAGGGGATTACGTATCCAGATTTTTCCAGCTTGGGAGACTGATGGACAGTTCAGACTTACCTGGGAAAAGGGCTTACAAACCTGTTCCTTTATTCTTATGGACATGTTGATCGAACATGACCGCTCTCTCCTGATAGAATTGAAGGAGGAAATTAAGAATAAAGAGCACATTTTGCTTCAACTGGATACTGTAACTGTAGTGACCCCTTTCCAGAGTAGGCTGAAAAGTATCCTTGATGTGTTCGAAAAGGACATCATCAAGGGAAAGAAAAACAAGTTCCAGCGCGATAAAGGCGACTACGCCGAGAATAGGGCATTTAGGTGGACGCATCGTGGGAACAAACGCCGACCAGTTAATCACGCACCGAGTGCAGCTAAAGTGACAACAGAGCCGTCCTCAAGTGATTTTTTATCCACGGATTCAAGCGACGCAGAAGGCGTACCAGGAGGGGTCGCCGTAAATCCAAACCCAAGGAGAAGAGGCAGGAGGAATCAATTATGGCAGACTCCACCACAGAGGGAGACAAGGAGCAGGAGGCGGAATTGGTAGCAGGTAACGAGTTCGACTTACAGATTATAAACCTCTCTAGTTATCAACTGTCAAAGGTGGAATGTACGTTACTCTCTAAGGGATTATCATTTGCCCCGATGAATAAGCTTGATAAATTTACAGTGACAAAGGATCTTTACTTATTCTGTAGGCAGCTCACGTTCAAATATCTGTATAGCCAACCAGAGCTTGTGGATACACTGCCACCTGAGGACAGACAAATTTTTGAAGATCTTTTGGGCCTCTTGGAGGAGAATGAAAATGTACAAGGTAAGAAGATCCCCTTTTCTGGACGATTGCTGTCCCAGGCAACACCGCCGTTTTCATTATGCCCAGCCATTAACATCTTCTTTAGTAAAGTCTGCAGGGAGATTGAGGGGCTTCATGTAGATAATAATAGGGCCAATAATTTAACATCAGAGGAAAGATGGACCCTAACAAAACTTAAAGAGAACAAGGAGTTCCTCATAAAAGAGGCAAATAAGGGGGGAAATGTTGTCCTGTGGCCAACAGACATGTATATCAGAGAAGCCAAACGACAGCTTTCCAACAGTGAGTGTTATACGGCTCTGCCCTCAGACCCTACATTTACCTTCAAAAAGAGTCTGGATAGACTTACCTCTGCAGCCCATGGCCAGGGCATTATATCCTTGAAAGAGAGGAAATTTCTCACTACTCGGTATCCGGTTACACCGACCTTCTATATGCTACCTAAAATTCATAAAGGTAGGTCGGAACCTCCCGGTAGGCCGATAGTCTCAGGAATAGGTGGCTTATTTGAAAGGCCTTGCATTTACCTAGATTTCTACCTCCAACCACTGGCGCAATCTTCTCCCTCGTATGTCAGGGACTCTACACACCTGATAGAACAGATGGACAGTCTTAGGGTTCCCCCCAATACCCTTCTGGTCACTTTGGATGTAGAGTCACTCTACACCTCAATCCGACATACCCTAGGCTTACAGGCGGTCTCCTTCTTTCTGGACCAGAAGACAACTGGCAATAGAAAGCATGATTCTTTCCTACTGGACCTACTTCATCTGGTCTTGGATAAGAATTATTTTGTTTTCGATAGGACTTACTACCGCCAGACGTCTGGCACAGCAATGGGGGTGTGCTGTGCGCCACCTTATGCTAATATTTTTTTAGGCTGGTGGGAGGGGACACAGGTGTATACTATGGACAATTTCAAAATCAACGTCATTAGATGGTTCAGATACATTGATGACGTGTTGATCCTCTGGTCTGGCTCTGTGGAAGAGTGTGAGAACTTTATATTCACTCTTAATAATAACAACTTGAATATCAAATTGACCTCGAGCATCTCGCAAGATTCAGTTGAATTTTTAGATCTTCGAGTGTCCAGGGAGGATGACAGAATTTGTACTACCCTGTACCGTAAACCTACGGCTACGAATAGCCTGCTGCATTATAACAGCTTTCATCCGGCCCACGTAAAAAATGGGATACCAAAGGGTCAATTTATGCGGGTGAAAAGAAATTGCAGCAGTCCTACTGATTTTGAGTCACATGCTTTTGACTTGTCCAATAGATTTCGGAAACGAGGCTATCCAAGGAACGTGGTTTCAAGTGCTCTGCAGGACTGCAAAGCCCTAACACGGGAGACCCTACTACAGCCAAAAGTTCGACGGAAAGGAGCAACAGTGAGTATGATCACTGCCTTCAATAATCAGTGGCAGGACCTTTATGAACTCTTTCAATCAAATTGGGACATTCTACGTAGCGATAGAAAATTGGTCCCTTTTTTGGAGGAAAAACCGAGTTTGGTGGCCAGGAGGGCCCAGAATTTGGGTGGCATTCTCTCCAGTAGCCATTTTAAAAGACCGGTACAGAGCCTGGGGACGGGTACCAGACTGAGAGGTACCTTTCCCTGTGGTTCTTGCTCAGTGTGTCCGCACATGCAGGCGAGTGATCATGTCCTCTTATCGATCTTTCCTAGGCGGATTTCCAGCAGTGCCTATTTTAATTGCCGTTCCAGAAATACGATCTATGTACTCATCTGCAATTGCCCAAAGCTGTATGTAGGCCAGACAAGCCAAGAGGTAAGAAAGAGAATTCAACAACACTTCTCCAACATAAACACAGCTACTGCGGATTTGAAGAAAGGGAAGACACTCACCTCGGTGGCCTCACATTTTTTAACATACCATGGGGGTCGCTATACCAATGCGAGAGTTATGATTGTTGATTCAGTCAAAACAGGCATTAGGGGAGGGAACCCTATAAAGGAGCTGTTGCAGAAGGAATCAAAATGGATTTACAACCTCAAGAGTCTGGCCCCCCATGGGTTAAATGAGGAATTGTTATATACTGGATTCTACAAAGACTTGTGATCTCTGACCATTTGTGAATTTCTGTTCCTTACCTTTTAGCGACTGAGGCTTCTCCAAGAAAGTGAGGATCCTGGGAGCATTCTATCGCTCGTCTATATCTGCAGGACATTATTTTCGGTCATGGAGAGAGTGAAGATGAATCTTACAGTACTCTTGACTGAATGAAGTCAGCAGGACAAAAAGAACTTCACACGGGAATGTGGATCCTGGAATTCCGAATTGGGAGTACTGGATGATACGCCTTTTTTTGGACAATGTTATTAAAACTTGTAGGCCATCGGAGCCCAAACCTCGAGCCTCAATAATAGGATACTGTCCTGGACGTTATAATTGATTCCTTGTTGGTTACATCTATACTGTGTTTGTGTGTAGGGCACTTGACAATTTTTTTTTTTTTTTTCTTCTAGCCTTTGTATGGGGACCTTAACATCGTATGTATTTACACTATTTCAAGATGTACCCCTAAGGTTTCTAGAGTTCTACTGACGGAGCCGTACCAGAATGTTATCTTTCATGGGATTGGAGGATGACTTCTGTCTGGGCCCATCCCCTTAGACTATGCACCTTGAGTGATATCAGACTGTAATGGATCCCTAAAACTTCCTCTATCCTCTGTCTTATAGGCTTGATGAGGTTGTTTGACAAGCCTCACATGTGATGGGGTATTCCAGTGGTTGTCACTGGTGTTCCCTGCACATGGTATGGGGAGCTTTGACAAGCCATGTATTTAGTCCCAATAAAATTGTTATTGCACATATGCCACATAAGCTGGCGGACTGTACCTTTGTTGAACAGAATTGTATTCTATCTATATATTGCTGGGTGTTATTCATAATACCCTATACATTTGAAGTGGGGCTGTAAAATAAGCATAAATAAGCATAAATAAGTATTGTGTACCATCAGGGGTTTAGAGTGGTGGCCATCGGTATTCCCTGTGCAAGTGTGCTGGGACATCTTAAGTTATGCACTAAGTCCCAATAAACTGCTACTACGCATGCGCCGCCAAGTTGGGTATACCAATTTTTTTTTTTTTTTTTCTGTGTTTTCCTGTACTAACCACACGTATTTATTGCTGGGTGTTATCTATAATACCTTATATATCCGAAGTGGGACGGTAAAATAAAAGAAAATAAGCATAAATAAGCTCTCTATACTATTAGGGTTTTATATTGGTGGCTACCGATATTTCCTGTACGAGTGTGCTGTGACACCTCAAGTTATGCACTAAGTTCCCATAAACGGTTACTGCGCATGCGCCGCCGAGTGTGATATACCTATCCCTGTAAAGTTATTCTACTTAATCAAAATGTGTTACTTTACCTATATACCGTTATGTTCCATCTATAAGGACTTGCACATCAGAGCAATATGAGTTTTGATGTTAAACAGCGCCATCTTGTGGACGCATGAGCTGTAGAGACTTAGGGAGGGTTTTCAGCCGAATCATGTGATTCGGCCAAAATGGCGGCCGCCATGCAGAAACACCTTATACTATAATGCTGCACTCTCTCAAGCTGCAAGCTGGTGAGTAATTACCCAATTTGCTGCATGACTTAAATATGACACACTTTGGACTACACACTGTCTATTTTTCTTCCCCTGAGGAAGCCTCCTGTTTGGAGGTGATACGCGTGGGGTAACTCTGCCAAAGCTTTCCCCCCCTTCCTACAACCTGGTTTTTGTCTGTGCTCCCTGGTTATTAGGATAGTGAGTATGGGCTTTTCTGTAACACCTGGGCCACTGAAAAGGTTTTTGGTATCAATGTTCGGCTAGCTGACATTTAATGACTGGTTTAATATTTTTCATCTGGCTTATTTAACTGTTGAATGGATGTTATGTCTAATCCTGTTTATATACTTCACTAAAATATAGCCAAGCCTTTCTCAGAAGTCCTATCAATAATATCTTGTGGTTTAGGCTCTGTCGCTCAGGGTTACACCCTGTGTGCTTTATTACACGCTAAACCTGAGCCTGACTCACCCTTTTTTTTTTTTTTTTTTTTTTGCCTGTACTATAGATGCTATGGGAGTGCTTCATATATCTGTGACCTTACCAATGTGTTTCTAAGGGTATTTTCAGCCTTTTTGATGCGGATATATTGTATATTATTATTTTCTAGCACCGTAATAAATATCACTGTGTCCAGTTTACAGTAGGTCATAGCACTGCTGGTTGTACTTATTTAAGGGGTGGTGTATAATATTGATCTATTCCAGGGGTCTCAAACACGCGGCCCCCGGGCCGCATGCGGCCCGCCAGTCTGATTTATGCGGCCCGCAGACACAGTGCAGAGCACTTGATATTTGCCCTCCACTGCCTCCAGTCATTGTCGCCAGCCGTACTTTCACATTGCAGCCGCGGCCGGCCGCACTTCCGCATTGGAGAAGCAGGGAGAAGCAATAAAATGCGGAGTTCAATCAGATGTCAGGGTAAAGCAATCGACCGCGGCGTTCAACTCGAGCTCAGCAGAGCGACCCGAGCAGCGCTGACGTCAGCTGCTTTGCCGGCGGGTGCAGCGGAAGGAACAAGAGCATAGGGCACGTTAGAACGTTTGTGGTGTCTGTGTCTGTGTGTGTGTGTGTGGATGATGATGATGATGGCTGTGTGTGTGTGTGTGTGTGTGTGTGTGTGTGTGTGTGTGTGTGTGTGTGTGTGTGGATGATGATGATGATGGCTGTGTGTGTGTGTGTGTGTGTGTGTGTGTGTGTGTATGTGTGTGTGTGATGATGGCTGTGTGTGTGTGTGTGATGATGGCTGTGTGTGTGTGTGTGTGTGTGTGTGTGTGTGTATGTGTGTGTGTGATGATGGCTGTGTGTGTGTGTGTGTGTGTGTGTGTGTGTGTGTGTGTGTGTGTGTGAAATGATGGCTGTGTGTGTATGATGATGATGGCTGTGTGTGGATGATGATGATGATGATGGCTGTGTGTGTTGATGGTGATGATGGCTGTATGTGTGTGTGTGTGTGTGTGTGTGTGTGATGATGATGGCTGTGTGTGTGTGATGATGATGGCTGTGTGTGGATGATGATGATGATGATGGCTGTGTGTGTTGATGGTGATGATGGCTGTATGTGTGTGTGTGTGTGTGTGTGTGTGTGTGTGATGATGATGGCTGTGTGTGTGATGATGATGGCTGTGTGTGTGTGTGTGTGATGATGATGGCTGTGTGTGTATGATGATGATGGCTGTGTGTGGATGATGATGATGATGATGATGATGGCTGTGTGTGTTGATGGTGATGATGGCTGTATGTGTGTGTGGATGATGATAGCTGTGTGTGTGGATGATGATGATGATGGCTGTATGTGTGTGTGGATGATGATGATGATGGCTGTGTTGATGATGAGGAGGATGATGATAGCGGTGGTGGCTGTGTGTGACCGATGGTGGCTGTGTGCGACTGATGATGATGTCGGTGGTGGCTGTGTGGGACTGATGATGATGACGGCGGTGGTGGCTGTGTGCGACTGATGATGGTGGTGGTGGCTGTGTACGACTGATGATGGTGGTGGTGGCTGTGTGCGACTGATGATGATGATAACGGTGGTGGCTGTGTGTGACTGATGATGGTGGTGGCTGTGTGCGACTGATCATGATGACGGCAGTGGTGGCTGTGTGCGACTGATGATTCTGATAGCAGTGGTGGCTGTGTGTGACTGATGATGATGGTGGCTGTGTGCGACTGATGATGATGATGTCGGTGGTGGCTGTGTGTGACTGATGATGATGATGATGGCGGTGGTGGCTGTGTGCGGCTGATGATGATAATGGAGGTGGTGGCTGTGTGTGACTGATGATGATGATGATGGCGGTGGTGGCTGTGTGTGACTGATGATGATGGTGGCTGTGTGTGACTGATGATGATGATGTCGGTGGTGGCTGTGTGTGACTGATGATGATGGTGGCTGTGTGTGACTGATGATGATGATGTCGGTGGTGGCTGTGTGTGACTGATGATGATGATGATGGCGGTGGTGGCTGTGTGCGGCTGATGATGATAATGGAGGTGGTGGCTGTGTGTGACTGATGATGATGATGGCGGTAGTGGCTGTTTGTGACTAATGATGATGGTGATGGTGGCTGTGTGCGACTGATGATGATGATGATGATGGCAGTGGTGGCTGTGTGTGACTGATGATGGCGCTGGTGGCTGTTTGTGACTGATGATGATGATGGCGGTAGTGGCTGTGTGTGACTGATGGTGGTGGTGACTGTGTGCAACTGATGATAATGGCGGTGGTGGCGGTGTGTGACTGAAGAAGATCGTGGTGGTGGCTGTTTGTGAGTGACGATGATGATGATGACGATGGCTGTGTATGATGATGATGTTGGCTGTGTGTGTGTGTGTGTATAATGATGATGATGATTGCCATGTGTGTTTGTATGATGATGATGGTGGCTGTGTGTGCATGAAGACCGGAAAATGTTACTTTCAGTCTCAGCCTTCTTGTCGGTCTGGACAGACGCTCATCTGTTCAGAGCGATGAAGCTGAGCTGACATTGACTTTGGACTACGTCAGAGGGAAGCTTTTATTTTCTAAAAAAGATGGGAGTCCCTAAATGTGTTTTTTTGTATAATTTCTAATAAAAATATTTTTCTCTGTGTTGTGTTTTTTTACTATTTACTAAAAATTCATGGTGGTCACATCTAATTTGACATGACACCATGAATTTCGGGTTTACTAGCAGCTGAGAATACAAAGCTGGTATTAACCCCATTATTACCCAGCGTGCCACTGCCACCAGGGATGCTGGAAGAGCCAGGTAAAGCACCTGGAAATGGCGCTGTGATGAATGCGCCATTTCCAGGGGCGGTTGTGGGCTGCGGGGGGGCCCAAAATGCTTGGGCCTTACCACGCTGAGAATCCCAGCCCTCAGCTGTCTGGTTTTACCTGGCTGGTGATCAAAATATGGCGGGAGCCCACGCATTTTTTTTTTCATTATTTAATTAAAAAAAATTGGGTTTCCCTATATTTTGATTGCCAGCTAAGTAAAAGCCAGGCAGCTGGGGGTGGCAGCCCGTAGCTGTCCGCTTTATCTGCTCTGAGAATCAAAAATACTGCGCAGCTCTATGTAATTTTTTGAATGCTGTGACAGAGAATGAGTGTCTGTGCTTGGCTGTTGGAATAACCTGGAATCTGCTTATACATTTTGATGCTGATGCCAATCACAGATGCCCACTCTCTTTGACAAATAAATAATATAAAAAAATGACGTTTTGCTTCACGGTATTTTTGATTCTCAGCGCATACTAATGTAGCATTGTTATAACAGTTGAAATAATTAATTAACAATTATATTGTATTGTATTAAATTTGAAAGGAATGCGGCCCTCTGCCTTAAATTTTTTTTATGTGTGGCCCACTTACTCTGACGAGTTTGAGACCCCTGATCTATTCAGTACCAATTTCATATGTACTTTGGCATAGGGGATATGTGTTTGTTTTAAATGTTTTTAATTGTCCTTTGTGTTTACTCCCAGCGTGGAGTTCCATATGTATTCCTAATTGTAATAAAGATTTTTCTATTTTTATAATCTCTTGGTGATCCCTCTGTGGGTATACTCTTTTTCTTCTCCCTTTGGCATATGTATCCGTATACCCGGAGATCCCATTTAGGTGGTGCCCTTCCCCCCTTCCTCTAAGTAGGGTAAAAGTACTGTAATGCACAGGAGTGAGGAAAAGTTAAAGACCACCCACACATGTGTACTACAATGCTTTGATCTGCCCTCGGCCATGCAATGGAGGCTTCTGTGTGGTTGACGTCCACACGAACCTAGAAAGAAGATGATGACTGCACAAAATGGAGGATGCGCCGAACCGAGACTAGCAACACCCATTGGACCTGACTGCCCGGCAGGTGAGTATAATAAAGGGTTTTTTTACACTATACAGAGCGGCCTGGGCTTTTATATACTGTATTCTGGAATACTGTATATAAGGGCTGACTGGTGGTGGCCACAGCTCATAAGGGAAAAACCTGGGGACAGGTTCTTTGTACCAAGACTTGCCATATTATTTAGAATATAAGCCAAACCAGAATCTCAACTTGCAGACACCATGTTTCAGAGTATTGATAAGACTGAGGTCTTAGGGGTAAGTTTTATCCTTGTGGAGTTTGACATGCCAGGTCTGGCATGCCAGTATGAGGAGACTTAAATGCCATGCATGCTCCTATGGGAAATTAAATATGAAAATGCCTCTTCAAGGAGAAACTAGGATGTGAACTCTAGTGACACCTATTGGAAGTAGCAATCCTAAAAGTCAATATCAACCCTTTAACAAGCCTTTCCATATGACTTAAGGCCGCTTTACACACTACGGCATCGCTAAAGCGATGTCGTTGGGGTAACGGAATTTGTGACGCACATCCGGCCGCGTTAGCGATGTCGTTGCGTGTGACACTTATGAGCGATTTTGAATTGTCGCAAAAACGTGCAAAATCGCTAATCGGTGACATGCCCCCTATTCCCAATTATCGTTGCTGCTGCAGGTACGATGTTGTTCGTCGTTCCTCCGGCAGCACACATTGCTATGTGTGACACTGCAGGAACGAAGAACCTCACCTTACCTGCAATGAGGAAGGAAGAAGGTGGGCGGGATGTTCATCCCGCTCATCTCCGCCCCTCCGCTTTGATTGGGTGGCAGCTTAGTGACGTTGCTTTGACGCCGAACGAACCGTCCCCTTAGAAATGAGGCGGTTCGCCGGTCACAGCAACGTGGCAGGTAAGTAGTGTGACGGGTCCATACGATTTTGTGCGCCACGGGCGGATATTTGGCCGTGACGCACAAACGATGGGGGCGGGTACGCACGCTAGCGAGATCACAGTGTGTAAAGCGGCCTTTAGGATATAGGCTAACCCAGAATCTCAATTTGCAAATACCATGTTTCACGGTATTGTTCCTCATCACTGCAAAGTATGAGATCTTATTTGGCTAGGTTAGAGGCTAAGACTGAGATTTAAGGGATATGTTTTCTCCTTGTGGATAGTGACATGCCAGTATGAGGAGACTTAAACGCCTTGCATGTTCCTCTGCGGAATGAAATATCCAAATTGCCTCCTCAGAGAGGAAGACGACTTGAACTCTAGTTTCACCTATTCGAAGTAGCATTCCTAAAAGACAATATTACCCCTTTAACAAGCCTTGCCATATAACTTACGATATAAGCCATCCAGAATCTCAATTTGCAGACACCATGTTTCAGGGTATTGCTTCTCATCAGTGCAAAGTATGAGATCTGATTTGGCTAGGTGATAGGCTAAGACTGTTGGTTGCATTTTGGAATGCAGAAAATGCCCCCTCAGACAATCATTACAGCAATGACTTACCTTAAATTTAAAACAAAAGACACAGAAAAAGGAATTGAAATTCCCCCAAAAATTAAAATATTCTAATTTTAACACCAAAAAGGGGTAATGGTATTGACTTATCCAGGTCATATAAACTTATGCAATGGTAGGATGCAGCAGCTCGGTTGATAAACGCTGAGGCAACACAATAGGAAAGTAGGAAAATTGACTGATGGAACAGTCAATGCTAGTGCATTAGTTTCTGGGCATTTCCTTCCATTTCTTGTTGTCTAGGATGGGAGTGTGCCACCCAGTGCCCCGTTACCTTCAGGTCGTCTCAGGGTCTTCAGGGACGACACGTCCTGGGTCCTTCTTGTCACAGGTAGGTTGACTTCTATAGGATTCGTGACACACATCTCGTTATTGCGGTCAGGGCGACCGCCAATGCAGATTAGGGGACGCCTGGGTCTGATGGTGGGTGCAGTTAGAAGTGGTGGCCTCCCGAGAGTGAGGCTAGCCCCAGGGCGCGGTGAAGGTGTGTAGTACCACAGGTCGCAGAAGAACTCACACACACAACCAGAATGTCTTTCAGGGTTTTTACTCACTTCAGATGGCAGGGGTGAGTAACCCGGACGATGCTGTGATACTCCAAGTGGAAACCAGGCTCCTTCAGGCTGACTTGTGAGGGTGGCTACTGACTCGCCTTCCTCGCCCTTGTGTTTTTGTGGTGACCCAGACTTGTAATCCTACGGGGTCACCCAGGGAAGTTGCTTCTGCCTGTTCTCCCCTCTCTTTGACCCGTCTGCTTGTAGCCTGGACCAGGTCACTCCGGCTGAATTGGAAAAGGATTGGTAAGGAGGAATATCACTGCAATATTTTTAAATCAGTTTAAGCCCTTTAAATAAAAGATTTCTCCTTTGTCCTGCCCTTTTAATAAACAAGTCTTACACATACAGTGTTACAGGCAGATCAGGAGCATCTGTTGAGGCTTTACCCATCCATGGCAATGCATGGCTTTTAGCTACAGGGTCATAGGGAGCGTATGAATTAGCAGCTGGCCTTTTTTATATTGTTCACATAAGTAACAATAAAATCATTAGGCCAGCGGAAATTTTTATAAAGTCATTTGAAAAGCTGATTTGATTTGGGGAAATCTCCCTGGAGGGAGAGTTGTTTACTCAGGAATGTCAGTTTCCTATAATTTCATTGACCGTGTATCATTTGTTAGGAAATCTAATATTGCATTGAAAAAATTGGATTTTACATAGTGAAGCGTTCTAAGGAACAAAAGAAATTGTCAAAAAGTATAGTTTCATCAAAAAGAAAATGAAAAACTTTGTTGTGTTATATAATCTCATGAATATAATGATAAAATAGGACCAATCCATGAATTTATCTATTGAAAGGGGACATGTCCCCCTCATATTGTGGACAGAAATATGGCTTCATCATAAATTGTAAAAAGAGCTAATGTGACGCCCTGGGCAAGCCAGGGGTCACAGGTCACAACACCACCACACCCCACACTCCAGGTAGGCACATCACAGCTAAACTACAAATCCTTGTTGCCTTCCTCCAGAGGCTGATGATCCACACCAGGGGGTGGGCCAGGCGGTTGGCTCCGCCCACCGAGGAGGTCACAGTTCTGGAGGCGGGAGAAACCAGGCAGATTAGCTCAGGGGGAGCTTGAGTGAGGAGCTAAGTGAAGGAGTAAACAAGTAGTGAAAGTAGAAAAGTGGTAAAGGAGGAAAGCAAGTGAGGTGACAAGAAGGAAGAAAAGCCTGAAGGGTCCAGCTTTGTGTAGGGCCAGATCAGCAAGGTCAGCGACGGCGGTGACTGTCTGGAGGGGGACCGTTTGGAAGTTCCTGGAAGGACCCCGTTGGCTGTGTGCCCGGTGGTCTGGAGCAGTGTTCCGAAGGACAGTCAGCACCAGGGCAGGGGCCTCTCGGACCCCGGCAAGGCTAGGAGTCGCCAAATTTGCCGAATCCGTCAGTGAAGGGGACGTAGATCCCCCAGCAACCAAGTCCCGATTGAAGGCAACAGCTCAACCTGAAGCAGAGAGACACCGCCACCGCCAGGGCACCAGTTTCTCAGGGCCAGCGCCTGCGGGCAAAGTGTAGAGCTCCTCCGGCCCAGATTGTAGTCGGGGAGCGGGTAACCGGAGGGAATCCACTGCTACCACAAGTCAACCATAGGTGCAAGGAAGAGGGACATCACCGTCACCTACCGGGAGTGCAGGTGCAGCCGTCTGTGGGACCGTCCTACCAGCCGTTTGGTTTACCGTACAAACTGTGTCCGTGTCTCAGGCTGAGTGAGTACCACAGTGCCGCAAGGCACAGCGCTGCCCCCGCGTCCCTGCGCCCACCAGGCCCCGCACCTCACAAACCATCACCGGGCCCCGGGATCACCAACCCCTGCCCACGGAGGGGCAACACAACACCTGGCTGCTCCGCATCACCATCCCCGGGACCCCCGCATTGAGCAGCGGTGGTGAAATCACCACAACCGTGGGTGGCGTCACGAACTATAACAATCCCCGCACCCAACAAACCCCTTTCACTCACGGGCGAGGAGTGCCGCTCGAGACACCCCCGGGATCCGGCCTACGGCTCGAGCCACCACTGAGCAGCGGCCGCCGGACCCGAGCAGAAGGGGGCGAGCGTAGTGTGCTGACACCCTCCTCCCCGCCCGCGACACTAACACTCTACATTCCATCTGACTCCCTGCTATAAACAGGTAATTGATGTCAGTTATTTTGACACACGTGGATCCACTGCGCCACAGTGGGGGCCTACCGGGTATTCACTAGAGCCTCTGATGATGAGGTTGGACTTGGCTGCCAGTAGACACCAGGTACCACTCCAGGGCAGTCCCTGGACTACAGCAGCTGACCTCAGGTGTCAGGGACACAGGTACAGAGCTCAGTGCAGTAGGTAGAACTGAATGTTAGGTGGTGTGGATACAGGCACTGGCTCAGATGGGTTGGCAAGTTCAGACAGGATGGCTGGTTCATGACCATTGAGGAAGGATTCTCCAGTCGTGATGTCTGTGTTGCCAATCATTATACCATCTGTAAATAATACACGGACTGCATGCGACTTGGTTCAAATTGGCCACAGAAGCCTTTATTAACTATTATTTATATTCTAAACACAAGGGGCGCCGTCCAACGGGCAACCCCAAAAAATAACAATAGGTAACACAGTAACCAATACAGTAAATATAACCCTGGGTAGGCCCAGTCCAGGAACTACTTCTCACCCCAATATCCCTGGCCGCAACACACCGACCCAGAGATGAGGTATTAATCACCCACGGATTAATACCCCCAAACTTTTCAGAACCCCGTGCCTGCAACATCCCGGAACCCGGAGCCACCATACCAAGACGGTGTCTCTCAGTCCAGTTACCATTCCCTTCAAACCGCCTCTGGACCAGACCTACCCCTCGCTGCTTTGACAAATTAAACAACCCAGCCTAGTACTCCCACTCTGCACTCAAGCACAAGGAAGGGTGGCTGGTGATCGATCCATGTCCGGAAGTCGAGGGGGTAAGAGAAAAACTCCTCTCTTAACTACCCCTCATCTGCCCCCCCTCTTCCTCCTAAAAACTCCTCCTACTCACCAATCCCATCTCTGCATCAATCAAACCACCTCCTGTCCCTATTGCCCCATCACTCCTTCCCTTCCCTCTAGTCATGTCGCCCCTCCACCCTATGGGTTCCATGGTGTTCTGACGGATCTGGTACAGGTACGGATTCAGTAATGGATGCAAGTATACAGGAGGTATACAGGCGGTATGGAGATTACTGACAAAGGAATACAGTCATATGGATGGGTAAGAGCAGAGGCACTGGTGCAGGCAGAGTACAGAACAGGTTCTGGAAAGATTTTATGCTCCTTACTGTAGACTCTAAAATCTTGTTTGTTTTTGCAGCTGCTGCCTGACATTGAGTGCTCCTGTTCAGTTACTTTAAACCAAAATACCCAAGTCCTTCTCCTGTTCTGTAGTCCCGAGTTAACTCCCATTTAATGTATATGCATTAATAGTATTACTCCGGCCGCTGTGCCTTACTCTACATTTATCCATGTTACACCTCATCGGCCCTGTGTTTGCAAGTGCAGACCTCAGTTTTCATTATTCTACATATCACTTTATTGTCAATCTTACCCACAAGGGCATTAATAATTAAATTAAAAAGAACTGTACATAAAACTGATCCTTGTGGTCCCAACTTCAATGATGAAGAGGAGAAAGGGGTTAATGCTGTGATGTCACCGAATGAATAAACTGTTGATTGTATATATCTTTTTTATTCAGGTCTACGCATTTCGGGGAACAAAAGTCTCCTTCATCAGGACAATGAAAAATCAACAATGATATTGTTTTGCTGATTTTTCATTGTCCTGATGAAGGAGACTTTTGATTTCTGAAATGCGTAGACCTAAATAAAAAAGAAGATTTATACAATCAACAGTTTGTTAATTTGCCGTCAGTACGGCATTAACCCCTTGAAGTTGAAGCTTAAGCCACGTGTGTGCTGTGGCAGCCACCATTTCTAAGACTTGCATAGGGGTTGTGACTGGCACAACCTCACTAGGTGAGTTTCCTTTTATGTTCCTTCCTTTCCCTAGGATATCTGGTAAGACCCTATTTGCGCTTTCCTTCCTCAGTGACTATCCTTGTGGTCCCCAATGCTGATCCTTTTGGTCGTCAGTGCTGACTTTTTGCCATTTACAGACTACCATTTACAGCCGTGTTAAACATTTTCGTGCCCCAGTCACTAATTTTTCTGCTATCTATGGCCTAATTCACATATCTATTTTTCACTGTCTGAAAACACACCAAGATGCATACTGGCCACGGATCTCCTGACATGAACTCAACAGCCACATGGGCATTTATCAGGAGACCTGTGGCCCGTCTAGGCATTCCATTGTACGTTTGGACCATGAAACACGGATTGTAGGAATTTGGCCTAAATGTGAAGAGGTCAATGGGCAAATAGGATAAAGCATCAAAGCCTTTTAATTCCAAAAAGATTTTACCAAATACAAAGTCTAAATAGAGCGACTGACCATTTTAGGAATGTAATCTCAGCCCCCCTTGTTCAAACATGTGAATATTGTCTCACTTTATTGGGACATCAATTTGCCATTTAGAGCCGGGATTTTCATTTTTGGTCAGGATCAGGATGACTTTGGTTACTTATTTCTTGTAATTCTGAGCCTTCTTGATGACTTTCAACTTTTGTTTTTAAATCCTTGGTGTTCCTAGAAAACTTGTGGAAATCCCAGATTAAAAGATTCTTCTTTAGATGTCAATTGATTTTGCATTTTTGGATGTGAATATAGGCTCATATTTTGGGGCAACACATCTTTTTGGGGAGGAGCAAAAAAGTTTTGGTAGGTTGCTCCACCACTTAGGAATACATAATTCACTTTCCATGGACAAGCTACCATCATAAGCCAAAATATTCTTCAGTACCGGATCAATGACTGTTAGTGGCTGCAGGACCTGATGTGTGAATAGATTCTATACAGGACACAATATGTCAGATGGCAATGTCGCGGGCGGGGAGGGAGCCGTCGCTGCTGCGCTCTCGCTGGCGCTCGGGTCCGGCGCTGCTGCAGCCTGCTGCTTGCTGCTCGCTGCTCAGTGGCTCGAGCGGTGGGCCGGATCCGGGGACTCGAGCGGCGCTCCTCGCCCGTGAGTGAAAGGGGATAGTTTTTGGGGTGGGGGAAGTCGGTTCGTGATGCCACCCACGGTTTGTGGTGAGGTTGGGACACCACCGCTGCTCTGGACGGGGATCCCGGGAGCGATGACAGGGAGCAGCCGAGATGTTTCTCTCCCCTCCGTGGGTAGGGGGGTTTTCTGGGTGGTCCCGGGGCCCGGTGAGGTGACTGAAATGTGGATGGCGGGGTTTGGTGAGGTGCAGGGTCGCGGGGGCAGCGCGGTGCCAGATGGCACTGTGGTACTCACTCAGCCAGTAACGTACACGGAGTCTCTGGTAAAACAAATGGCTGGATGGACGGGTTCCGCAGACGTAGGTTGGCGGTGACTGCCTTTCCCTGCACCTGTAGTGTGTTTTCGGCCCCAATGGCTTCCCACCGGTAACCCGCTCCCCAGCTTTGATAGGCGCCGGAGGAGCTCCTTTTGCCCGCAGGCTCTGGCCCTGGTCATTGTAGCCTTGGCGGTGACTATATTTCCCTTCACGGTTTGGACGGTTGCCTTCAATCGGGTCTTTGCTGCTGGGAAACCCCGGAAGTTCCCGTCGCTAACGGATCTGACTGGTTTAACGGCGACTCCAAGCCTGGTCGGGGTCCGTAGGCCCTGCCGAATGGTGCTGGCTTCTCTTCGCTCCCCGGTTCGGTACCGGCGGGCCACCGCCCGTCCCCGGTCCTACAGTTCCGCGTCGATCGGCCTCTCCTGCAGACGGCCACCAACGTCTGCCAACCTTGCTGTATGTGCCCGGGCCACGTACCCGGACGCGGTCAGACTGCTCCTCTACTACCACTTTACTCCTCACTCTTTGACCTCTCTAACTGTTCTGACTTCCTTTCCCGCCTCCAGGACTGTGAACTCCTCAGTGGATGGGGCCAACCGCCTGGCTCCACCCCACCTGGTGTGGACATCAGCCCCTGGAGGGAGGCAACAAGGATTTGTGTCTGACTGATGTGCCTATCTCGGGGTGTGGGGTGTGTTGTTGCAGTACCTGTGACGACCTGGCTTGTCCAGGGCGCCACAGCAATAGTTACTGAGGCACCTTTCCAAGAAAGCTACACATGTCCTAAAGAGGGTTTTGCACATAAACAATGACCAAGGGCCACCAAAGGCCGTCCTAATGTATGCTCTATCAGTATAGGACATCTTTGTGTAGGAGGATGAGCTGTAAGGAGGAGGACTGATAGTTGCGTTCATCCCTCAAGAAAAAATCGCACTGTTATGTTGTAATGTAAATTGTGTCATGCATCTAAATGTAATGTGGTGGTATTAGTGATGAGCGAGAACTAAAATACTCGAGTGCTCAATATTTGAATTGAGCAGTTTGGTCGCTCGGACAGGCTGAACTCAAGTACTGAGTATATTGGAAGTCAATGGAAAACAAGCATTTTTCCGGAAGACCTTATCAGGATGGCAGGGGAGGCAGGAAAATCCCTGAAATTGATGGAAACAGTGGTTAAAAAGAATGAGAACAGCATGGAGAACACGCAGCATCTCTGACTCCCACATCTCTGCTGGGAACAATATTGTCAGAGTATTATGCCACTTTTACAGACTGACAATAAAACATACAAACAACACAACATCGCTTGGACCCGTCACACTACTTACCTGCCTAGCGACGTCGCTGTGACCGGCGAACAGCCTCTTTTCTAAAGGGGCGGTTCGTTCGGCGTCACAGCGGCGTCACTAAGCGGCCGCCCAATAAAAGCGGAGGGGCGGAGATGAGCGGGATGAACATACCGCCCACCTCCTTCCTTCCTCATTGCGGTGATGTTCCTCGTTCCTGGGGTGTCACACATAGTGATGTGTGCTGCCGCAGGAATGACGAACAACCTGTGTCCTGCAACAGCAACGATATTCGGGAATAGAGCACCGTGTCACCGTTCAACGATAAGGTGAGTATTTTTGCTCGTTAGCGGTCGCTCGTACGTTTCACACGCAACGACGTCGCTAACGAGGCCAGATGTGCATCACGAATTCTGTAACCCCAACGGCATCTCGTTAGCTCCTAGACTCATGTGTTACCAGTGTGCTATCCGTGTGTATGTGTCTCCCATATGTGTGCCAGCCGTGTGACACATGCTGGAAAAAAAACATATGACACTGAAATTAGTGGAGTTTTTTATGTGTTAAAGATGTGCAAAAAAAAATAGATATGTAGGGATATCGCCCCTACAAATGGGTTAGCACACAATGACTTTAACTGATGATGTTCCCTGCATGATGTGTTTTGTGAACTAGCCGGCAGAGTCAGCGCTCCCCTCTGATCTGTGCAAGTGAATTCACTTGGCCCAAAAATAGTGGGAAGCAGAGAAGGAGTGGGAAATGAGCTCAGGGTGGGAACTTAAGTCGGGTCACCTGGACAGTGAAAGAGAGGAGACGCTGCCTGAGAAGTGTCCGGGAATGACAGTTTGGGGAGAAGCATGGTGCCGGCTGTGAGAGAGATTGCGAGTTGGACCGTGAGAGAGCCCTGGTAGCCACCAAGAAAGTACCAAATGGATAAGCTCCTGAGGTCTGCAATTCCAAATGGAACAAGACACGTGATCTGGAGGATCCAGGATACCCTGCGTCTGTGTAGGAAGGTGAAGAGTTACCCCCTGCCCTGCAAGGAGAAGTGCACAATAATGACCATCACCGCACCGAGCTCCCGGGAGGACTTGTTCCCCCTTAACTTTGAGTTTTTTACTAGTTTGCACACTTGACAGGGCGTAGCGTAGTAGCCATAGTGCAATTATTCAAAAGACCCAAGTAGACAAGGCCAGTTAGGTTGTTAGTGTAATTCAGTTGTGAATATATTTTGCTTGCTAAGTTAACCATTTTATATCTACTTGTAATAGCTGAGGCATTGTGTTGTTGGAGCGGCTCACCTGAAATTGCAGTGATTGTTAAACTTTACTTTTGCCGCATGATATCCTCCATTGATTTGCATATCCCAATATTTCCTGCCTGTCAATAAAACTGTTCCCTTGTTTTTGAAACCTTGTCTTGTGAACCGTAATTGAACTCTGCAACACGGTGGTCCCTCATCCATCATTTCAGATAGACAGACAGACATTTAGATAGATAGATAGATAGATAGATAGATGGATAAAAAGATTTTACAGCTATTAAATAAATAAATAATTAAAAGAAAAATATCACTTTGAGTCCCCCTCATTTTGATAATCAGCAAAGGTAAAGCAGAGAGCTGGGAGCTAATATTATCAGGCTGAGAAGGCCCATGGTTATTTGGCCCTTCCCAGTCTCAAAAGACCAGCCTGCAACTGCCCCAGAAGTACCACATCACATTAGATGCATCATTTCTGGCTCTTCGCCTCAGCATTTCCTGATTGCCTTTGTGCAGTGTCAAAGGTAGTTGGGATTGATGTTAGTTGTGAATTGTCACTGGCATCAAGCTCTGGTGTTAGTAATGGAGGGGTGTATATCAGATACCCCCTTTACTAACCCAGTAATAAAAAAAACCCACAAAAATAATTGATTAAAGTAAACATTTTCTGAAATGTTCACTCATTTACTATTTTATTAAAAAAAAACAACAAAAAAACATCAACTGTTGGTCTCCATCTCAGTCTCAACCAGAATATGGTCCTGGCTTAGCTAAGGAAATGGCGACATATAACCTACTAAGAGGTATGACCTGCACTAAACAAGTCCACACACCCAGCCAAAAAACACTTTTTTATGTAGCCTGCCAGGGTGTCCAGCATAAGTCCCTCGCCCATGACTACCGACTACGACTACTGCACCTTCCATTCTACAGAGCAGCAGAAGTAGTAGTAGTAGACCTTTCAGTAGTGGTATAACTGTGTTCACATTTCAGTATTTATTATATTTGTTATCCATAGCATTTTTCAGGATCTAACAGTTGTGTTTCATCGATTAGGAATATTGTCAGTAACTTGCCGCAATCAGCTTAATGAATCCAATTAAGCCTTCTCGTAGTTGAGGAAAGTCACTCATTAATTACAAGAACAACACTTCACTTTGATGGAATGATCCAAACAGATGATTGATTTTCCCCATGCTGTAAACTCTTAAATGTATCTACTCCATTTCCAAATTATTAATGTGATCAAAATTTATCAAACTCATAATGGTATGGAGCCAAATATTAAAACTGAAAATAAGAAAATGTACCTGTACCCTATTGTCATATAAAAAAGTAGAGATATCCAGCTTTAGGGGTACTTTGCACACTTCGATATCGCTAGCCGATTGTAGCGATGCCGAGCGCGATAGTCCCCGCCCCCGTCGCAGATGTGATATCTTGTGATAGCTGGCGTAGCGAACATTATCTCTACGGCAGCTTCACCTGCTCTGCGACGTCGCTCTGGCCGGCGATCCGCCTCCTTCCTAAGGGGGTGGGTCGTGCGGCGTCACAGCGACGTCACACGGCAGGCAGCCAATAGAATCGGAGGGGCGGAGATGAGCGGGACGTAAACATCCCGCCCACCTCCTTCCTTCCTCATTGCAGGCGGGACGCAGGCTTCATACACAGTGATGTGTGCTGCCGCAGGAACGAGGAACAACATCGTACCTGTTGCTGCAGAGATATTATGGAAATGACTGACACTACACAGATCACCGATTTTCGACGCTTTTGCGATCGTTTATTGGTGCTTCTAGGCTTTACACGTTGTGACGTCGTTACCGGCGCCGGATGTGCGTCACTTTCAATTTGACCCCGACGATATCGCAGTAGCGATGTCACAACGTGCAAAGTACCCCTTAGTCTATATTGTGGGCTTTGAATTATTATAATATTGTGGACTGAATGGTTTTATGATCACAAGATATTGATGACCTACTTTTGAAATAGATCATCAATGTCATAGTAGGTCATCAATGACTCTTTGAACACTGGTGAATCCTTCCAGAAAGTAAGAGTCATAGAAGGTGTTCTCCAGCCACAAAATACTGATGGTCTATTCCTATGATAGGTCGTCTATAGCATATCAATGACGGTCCAACACCCAGCACCCCCACTGATCAGCTGTTAAAAGCTCCGGAGGATTCTGCATTATTCTGCATTAAAACATTGAACAGTGCTGCAATATGTAGTTCAATTGAATGTTTAGTGGCCCATGCCAAAACTTATAACAGCTGATAGCTGAGGGTGCTGTCTCTCAAGAGCTCAATATGCATGCCCAATGTTGCAGACACTAGAGGGCTGTCGAGTGACTAAAAGTCATCTGATGACCACTAGCTTAGATACTATTTAAATGACGCCATTGACGTCAGATGTAAAATGACCGAAATTTATTTGCGGTTCAACGGTGTCATGTCTGATGATCCAAGGCACAGTATCCAAACGTGCATGTGCCAGACAACAAACCCAGCTGGGAAATTGCCGGGCTTAACCCAGCCCTGATGTGTCCCCAGCCTATGGCTGGGGAGTACCAGGTGATGCTTGATGTGTTCTCAGCCTATCACTGGGAAGCAGCAGGTGATTAAGGTACCTTCCTGTATTGGGGGTACCTGTGAAATATTGTTTCCTGTAGCCATGGCTTGTTGTCTGATGCTTGGATCCTTTTCCAGATTTGGTACTCTTCCGTGTGCTAGGATCAGTCCTTAACCTGAACCTGTCCGAGTACCTGAACCTGTTCCAGTGTCCTGGTAACAGCCTGAGTTGACATTAACCAACACTGATGCAAAAGAAAGTGTCAGAATAGTAATAATAACTTGTGCCATATAAGATTATACATTACCCCCTCCTCCCAACCAAATAACAGAAAAACTTTAAGAAACTTAATGCAATTTCATGTGTGCTCAGATCTCTTTAGTCCTGCCAATCTCATCAGTGAAAGTCTACTTATACAATTCTTCAGAAAACAATGGTGCTCTGAATTTATAGACTCTTCATACAGTGTATCACAAAAGTAAGTACACCCCTCACATTTTTTGGAAATATTCTATTATATCTTTTCATGGGACAACACTGAAGATCTGACCCTTTGATACAATGTACAGTAGTCAGTGTGCAGCTTGTATAACAGAGTCAATTTGGTGTGCGTTCTCAATAAAACCTTAGCACACGACCATTAATGGCTAAATCGCTATCCTTAATATGGAGGATTTTAATACAGAAATTATCAGAAGTGATATCAAACAAGCTTCCGAATTTAAAACAAAAAAAAAAATCTCTTTTTTTTGTCCTATTCAATCGCGTTCTGATTACATTGATCATTTCCAGAATCTCATTGAAAGGGATCTTAAGAATCTTTACAATAAAATATCTGTGACTTCTTCAAGTTCAAATCTTACTCCACACTGAAAAAAGCTTTAGATGAACTTAGCCATATGTTTGACATTTTTATAAAAATGTCGAACAAACGTGGTGTAGTAGTTATTATGGACACCAATGTTTATCGGGCCCAAATTTTGGAATTGTTGAGTGACTACTCCACAAATCTTAAATTATCACACTATCCAACTGAACATATATCTAAATTAGCTGTAGAATTCATCCAAGAAGGTAACTGTTTAGATATTTTTTCTAAAAAACAAGTTGAATATCTAATCACAGAGAATCCAACTATTCCAACATTGCATTCCAAAGGTACACACATATAATCCACCTCCAATGCGACCTATCATTACCGGCATTGGCTCCATCAATTCACATTTGAGTGAGTGGCTTAACTCTTTGTTACAACCACTGGCTCCAAATATTCCAAATTACATGAGAGATTCAGGTGACATTTTGGAGTGAATGTTAGGAAAGATCTGGATGGAAGGTTACATTTTGATTCTCTGTAATGTTACTTCTTTATGTACTTCTGCTCCATTAAATAATTATATTATAGCATTGACTTTCAATTTCATAAAATGTAATCACTACACCAATACCTTTCATCAATTCATTATTCATACTACCAATTTTTTGATGACACATAATTATTGTTTATTTGATAAAAAAAAAAATATTTACAGCATAAAGGAGTGTCAATGGGAACCAGGTTTCCCCCTTCTATGGCAATGTTGGTGATGACTTATTGGGAACATAATTATTTGTATTCTGAAAGAAATTCAATTCATTTTTTTTCATCCATTGTGTGGTATGGCAGATACATAGACGATATGCTTCTCATCTGGAGTGTTGATGTATCTTCCATTCCACTTTTTCTTGATTTTCTGAATTTTAATACTTACAACTTGAATTTTCCATCTACATTTCATTAATTCGGTATTGTTTTTCTGGATTTGCAGTGTGTGCCTAATGATACAATATATGCTTCCATGTACTTAAACCTTTTTTTGGTTACACTATTTACACCCAATAAGCTGCCACCACAAGCATGTCACTAAAGCCATCGCGATAGGTGCATTGACCTGAGTCATCATAAATTGTAGTAATACTACTCATGTAGTTAAGGAAATCAGCAAATCATATGCTAGGTTGCATGACAGTTTATTCTAATTGTTTATTGAAGAGAGGTAAAAATATAGTTCTGGCCAAAAATTGATCAAAACTGATCAAGTATAATAGATCACACTTTAGGAAAAATAATATTCTATCAAATCCAAACCAATTTTGTCCTTCTAACTTAGTTCTCAATTTGATTCAATTAAAAACATCATCATTAAATATTTACCAGGGTTTTTTTTAAAAACAAACTTTTGTCTACGAAATTACAAGATGGTTGCAATTTCATGGCTAAAAAAACCTCCTATTATCTCACCTGGGTTTTTTCTTTTTCTTCTGGCGTTCGTACAAATATTTCCTTTTTGCTGAACTATAGAGGATTTTACAAATATGGGGCAAACAAATGTAAAACATGCAGATATGCATTACAATGCACACAATTTACAGATGCTACCATTTCCCAATCTTTTCCTATCAAACAATATATTAACAGAATTTCTGCAAATGTGATACACACAATTACATGTTCTATCTGTGATAAAATATACATTGGTTGCACAATACGAAAGGTAAAGGTTCGTATCAATGAACAGCTGAATGATATATCTAACAGTAGCCATTTACATTACGAAACCTCTGCTGCAGCTAAACACTTTATTTCTACTCACCATAAACAGACTTCTTCATTTGTTAATGAAAAGGTTAATAAACCTGTGCCAGGTGGAGAAAGTTGTAGATGCCTTATAACTAGGGAGGCTTAGAATACCAGATGGCCTAAACCCTAGAGAAATTATGCATTATTATTAATGTATTTTTATGGATTTTTTAATATTCTTGTTATTGTTATAGTTTAATGTTGGTCTTGATTATATTACTATTCATCACATGTGTAATGTTCCACTTTCCATTGGTCGACTGGAACATTTTGAGTTTCTGGGAAAATGTTCCCATCAGGTTTGGACAAAGAACGCTGCATAGCGTTAGAAATGTCACTTTGATCTCCCTCTACCCTATGTCTTTTACTGTCATGTTTTAAGAACTTTCCATCATGAATAACTGATTTTACAAATATCCAGGAGCTGGAGCAATTTTCTTCAGTCTTCATATTCCAAAACAATCTCATTGGACTAGACTTCCTTTCCAAAGAATACTTTGAAACCTTAATCAATGTGGGTCGATGAAAGGGTTAAATGCCGCGCTGTGGTGAAAGAAATCTCTAACATTCAGGATGATAGATGATTGTGATCTTTATTTGTTAATGAATTTAAGAGATCACTCTCCTTCTTCATGATAATTTTGTCAATCTTCCACTAGGGTGTGCAGGGACTCAGTGGAGATTGAACTCCAAAGTGCAGTAGTACAAAAGCCCACCAGAGGTCACTAGCACAAGACTAAGAGTAGTCAGACAAGTCAAAGTCAAACCGGGATATCACGTCATTACAGGGGAGTGAACAAGCCAAAGTCAAATGGAAGCAAGGGGGTCAGAAGCCGAGAAGTCCCGTAGGGAGCCAAGGAGGAGCAGAGCCATAGTCAGGTGATGTTACTGAGGTCAGAAGGTGGCAGAGCTTGTAAGTACAAAAGTGGGAGTAGAGGCAGAGACATGGGATGGGACCAGGGTCAGGTAGACAGGGCGGACAAAGAGTACAGGGGAAATAGAGGTCAGGGAGAGGTAAGGTGGGTAGCCGGACTGATTAGACCTAACTCACAGGAACCAGTGCGCATGCTGCAGAGCAGGAACTATTATTGATGGCATCCCAGAGGAGTCCACACCATAATAAAGCGGTGAGAGACCTTGAACGAGGCACGACCGAACAGATCCCTCCTACCTGACTTAACCCAGTCAGAGCCAAGCATTAGTCATGACAAAAATCTCATGTCAATTTTGTTCTGAAGAAGGAGAATTATTTCTGAAACGCATTGACAAAGATCACAATCATCTATCATAATGGTTGGAGATTCCTTATACGGCAACACATCCTTTAACCCTTTCATCTATTCTCATTGATTATTTTCTGCTGAGGTGCTGCAGCAGCCATATGGCATTTTACTACACTGGTTGTGACTTCTCGCAACCACAGGAGGCAAGCCTTCCTACTCCATTTGGATTTTGCTAATATCCCTGACAATACCTTTTTGTCTTTCCAGCTATTGTCTAGTCTTTACTTTTGAATTACTCTATATTTGATGTAAACCTTGTGAAATATCATTCAATTCAATTATGTGGGTTGTAAAGCCTTCATAGACTTCATGGCTAAAGAGGAAAAAGTTGAGCGCAGCAAGACATAGGGAGGCAGAAGAAGATGATGAGAAAAGGATTCCCATCTCCACTGACAAAAAAGATTGAGTTGGATTGTGATTGAGATGCCATCATCGTTAGGGTGACAACTTAGTGTTTTTGTGTCGTTTCCATCTTATGACTTTGTCTTTAACGCAGTACGGAATATAATGAATGTCCTCAATGTTGGCCGTATAAAGTGCTTTTACACACTCTGATTGTCTCATTATAAATAGGCTTCAGGATTTAGAAGTCGTTCTTCTTACAAAATTAGACAGTTACTGCTTTTAATCATGAATCTTGTTGCTGCCGCTGTCAGATTAATTGAGTGTTAGTTGACTTAATCTCAGTTCATTTGCCAATCTGAACCGCAAGGCTGTATTATTGTGTGATGGTAGATTGAAAAGCAGAAAAGTTTGAAGATGGATGGATGGGTAGACTTTTTCCGTTTTTCTTGAAACATAAGAAATCTCATTACTTGCTTGACTCTTTGCGGAGGCGTAAGATTATTCTGGTGAAGGATTCTGCAATTCATTTTAGGACAATGTATCACAGGTAATATTTTTAAATAATTGAAACTATAAAGCGATTTGTGTTTTTTTCTAAACTATTATTAGTATTTGATTGTAACATTTTTAATTCAACTTTTTGTACATAATTATGGGGGCGACCATATTGTGCAAGTTGCTGATGACATTTGGAAATTTGCTTTCGACAAGGAACCTGTAGACTGAAGATGGCTCATTAATTTCTACTGAAGAGCTTTCTAGCCATGTGTCACGCTCCCCGGGTCCTCTGTTCCGCTTCCCGGCTCACCTGCCACGCTCCCCGCTCTCCAGCCTCCATCGCCCGCGCTTCCCAGGCCCCCTGGTCCCCGCTCCCGGCGCCCGTCGGCTTCCCAGCCCCAGCCCGGCTCTGCTGCGTCCTCCTCTCAGCTTCCTGCCCTGGCTTCTGGCACCCAGGCCACGCGCATGTGCATTAGGGCGCGCGCGCGGTCACTGACCCTTTCTTAAAGGGCCAGTGTCCACTGACAGGAAATGAAGCACACAGGTACGGGGTATAAAGGGGTGCAATGTCCAAGGGGGCGGGGCCTGATCTTCGTGTTTCCCAAGCTAGGAGTCAGGTCTCCTTGTGTTCCTGTGAGATACTTACCTCTCTCTCTTCTAGAGCCGATCCTGCCTTGCCATCCGGTCCTGCCGTATCCCGAACCCCGAACGCTGCCTATCTGCCATCCTGACAGTCCGCACCATCTCTGTTCCCTGCGGTGACCCGTCATCTCGCTCCAACGGTTCCGGACCCCGCCTGACATCATCCCGGCTTCCGAACCTGAGCTCTGTCACCCGGACCACCATCAGTGACCCCGTGGTTCCAGGGACTTCTCCATTGTGCTCTTGTGCGCGGACTGTTCTGCTACCTATAGTGCTCCGGCTACCGGACTCCTTTCCTCATCGGGGAGTTCGGCCCAGTGGATCCACCTCCCGGGTCTGCCCATCCACCTGGCCATAACAGTAAGATCAGGCCATGGATCCCGCCGAAGCACTAGCGGCCTTGCATGAGGAACTCCAACGCCAGCGTGAAGTCCAGACCCGCATGCTGAACTTTATGACTTCCGTGGACGCCCGCTTGAACACGCTACAAGCATCGGTCACGTCTTCAGCACCTCCGGCCTCCACTAGTCAATCCATGGCTCCCGCTCCCGTGGCAGCCTCCTCGGATGCTTCCAGACTTCGTTTGGCCTCACCACCCCGGTACGCCGGAGATCCCAAGACCTGCAGGGGGTTTATAAACCAATGCTCCCTCCATTTCACGCAGCTGCCGCATTTGTTTGCCTCCGACCAAGCCAAGGTCGCCTTCATAATGTCTCACCTAGAGGGCGAGGCACTGGCGTGGATGAACCCCTTGTGGGAGAAGGAGGACCCTATGACCAAGAACCTCCAGGAGTTCCTGCAGGCTTTTCGTAGCACCTTTGACGAGCCCGGACGCGCCTCCGCGTCTGCTTCATCTCTTCTCCGGTTACGTCAGGGAACTCTGACGGTGGGTCAATACGCCATCCGTTTCCGCACCTTGGCTTCGGAACTCGGGTGGAATAACGAGGCCCTAACCGCCGCCTTCTGGGAAGGACTCTCGGGTCGAATCAAAGATGAGCTGGCTGGTCGTGACGTACCATCCACCCTGGACGCCCTGATTACCCTAGCGACTCGAGTGGACATTCGCTTTCAGGAGCGGTCCAAAGAGGTGTCCCGTGAGAGACGCCCGGTACGGCATTCCTCTCCTCCGCAGAAGTCCGCCGTTCTCCAGTCAACGGCATCTGGTGTCTCCGTCCATGAGCCCATGCAGGTCGACCGTGTGCGACAGTCTGAACAACGTCGAGCAGAGCAGCTCGCCAAGGGTCTCTGCTTCCACTGCGGAGAGGGCACACACCTGCTACGCTCCTGTCCAGAAAGGCCGGGAAACTCCAAAGCCTAGGGTTGGTAGGAGAGGCCACCCTAGGTGCTGGGACTCTCTCAGACCCGGTTATGTGGACTGTACAAGTGACAACGGGAGAGACGCGGTTCACGGCTGAGGCGTACCTCGATTCTGGGGCAGCAGGCAATTTCATCCAGCAGGCCACGGTGGACAAGTACCAGGTGCCTGTTACTCCACTCGACAAACCCCTCGTGATTGCCTCTGTGGATGGGAGACCCCTCTCTGACACCATCTCCTGAATCACCAGGCCGGTTGAATTGCGTATCGGTGCTCTGCACACCGAGAACATCGCTCTCTACGTCCTCCCACACATGTCACATCAAATCCTGCTGGGCCTTCCTTGGTTACGGACACACGAACCTTCAGTCAGCTGGGGCACTGGTGAAATCACTCGATGGGGCTCTTCTTGCCATGAGAACTGTCTGAAGACCATACAACCCATCCGGCGACCTCCGGTTCCAGAGTCCCTACCGGGACTACCCTCAGCCTATTGGTCCTTCGCGGACGTCTTTGATAAGAAGGAGTCAGAGGTACTTCCGCCACATCGTCCTTACGATTGTGCCATTGACCTGCTCCCGGGAACTACACCACCTCGAGGACGGATATATCCACTGTCTCCAGCCGAAACAAGGGCCATGTCTTCTTACATCACAGAGATCCTGGCAAGTGGATTCATTCGGAGATCCTCCTCTCCTGCTGGAGCAGGCTTCTTCTTCGTAAAGAAGAAAGAGGGCGACTTACGCCCATGCATAGACTACCGGGGATTGAACCAAATCACCGTAAAAAACAAGTATCCCCTGCCGCTCATCCCCGAATTGTTTGATCGGCTCAGAGGAGCTCGCGTGTTCACCAAGTTGGATCTTCGGGGTGCCTACAACCTGGTCCGTATCCGCTCGGGGGACGAATGGAAGACCGCGTTTAACACTCGCGATGGGCACTATGAATACTGCGTGATGCCCTTCGGCCTGTGTAACGCACCAGCAGTCTTCCAAGAATTAGTGAACGACGTGTTCCGGGACCTTCTCTACGTCTGTGTGGTGGTATATCTGGATGACATCCTTGTCTTCTCTCCGGACCTTCAGACCCACCGAGAGAACGTGCAACTGGTTCTACAAAGACTGAGAGAGAATCGTCTGTACGCCAAGTACGAGAAGTGTGTCTTCGAACAGTCTTCTCTCCCCTTCCTGGGTTACCTCATCACCGATACCGGACTGCAGATGGATCCAAAGAAGGTCTCTTCCATTCTCAACTGGCCTCCTCCTTCTGGACTGAAGGCAATCCAACGCTTTCTGGGATTCGCCAACTATTACCGCCAGTTCATCCCTCATTTCTCTGCTCTGACTGCTCCTCTCTCCGCCTTGACCAAGAAGGGGGCTAATCCAAAGGACTGGTCACCTGCGGCCGACGCCGCGTTTGGCTCCCTAAAGCGGGCCTTTGCCTCCTCTCCTGTACTCCACCGTCCGGAGTTAAACCGCCAGTTCACCTTGGAGGTGGATGCCTCCTCCTCGGGAGCCGGAGCAGTGCTCATGCAGAAGTCCTCCTCCGGGAAGATGGTGACTTGCGGTTTCTTCTCCAAGAGCTTCTCAGCGCCTGAACGCAATTACACCATCGGTGACCGAGAACTATTGGCAGTCAAACTGGCTCTGGAGGAATGGCGTTATCTTCTGGAAGGAGCAGTGTACCCCGTTATAATATACACGGACAACAAGAACCTGGAATACCTGCGGTCTGCTCAGCGACTGAACCCACGGCAAGCCAGGTGGTCCTTATTCTTTGCCCGATTCGATTTACAGCTCCATTTCCGACCCGCGAACAAGAACGTACGCGCTGATGCCTTGTCTAGGTCTTTCATGCCCATGGAGCAGGAAGAGGAGACATCTCAACCCATCATCTGTCCAAGTAAGATTATTCCGGTGGCTCCTGTCACCCTGGCCCAGATACCGCCCGGGAAGACCTATGTCTCTGAGACTGACAGGCAAAAAGTGTTACACTGGGGCCATGCCTCGAAAACAGCCGGTCATGCTGTCCAGAAAAGAACTTGGAGTGCGATTGTACGTCATTATTGGTGGCCATCCCTTCACACGGACGTCGCCTCTTTTGTCTCTGCCTGCTCCTCTTGTGCCAGGAACAAGACGCCCAAACACCTGCCATATGGCCGTCTTCTGCCTCTGCCTATACCCTCAGTTCCCTGGCAACACATTGCGATGGACTTTATTACGGACTTGCCATTGTCCTCCGGACACACAGTCATATGGGTCGTGGTGGATCGGTTCTCTAAAATGGCCCATTTCGTCCCTATGGCTGGACTGCCCTCTGCCCAGGAACTCGCGGACGCCTATATACATCACATCTTCCGCTTGCATGGCTTTCCTTCACACATTGTGTCCGACAGAGGAACTCAGTTTACCTCCCGCTTCTGGAGAGCTCTCTGTAAACATCTGGGAGTAACCCTGGACTTTTCTTCAGCCTACCATCCTCAGTCGAACGGCCAAGTGGAACGGGTCAATCAGATTTTGACCTCTTTCTTACGTCACTACGTCAACGCCCATCATGACGATTGGTCCACGCTTCTTCCTTGGGCTGAATTCTCCCATAACCACCACGTCAGTGAGTCCTCCTCCAGTTCTCCCTTCCATGTCGTCTACGGACTTCAGCCTTCGGTCCCATTGCCTGTATCCTCTTCCTCGGATGTCCCTGCTGCTGATGCGGTAGTCCGGGACTTTATAACCATTTGGGACTCAGTTAAGGCGTCCCTTGCACGTGCATCCCTGCGGATGAAGAGACACGCAGACAAGAGACGTCTGGATCCTCCGTGTTTCTCCCCCGGAGATCTCGTCTGGCTTGCTTCCAAGTACGTCCGATTGAAGTTACCATCTTACAAGCTGGGTCCTCGCTACATCGGACCATTTAAAGTCCTCGGCAAGATCAATGAGGTCTCCTACAAACTGCAGCTCCCGGCCACGATGAGGATACCCAACTCCTTCCACGTCTCTCTGCTCAAGCCGGTTGTCCTTGGTCCCTTCTCCGCTGCTGCCAGTCCGGCTCCTCCTCCTATTGCTGATGACGACATCTATGCGGTAAGGGATATCGTGGCCATGAAGACCGTACGGGGTCGACAGTTCTTCCTGGTGGACTGGGCTGGGTATGGTCCTGAGGATAGGTCCTGGGAGCCCAGGGAGAATGTGGGTACTCCTCTGATCCGTGCCTTCCTGTCCCGGTTGCGGGGAGGGGGGCGTGGGGGGGGGTACTGTCACGCTCCCCGGGTCTTCTGCTCCGCTTCCCGGCTCACCTCCACGCTCCCCGCTCTCCAGCCTCCATCGCCCGCGCTTCCCAGGCCCCCTGGTCCCCGCTCCCGGCGCCCGTCGGCTTCCCAGCCCCAGCCCGGCTCTGCTGCGTCCTCCTAACAGCTTCCTGCCCTGGCTTCTGGCACCCGGGCCGCGCGCATGCGCATTAGGGCGCGCGCGCGGTCACTGACTCTTTCTTAAAGGGCCAGTGTCCACTGACAGGAAATGAAGCACACAGGTACGGGGTATAAAGGGGTGCAATGTCCAAGGGGGCGGGGCCTGATCTTCGTGTTTCCCAAGCTAGGAGTCAGGTCTCCTTGTGTTCCTGTGAGATACTTACCTCTCTCTCTTCTAGAGCCGATCCTGCCTTGCCATCCGGTCCTGCCGTATCCCGAACCCCGAACGCTGCCTATCTGCCATCCTGACAGTCCGCACCATCTCTGTTCCCTGCGGTGACCCGTCATCTTGCTCCAACGGTTCCGGACCCCGCCTGACATCATCCCGGCTTCCGAACCTGAGCTCCGTCACCCGGACCACCATCAGTGACCCCGTGGTTCCAGGGACTTCTCCATTGTGCTCTTGTGCGTGGACTGTTCTGCTACCTATAGTGCTCCGGCTACCGGACTCCTTTCCTCATCGGGGAGTTCGGCCCAGTGGATCCACCTCCCGGGTCTGCCCATCCACCTGGCCCTAACACCATGCCAAATGTGTGTGTGTATATCTCTCTCTCTCTCATATATACATATATATATATATATATTATATATATATATATATATATATACTACAGACCAAAAGTTTGGACACGCCTAATTCAAATAGTTTTCTTTATTTTCAGGACTCTGAAAATTGTAGATTCACATTGAAGGCATCAAAACTATGAATTACAACATGTGCAATGAAATACTTAAAAAAGTGTGAAACAACTGAAAATATGTCTTATATTCTAGGTTCTTCAAAATAGCCACCTTTTGCTTTGATTACTGCTCTGCACACTCTTGGCATTCTCTTGATGAGCTTCAAGAGGTGGTCACCGGAAATAGTTTTCCAACAGTCTTGAAGGAGTTCCCAGAGATGCTTACCACTTGTTGGCCCTTTTGCCTTCACTTTGCGGTCCAGATCACCCCAAACCATCTCAATTGGGTTCAGGTCTGGTGACTGTGGAGGCCAGGCTATCTGGCTTAGCACCCCATCACTCTCCTTCTTAGTCAAATAGCCCTTACACAAACTGGAAGTGAGTTTGGGGTCATTGTCCGGTGGAAAAATAAATGATGGTCCAACTAAACGCAAACCGGATGGAATAGCACGCCGCTGCAAGATGCTGTGGTAGCCATGCTGGTTCTGTATGCATTCAATTTTGAATAAATCCCCAACAGTGTCACCAGCAAAGCCCCCCCACACCATCACACCTCCTACTCCATGCTTCACGATGGGAACCAGCCATGTAGAGTCCATCCATTCACCTTTTCTACAAAGACACGGTGGTTGGATCCAAAGATCTCAAATTTGGACTCATCAGACCAAAGCACAGATTTCCACTGGTCTAATGTCCATTCCTTGTGTTCTTTAGCCCAAACAAGTCTCTTCTGCTTGTTGCCCGTCCTTAGCAGTGGTTTCCTAGCAGCTATTTTACCATGAAGGCTGCTGCACAAAGTCTCCTCTTAACAGTTGTTCTAGAGATGAGAAGGTGTGTCCAAACGTTTTATCTGTAGTGTATATATACATACAAAAAATATACCAATTTCCTAAGTAAATATATTTTTAGAGGTGCTTTTTATATGATTTTCTCATCAGATGTCGCTAACAACCCATCCAATCTACGCAACCAAAGAAATCAAACCAGAGATGTCCATAAATTAAGTTATCTATAATAATGAGAAATGACATAGGGAAAAAGTATTGAACATATGACGAAAGAGAGGTGCAAAATTTATGGACAGTCAAGACAACATCTGACATCTATCTGTAATTAGAAAACAATCTGGCCACTTAGTGAAAAATAATATGATCCTGGGTCAACTGATGGTCTATAAAAACGTAATATTACCAAGGTGCCACACAAGAAAAATGTCATGATGGGTAAAACCAGTGAGCTGTCTCAATAAGTACACGGTGCCATATAATATGATAATTGCAATATATTAAGGGGATAACAGTTTTGATGGGAGTAGTTCTTTAAGTACGGTTGTCAATACATAATTTCTAGTAAATGCCAATCCATTTATCGAACACCATAAAACATTTAACTTTGGTCAAAACATTTTAACTTTGCTTGCTCTATTTTCATGGAAATCCCTTTCATGCCTTCCCTTCAATATGATATATATGTCTTGATTGCCATGGGAAGCACAGAATGGCAAGCTGGAAAAAAAAACTTGGTATGAATGGTATGAATTTTTGTACCAGGAGAGGTTTAAGTTGTATTTTGCTATTGATTTCTGTAATATTTTTTTCTCTCAAGAGATGTTTTTTTCTGTGTGCCTTGAGCTGCAGGTTTAGAGCTCAGTGGGCATTGTCTGTAATTCTCTTGTCTATCGCTCCCTCATCATAGTACTGGGGGGTGGTTACTAAGAAGTAGGGAATTTTCTTTGCAGTCTGTAATCATGGTGCAGCATGTTCAGCCACCTGCAACACATAGGTGTACATAGGAGCTGTACACATAAATCAAAAGAAGAATTCTTAAACACCATTTTTGCTGCTTAATTATTTAGGACAATGCACAGCATAGGAAGGTTACCTCCTGACTGTTCAAGGTGGATTTAGTAGGATGGGCATTTTATCTCCTCCCCATTAGAAACCTATTATGCGGTGTGCTGCTCTATACGCACCAGGTGTCATGGCGACTTTGGACTCTGTTCACACTGCAGAATCTGACACGCTACCTGGTGCTTCTGTGTTGCTTAGTCAGAGCCAGGCGTCAACCAGTTTTGTGCTCGCTGGTGATCGTCTGGCAAGAGTTAATTCCAGCTGGCCTGTGAGTTGCTGCTGGGGTGACAGGATACTGAAGACCTAATACAACCACCTCTGCCCTTTAAAAGATGGTGGATCCTGCTCATGCCGAATACAGCAATAGCGATATTGGTCTTGGTGCATGGTGATTCATCTTCTAGTGCACTGCTGTATCCTATCTTGGTGTATTGTAGAAATAGCCTTGTTATTGTGTATTTCCTTCCTTTACTTTATTTTCCTCTGATGCACATATTGTCTTTACCTCCATGATTGACTGCTGTGAGTTAGAGTTATAGTTCTTCCCTGTCTGTCGATATGTGTGGGGATTTATCCCTCCTCCTGTCCCAGCCCACTGCTGGGGTGGGGATTAGGGGGGGTATAAGACCAAGGCTTCTCAGGACTTAGGGTTACACAAACGTTCCAGACTTCGCCAACATTAGGCATACCTCTGGGATAAAAGTCAGTTAGGGCCTACCCAAACCTGAAGGCCAGTTCACGAGTCCCAATTTCCAGTCACTTCATTACTATCGTGTCAAAACCTGTGCTGTTGTGTGGCGCCCCTGACCTGGTCAGGCACCACTGAGTACTGCACCCATGCTGGGGACAGTACAATACAGGTAATCCAGAAGGCTGACCGGGGTGTGGAACACAGGCGCATAGTGATCAGGTCTCACACATGTACCTATGAGAGGACCCCTGGGGATCCCAGGAGGGGGAAAAGCCTTCACCTTCACTGGAATAGTGGAGGGGGCCAAAAGCCTCCATCTCCTCTCAAGGGGTGTGGTAAGAGAGTCTGGTTGCTAGGTGGCGTAGGCAGGCACAAAAGGGAAAAGAGAAGGAGGAGTAAACGGTCTGGAGTCTGCAGCAGAGTGTGGAGGAGGAGGAGCAGGAAAGTGAAGCTCAGACAGGAGCAGCAGTGAAGGTCCGAGATGTGAGCCAGGCAGTGCAGAGTCCAGGGAGCTCGAGTGAGGAGCAGATCCCGTGGGCTGCTGTAGTCTGACAGCGTCCGCGCAGTGGCTACCGACGGGGGAGAACGGTCAACTAGGAGTGCTACCCGAAATCCATCTTCAGCTAGAGAGAGGGCAACGGAGTGGGAAGTAAGGAGACTGCTAGAGAGTACCAGGCCCAAACGGGCGGCAGATCCCGAAGCGGAGATAGATCCAGCTTTCTTTTGCTAAACCTGCCGGTGTGGGGCTCTCAAAGCCCACGCCACAACACCACAAAAGCCGCAGCCACGTAGCCACAGTTAGGGCCCATAGGTCACAGGAGGCAAGCAGCTGGAGTGGCCTGGTCCAGGCGACAAGCAAACGGCAAACGAAGGGGAGAGAGGCTGCAGCATCTTCCCTGGGTGACCCCCATAGGGACTCAAAGTCGGGGTTACCCCAAACCACCAAGGGCTAAGGAAGGCGAGTTAGTAGTCACCCTCACAAGTCAGCCTGAAGGACACCTGGTTCCCACTTGGTTCATCCCAGCTACGCCCGGGTCACTCACCCTGCCATCAACTGTGAGTAAAAACCCTGAAAGACATCCTGCCTGTGTTGAGTCATTCTGCGCCTTGTAGTTCTACGCATCTACACAGGGCCCTGGGGCTTGCCTCACTCTCAGGAGGCTACTACAACTGGCTGCACCCACCATCAGCCCCAGGCATCCCTTAACCTGCAGTGGCGGTCCCCCACTGACCGCAAATCTGAGAGTGGCGTCACGACAAACTACAGAGAAGGTTTCCTACCTGTGACCAGACAGATCCAGCTACGTGGAGTCCCTGAAGGTAATGCACCGACACAGCGTTTGCGGGGCTCCACATCTGGCGTCACGAACAGGATAAGGACTAGACCTGTCCAGACAGGTGACCATGTGCCTGGGCGGTCCGCTTGAAAAATTGGAAGCGCCGCCATATTGCCACCATGAAAAGCGCGCTGAAAAACAACAGCAGCCCGCGCTGGAAGAAGTTACCGCCCACGAAGAGGTGTGGCTACCCAGAGATCCCCTGCAGAGTTCTGACCTCGCTTGTGAAGAGAGCGGAAGCGTCCAGAGACGGCGGGAAGGACAGAGAGCCACAAGCCTGCTGCTGCAGAGAGAAGAAATGGAGTCCGGACGTGGATACCCAGAACCAGGCTCTGCTGCCTGGTGGTGCCGGGAGCTTGCTATCTTCTGCGATCAGCTGGAGGCCAGGATTATGCGACAGCTCAGTGAGGGACGCACGGAGCTTCTGGAGATGGCTGCGGCGGTTCGGACCTACGAAGAGGGAGCCGCGCGACGCATGCCAGATCGAGCGGCGACGACTCAGATCCCGATGGTGCCACCGATGGGTGAGTCCAGAGTTGCCCCGGCCAGCGCAAGTGCTCCGACCCCTGCTGCTACGACCGCGGTCCCAGAAGAGGCGCCTGGCGCGGCGACGCTGAGCGAGGCCGCAGCCACGCTAGGTGCGGCCCGCCAAATCCAGGCCGCCGCAGCGACACCCCGCCTGGCCCGCAAAGGTCCGACTGCCACGGCGATACTCATCCGTGCCGCAGGTGTGACGCTGACCCAGGCTGCCACCCTGCTGAGCCCAGTCCGCCAAGACCCCACCGCAGCAGCGACGCTCGTCCGAGCCGCAAGTGAGATGCTGAACCAGGCCGCAGCCCCGCCAGGTGCGGCCCGTCAAGCCCCGATCACTGCAGCGACGCCCAGCTCCACCTGCACGGACCCCATTGGGGATGTGACGCCAATTCAGACCGCGGCTGCAATGCCCAGTCCGGCCCGCCAAGAACTGGCCGCAATAGCGACGCAGATCCAGGCCGCCGCCACGCCAGGCTCGGCCCGCACAGACCAGGCCGCCGCCACGCCAGGCTCGGCCCGCACAGACCAGGCCGCCGCCATGCCAGGCGCGGCCCGCCAAGACCAGGCCGCCGCAGCGATGCCCTGCGCGGCCCGCCAAGAAAAGACTACATCACCATTTACCCCGGCCTGCAAGGCCAGAGCAGACACCGCTCCCCAGTCTAAGGAGGTCCCTGCAAGGAAATCCCTGATAGGTGAAGACCCCGCGTACTGGCAGCTGAAGGCTGACATGGAGGCCAAGTTTCCACAGGAGATGGTGGACCAGTACATGCTCCCTCCGCACACCCCTAAGGCAACCCCTGCGGCAACCACGCCGAAGAGTCCACCGCCTGGGCCAGCTGAGGAACACTCATCCCTAGCGCTGCCACGACCAGAGTGCAGCGAAGAACTAAGGGGGAGAGGAGGGCAAGAAGTTGAGGAGTTGCCCCCGGAGCCAGCAGCAGTGCTAGTCCCAGAGCCGGAGATGCTGCCATATTCCCGCTGGGACGAGGAAGACCTGACACCTCCTGCTGAAGAAGACCTGCCCAACCGCCCCACCTGGGAGCTTGTAAGCTGCACTTCGCAGAATCCAGCCCGCAAGACACAGCGCCGCAGTAGAACCCAGTCTTTCCCTGCACCGCCATCCCCAGAGCAGAGAGAAGTCACGGCCAGAGACCTACAAGAAAAACGGTTCCTGAGAAGAGCCAAAGCACAGATCAGAGGACCCCTGCGTCGAGGAATTGTCGAAGATTTCAGCCTCAAATCAGGATACGGCTTTATAGTATCACCTGGTGTGAAGGAAGGGATTTTTGTCAATCGAAGGGATGTGAGAGCCCACCTGCCCAGAGGACACCCTGGAAGAAATTTGAAGATAGGAGACTCAGTGGAGTTCACTATGCATCAGGGAGAAAGAGGCTGGTATGCCCTAGATGTTGCACCATGTTCTAGAAGTCCTTGCAGAAGCCCTGCAGTCACAACAGAAGATGAAGACAGAGACACTGAAGAAGAAAGAAAATACAACGAACCCACAGACGAAGAAAGAGATCAAGAAACCAACAGGTGCCGCAGCCCTACAGGCCCAAGCCCTGGTATGGAAGAGTAGAGGAATCTGCATAAAGTAAAGCATACAGCAAGTTAAAGTTTTGAAAAGTTGGAAGTTTTGCAACGTTTACGTTTAAGTATGTGCCCACATAAACTTGTGTGAGAAAACCATAAACCTTAAGGCTATGAACTGGCTATAGCCACAAACTCTCGCAGTGTAAATAGTTACACCAGAGGGCACCACCACCACCAGAGTCAGCCTGTTTAGGGGCTTGGCTCGTCTGCAACCAGGAGGAGCCCGTCCGTATATAGGGCCTTGGCTCACCTGCGACCAGAGAGCATGCCTGTTTATGGGGCCTGGCTCTCCACCACAAAGAGGGTACCTGGTCAGCACCAACTGTGGAGGCCGCCTCTACATCCTGCCAGAAGAGGCTGAGGGCGCGGATCCACCAGGACAGGTATACCCTGAAGACCACCAGACCATGAAAGCCGCCTCTACATCCTGCCAGAAGTGGCTGAAGGCGCGGCCAACGGGAGAGGCAGATTGGAGGAAAGGTCTGGGGAAGTAGATGGCCCAGATCTGGTTACCAAAAGGACCGGTGACCTGCCTCCTGAAAGGGTTTGGGTGGGTTAACGGACTTGTGGGTGGAGGGTGGTGATGTATGGTACCTGGTGCTTTTAAAATGTTTTACATGTTTTAATGTTTTATGCATTTTTAAAATGTTGTCTTGCAGCCCGAGGACGTGCTGGTGATAACTAAGGGGGAATGTGGCGCCCCTGACCTGGTCAGGCACCACTGAGTACTGCACCCATGCTGGGGACAGTACAATACAGGTAATCCAGAAGGCTGACCGGGGTGTGGAACACAGGCGCATAGTGATCAGGTCTCACACATGTACCTATGAGAGGACCCCTGGGGATCCCAGGAGGGGGAAAAGCCTTCACCTTCACTGGAATAGTGGAGGGGGCCAAAAGCCTCCATCTCCTCTCAAGGGGTGTGGTAAGAGAGTCTGGTTGCTAGGTGGCGTAGGCAGGCACAAAAGGGAAAAGAGAAGGAGGAGTAAACGGTCTGGAGTCTGCAGCAGAGTGTGGAGGAGGAGGAGCAGGAAAGTGAAGCTCAGACAGGAGCAGCAGTGAAGGTCCGAGATGTGAGCCAGGCAGTGCAGAGTCCAGGGAGCTCGAGTGAGGAGCAGATCCCGTGGGCTGCTGTAGTCTGACAGCGTCCGCGCAGTGGCTACCGACGGGGGAGAACGGTCAACTAGGAGTGCTACCCGAAATCCATCTTCAGCTAGAGAGAGGGCAACGGAGAGGGAAGTAAGGAGACTGCTAGAGAGTACCAGGCCCAAACGGGCGGCAGATCCCGAAGCGGAGATAGATCCAGCTTTCTTTTGCTAAACCTGCCGGTGTGGGGCTCTCAAAGCCCACGCCACAACACCACAAAAGCCGCAGCCACGTAGCCACAGTTAGGGCCCATAGGTCACAGGAGGCAAGCAGCTGGAGTGGCCTGGTCCAGGCGACAAGCAAACGGCAAACGAAGGGGAGAGAGGCTGCAGCATCTTCCCTGGGTGACCCCCATAGGGACTCAAAGTCGGGGTTACCCCAAACCACCAAGGGCTAAGGAAGGCGAGTTAGTAGTCACCCTCACAAGTCAGCCTGAAGGACACCTGGTTCCCACTTGGTTCATCCCAGCTACGCCCGGGTCACTCACCCTGCCATCAACTGTGAGTAAAAACCCTGAAAGACATCCTGCCTGTGTTGAGTCATTCTGCGCCTTGTAGTTCTACGCATCTACACAGGGCCCTGGGGCTTGCCTCACTCTCAGGAGGCTACTACAACTGGCTGCACCCACCATCAGCCCCAGGCATCCCTTAACCTGCAGTGGCGGTCCCCCACTGACCGCAAATCTGAGAGTGGCGTCACGACAAACTACAGAGAAGGTTTCCTACCTGTGACCAGACAGATCCAGCTACGTGGAGTCCCTGAAGGTAATGCACCGACACAGCGTTTGCGGGGCTCCACAGTTGATTGTAGTGTAATCCCCGTTATATAGGTAGGGGTGGGTGCTAACACGAATTTGTTATGGTAGTTTCTGCACAGGACCTCTTCACCCTTCTACATTTACATACAGTGCTGGCCAAAAGTATTGGCACCCCTGCAATTCTGTCAGAGAATACTCAGTTTCTTCTTGAAAATGATTGCAATCACAAATTCTTTGGTATTATTATCTTCATTTATTTTGCTTGCAATGAAAAAACACAAAAGAGAATGAAACAAAAATCAAATCATTGATCATTTCACACAAAACTCCCAAAATGAGCCAGACAAAAGTATTGGCACCCTTAGCCTAATACTTGGTTGCACAACCTTTAGCCAAAATAACTGCGAACAACCGCTTCCGGTAACCATCAATGAGTTTCTTACAATGCTCTGCTGGAATTTTAGACCATTCTTCTTTGGCAAACTGCTCCAGGTCCCTGAGATTTGAAGGGCGCCTTCTCCAAACTGCCATTTTGAGATCTCTCCACAGGTGATCTATGGGATTCAGGTCTGGACTCATTGCTGGCCACTTTAGTAGTCTCCAGTGCTTTCTCTCAAACCATTTTCTAGTGCTTTTTGAAGTGTGTTTTGGGTCATTCTCCTGCTGGAAGACCCATGACCTCTGAGGGAGACCCAGATTTCTCACACTGGGCCCTACATTATGCTGCAAAATTTGTTGATAATCTTCAGACTTCATAATTAGAGTTGAGTGCGGTTCGAGTGATTTTGGGGGGTGTTCTAGATCGAACTAGAACTCGAGCTTTTTGCTAAAAGCTCGACAGTTCGAGTTACGTTCGAGAATGGTTCTATCAGCAAAAGCAGGGCTTTTTACAGCCACAGTGTGCAGGGAGCCATCGCTGGCAGCCTGCCAGAAGCTGGTAACCAAGAAAACATCGGGTATCCAAGCAAAGCGCTTTGGTTAGTAACCCGATATTTACTCTGGTTACGCATGCAGGAAGCCGACACTTCCCCGCTAGGCTCCGCCCCCTCCTGCACTCAGCATGTACACACACACACACTCACCTGTCCCCAGCCATGCAGTCTCCGGCACTGACGTCCTCAGTGCCACATGGCCTCGCTAGGCTCCACCCACTTCACACTCCGCCGCCCGCACACATGGCCCCGCTAGGCTCCGCCAACATAGCCCCACTAGGCTCCGCCCACCTCGCACCCGCACACATTACCTCGCTAGGCTCCGCCCACCTCGCACCCCCACACATTACCCCGCTAGGCTCCGCCCACCTCGCACCGCACACATGGCCCCGCTTGGCTCCGCCCACCTTGCACCCGCACACATTACCCACTAGGCTCCACCCATCTCACACTCGCACACATTACCCCGCTAGGCTCCGCCCACCTCGCACCGCACACATTACCCCATTAGGCTCTGCCCACCTCGCACCGCACACATAGCCCCGCTAGGCTCCGCCCACCTCGCACCCGCACACATTACCTTGCTAGGCTCTGCCCACCTCGCACCCACACACATTACCCCACTAGGCTCTGCTCACCTCGCACCCGCACACATTACCTCGCTAGGCTCCGCCCACCTCGCACCGCACACATAGCTCCGCTAGGCTCCGCCCACCTCGCACCACACACATTACCCCACTAGGCTCCGCCCACCTCGCACCCGCACACATTACCTCGCTAGGCTCCACCCACCTCGCACCGCACACATAGCTCCATTAGGCTCCGCCCACCCCGCACCACACACATTACCCCGCTAGGCTCCGCCCACCTCGCACCGCACACATGGCCTCGCTTGGCTCCGCCCACCTTGCACCCGCACACATTACCCACTAGGCTCCACCCATCTCGCACCCGCACACATTACCCCGCTAGGCTCCGCCCACCTCGCACCAAACACATAGCCCCGCTAGGCTCCGGCTACCTTGCACCGCACACATTACCCCACTAGGCTCTGCCCACCTCGCACCGCACACATAGCCCCGCTAGGCTCCGCCCACCTTGCACCCGCACACATTACCTCGCTAGCCTCCGCCCACCTCGCACCGCACACATAGCTCCACTAGGCTCCGCCCACCTTGCACCGCACACATAGCCCTGTTAAGCTCCGCCCACCTTGCACCGCACACATTACCCCGCTAGGCTCTGCCCACCTCGCACCCGCACACATTATCCCGCTAGGCTCCGCCCACCTCGCACCGAACACATAGCCTCGCTAATCTCCGACCACCTCGCACGGCACACATAGCCCTGCTAGGCTCCGCCCACCTCGCACCGCACACATTACCCCGCTACGCTCCGCCCACCTCGCACCGCATACATAGCCCCGCTAGGCTCCGCCCACCTCGCACCCGCACACATTACCTCGCTAGGCTCCGCCCACCTCGCACCGCACACATAGCTTTGCTAGGCTCCGCCCACCTCGCACCGCACACATAGCCCTGTTAGGCTCCGCCCACCTTGCACCGCATACATTACCCCGCTAGGCTCTGCCCACCTCGCACCCGCACACATTACCCCGCTAGGCTCCGCCCACCTCACACCGAACACATAGCCTCGCTAATATCCGACCACCTCGCACGGCACACATAGCCCTGCTAGGCTCCGCCCACCTCGCACTGCACACATTACTCCGCTACGCTCCGCCCACCTCGCACCGCACACATAGCCCCGCTAGGCTCCGCCCACCTCGCACCCGCACACATTACCTCGCTAGGCTCCGCCCACCTCGCACCCGCACACATTACCTTACTAGGCTCAGCCCACCTCGCACCCACACACATTACCTTGCTAGGCTCCGCCCACCTCGCACCCGCACACATTACCTTGCTAGGCTCCGCCCACCTCGCACCCGCACACATTACCTTGCTAGGCTCAGCCCACCTCACACCCACACACATTACCTTGCTAGGCTCCGCCCACCTCGCACCGCACACATGGCCCCGCTCAGCTTACCTGCGGTGATGAAGTCCTGCCCTCCCGACCTCAGCGCTGACACTGTCCTCCATGGCTGCCGCTTCACATCTGTCACTGTGGCCTGAGACTGTCACTAGCGGTGACGTCACGGGCCGTTCGCGATACTTGGCTGTGAAGGTGATTGAAGTCAGTGTGCAGTATCAGCAGTGCAGGAGATCAGCGCAGGTAATGTACCTCGCTCCTGACAGCAGCACTTGTCATGCCCTGCAGTGACCTGGGCTGACCTTCTGATGTTAGCTCAGGTCACTGCATTGCTCTCCTAGCCAAAGGGGAACATCCTGTTCTTCATTGACTGGGAGAGTGACTATGGTATGGATCGTCATGGGAACCGCTTGGATTACAGCAGACCTGGATTTGTTTTTCTTTCTAATAAATTGGTGAAAGAGGCAATGTGTTGGGCAGTGTTTTTTCAAATAAAAATCTGTTTGTCGTCTATTTTTTTTTTTTATTACTGACTGGGTTGGTGATGTCGGGTATCTGATAGACGCCTCACCTCACCAACCCCAGGGCTTGATGCCAGTTGACATTACACATCTGGTATTAACCCCATATATTACCCCGTTTGCCACCGCACCAGGGCACGGGATGAGCTGGGGCGAAGCACCAGGATTGGCGCATCTAATGGATGCGCCACTTCTGGGGCGGCTGCGGCCTGCTATTTTTAGGCTGGGGAGTGTCCAATAACAGTGGACCTCCCTAGTCTGAGAATATCAGACCCCAGCTGTCTGCTTTACCTTGGCTGGTGGTCCAATTTTGGGGGGACCCCTACGTGGTTTTTTTTTTAAATTATTTATTTAATTTAAAATAACAGCGTCGGGTGCCCTCAGTTTTGGATTACCAGCCAAGGTGAAGCTGCCAGCTGTGGTCTGCAGGCTGCAGCCGTCTGCTTTACCCTAGCTGGCTACAAAACTAGGGGGAACCCCACGTCATTTTTAAAATTTATTTATTTTGGTAAATACAAGGCTAAGCACCCCTTAGTGCCACATGAAAGGCACCAAAGGGTGCAAAATTACAAAATGCAGGAGAATGGGACATTATGTGTTTTTCTGCCATTATAATGACAGACAAGACTGATATGAAATGTACAAGCACAAGAAAATCACCAGCGCGCTCTACGGTGTGAAAAGCCGTAGAAAATGGCACTGGAGTGAACATGTGACCGCCTCATGTAGGATGAAGCTATGGATCCTGGGTAAATTTATGTATTTTCCCTCCTTCAGTTTTTTGGCAGTACGCAAAAAAAACGGAAGGCACACGGATGACAGAGGACATATGGACCGTACACGTGTCACGCTCCCGATGCTTTGGCACCGCTCCTTACCCACTGATCCGGTCGCACCTGCACTGCACCGCTCCTTACCCACTGATCCGGTCCACGTGTCCACCGGTCACGGCTGCCGCTCGTGCTCTCCTGTGTCCTGTCCCCAGTCTCATGTGTCTGACTCATGCTTCTGTATAGGGTCGGGCCGCGCCCACTCACCTGGTCTTATGGGCCCAGCACTGCTGCAGCAGGATATGACATGAGGCTGTGCTGGGTATATAAGACTGGCTTTGCCATGTGGGAGGGGCCTGATCAACGTGTCTTGTAAGCCTTGTCTTGAAAGCTAGGTGCTCCGGTCCCCCTTGTGCCGTGTCCTGTGATCAATGCTATTGCCTGACATTCCTACCCGGCACCTGTGCCGGATTCCTGCACTGTCTCCAGGAACTCTGAAGCCACAGTGACTGTTCTATCGGTCCCCTGTGGGACGCAGCCCCTGCCATGCTAGTGCTCTGGCTACCGTGCACCCAGGCCTCCGGTGGGGTGCACGGCCCAGTGGATCCACCACCTGGACCTAACAATACGGAACGGAAACGGATGCCACACGGATGCACCCGTGAAAAAAACGGACCGTTTTTTGCAAACCGCAAAAACGGATCGGTCGTGTAAATGTAGCCTTATTCTAATCTGCCGTTTATAAACGGCAGGCAGAAATAAGTGAATAACGCCCCCCAGCGTCAGAAAATCTCCGGGGTTTTAGGGGTAGCTGAGACCCTGGAGATCATGATTCAGGTCGGTTTGTCCGATCCCCGCTCATGTGATCACCGGTATACACCGTATACCGGTGATCCCGTTACAGTAAATGGCAGCGCCGGTAAAAAATTATTTATCTCCCATCTGGCATGAACAAACATGTCAGATGGGAGATAAATCTCCTCCCCGGTCCCCCGGTGTCGCCAAAGTTCCCCCCCCCCCGACCCCTTCCCGGAAAATCCAAGATGGCCGCATTCACCCTAGTCCTCTGATTTCTGTCGCATGTGCCATGACACATGCGACAGAAAACTCCTCCCCAGGCCCTGCCAGGTAACCCCTTATAACCCCACCGGTGTTCCCCGGTGTCCCACAGTACCTGTGCAGCGTTGATCCCCGCGGCCCCCTCCGTCACAATAGATGCTGCCGCATGCACAGAGCGGCTGTCAGCTCAAGTTCCTGTGTTCAGACACAGTGAGTGGTGGTAGCCATTCATCTGTAAGCTACTGCAATGCCCTGCTCATGAGGTAAGGAACATAGTTGATCAGGAGAGCTATACTACATTTCCAAATGGAGGGATTTGCTTTTATAGTTTCCCTGCTGAACGACTACCAAACATGAGAGTCCGTTATACACCACAAGAAAACACATCTAAATAGTGAGCTCTGTTGTTTAGTATTCATTCAGCTGGATAACTGGACTTAAAAGGAAGGTATCGCGTTTTTTTTTTTTTGTATTAAAAATGTGATTATGAAATCAAGTATTTCTAATACAAAATGAAAATCGCAGCTTATTTAGTTTGTATGTAATTCTTATTTTACTGGAGGCACTGGGGGGGTGCCATGCTGGATTTGCCGTGTGTGTAACGACAGTAAATCCTTCCTTTATGGCAGCCCCTGTGCATAGACTCTGATAGTCGAGCTCCGACCCCATGAAGTACGTTACAGTGGGCGTCTGCTGTGACCTGGATGCGCCCCCAGGGCTGTCCAGGACACAGCAGAGGGAGGAGTTCAGCGCCATTATTGTGGAGCTCACAGCGTGTGCTGTTTGCTCCACTTTACCCCTGTCACCTGCCGGGATGTGTGAGTACGGGCCCCCTCCCCTCCCCTCCCCTCGTTACTGACTCCGATGACATCCCATCCCTCCGTTCTCCCCAGCCCCTGCTCTGCCCCAGCTACTGACGCCGCCCCTTCCCCCCCGCCGTTACTGTCTCCAATGACATCCCGCTCCCTCCGTTCTCCCCAGCCCCTGCTCTGCCCCAGCTACTGACGCCGCCCCTCCCCCCCACCGTTACTGTCTCCAATGACATCCCGCTCCCTCCGTTCTCCCCAGCCCCTGCTCTGCCCCAGCTACTGACGCCGCCCCTCCCCCCCACCGTTACCATCTCCAATGACACTCCCCTCCCTCCGTTCTCCCAAGTCCCCGCTCTGCCCGCTGCCGCTGGTGTGTGTGTGTATAGCACAAGGTCCCCATCAGGGGTGATTGTGTGTGTGTGTGTGTGTGTGTGTGTGTATAGCACAAGGTCCCCATCAGGGGTGATTGTGTTTGTGTGTGTGTGTGTGTGTGGCACAAGGTCCCCATCGGGTGATTGTGTGTGTGTGTGCGCGCACCCCACTGCATGTGAGTACCTGTGTGTGTACCGGTGATACTGTCTGCAGGGCTGTTTATCAAATCCTCTTCTGTGTGATACTGTCTGCTGAGCCGTGTATCTAATCCTCTCCTGTGTGATACTGTCTGCTGAGCCGTGTATCTAATCCTCTCCTGTGTGATACTGTCTTCACGGCTGTATATCTAATCCTATCCTGTGTGATACTGTCTGCTGAGCCGTGTATCTAATCCTCTCCTGTGTGATACTGTCTGCTGAGCCGTGTATCTAATCCTCTCCTGTGTGATACTGTCTTCACGGCTGTATATCTAATCCTATCCTGTGTGATACTGTCTGCTGAGCTGTGTATCTAATCCTCTCCTGTGTGATACTGTCTGCTGAGCTGTGTATCTAATTCTATCCTGAGTGATGTCTGCAAAGCTGTGTATCTAATCCTCTGCTGTGTGATACTGTCTGCAGGGCTGTGTATCTAATCCTCTCCTGTGTGATACTGTCTGCTGAGCTGGGTATCTAATCCTATCCTGTGTGATGTCTGCAAAGCTGTGTATCTAATCCTCTGCTGTGTGATACTGTCTGCAGGGCTGTGTATCTAATCCTCTCCTGTGTGATACTGTCTGCTTAGCTGTGTATCTATTCCTATCGTGTAATACTGTCTGCTGAGCTGTGTATCTAATCCTATGTTGTGTGATAGTCTGCTGAGCCGTGTATCTAATCCTCTCCTGTGTGATACTGTCTGCTGAGCTGTGTATCTAATCCTATCCTGTGTGATACTGTCTGCTGAGCTGTGTATCTAATTCTCTCCTGTGTGATACTGTCTGCTGAGCTGTGTATCTAATCCTATCCTATGTGATACTGTCTGCTGAGCTGTGTATCTAATTCTCTCCTGTTTGATACTGTCTGCTGAGCTGTGTATCTAATTCTCTCCTGTGTGATACTGTCTGCTGAGCCGTGTATCTAATCCTATCCTGTGTGATACTGTCTGCTGAGCTGTGTATCTAATTCTCTCCTGTGTGATACTGTCTGCTGAGCTGTGTATCTAATTCTCTCCTGTGTGATACTGTCTGCTGAGCCGTGTATCTAATCCTATCCTGTGTGATACTGTCTGCTGAGCTGTGTATCTAATTCTCTCCTGTGTGATACTGCTGCTGTCCTTGGTGACACTTTAGACATTTCTGGTCACCAGGAAAATGGCTGTGCATTGTGTCCTTTAGGCTATGTGCGCACAGTGCGTTTTTGCGCGTTTTTCGGGTGCGTTTTTGGCCTCAAAACTGCATGACTTTGCTTCCCCAGCAAAGTCTATGAGTTTTCATTTTTGCTGTCCGCACACAACTATTTTTTTAAGCTGCGTTTTTGAGCTTGAAAAAAAAAATGGACATGTCAATTCTTTCCTGCGTTTTTCTGCGTTTTCTGCCCATGCAATGCATTGGAAAAACGCAGCAAAACGCAGAGATCAAAAACGCAGCAAAACGCAGCCAAAAACGCACCAAATCGCAATAAAAACGCATGCATTTTTTGATGCGTTTTTTCGACGCAGGTGCGTTTTTGTGCGTTTTTAGCGGCCAAAAACGCACAAAAACGCAGCGTCAAATAAACGCAGCGTGCGCACATAGCCTTACATGTCATTCTCTGTTATATGTTGTAAACACTCAGATTAGGAGGGGGGAGGCGTGCCATCACTCAAAGGAGAGCAGACTCCGCCCACTTTACGGCAGGCTGTAATCTGAGCTTTTTATACAGTGGAATTTCTGTAGGATTTCAGAAGCTGCTCCCCCTAGTGTTTAACAGTGGAAAATATCAAACTTTTTAATTTTTTTTTATATTTTGCACAATTAAAAAAAAAAATAATATTTAAACAAAACATTTAAACATTATTACTTTACATTTTTTCAGTTATTATTATTTTATTTTTTTTTTGACGATACCTTCCCTTTAAAGAGGTATTCCATCTCCAAGATCCTATCCCCAATATATAGTAGGTGGAATAGCAATAATATCAGCAAATACCAATATTTGGAAATGTAGAATAAATCTCCTGATTAGGCATGCCCTTACCTCATGAGCAGGGTATTGCAGCTTTGGTAGCAACAGTTACGACATGGACTCTGCTGCTGTGGACCCAGGGAGAGTGGGTGCAGATTCATTGCACCCACACTCCTCACATGGAGGGTCTGTACTCCTAGAAAATGGGGTAAACGTTCCCTGAGCATGTCCCCCCATATTCTAGACGGTCCAGAGTCATCGTGGGACCCCTTTATTTTTTTTACTTACAATAAATTGGTGAAAGAGGGAATGGTTTGGGGAGTGTTTTTTCAAATACATTTTTTTTCGTCTATTTGTTTTGTTAGTACTGACAGTTTGTGATGTTGGGTATCTGATAGCCGCCATGACATCACAAACTGCTGGGCTTGATGTCAGGTGACTTTACAGCTAGTATCAACCCCATTTATTACCCCGTTTGCCACTGCACCAGGGCACGGGATGAGCTGGGGTGAAGCGCCAGGATTGGCGCATCTAGTGGATGCGCCAATTCTGGGGCGCCTGTGGCCTGCTATTTTTAGGCTGTGAAGGGCCAATAACTATGGACCTTCCCACCCTGAGAATACCAGACCACAGCTGTCCGCTTTACCTTGGCTGGTGATCCAATTTGGGGGGGACCCTACTTTTTTTTTGTAATTATTATTATTTATAAAATAATTATAAAAAAGAGCCTGGGGTGACCTCCACATTGGATCCCCAACCACGGTAAAGCTGCCAGCTGTGGTTTTCAGCCTACAGCCTTCTGCTTTACCCTAGCTGGCTATCAAAAATGGGGAGACCCCATGTCATTTTTTTTTAAACTATTTTTTTAAATAAACAAAATTAATAGGCTTCCCTGTATTTTGATTGCCAGCCAAGGTAACACCAGGCAGATGGGGGTGGCAACCCGTAGCTGTCTGCTTTATCTGCGATGAGAATCAAAAATATCGCGGAGTGCTACGTCATTTTTTTAATGATTTATTTTTACAGCACTGTCATGTCAGGCAATCAAAATACAGGGAAGCCCTTTTTTTTTGTTAGTTATTTAAATAAATAATTAAAAAAAATATATATGGGCTCCTGCTGCATTTTTTGTATTGCTAGCTGAGGGTAATCCGAGCAGCTGCTGGCTGCTAACCCCCACTACTTGGTGTTACCTTCACTGGTAATAGAAAATCCAGGGAAGCATTTTTTTTGCCAAAAAACTAAAAAAAAGATATTTTTGTATGCCAGCCAGGTACAGCAGGCAGGTACGGCTGCCCCCAACCCCCAGCTGCCTATTTGTACCCGGCTGTGAACTAAAAATATAGGGAAGCCCTTTTTTTTAATTATTTCATGAATTTCATAAAATAATTAAAAAAAAAAAACGACGTAGGCTTCGCCCCATTTTTGTGTCCAGCCGGGTACAACTAGGCAGCAGGGGATTGGATCCGCAGCACAGGTAAGCCCGAGGTTTCTGGGCTCCTCTGCTGCGAATTGCAGTCCGCAGCCGCCCCAGAAAATGGCGCTCTCATAGAATCGCCATCTTCTGGCGCTGTATCCAACTCTTCCAGCAGCCCTGAAGCTGGGTGGCTTGCTGGGTAATAATGAGTTAATACTAGCTATGTTTTACTAGCTAGTATTAAGCCAGAGGTTTGACCCAGCCATTAAGAATCTCCAATAAAGGGTTAAAAAAAGACACCACACAGAGAAAAAATACTTTAATAGAAATAAAAACACACACACTGAGAGACTCCATCTTTATTACCCCTGTCAGCTCTCCACGATCCATGCTCTTCTGTCTTCTTTCTCCTTCAACACATGCAGCTCTTTCTGCTCCATCAGACAGCACAGCTGCATGGGGTAAGATGCTGTGCTCCGTGCAGAAATCACTCTGTGAGAGTAACCACAGGCTCCCGGCTCTAAGCGGTGGCACGGGTTGCCATAGCAACGGTGCTCCGATCACGTTACTCCGGTGCCGCTGCGTGCTGGTAGCGGGACGTCCCCGACACCGCTACCAAGCGCGTTACTATGGCAACGGTGATCTCAGTTATTGACTGGCAGTGTCCCCGGTCAGGAGCCAGCTTCTGCGGACGCTGGTAACCACAGTAAACATCGGATAACCAAGAAGCCCTTTCCTTGGTTACCCAATGTTTACCTTCGTTACCAGCGTCCGCCGCTGTCACAATGTCAGTGCCGGTTCCCTGCTCCCTGCTCACATAGCCAGACTACACATCGGGTAAAATTAACCCGATGTGTACTCTGGCTAGGAGTGCAGGGAGCCAGCGCTAAGCGGTGTGCGCTGGTAACCAAGGTAAATATCGGGTTGGTTACCCGATATTTACCTTAGTTACCAAGCGCAGCATCGCTTCCACGCGTCGCTGCTGGCTTGGGGCTGGTTACAAGTTGCTGGTGAGATCTGCCTGACAGCTCACCAGCAACCCGTGTAGCGACGCTCCAGTGATCCCTGCCAGGTCAGGTTGCTGGTGGGATCGCTGGAGCGTAACAGAGAGATGCAATGACAAGGTCCTAGCATGTCGGCGTCATAGTCATGTGACCAGTCTGTAGCCAATGAGATAATAGACACGTGACTGGTCACATGGCTATTTTGACGTCACGATAGGTCCTGCATCACTGCTGGCAGTGCTGGTTACCGGGAAAATTCAGCGATCATCGGATGGAATAGCGGCAGGAGACAGAGTGCAGGATGGATCTCGGGGACAGGTAAGTGTTATGGCAATGTTTATTAACTGTATGTGTACATTTATAATGTGTTTTTATGTGTTTGTGATTGCCTCCCATTGTTTCCTATGGGGTTCGAGCGGTTCGCCAAACCAGTTCGCCGACCCGAACTCAAACCAGACCTCGGTTCGGCGAACCGAACTCGAGCCGAACCGTGGCCGGTTCCCTCTTCTCTATTCATAATGCCATGCACACGGTCAAGCAGTCCAGTGCCAGAGGCAACAAAGCAACCCCAAAACATCAGGGAACCTCCGCCATGTTTGACTGTAGGGAACGTGTTCTTTTCTTTGAATGCCCTCTTTTTTTTTCTTGTAAACTCTATGTTGATGGCTTTTCCCAAAAAGCTCTACTTTTGTCTCATCTGACTAGAAAACATTCTTCCAAAACGTTTTAGGCTTTCTCAGGTAAGTTTTGGCAAACTCCAGCCTGGCTTTTTTATGTCTCGGGGTAAGAAGTGGGTATCCTACCATACAGTCTTTTTCATTCAGACGCCGACAGATAGTACGGGTTGACACTGTTGTACCCTTGGACTGCAGGGCAGCTTGAACTTGTTTGGATGTTATTCGAGGCTCTTTATCCACCATCCGCACAATCTTGCGTTGAAATCTCTCAGCAATTTTTCTTTTCTGTCCACATCTAGGGAGGTTAGCCACAGTGCATTGGGCTTTAAACTTCTTGATGACACTGCGCACCATAGACACAGGAACTTTCAGGTCTTTGGAGATGGACTTGTAGCCTTGAGATTGCTCATGCTTCCTCACAATTTGGATTCTCAAGTCCTCAGACAGTTGTTTGGTCTTCTTTCTTTTCTCCATGCTCAATGTGGTACACACAAGGACACAGGACAGAGGTTGAGTCAACTTTAATCCATGTCAACTGGCTGCAAGTGTGATTTAGTTATTGCCAACACCTGTTAGGTGCCACAGGTAAGTTACAGGTGCTATTAATTACACAAATTAGAGAAGCATCACATGATTTTTCAAACAGTGCCAATACTTTTGTCCACCCCCTTTTTTATGTTTGGTGTGGAATTATATCCACATTATAATTTGGTTTTATGACCATTTTTTTTTTTCTTTTTTCATTGAAGACAAATTAAATGAAGATAATAATACCAAAGAATCTGTGATTGCAATCATTGTCAAGAAGAAACTGAGTATTATCTGACAGAATTGCAGGGTGCCAATACTTTTGGCCAGCACTGTAATTTCAAATGGGTAGCATCCCCTTGGGTGTATGTAAGCGGCGGCAGCCTCCTCTGCCTGGGTTTCTTTGGTGTTTCCCGCTCTCCTGCCTTGTTTTCTTGTTTTGTTCATGGTTGCTATCTTACTTTATATGCTGATATTGTTTTCTTTGGGTCACAGCTGGCGGCCAGTATACATACATTAATGGAGAATGAATGGTGAACTAGCATCCCTGGGATTCTGGAGGCTTCTAACTTAATTTTCTTGGAAATAAAAGGTGGTTAACCTGTTAAATGGTTATAAATCATGATAATGTTATTTAAAAGAAATGATAAAGGACAAATAATAAAACACTAATGTCCAACCTTCACCTATCAATCTTATCATCTTCTGATTATTGTCACTCGGGAAAATAGGGAGGGAATGGTGATCCAGAGTCGATGCTTCTCTCAGTAGTGCTAATTAGGTATATTATGCAAAATTGTTCATACTTAATGGTAACATATTAAAATGGTATTCCAATTTGGTTGATTAGGTTCTGTCCTCTGGGTCCCCCACCGATCCTGAGCATGAAGGGGCAGCAGGATTCACTGAGCAATGTTTCAGTTCTATGCACTACCAAAGACCAAGGCTCAGAAATGTGAAGCGGATGGAGCAATACACTGAGGCCCCTTAAAATGAACCAATCACCAGGAATTTCCTATAGAACCTAAAGCCAGTGCTATACTGGTGCTATCATGCTTATTCTATACATACCTTTAGTTGTCAGCTCGGATGTATAGTTTCTGAAACACAAGCAAGTAAAGCTTGTAAAATCAACAGTTTTTTGATTGGCAGCAGCTTCAGCAGCTAATAACTGGGGTGGGGTTTGATAATGATTTCTGCCCCCTGCCTGTTGCTCCTCCCTCTTTCTATTATTTATGCTAATTTCATTATAGATAGTAAAGTATAGAAGCACGGTCTGATAGAGCGCTAAGGAGGCCACAGTATTGGATTCATTTTTGTAGAATTTTTATTGTTTTCTATCAGCCACAACGCGTTTCGATATACACAATATCTTCATCAGGATCCACCTGATGAAGATATTGTGTATATCGAAATGCGTTGTGGCTGATAGAAAACAATAAATTCCACAAAAATTAATCCAATACTGTGGCCTCCTTAGCGCTCTATCAGACCGTGCGTCTATACTTTACTGCTGATCTTCCCCTCTGTGGGTTCATGGCAAGAGCTGCTTAATATGGAGGTCAGATTACCAGAGACGCCCAGTGACATGTCAGGTGACTAGCTTTTCAGGAATCTGCTTCCCTGGATGGACATCGTGGGCTAAAAGGTTAGAAGAGCTCTGACACCACACTCCCGTCTTATACCGTGGTTGTGTGAGGGCTGCACAACCACATCAGGTGAGCAGATTCTGTTTCTCCTCCTCACCGCTATCTCCCAGACCCTTCACATGCGCTCCCTTGTTTAATTTTTTATTCAATTTCATTCTAGAGGCGTTTTACTAATAGTTGTGGCTATAAATCATGATGGCTAGAAGGACCTTGCTGATATCATAACCATGTGACCACGAAGGGATGGGACCTCAGCCAACATAGCTGAAACCAGTAATAAACATTATTTTTCTGTTGGCTGAGGCCCCACCCCTTCTGGTCACATGGGTATGCCGACACCAAGGTCCCTCTAACCATCATGATTTATAGCCACAACCTTCTATAATGCAATTAGAATAAATAATAGATAGGGGGAGGAACAACAGGCAGGGGGTGGGAATCACTATCAAAACGCTGCTCGGCAGCTGCTGCCAATCAAAAAACTGTTCATTTTACAAGCTTAACTTGCGTGTATTTCAAAACCTATATATCCTAGCTCAGGGTTCCCCAACTCCAGTCCTCAAGGCCCACCAACAGCGCATGTTTTCAGGATTTCCTTAGCATTGCACTGCTGTTGGAACCAGCACCTGGGCAGGTAATTACATTAACACCTGTGCAATACTAAGGAAATCCCAAAAACCTGCACTGTTGGTGGGCCTTGAGGACTGGAGTTGGGGACCTCTGTCCTAGCTGACAACTAAAGGTATGTACAGAATCAGCCTGATAGTGCCAGTATAGCACTGGCTTTAGGTTATATAGGAAGATCCTGGTGATTGGTGCGCTTTAAAGCTGGGTTTACACACTGCAACATCGCAAAGGACATCGCTGTAACGTCACCGGTTTGGTGACGCAATAGCGACCTCCCTAAGTCTCTGCTAAGTCTCTGGTGAGCGTTCAAACCGGCAAACCTGGCCAACAACTTACCAGCGATCCGGACCTGCAGAGTGACCTAGCTGGTTGTTGGGGACGTTGATAAGCAGCCTTTTGAAAGGGAAGTTGCTAACAAAGTCGCTGAAAAGGATTCACACACTGAAACTTCATGCTGCACAGCGGGAAACAAAGGACCTAGGAATGGTCCTGAACGACTTGTAGTGATTAGCAACTTCCAGCAACTTCACAGCAGGGGCCGGGTCGCTGATAGGTTTCACACACTGCAACATCGCAAACAACATCGCTATTGCGTCACAAAACCGGTGACGTTACAGCGATGTCGTTTGAGATGTTGCAGTGTGTAAACCCAGCTTAACTCATGCTTTCTTTTGAGAGTGTTGTATACTTTGCATTAAGCTTTTAACACAATTCCTAAGTACCTTTCAATACATTTTTCATGTTGAACCAAACAGACCATGTGATTGTGGCTGAAAAGCAAAATAAAAAGGTTTTGTTTTTTTTTACTTTGCTACTCTATTGCTGAGATATTAACAATCACATTGTTGGTACTTAATGAGTTAACGTTAGTTTTTAGAAATATTTCAATGGGAGTGTGTACTTCTGCCTCCTGTATGATGCTGACCAATCATATGAAGGCAGCAAAATAGAAGTGTAGTAGGACCAGTGATGATGTCATCAGGGACCACAGATCCTGACAGCCAAAGTGTGCAGCCTAAATAAACACTGATGGTATATTACACAGCAAAGAAGTGTGGAACTATTAACTACTGCTACAAAAAGAATAAAAATACATATTAATTTATACAATTCCAACTGTGTTCAATATCTTTCATAAAAGTGTAGCATATTTGGGATAGATCACAGTAGGTAGCGGGACTAAAGGTACCGTCACACTAAGCAACATCGCTAGCAACATCGTTGCTGAGGCACAACTTGGTAGCAATGTTGCTGTGTGTGACATCCAGCAACAACCTGGCCCCTGCTGTGAGGTCGCTGGTTGTTGCTGAATGTCCTGGACCATTTTTTAGTTGTTGCTCTCCCGCTGTGAAGCACACATCGCTGTGTGTGACAGCGAGACAGCAACAACTAAATGTGCAGGCAGCAGGAGCCGGCTTCTGCGGACGCTGGTAACCACGGTAAACATCGGGTAACCAAGAAGCCCTTCCCTTGGTTACCCGATATTTACCTTCGTTACCAGCGTCCGCCGCTCTCAGCTGTCAGTGCCGGCTCCCTGCTCTCTGCACACGTAGCCGGAGTACACATCGGGTAATTAACCCGATGTGTACTGTGGCTAGAAGTGCAGGGAACAGGGAGCCGGCACTGGCAGTGTGAGAGCGGCGGACGCTGGTAACAAAGGTAAATATCGGGTAACCAAGGGAAGGGCTTCTTGGTTACCCGATGTTTACCGTGGTTACCAGCATCTGCAGAAGCCGGCTCCTGCTGCCTGCACACGTAGCAGAGTACACATCGGGTAATTAACCCGATGTGTACTGTGGCTAGGTGTGCAGGGAGCCACGCTAAGCGGTGTGCGCTGGTAACCAAGGTAAATATCGGGTTGGTTACCCGATATTTACCTTAGTTACCAAGCGCAGCATGCTTCCACGTGTAGCGACGCTCCAGCGATCCCTGCCAGGTCACGTTGCTGGTGGGATCACTGGAGCGTCGCTTAGTGTGACATCTCACCAGCGACCTCCTAGAAACTTACCAGCGATCCCTATCAGGTTGTATCGTTGTTGGGATCGCTGGTAAGTTGTTTAGTGTGACTGGGCCTTAATTCTGAATTTTGAGTCCAATTATCTCTGTACACCCTTAACTATGATTGCCTCCAACTCAAGCCATTCTAATACACCTTTGATCAGTGGGGTATAATCTTTAGACCCCCCACTAATTTCTCATCAAACCACAATGCAGAAGTAGTGCTCAACTGAAATGCTATGAGCCCAGCTCATGCATTAGGGTGTAACGGGGTGTCGGGGGTGCCTCGGGGACCGTAGTCGTGGCCCCTTTTTCTCTCAGGCTAACCCCCGGCTCCGCCGTCACTATTGGGACAGGGGATTGCTTGGTGGGGCAGAGTGTGGTCGTACAGAGAATGCTGGCAGACGTAGAAAGACTCTGTAGACGGAGGTCAGATGAACCAGATGGCATATTTATTGCATGAATCTTCACAACGGCAACAATTTGATAGCGTCGATTCACAACCTCTGCTGGTGGGAAAACTTCACTTGTCGTCTCCTCTCATGGTGCTGTGTCCGGCTACTCCACTTCACCTGGGCTCCCACTCCGGCTACTACAGGCTTGACCCACCCAACCCTGCTTCACCATAGAGGACACTCTTTCTTTTCCTTTTTCTTCGCTAGTTGTCCAACAAGCTTCCACACCCTGCCCCCTCTGTTCTTCTCCCCTGTCCCGGACTCGACTGCCACCAAGCTCTCACTCCTTCTCTCTCCCTTCCCCTGCTGCTGCCGGCTCCTCCTTTTTCTTGCCCTGTTTCTATGGGGACAGCCGTCCCACCCGGCCACTAGGGAAACCCATCTATTCAGTGCAATAAAGTACAGTATAAACATAAAACATTAACAGCTTTGTCTACCCCAGGGGGGTATCTTCAGGGGGAAACACTGCACCTCTTTGTAAGGGGTCTGCCCACCCCTTACAAGGGGACAACTTGTATCTGAAGTGATAAATACTTCAACACAGGGGCGTAATGATCATGGTCGCAGACGTCATGTAAAGGGGTCCTGCTGACCACAACGACTGCTTTGGCTGGATGTGCATTCGAGTGTTCATGACAGTGATATCACCTGACAACGTGTGCATGCTGATGTCAGCTTCCGGCCACTGTGCACTGACTGCAGAGGACTCTGCACGGCATGGGAGTGAAGTAAAGTGAGTAAAAAAAAATAATTTTAATGCATTAGAGACAGAACGGGGATTGTATATATTAGGAAGGGGTTCATGATAAGGACATATATACCAGGATGTGCCTAGGATGGGGACCATATATACGATGGTGGGGACCAAATATCCTAGGATGGGTCCAGGAGGAGTACATATATACCAGTATGGGCCATGATGAGGACATATATACCAGGATAAGCCACATGTATACCTGGATGGGCCCAAGATTAGGCCATATATAGCAGAATGGGGACAGATATACCAAGATTGGCCCAGGATAAAGACATATATAGCAGAATGGGGGACATATATACCAGGATGGACCAGGAATAGGTCATACATACCTGGATAAGCCTAGGATGAGGACATATATAGCAGGATGAGGACAGATATACCAGGGTGGGCTCGGGATGAGGATATATATACCAGGATGGGTCCAGGATGATGGACATGTATACCAGGATGGGGGACAGTACATCAAACGATGGACCCAGGATAAGAACATATATACTGGGATCGGAAAAATATATTTATCAGGATGGGGAACATATATACCAAAATGGCAGCAATATATACCATGATGGGAAACATATATACCAGAATGGGGGACATATATTCCAGGATGAGGAACGTATTTACCAAGATAAGGACATATATACCAGGATGGGGGACATACTGTATATAAGAGGATGGGGCCTAGTCTGGGAGACATATATACCAGGATGGGGACATATTTACCATTAAAGTGCCTAAAATAGGGGACATATATATCAGCCTAGTAGACTTAAAGACCAGGATGGGGACATATATACCAGGATGGGGCCTAAGATGGGAAACTTATATACCCGGCTGGAGAACATATATATCAGGATGGGAACATATTTACCAAGATGGGACCTAGAATGGGGGACATACTGTATACATCAGGATCGGGACAAATATACCAGGATGGGGAACATATTTATCAGGAAGTGGCCCAGAATGGGTGACTTTAGTATAGGATGAGGGATATTACTACATCAAGAAGGTTGGGGGGCAACTTATATGTCTTTATAGGATTTACAATGCTACAAGGACCCATACATCTCACCTACATGTGCTGGGGCAGGCTGGCTCAAACTTTGCATCGGAGCCCATTGGACTCTAGTTACACTACTGCTTCTACACAGTGATTAAGAGATAAATAAGGGTCTCCGAACTCAGTCCTCGACCAATTAACATGGCTTTAAAAGGGTTCTAAGATATCATAAAATATCTATAAGTTTAGTCATTCTTTACGCCAACCTGTTCATGTTTGTGTTTGTAAAAAGTTTGGAAGCTTATCCTCAAAGTCCATCAATATCCCGTCAGGTTAAAATGTCAGATGATCATTGTTTTTATATTCTCATCTCAGGTTTTCACAAATCATCATTTTTCTATTAGGGGATTACAAACTCCGAAAAGTCATTTTTTTTTAGACTTAATCCATTTCTCAAGGATTTATATATTTTTTATTAAATCCTTTGTGATAAAGGTCACCCTTCAAGGCACTCTATCAATCATTACCAGATCTTTGGTGCTCAACCTATGTCTTAATATTGAGGTCAAACTAAAGAAAGTTTCATTTCTGTAAAGTTTTGAACTTTATAGGGAACATGTCATTAGATTCATGCTAACTCTGTCTAGCTGCATGCATCAGTCTCTGACAGGAGCTTTAAAGCACCCCTTCCCCCTGTCATATTCATACCTTCACCTTTTACTGACGCCATTCCAGTCCCATGAGCACCATATTGTCCCGTAACTTCTGACTGGCTGGAAGTAGAAGTCATGTCACAAGATCTCGATTCAAGTCTACCAGAGGCAGAACAAGGCCAGAACGAGGCTCTCATAGAGATATATTGAGCTGTGATCTCCGGAACACTCCAGAAAACACTGGACAAATTACAAAAGACCAACCGGAGTGACACTATAAAAAAATGAAGACACCAGAAGGTGAGTATGAGACAGGGCGCAGGAGACTTACATTTAAAGCACTACTCCGGTGGTTCAATAACAAAAAAACAAAACCGCTGGAGTTTTGCTTTAAGTGGTGCAATCTTAGTGGGGCGGTGATTTGGTGCCCATTGACACCCAATGCAATCATGTGCCCATTGGTTGCCAGCTCAGGGCTTACTATATATGCTCGTTGTCGTTATCTTTGTAATAATGCAAGACTGAGGTATGACAGTTTTATAGTTCAAGCAAATAAATGGTCACCAGTTCAAGTCCTCTAGGAAAGTTAAGATAAAGTAAATACTAAGTAATCCAAAAAGAGAAAAACACTAAATATTAAAAATCATACCTTTCAATCTTCCCAGATCCAACAGGACAGTCCTGAATTGGGGGAGATATTGAGCTGTACCAGGATGTCTGGACTATGTCCCAATTTCAACAGAAAAGTCTTCTCCTCCACCCAGGTAGAGACAGTGCTGATTGTTCAGTTCCTCCTCCCACTCAGGATCTTGGGGAAGGGGCCAACATTTGTCTGTGTTTTGCACATATATTAGATTTATCCATTAACACTTTTATTTTCCTGAATTCTGGCCTTCCCTGAGTCACTCCCTCTTGGTAGGCAACAGCTTTAAATGATGGTCTAATGGTCTTCGTCTTTATAAGCACATTGTGCTGGTACATAGAGTAAAACATATATTCACTGAATAAATAGAGAAAGACATAAGTACAATGTATCTGTATAGAAAACCATAATTTCGAGATGTAGCCAGGGAAAATGTACCTATCCACGAGAAAACAGCCAGTGGCTCACATTTAGAAGTATAGCATATGGAGCTGAATCTCTGTGTACCAGTACAATGTGCACGTAAAGATGAAGAACATCATTTAGAAAGGTAGTCAGAGAAAAATGTACTAGTCTCAGAAATCCAGACTATGGCTGACCTCTAAAGCTGCTGCCTACCATGCAGTAAGTTTTAATCCTGGACGGATGTATACATGAATTGTAAAATATTAACCATCACCATCACAACAAAAACAAGATTTTACTGATTAAAATTTCATTTTATTATATTATATATTAAAGGGGTTGTCCAGGCTTAGATCTGAAGCTGTCAGGCACTATATGTGTCTGCAGAATGCGCTTTGTAATGATCACCTTGTATTGCCGTTGTGAACAAGTGACTGACTGCCCAATTGTCATCGGCAATACTTGAAAATCGTTACAGCGTGCACACTATTCAATCTCAGAATTCAGCAGGCACATGAACGGCATGCAGACTTTTGTCCCAAGCCTGGGGAACCCCTTGCCTCTGTAGCTTTTTACGTTTGCATTTTTCCTCCCCTCTTTCGAGAGAAATGTTTTTAATCTTCTGTCAACATAGCTGTATAAAGGCTTGTTTTCTGTGGTATGAATTGTAGCTTTGAATGATGACATTCATATTCCCCATATAATGTACAGAAAAACAATTCTAAGTGGGATGAAATGTTAAAAAATGCAATTCTGATATATTTTTATATAATATATATCTTTTAGGGGTGGGTTGTTTTTACAGTATTTGTTGTTTTTATATTAATCCGTCATCAATTTCTACCATTTTCTTTATGTGGCCAGGTAAGAATGAAAATGTAAATGGGTGTGGCTAGAGATGTGATTAAAGGGATTTTCCTATCAAAAAAGTTAATTTCAAACTTGACTTTAATCAATAGATTTTTGAATAACAATAAAGTTCCAGAATTAGATTAGTTTAAAAAAAATGTTCCTGTGCTGAGATCTACTATATAAAGCTGAGTGTATGAGTGTATGTGTGTGTGTGTGTGTGTGTGTGTGTCCGCTAAAGGAATTTGCACCGTCGCGTTTACTATCATGAAATTTTGCACAGACACCGCATGTGACCCAGGGAACGTCATAGACTAGGTTTTGACAGGAAAATGTAACCCTGCGATTTACAGTTACTATCCAAAATCCTGCCTCCATTACACTGAATACAGGCTACACGCTATTAATAGCAACTGTCAGTGGTTGCTATAGGAACAAAATAAACTGTTAGTATAACAAGCTTATGTGTGAGGTAATATGATGTCGGTGGTGAGACGGATAGAGAGACAGAAAGAGACAGACGTGGAAAGAGACAGACGGGCAAAGAGACAGCCCTGGAAAGAGACAGCCGGGAAAAGAGACAGCCCTGGAAAGACACAGTTGGGCAATGAGACAGCCCTGGAAAATGACAGCCCTGGAAAGAGACAGCCCTGGAAAGAGACAGCCCTGGAAAGAGACAGCCCTGGAAAGAGAAAGCCCTGGAAAGAGACAGCCCTGGAAAGAGACAGCCCTGGAAAGAGAAAGTTGGGCAAAGAGACAGCCCTGGAAAATGACAGCCCTGGAAAGAGACAGCCGGGCAAAGAGACAGCCCTGGAAAGAGACAGCCGGGCAAAGAGACAGCCCTGGAAAGAGACAGCCGGGCAAAGAGGCAGACCTGGAAAGAGACAGCCCTGGAAAAAGACAGCCCTGGAAAGAGACAGCCCTGGAAAGAGACAGCCCTGGAAAGAGACAGCCCTGGAAAGAGAAAGTTGGGCAAAGAGACAGCCCTGGAAAATGACAGCCCTGGAAAGAGACAGCCGGGCAAAGAGACAGCCCTGGAAAGAGACAGCCGGGCAAAGAGACAGCCCTGGAAAGAGACAGCCGGGCAAAGAGGCAGACCTGGAAAGAGACAGCCCTGTAAAGAGACAGCCCTGGAAAAAGACAGCCCTGGAAAGAGACAGCCCTGGAAAGAGACAGCCCTGGAAAGAGACAGATAATCAAAGAGACAGCTAGGTAAAGAGACAGCCGGGCAAAGAGACAGCCCTGGAAAGAGACAGCCCTGGAAAGAGACAGCCGGTCAAAGAGACAGCCCTGTAAACAGACAGCCCTGTAAAGAGACAGCTCTGTAAAGAGACAGCCCTGTAAAGAGACAGCCGGTCAAAAAGACAGCCCTGGAAAGAGACAGCCGGGTAAAGAGACAGATGGGCAAAGAGACAGCCCTGGAAAGAGACAGACAGACACACATATAGACACAGAGATAGAGAGAGACAAACAGACACAGAGATGGAGACAGATAGACTGATACAAATACAAACAGAGACATAGACACAGACAGACAAAGAAAGACTCAGACAGAGAGACAGACAGACAGCGACACACAGCCAGAGACTGGGAGAGAGACAGAGAGATAGTTACTGTCCCGGGCAACGCCCAGATACTACAGCTGGTTATCTTATATATGTGTCCCTGCTGTGTACTGTGTAATGTACAGTTAGGTCCAGAAATATTTGGACAGTGACACAAGTTTTGTTATTTTAGCTGTTTACAAAAACATGTTCAGAAATACAATTATATATATAATATGGGCTGAAAGTGCACACTCCCAGCTGCAATATGAGAGTTTTCACATCCAAATGGAGAAAGGGTTTAGGATTCATAGCTCTGTAATGCATAGCCTCCTCTTTTTCAAGGGTCCAAAAGTAATTGGACAAGGGACTCTAAGGGCTGCAATTAACTCTGAAGGCGTCTCCCTCATTAACCTGTAATCAATGAAGTAGTTAAAAGGTCTGGGGTTGATTACAGGTGTGTGGTTTTGCATGTGGAAGCTGTTGCTGTGACCAGACAACATGCGGTCTAAGGAACTCTCAATTGAGGTGAAGCAGAACATCCTGAGGCTGAAAAAAAAGAAAAATCCATCAGAGAGATAGCAGAAATGCTTGGAGTAGCAATATCAACAGTCGGGTACATTCTGAGAAAAAAGGAATTGACTGGTGAGCTTGGGAACTCAAAAAGGCCTGGGCGTCCACGGATGACAACAGTGGTGGATGATCGCTGCATACTTTCTTTGGTGAAGAAGAACCCGTTCACAACATCAACTGAAGTCCAGAACACTCTCAGTGAAGTAGGTGTATCTGTCTCTAAGTCAACAGTAAAGAGAAGACTCCATGAAAGTAAATACAAAGGGTTCACATCTAGATGCAAACCATTCATCAATTCCAAAAATAGACAGGCCAGACTTAAATTTGCTGAAAAACACCTCATGAAGCCAGCTCAGTTCTGGAAAAGTATTCTATGGACAGATGAGACCAAGATCAACCTGTACCAGAATGATGGGAAGAAAAAAGTTTGGAGAAGAAAGGGAACGGCACATGATCCAAGGCACACCACATCCTCTGTAAAACATGGTGGAGGCAACGTGATGGCATGGGCATGCATGGCTTTCAATGGCACTGGGTTACTTGTGTTTATTGATGACATAACAGCAGACAAGAGTAGCCGGATGAATTCTGAAGTGTACCGGGATATACTTTCAGCCCAGATTCAGCCAAATGCCGCAAAGTTGATCGGACGGCACTTCATAGTACAGATGGACAATGACCCCAAGCATACAGCCAAAGCTACCCAGGAGTTCATGAGTGCAAAAAAGTGGAACATTCTGCAATGGCCAAGTCAATCACCAGATCTTAACCCAATTGAGCATGCATTTCACTTGCTCAAATCCAGACTTAAGACGGAAAGACCCACAAACAAGCAAGACCTGAAGGTTGCGGCTGTAAAGGCCTGGCAAAGCATTAAGAAGGAGGAAACCCAGCGTTTGGTGATGTCCATGGGTTCCAGACTTAAGGCAGTGATTGCCTCCAAAGGATTCGCAACAAAATATTGAAAATAAAAATTTTTTTTTTGTTTGGTTTATTTGTCCAATTACTTTTGACCTCCTAAAATGTGGAGTGTTTGTAAAGAAATGTGTACAATTCCTACAATTTCTATCAGATATTTTTGTTCAAACCTTCAAATTAAACGTTACAATCTGCACTTGAATTCTGTTGTAGAGGTTTCATTTCAAATCCAATGTGGTGGCATGCAGAGCCCAACTCGCGAAAATTGTGTCACTGTCCAAATGTTTCTGGACCTAACTGTATGTGTCTGGCCATACAGGGACATGGTCAAATCATATCACATGTGGTGGTTAAAGGGGTTGTCCACTACTTGGACAACCCCTTCTCATTGCGCATGTGTGTCCCCATAACAATAAGAAAGCCTCTACTCACTTCCGGTGCTGGCGGGGTTCTAGCAGTGTTGGAAATCGTGTTCCCAAATCCTACAGGGGTGAAATTGTTATGACACCCGAGCCCCATGACCAATCAGCACCGCCTTCCTTCTCCCTGTCTTCAAACAGTTAAGTAATCAACAGGAAGTGAGCGCTGCAGCTGCCACGCCCTTCCTGTTAATTTCTTAATCATATGAAGGTGAGGAGAAGGAAGCTGGCACTAATTGCAGTACGACCCCCCTATTATAAAAATGTCACGTGCGCCCCGAGAACACAAGTTTCGACATCGATGGAACCACGTCGGCACCGGAGGTGAGTATAGGCTTTGTTATTTTTATGCAGCGAAGATGGGTACTGAGAAGGGATTGTCCAAGTAGTGGACATCCCCTTTAACACTGTTGCTTTGCAGCGCTAGAGCACTGGGGTCATATCCCGACAAGGACAGTATCTGCAAGGAGTTCTTGCATGGTCTTCCCGTGTTTGCGTGGGGTTCCTCCTATACTCCAAAGACATAGTGATATGTAATTTAGATTGTGAGCCCCAATGGGGACAGTAATGATGGTCTGTAAAGTGCTGCAGAATATGATGACGCTATATAAGTGAGTATAATAAATTTATTACAATATCACCTTACTAAAAAAATCAAAACATAAATGAATTGGGGACTGTTAAGGTTTTCCCTAGCATGTTGTGATATTGTATGCCATTGGAAAAAAAAACTATAGGAACCCTATATTGACCATAAACACAGACTTTTGCATAGATCATGAGAAATACCTCTCTTTGGCAATGACCCTCTAAATTAGGCAATGCCCCTCTGAATTTTGGCAATGCCCCTCTGAATTTGGCAATGTGAAAAATCATTACCATCAATAATTCTTCAAATGAATTACCAGTGATTGTTTTAGTAGAGCTGTAGATAAAGAGTAGATTTAATGGGCCCTTCAAGGTCAAGGTACAACCCTGTGGTGGTCCCTCCGGGTCTCCTACCATGCAGCATTGGCTTATTAACCATTAATGTTCAGAAATATTTTCTTTAGCTTTAACCAAATCACCAAGGAAAAGTAAATGTATGTCATTAGCCATTTAGTCTAAACATAAAGCAGCAAAGAAATAATCCCGACTTCTACAGAATCTCACAGATAATAGGATCGCCAATGGCTCTGCAATTAAAACAAATGGCGATGATGTTGCATTTCCCTTCATTCAAATTAAGGAGAGGATGAAAGAAGCCATCAGATTAAACAACTGCCGCGAGGCAACCTACATGGATCAGGTCCAGCAAGGAAAATTGGAAATAGAAATTTATTGCCCTGCTGACAATAAAAGGGGGAAAAATATAACACAAAGCTGATTGAAAAGATCCCTGCAGGACAAAGTGATTTTAATCTTAGTTTTTCCACTTATTATAACACATTGCTGCTGGTAAGTGGATCTGCACATACTTATGTTTAGCATACGTATTTGCTTGCATACACTGTGTGCAGAATTATTAGGCAAGTTGTATTTTAGAGGATTTTTTTTATTATTGATCAACAACTATGTTCTCAATTAACCCAAAAGACTCATAAATATCAAAGCTGAATATTTTTGGAAGTTAAAGTGGGTTTTTTTTTAGATTTGGCTATCTTAGGAGGATATCTGTTTGTGCAGGTGACTATTACTATGCATAATTATTAGGCAACTTAATAAAAAACAAATATATTACCATCTCACTTGTTTATTTTCTCGAGGTAAACCAATATAACTGCACAATATTTATAAATAAACATTTCTAACATGCAAAAACAAAACCCCCAAAAAATTAGTGACCAATATAGCCACCTTTCTTTATGATAACACTCGACCGCCTACCATCCATAGATTCTGTCAGTTGCTTGATCTGTTTACGATCAACATTGCGTGCAGCAGCCACCACAGCCTGCAGACACTGTTCCGAGAGGTGTACTGTTTTCCCTCCCTGTAGATCTTATGTTTTATGAGGGACCACAGGTTCTCTATGGGGTTCAGATCAGGTGAACAAGGGGGCCATGTCATTATTTTTCCATCTTTTAGACCTTTACTGGCCAGCCACGCTGTGGAGTAGTTGGATGCATGTGATGGAGCATTGCACTGCATGAAAAGAAGGATTTTTGTGTACTCACCGTAAAATCTCTTTCTCTGAGTCTTCATTGGGGGACACAGGACCATGGGTTATGCTGCTGTCACTAGGAGGCTGACACTAAGTAGACAGAAAAAGTTAGCTCCTCCCCAGCAGTATACATCCCGAGCCGAAGGCGGACTCAAATCAGTTTAGTGCACAAGCAGTAGGAGGAGAACCAAAACAACCATAGATAAGACAAGGTAAAATTTATAACCAATTAGCCGTGCGACAAGTGGCCTGGGAATATGGACCACTGAGTCAATAGACAGGTAATATGTAACAAAAAACACAAGCAGGGTGGGTGCTGTGTCCCCCAATGAAGACTCAGAGAAAGAGATTTTATGGTGAGTACACAAAAATCCTTCTATCGTTTCATTGGGGGACTCAATGAGCCGCAGGACGCTGGTAAGATCTGTTCATCGTTCCCGGGGTGTCACAAACTGCGATGTGTGCTACCCCGGGTACGATGAACAATCTAACATTATACACAGGAGCTCTGTATATAGTGTATAGGTAATACAGTGCTCACCACTGACATTATATACAGGAGCTCTGTATATAGTGTATAGGTAATACAGTGCTCACCAGTGACATTATACACAGGAGCTCTGTATACAGTGTACAGTATAGTGTGTGTACATGTAATACACTGACTTACCAGTGACGTTTCTAGCTGACTTTATTCATCTTCGCTTTTTCTCTTCATCTGGCACTGACCGCCATCACTTCTTCCTGCCATGACGCGACTCTTCAGAAAATTACAGTCACCTATAACCGATCACTCCCAGAGCACATTCCTCACTATTTCCCCAATTTCTACACCACGTCAGACTCTTGTTCCCCCATTGGAGACAGTATCCTCAAAATTAACTTAGATTTCATCAGTAATAATGTCCCCTAATTTGCCCCTACAGTAATTATGCCCCAAGTGCCACCATAAACTAATAATGTACGTCCCTCATTCTGGCCCCATATAGTAATTATGTCCCTCCTCCTGGCCCCTTTTATTTAATAATGTCTGGGGAAACAAGTGGAATGAGAAGGGGTTCTTTATTGCTTCCAGCACAAAATATCCCCCCACAATGCTCCTCTCCAAAATAGCCCCACAAAGTGCCCCTTTCCAAAATGTCCCCCCAAAAATTGCCCTTTCTATAATATCTCCCCCAACTACATCCCTGTATAAATTCAACCCCTCCTCATTATACTATGCTGCCTTCCACAATCTTTGATGCCTCATAATGTCCCCCATTGCCCTATAATGTCCCAATTTCTTTCATAACGTCCCCCACTAACCTATAATACCCCAATTTGCTTCATAGTGACCCCCACTGCCCTATAATGTCCCCCACTGCCTTATAATGTCCACCACTGCCTTATAATGTCCCCCACTACCCTATAATGTCCCCCACTACCCTATAATGTCTTCCACTGCCCTATAATGTCCCCCACTGCCCTATAATGTCCCCTCTGCACTATAATGTCCCCCACTGTCCTATAATGTCCCCCACTGCCTTAGAATGTCCCCCTCTGCCTTATAATGTCCCCCACTGCCCTATAATGTCCCCTCTGCACTATAATGTCCCGCACTGCCCTATTATGTTCCCCACTGCATTATAATGTCCCCCACTGCCCTATTATGTTCCCCACTGACCCATAATTTCCTCCATAAAGTCCCCCACCGCTTCTTAATGCCCCTTGTAAAATAACACTGCTCCTCCCCCACCTGCAGCCCCTCATATAAAAGTACATCTTCGGCTCCTGTGGAGCGCTTACCTGTGCCTGCGCAACCTCCTCTTCATCCCTGCAGCTGCGGCCCGGTGATGATGAAGTCAGTGCAGGACTGAGGCGCGCTCCTCTGCAGCCCCGGCGATGACGGTACATCGCGGTGCGGGGCTGAGCAGCACTGCTTTGCCTCCTGTCACCGGCCACACTGTACAAATGTATGCGCGCCTGAAAAACGCGCATACATCTGAATACCGGCGCAGTCGGTGCAGGCCTGGGGACTCCCACAGTGCACCACTAGGACTTTTGGTGAGTCACATGACACATGTGATGTCACTAAAGGTCCTGCAACTGCAAAAACTTCAGTGATCGTACAAAACTTGTACGATCACTGAAGTTTACGATTGAAAGGTTAGGTTCTGGGGCCCACTCAGGCCTGTGATGCCCTGTGGCCTGGGAGCTGCCTGAGGGCACTGTCGCGGGCGGGGAGGAGGGTGTCAGCACACTACGCTCACCCCTTCTGCTCGGGTCCGGCGGCTGCTGCTCAGTGGTGGCTCGAGCTGTGGGCCGGATCTCGGGGGTTTCTCGAGCGGCACTCCTCGCCCGTGAGTAAAAGGGGGTTGTTGGGTGTGGGAATTGTTTATTGTCCGTGACGCCACCCACGGTTGTGGTGATTTCACCACCGCTGCTCAATATGGGGATCCCGGGGATGGTGATGCGGAGCAGCCAGGTGTTGTGTTGCCCGGGTGTGGGTAGCGGTTGGTGATCCCGGGGCCCGATGATGGTTTGGGAGGTGCAGGGCCTGGTGGGCGCAGGGACGCCAGGCAGCGCTGTGCCTTGCGGCACTGTGGTACTCACTCAGCCTGAGACGTTTACACAGTTTTACGGTAAACCATACGGCTGGAAAGACGGTTCCCACGGACGGCTGCACTTGCTCTCCCAGTAGGTGACGGTGATGTCCCTTTTCCTTGCACCTTTGTTTCTGTGTTGGTAGCGATGGGTTCCCACCGGTAACCCGCTCCCCGGCTTCAAGCTGGACCGGAGGAGCTCTGCTCTTTGCCCGCAGGCGCTGGCCCTGAGAAACTGGTGCCTTGGCGGTCGCGGTGTCTCTCCTACACTGGTTGGGCTGTTGCCTTCAATCGGGACTTGGTTGTTGGGGGATCTACGTCCCCTTCACTGACGGATTCGGCAAATTATGGCGACTCCTAGCCTTGCCGGGGTCCGAGAGGCCCCTGCCCTGGTGCTGACTGTCCTTCGGAACACTGCTCCAGACCGCCGGGCCACTACCCGTCCGCGGTCCTTCCAGGAACTTCCAAACGGTCCCCCTCCAGACAGTCACCGCCGTTGCTGACCTTGCTGACCTGTCCTGCACACAGCTGGACTACTTCAGGCTTTCTCTCTGTCACCACTCTTGCTTTCCTCCTTTACCACTTTACTTCCTTCTACTTTCACTTCCTTAACTCCTCTTAGCTGTTTACTCAAGCCCTGCCTGGGCTACTCTCCTGTTACTCCTTCATGTCCCTCTCTGGACTCAACTGCCTGGTTTCTCCCACCTCCAGAGCTGTGTCCTCCTCGGTGGGCGGAGCCAACCGCCTGGCCCACCCCCTGGTGTGAATCATCAGCCTCTGGAGGAAGGCAACAAGGATTTTTGGTTAGCTTTGGTGTTCCTAACTGGGATGTAGGGTGTGGTGGTGTGTGACCTGTGTCCCCTGGCTTGCCCAGGGCGACACATTCCCCCTTAGCAAAATACAGACCGTCCGCGGGCTGCCGTCCAACACCGGATTTATTTTTCTGTAAAAGATAACATGGTAAAATAACATATGTACATTTTTAATGAATCTTCCCATAACGGGAGGCACATTTCCTTAACGTTGCATAACGGTTCACGGTTACGGTTTTCCGCTCTCTCCCACCCAAGCAACCTGGCCCTGATGCTGCCCCTAAAGCCCAGGCAGCACCCCTTGACCCACAGTCCAGCACACGGTACCCGAGCGGGATCTGTCCTTTCCCTCCAGAGGGTAGCCACCGGTTCCTTTGGTGGCTGGGCCCCAGCCTGCTCCGCTGAGGGCCCTCCCTCCAACCTGCCTCTCCGGAGGCGGCATTGCGGAAAACGGTAACGGTAAACAACTTATTTACAAGCCACTAACGTTTGTGGTTGCCCTGCAAGTTCACGGGCTTGTCCATGGAAAGTCCTCCATGCAAAACGTTTAAACAGTCCCCACTGGGACAACGGTGCCGGCTCCAGCCGGTTGCAAATCACTCAGTTAATCAGGTGGGGTACTCGGTATCATTTTCATCATTAGCAGAACTTTCAAACTTTTTAAACAACAGTTCACACAAACTTCTGGTGGTCCCAATGGGGACTGGACAACGGTGCTCCGCTGCCCTACTCCAGGCCTTCAGCTTCATCCGAGGGAGGGGGTGCCGGACTCACTCGGCTTTCCTGGCTGCCCCGCAGCTTCACATCCAGGGCAAACCACCCCCTCTCTCCGCAGTGTCGGGTGTACTGAACAATGTCTCCCGGCATCAGGTTGCGGCCGGGATGCTCCTCAGGCATTTGGGCATTCACATCCCGCCGGGCTACAAACACTTCGGCCTCCAGGCCCGGCTCGTAGATGAACCCGTAGCCCCGGCGGACATCAAACCGCCTCACCTGCCCCTCGTACAGCGGGCCCCGGACACGGAACGTGGCCTGGCGGAGATTCTCCTTCTCCCGGATAGCTCGGGCCACCAGCTCGGCCTTCTTCCATTCCCTCTCAGCGATCTCCAGGCCCAGCAGTACCGGCTCCCTATCCCAATACGGCGCTGCTGCCAGCGCCGGCGCACGGGTCGGGCCCCGCAGGACATTCTGGACGTTGCCCACTGTCAGGAATCTAGGCGGCGTGTCCCGCGGTGTCTTGGCCTTGGGCGCTGCCTTGCAGCAACAACCCGGTGCTACCTCAGCCGAGGTGTGGGAGATGGGCATAGGGGCTTTCCGCTGCTGGGCCTTCGGCTCGGAGCGGGTCATCGGCTCCGGCTCGGGGGATTTTTCAGGGGATGCCTCCGGTTCAACCTTTGGAATCTTCCACGGTAACACCTCCGGTTTACTGCGGGCTCCGGCTACAGGTCGGTCCGCCTGGGCGGGGACGCTGGGTATTGCTACCGGTTGCGGTGGTAGCAGGCCTAGTGGCGGGGTCACGGCCTCCGAGACGGGTGGCAAGGGAGGCAACGGGGGGAGAGGGCTTGGACCAGGCCCCGCAGCCGCGATGACCGGCCCTTCCAGGGCATCGGGACGTGGGTCACTCACCCTCCCTTTCTCCGCTTCCTCCTCGCGTCTCCGCACAGTGGCTATAACGTCCGCCATGTCGGTCTCCCACTCCTCCATGAGGAGCTGCATCCTGACCTGCAGCCTTTGGTAGAGCTGCGCGGTCCGGATCTCCACCCACGCCGCGGTTCCAGGCGCGGGGGCTACGGTGTCGCGGGACGGCATCCACATGATGGCTTCTTCTTCCAGGAACGGTATGTCTGCAGAGTCCTGGCGTCCCTGCTTTTATAGCTGCAGCTACATGCGTCCAGCCGCCATCGCATCCCCCTTAGCTCTTTCCGGCCCCTCCTCTCTTGGGGCGGGGTTTTGGCCTTCGTGCCTCTACTACTCGAGAAGACGCTCGAGCGGGAACTTTTCGCGCCAAAGATGGCGGCTTCTGAAATTTTTCTGCCGGATACCTCCGGCGGTAACAAGGCGCACCTCTACCAGACGGCAGAGCGGTAAGATCCTGTTCGTGACGCCAAGTTGTCGCGGGCGGGGAGGAGGGTGTCAGCACACTACGCTCACCCCTTCTGCTCGGGTCCGGCGGATGCTGCTCAGTGGTGGCTCGAGCTGTGGGCCGGATCCCGGGGGTTTCTCGAGCGGCACTCCTCGCCTGTGAGTGAAAGGGGGTTGTTGGTTGTGGGAATTGTTTATTGTCCGTGACGCCACCCACGGTTGTGGTGATTTCACCACCGCTGCTCAATATGGGGATCCCGGGGATGGTGATGCGGAGCAGCCAGGTGCTGTGTTGCCCCTCCGTGGGTAGGGGTTGGTGATCCCGGGGCCCGATGATGGTTTGGGAGGTGCAGGGCCTGGTGGGCGCAGGGACGCGGGGCAGCGCTGTGCCTTGCGGCACTGTGGTACTCACTCAGCCTGAGACGTTGACACAGTTTTACGGTAAACCATACGGCTGGAAAGACGGTTCCCACGGACGGCTGCACTTGCTCTCCCAGTAGGTGACGGTGATGTCCCTTTTCCTTGCACCTTTGTTTCTGTGTTGGTAGCGATGGGTTCCCACCGGTAACCCGCTCCCCGGCTTCAAGCTGGACCGGAGGAGCTCTGCTCTTTGACCGCAGGCGCTGGCCCTGAGAAACTGGTGCCTTGGCGGTGGCTCTCCTACACTGGTTGGGCTGTTGCCTTCAATCGGGACTTGGTTGTTGGGGGATCTACGTCCCCTTCACTGACGGATTCGGCAAATTATGGCGACTCCTAGCCTTGCCGGGGTCCGAGAGGCCCCTGCCCTGGTGCTGACTGTCCTTCGGAACACTGCTCCAGACCGCCGGGCCACTACCCGTCCGCGGTCCTTCCAGGAACTTCCAAACGGTCCCCCTCCAGACAGTCACCGCCGTTGCTGACCTTGCTGACCTGTCCTGCACACAGCTGGACTACTTCAGGCTTTCTCTCTGTCACCACTCTTGCTTTCCTCCTTTACCACTTTACTTCCTTCTACTTTCACTTCCTTAACTCCTCTTAGCTGTTTACTCAAGCCCTGCCTGGGCTACTCTCCTGTTACTCCTTCATGTCCCTCTCTGGACTCAACTGCCTGGTTTCTCCCGCCTCCAGAGCTGTGTCCTCCTCGGTGGGCGGAGCCAACCGCCTGGCCCACCCCCTGGTGTGAATCATCAGCCTCTGGAGGAAGGCAACAAGGATTTTTGGTTACCTTTGGTGTTCGTAACTGGGATGTAGGGTGTGGTGGTGTGTGACCTGTGTCCCCTGGCTTGCCCAGGGCGACACAGCACCATACTGGGGGGGCAAATGCACTACAGGCCCCTAGCAGCAGGACAGATGGGATGGTGGAGGCGGCTGGAGCACTGTCTGCGGACCCCTGGCCTGGGGCTGGCCACAGGCAGGTGACTGGTAAGGTAAAGAGCCCCAATGCACACCCCCCCCCCCCCGGGGCCCCTGCTTGCTCCCCTTGGCACCCGCACATTCCTCCCCCAGGGCCCCCGCCTGCTCCCCTGGGCCCTCGCAACCCCCCTGGGGCCCCTGCTCACCCCCCTGGGCCCCCGCCTTCTATACTCACGTGCTGCTGCTCCTGCAGCCTGGCCTGGGGGAACGCCGAGTTCGTCCTCCGCAGTGCGATGTTGCCAGCACCTGCACAAGAAGGAAGCAGTCATCGCTCTGAGACTGCCTCCTCCTGCAGTGTCGCTACTTAGATGAGTCAGAGCGGCACTGACAGTGACAGCACGCAAAGCTGGAGATCGCTCTCCCTGCTTGCCGCTGCAGAGGGAATGGGATTGTCACTAATCATATCGGCAATGTGCAGATATGATTAGTGAAATTACCGGCCGGGGGGGCTCTCACACATATACATAGGGGCCCAGGGGGTGTGGGGGGTGGGGCCTAAAGGGCGTGGCCATCAATAGCAGGGGCCCACCGGGGATTCTCCCGACCTCCTGGTGGGCCAGTCCGCCCCTGAGCACGGCTGCTGGCACGGGGGCGTCACAAGTTCCTGCAGAGATTTTTGGCTCTCTAAAAATCTTCTTTTTTTCCCATAAAACTCATTAAAAATGCTGCATTAAACCACAGCAAAAATGCAAGGTGTGAATAAAGCCTTAAAGGGAACCTGCCAGGTGCAGTATGCACCCAGAACCACAAGCAGTTCTGGGTGCATATGGCTAATCCGTGCCTAACAGTCCCTGTATACACTAGCATAGATTAAGAGATCTTTAGAAAAAGTACTTCTAAAGATCTTATATCATATGCTAAGGTGTGTGGGAACTAGTCGCAAGGGCGTTAGTTCCTGCGCTCGTTCCGCCCTCTTAGCATGGCAGTACGCCTACAGGGATGTGCTAACAAGCTATTCAATACAGCGTCACCAGCTATGTTCGCACTAGACTGCTCTGAAGACGGGACACGTACACCTGGCTTCATACTGCGCATGACTGGAAGTGCCAGGCATTTAGATCAGCGTTCACAGCGAACACATGTACTTGTGTCACCACTGATGACGCTGAATTGAATAGCATATTAGCACTCCTCTGTGGGCATGCTGCCATGCTAAGAGGGTGGAATGAGTGCAGGAACTAACGCACTTGTGACTAGTCCATGCGCTCATTAGCATATCATAAAGGATCTTTAGAAATACTTTTCTAAATACCTCTTTATCTATGCTAGTGTATACAGGGACGGTTAGGCAGGGATTAACAATATGCACCCAGAACTGCTTGTGGTTCTGGGTGCTTATTCCACTTGACAGGTTCCCTAGCTGGGCCATAGCTCACCGAATTTAAACGTCACACATGACTACAGTAGATAACATATTTGAGGGAGAAATTAAACTACACCTCCGATAGTCACCGGTAAATGTAATTTTAACATTTTACTACTTTATCTTGGCATGTGTTATGTGTGATATGGTCAGACACATCTTGTTAAAATTATGAAGGAGGGACTCACAACCTCACAAATAGGGATGAGGAGATCCGTGAAAGTTTGGGTTTGTACGGACTTTAGTTAAAAATTTGGTTCCGGATCCAGACTTTATCCGAGCTTGACCCCGGACTCTGACTCCCATGTAACAATGGGGACCTCAACTTTGGTGCTGTAAAATGGTCATAATAAGAAATAGGGGGCTGAAAAATGAAGCAAAATGGGGGTAAGAGCAGAACATTTACCTTGCAAACAAATGTGGATAGGGAATAAATTAAAAAAAAAAACATTATGTGGGGGTCCCCCTTTTTTTGATAACCAGCCAAGGTAAAGCAGACAGGATTGAAGTCAGCTGTGAATTGACAGCTGGCATCAAGTCCAGGGGTTAGTATGAATATAGCCATCTGCCAGACACCCCCCCCTTACTAACCTGGTAAGTATAGAGTTAAACAAACACACACACACACACACACACACACACACACACACTGGAAAAAAAAATAATTTATTTGAATAAAGACTCCCCCATAGTCCCTCATTCACCAATTTATTCATTTAAAAAATCTTTGAAGTTCCGACATAATACAATTGGGGAATAAAGACTCTTCCACAGTCCCTTATTCACCAATTTATGAATTAAAAAGAAATCCTCAAAGTTCTCACTTAATCCAATGGATTCATATCCCACAATGTCAAGTGTTTAGTTTTAATTAATAAATTGGTAAATGAGGGATTGTGGGGGGAGTCTTTATTAAAATAAACTTTTTGTTCCAGTGAGTAATTGTGTGTTTTTTAATTGTATACTTACCGGGTTAGTAAGACACCTCTCCATTACTAACCCCTGGGCTTGATGCCAGCTGTCAATACACAGCTGACGTTAACCCTCAAAGTATTACCCCCATTGCCACCACACCAGGGCAATTGTGATGAGCCAGGCAAAGGTGCCAGGATTTCACTACATAAAATACTGCTAAAATAGAAATTATTAGAGAATAGATCTTATAACCACCAGCAGGTCTGAAAGACTAGAATCCATGCATACATTTCTCTAATACACTATTCCTTCTCCAGCAGCTCTCCTTACATAATTTCCGGGGTAGATTGCTGAGCATGGCGTCACTGGGTCTTATATAAACTTGATGACGTGATGCAGCCGGCCAATTGCCGTAATGCCAGTAGCCAACTTAGCTATGGCATTACTGTGATTTACAGGCAATCCCAGCATGTTTATTGGCTGAAAAACAGCAGTGACATATGCATGGCGGGAATTTAAGCTTGGTGCCCGAGCACAAGCATACTCAATTGAGTACTGAGCAACCCGATGCTTGATCGACTAATGAGCAGTGCTGAGCACGCACACTAATCACTAATATTTAATATATTAAATTGCACTTATAAGTAAAAACTCCATTTTTTTGCTGTGTTCCCGATGCCCCCTCTATAGTCTGATACCAGTAAATAATATCCTGAGTGACCAATATTTCTCCGGAAGTCACCTAGTTAGTAAATTGAGTCAACCTGTGTGCAATGTGTTATCACTATAACCACAGCTGTTGTTTGAAGGCCTCACAGGTTTGTTTGGGAACATCAGAGGTCAACCAATATCATGAAAACCAAGGAACATACAAGACAGGTCAGGGATAAAGTTGTGGAGAATAGTACAGCAGGGTAAGGCTATAAAAAAATAACCCAAGCATTTCACGGAGCACTGTTCAATGCATTGTCCAAAAATAAGAGAATGGCACAACTGCAAACCTACCAAGACATGGCCATCCCCCTAAACTGACATCCAAAGCAAAGAGACCACTAGTTAGAGAAGCAACTCAATGAGTTTGTTGTTTTCCAGTTTGGTGAAGTCATTACCCATGCACTGCTATAACGCTGTCAGACTGATGTCAAGCTGATCAATGAGGATGAAGCTGGAGATCTCCTCATCAAGCACAACATGGGTTAAAATATTTCTTCACACATCACAGCTGGATGCTGTTTGAGGTATGTGTGATACAGCTCTTGTGAGTTGAAACACAGGTTTCGGGAGCTGTATATCTTCAGCATGCAGCCCATACTGACACATAACTAGGACTAGCTGCAGCTTGAATAACATAAGGAACTACATCAGCACATGACTCAGAAGAGGAGCAAAATGGCAGTGAACAATGGAGAAGATGGTGATTGGTGAGTATATTAACGCATTGACATTACTGTGCACTAACACTTATTTCTTTAACTGAGATCAACATGGTATTTCTTTACCATCAACATGGCATTTTTTTTCCCAAACCAAACATCAGATTTTATCACTAAGCTTACCCATTATCTAGACCCTGACAAATACTATGTACACTACAGTTCAAGAGTTTGGGGTCACCCAGACAATTTTGCCTTTTTCATAAAAAATCATACTTTTATTTATCAAATGAGTTGCATAATGAATAGAGAATATCGTCCAGACAGTGACGAGGTTAGAAATAATGATTTTTACTTGAAATAATAATTTTCTCCTTCACATTTTGCTTTCGGCACAGAATGTTCCTTTGCAGCAGTTACAGCTTTGCAGACCTTTGCCATTCTAGCTGTTAATTTGCTGAGGTAATCTGGAGATATTTCACCCCATGCTCCCCCCCCACAAGTTGGATTGGCTTGATGGGCACTTTTTGCACCATACGGTCAAGCTGCTCCCACAACAGCTCTATAGGGTTGAGATCTGGTGCCTGGGCTGCCACTCCATTACAGATAGAATACCAGCTGCCTGCTTCTGCCCTAAATAGTTCATGCATATTTTGGAGTTGTGCTTTGGGTCATTGTCCTGTTGTAGGATGAAATTGGCTCCAATCAAGCGCTGTCCACAGGGTATGGCATGGTGTTGCAAAATGGGGTGATAGCCTTCCTTATTCAAAATCCGTTTTACCTTGTACAAATCTCCCACTTTACGAGCACCGAAGCAACCCCAGACCATCACATTACCTCCACCATGCTTGACAGATGGCGTCAGACACTCTTCCAGCATCTTTTCAGTAGTTCTGCGTCTCACAAATGTTCTTCTGTGTGATCCCAACACCTCAAACTTCCATTCGTCAGTCCATAACACTTTTTTCCAATCTTCCACTGTCTAATGTCGGTGTTCTTTTGCCCATATTAATCTTTTCCTTTTATTTGCCAGTCTCAGATATGGCTTTTTCTTTGCCACTCTGCCCTGAAGGCCAGCATCCCGGAGTCGCGTCTCCACTGTAGATGTTGACACTGATGCTTTGCGGGTACTATTTAATGAAGATGCCAGTTGAACACTGTGAGGCGTCAATTTCTCAAACTAGAGACTTGTCTTGTTGCTCAGTTGTGCAGTGCAGCCTCCCACTTCTCTTTTTACTCTGGTTAGAGCCTGTTTGTGCTCTCCTCTGAAGGGAGTAGTACACACCGTTGTAGGAAATCTTCGGTTTCTTGGCAATTTCTCGCACGGAATATCCTTCATGTCTAAGAACAAGAATAGACTGTCGAGTTTCACATGAAAGTTCTCTTTTTCAGCCATTTTGAGAGTTTAATGGAACCAACAAATGTAATGCTCCAGATTCTTAACTAGCTCAAAAGGAAGGTCAGTTTTATAGCTTCTCTAATCAGCAAAACTGTTTTCAGCTGTGCTAACATACTTGCACAAGGGTTTTCAAGGGATTTATAAACATCCATTAGCCTTCTGCAGCACAAAAATAAAGAAAAAGTCCTGCACCACCAAGCGTTACCTTGAAAGGGTGTCACACAAACATGAGAATCAGCTCAGGCACTCCGTGATCCCGGCTCAGAGGTGCATGTCCGGTCAGATAAAGAATTCCATATGCAGTCCATAGAAGGGATGAGACCGCACTTTCCAAAGTATGCCAAATGATCTTCTTTATTAAATTACAGGTGCATGGTAAAAAGCAGGAGAGGAGCTAGGTGCAGGCCCCGTCCAGGACGAAGGCCGTTTCGCGTCTAATTACGCATCGACAGGTCCATCACACGAAACAACCTTCGTCCTGGAGGGGGCCTGCACCTAGCTCCTCTCCTGCTTTTTACCATGCACCTGTAATTTAATAAAGAAGATCATTTGGCATACTTTGGAGAGTGCGGTCTCATCCCTTCTATGGAATCCATTAGCCTTCTAACACAGTTAGAAAACACAATGTACCATTAGAATACTGGCGTGGTGGTTGCTGGAAATGGGCCTCTATACACTTATGTAGATATTGCATCACAAACCAGACGTTTGCAGCTAGAATAGTCATTTACCGCATTAACAATGTATAGACTGTATCTCTGCTTAATTTAATGTTAGCTTCATTGAAAAAAAATGTGCTTTTCTTTCAAAAATAAGGAAATATCTAAGTGACCCCAAACTTTTGAACTGTAGTGTAAATATAACTAAATTTCATCATAAAATTAAATGACCATGGTTAATAAAATAAAAAACTGACATGAGAACCTCCTCTAAGTTTACTATCTGAACTCTGGAAATTCGGGATATTCCCATCAGTGCTCCAGACACCTACCTCTCTTATTCCATTTGTGCTTGGCCCCTGAAGCTCCGGTGGGTTACAACTCCTCCAATGGAAGCTGAGCCGGTGCCATATAACACAAGGTAATGAAAAGCAGCACGTGAAAATCCTGACAGTAAGGAAATGAGAAAATCCTCTAACAGATTGGGAGAATACAGATCTATCCTGAGGGAAGAGATACAATCACATTATAGACTCACTGAAGTGAAAGGGTAAATTATTTAAAGTCATATTTAGAAGCAGGAATTTTAATTAAGCTTTCCAGTGACGACTCCTATGACTTTGGTGGATCACAAAGGCTATATGTAGCTGGCAAGGCAAGTCCTGACATACGAGAACTGCTATACAGTGTATCCAAGTAGGGGGCATTAAAGGGGCTTTTTTCTTTAGACAATGACTTTAAGAAAAATTCCTCAAAGATAATTTAATTGAAGGATAAATGTGGTGATGTGGAATGCCGTATTTTTCGGATTATAAGATGCACTTTTCCTTACAAAAATTTGGGAGGAAAATGAAGGGTGCATCTTAAAATCCGAATATAGCTTACCGGGAGGTGAATTGGTGGGGGGCTGTCTGTGCACCTGTGTGTGTGGGCGGCTAGTTGTTTATCCATGCGTGCGGGCTGCCGGGTGCCTGTTGCACCGGCGACCTCTCTGTGTGGGTGGGCGGGCGGGTCTGCTGTCTGCCACTCTGTGCTGCGGGGCAGGCAGGTGGCTGTGCGGCGGGTGTCCTAGTCTGTCTGCGGTCCCAGCTTCAAATAATGGCGCCGGGAGTCAGCACGTGTGCAGATGGAGCTCTTGGATGAGAGCTCCATCTGCATTTGTGCCGCTCTGGGAGCCATTTCTTTGAAGCATGGACCGCGGACAGACTGGGACACTAGCTTCAGCAGCCTGCTCCACCACAGAACTAGTGCAGCTTCCGTTGCCACCATTGACCTGCCACCACTGAACCGCCACCGCCGCTGCCAGCACAGCCTTTGCCTACTGTGACTCCGCTCCAACACCGTTGCCGCCCCCCTCCGGTAAGACAACAAAGTATAAGACGGAGTATAAGACGGACCCCGTTTTTTTTTTACCTTTTTTTATCTCTAAATTTGGTGTGCGTCTTATAATCCAGTGCGTCTTATAAAACGAAAAATATAGTATAGTATATCTGTGCCGCCCCCACGTCAGCAGCCGGGCTGCTTGGATCCGAATTGCCTAGAGGGGTTTTCGGACCAGGGGGTCGTGCGGACACACAAATAAAAAGGGGCGTAATATGTACAGGGGATGGTCTAGATACTTCGTGACGCCACCCACCGTGTGTGGTAATATGGAGTACCACCGCTGCTGTTGGGGAGCACTCGGGGGCGATGGAGCAGCAGCTCGGTGTTTAACCCCTCCATGGGTAGAGGTGGATGCCCTGGGGCTCAGTGTCCAGAACATGGGAGGTGATGGCTGCCGGTGGCGGTACGCCGGGCCAGATCGGAGGGTGTTGGTGTACTCACAATTAAATGATTGCACACAAGTCTGCTGGTAAACCAAAGTGTCAGTGGCCGGCTGCTGCCTCCTGGTGTATACGGTTCCCACACCCGGCTGGTGTACCAATGTCCCTTCCTCCGGCACTATGTACTTTTCTCCTCCTTTGGACAACCTCGTGTGGAACGGGGAAGTCCTCTCTCGGTTTTGTTTTTATTGGGAGATGTGACCGCAAAAACTGACCCTTGGGATCTCAGTGGGTTGTTGCGGATACCCTATCCCCTGCGTTGGGCTGCCGTTTCGCTCTATCTGGGCTAACACACTGGAACAACGTCTGGAACCTTGTCCCCGGCCTAGTTAATTAGAGAAGGGGCTTGCAACCGTCTTCTAACAAGGGTCCAGGTACCCCGCCTGTGCAAGGTTTCTGGACCGGATCTCTGCTGTCGGTACCGGCGGGCTCCAACCCTGCCCCAGTCCACTTTGGATTCCCCACGACCGGGCTCCCATCGCCTTTGGACACAGTCCATTGCTTGCCACCTAGCCAGTAGACCAGGGCCACTACCCTGGCTACCCTTCACTAGTCTCAGACTTCACTTCAACTTTACTTGAATTCTAATTTGAACTGACTGGTTCCCTTCCTCGGATCCTCAAGACCTCTAGGTGGGCGCTCCCAATCCGCCTGGTCCCACCCACTGGTTTGTCCTTCCTACCCTGAGGGGGGCGGCTAGGGTTTTGTGGCAGATGGTACCTGATGTGGGATGGTGTTGTGTGGGGTGTAGTGTTTCTCTGTGACCACCTGGTGGCGCCAGGGCGTCACATATCCACTAAATATCCAGTCTTCACATGTGATTTGATTAAAAGGAAAATTTATCTAGAATAACGTTCCAATTAAAATAGATAAAGATAAGATATAAAAGGAGTATATAGACCCCCTACGAAGATGAGAGAAAGCAAAAGGGTGCAGTATTTAAATCAAAATTCTGGCTCACAGCCATGGAGATTCTATACAAAGAATGTTGTAGATCAGTAATAAACAATTAATAAGTAAAACATAAATTATTAGTTTTCAAGGATATTTCTGGTGCACGAGACGAATATCTTATCTACAGATCATCTTACAATATCTGACGGCTCAGCATTGGTTTCTTTAAGCTTTTATAAAGCTGGTATATAAGACGTAACATAATATATTGGCAAATCATAGACCAGAATAGCTGTATTGATTATTTTCTTTATCGGTGGCAATAAGTATGTGACTGTTATTGTGCCCCTACAGGGAAATTGAAGCATTTCACAGGTTTTCTTGCAATCAACAATGCAGTAATGATTTTGCTCTTCCCGGATGGGACCAGGTGGGTTTTACTCCGGAGAGTTTTCTGAACCAGTTTTCATTACATTTTTCATATTTTACTCCTTTAAAAAAACAACTTTGCATGCACATACTTTTAGATTCTGTTCATTTAATTTATTTTAAAGGGAAATGCTATTTACTTGCAGATAATCCGCAGGTGAATAATGTTGCTATGCTGACCGGTCACCTTACTGAAAGAGCATCTTCCAGGAGAAAATGAAGTGACTTCCTCACAGGAGCTTTCAGTCATGGGGGTGTGCACGAAGCAGCTAAAGTCACTCCTCATTGCATCGCTATCTATACATGGGCAACCAATGGTTAAAATCTGGTGATGAGCGAGCACTACCATGCTCAGGTGCTCTGTACTCGTAACTAGTGATGAGCGGGCACTACCATGCTTAGGTGCTCAGTACTCGTAACTAGTGATGAGCGAGCACTACCATGCTCAGGTGCTCTGTACTCGTAACTAGTGATGAGCGGGCACTACCATGCTCGGGTGCTCAGTACTCGTAACTAGTGATGAGCGGGCACTACCATGCTCAGGTGCTCTGTACTCGTAACTAGTGATGAGCGGGCACTACCATGCTTAGGTGCTCAGTACTCGTAACTAGTGATGAGCGAGCACTACCATGCTCAGGTGCTCTGTACTCGTAACTAGTGATGAGCGAGCACTACCATGCTCAGGTGCTCTGTACTCGTAACTAGTGATGAGCGGGCACTACCATGCTTAGGTGCTCAGTACTCGTAACTAGTGATGAGCAGGCACTACCATGCTCGGGTGCTGAGTACTCATATCAAGTGATGAGTGGGCACTACCATGCTCGGGTGCTCGATACTCGTAACTAGTGATGAGCGGGCACTACCATGCTCAGGTGCTCCGTACTCGTAACTAGTGATGAGCGAGCACTACCATGCTCAGGTGCTCAGTACTCGTAACTAGTGATGAGCGAGCACTACCATGCTCAGGTGCTCTGTACTCGTAACTAGTGATGAACGGGCACTACCATGCTCAGATGCTCAGTACTCGTAACTAGTGATGAGCGGGCACTATCATGCTTAGATGCTCAGTCCTCGTAACTAGTGATGAGCGAGCACTACCCTGCTTAGATGCTCTGTACTCGTAACTAGTGATGAGCGAGCACTACCATGCTCGGGTACTCGGCACTCGTAACTAGTGATGAGCAGGCACTACCATGCTCGGGTACTCTGTACTCGTAACTAGTGATGAACGGGCACTACCATGCTCAGATGCTCGGTACTCATAACTATTGATGAGTGAACACTACCATGTTCGGGTGCTTGGTACTCATAAACAGTAGTTGGATGCTCAGCTGGGTGCCACTCGAGTACCCGAGTATAATGGAAATCAATGAGAATTTGAGGATTTTTCCGGGTAATCTTCCGGAAAAATGCTTCAGTTCCCCATTGACATCCATTATACTCGGGTACTCGATTCACGCCAATCTGAGAATCTAACTATTCTTTTCAAGTACCGAGCATGGTAGTGCTCCTCATCACTAGTTATCAAGCTATGACCTCATCACGCTGCTGCTATGGACAGCTCTGCAGCATAGAGATGGCAAGAATGCGGCTGGAAGTAATAAGTGCTCCAGTAGGAGCCAAATATTATATATATATATATATATATATATAGGAGGAAAAAGAGGGTTGGTGTTGCAATGAGGACACCTCAGGGGCACGGTGAGGTGTGTGCGTGTGTGTGTGTGTGTGTGTGGGGGGGGGGGGAATAGTATGCAGAGGGGCAATGTGGGACATATTTTGGAGCAGTGTAGGGTGTGGGGGACATTATGGAGCGATGCAGGGTGTAGGGAACATTATGGAGAGGTGCTGGGTGTTGGGGAACATTATGAAGTGGTGCAGGGTGTGGGGGACATTATGGATCGTTGCAGGGTGTGGGGGAAGATTATCAAGTGGTTCAGGGATGACATTATGGAGTGTTGTAGAGTGTGAGGGAACATTATAGAGTGGTGCAAGGTACATTCTGGAGCAGTGCAGGGTGTGAGGGGATGTTATAAAGAGGGGCAGTGTGTGTGGGGAATAATATGGAGTGGGGCTGTGTGAGGGAAACACTATGGAAAGGGGCAGCATGGGTGAGATTTCTCATCAATGTTGTGATTTCTGCATGGTTTGCAGCCTGATAATGGCTAGAAACAATAACAGTATCTCCTTACCATTATTAAAGGATATACTGGGGGTTGCAGGTTCATGTGATACAAGTGTATCATGGGAGTGATCTGAAACTGCAGTTGTTCACTGTACTAAGCTTGGATCTGAATTCATGTACTGCCAGTGGTTCGGACCAAGTAACAATCCATAATGTATTTCATGTTAAACTGAAAAATCACGGGGAGGATATTTGTTGAGTTTATACTAAAGAAAAAAATCATTGCAAGTTCAGTGTGTCATGGTAGTCTCTAAATCTTTGGAGACTAGTTATGGATGTGTGGAGCCCACCAGCAGCAGTCGCCCCAGGGACTTCACTCCACCTCCAGGGACGCCACAGGGTCTCCATGTGTTGAGGAACTTCTGGCTTCAGGTATGTCAGGTTCACTTGCATAGGAGTCGTGACGCCACTCTCTGTTTGCGGTCAGGGTGGTGACCGCCACTGCAGTTTAACGAGCGTCTGGGGCTGATGGTATCTGCAGTCTGGTGGTATGGCCTCCCGAGAGTGAGCCTGGCCCCAGGGGCTCGGGTGTGTGTGTGTGTGGAACCACAGGTCGCAGAATAACTCAAGCACAGTCCAAGGTGTCTTTTAACTTGTTTACTCACTTTCAGTTGGTGTTGTGAGGTAACCCGGGCGATGCTAAGATACACCAGGTGGGAGCCAGGTATCCTTCAGGCTGGTCTAAGGGTAACTGTTGGCTTGCCTTCCTAGCACTTCTTGTTTCAGACAACCCCTGACTTAAAATACCGTGGGATTCATCCAGGGAAGTCGCAGCTGCCTTTTCTCCCCTTTCTGGCCTGTTTGCTGGCAGCGTGGGCCAAGGAGGATAGCTTCAGGCTCGATCCTCCTGATGGGCCCCCTCATTGCTGCTGATGCTCGGACTCTGTGTTGGTTGGTGTGGGTCTTGTTGTCCACCCAACTGGCAGGTTTAGCAGACCACTAAATGGATGTCTGGCTCTAGCAACCTGTTCCCCATGCGTGCCTAGCCCTCCAGAAGTCTCCGTACACGACCAGCTGACTTCCTCAGTGTCTTCCTGACCAACTGGCTTCCTCAGCGTCTTTCTCCAACTTCTGGTGACCGTTCTCTCCCGCCAACAGCCACTACACTTGCAGGGTCTGACTAGCATGTCTGCGTGCCTGCTCTCCACTTCAGACTCGGCTCAACTCTCCTCTCCTACTACTGTTTCTGACTGCCACTGCCACAGTAGCTCCCAGTCCCTCCCCTCACCACAAGCTGAGATGTGGAGGCCACGTCCCCTCCTGGCTTTGCCCAGGGGTCCCCTCTAAGGTGTGTGTGGGACCTGGTCACTATGTTTCTGTGCGTACACACCCTATTCCAGCCTTCAGGATTACCTGTTTGCACTCACCCAGCATGGGTGCAGTACTCAGTGGTGCCTGACCAGGTCAGGGGCGCCACAGATGCAGGGTTGGCATCCCTCATTTCCATCTGGGACTCTACATTTAACCCCTTAAGGACGAAGCCAGATTTGTACTTAATGCCCAGGCCATTTTTTGCAATTTTGACCAGTGTCACTTTATAAGGTTATAACTCTGGAACGCTTCAATGGATCCCGGTGATTCTGAGACTGTTTTTTCGTGACATATTGGGCTTCATGTTAGAGGTAAATTTAGGATGATATTTTTTTATTTTATTTGTGAAAAAATCTGAAATTTGACAAAAAAATTAAACATTTTGCAAGTTTCAAACTTTTAATTTTTATGCCCATAAACCGGAGAGTTATGTCACACAAAATAGTTAATAAATAACATTTCCCACATGTCTACTTTAGATCAGCGCAATTTTTGAAACAAAATTTTTTGGGGTTAGGAAGTTAGAAGGGTTCAAAGTTCATCAGCAATTTCCCATTTTTTCAACAAAATTTCCAAAACCATTTTTTTAGGGACCACATCACATTTGATGTGACTTTGAAAGGCCTGGGTGACAGAAAATACCCAAATGTGACACCATTCTAAAACCTGCACCCCTCAAGGTACTCAAAACCACATTCAAGAAGTTTATTAACCCTTCAGGTGCTTCACAGGAACTAAAGTAATATGGAATGAAAAAAAATAAAAATTAACATTTTACCTAAAAATGTTACTTTAGCACTAATTTTCTTACTTTTTCAAGAGGTAACACCAAAAATTGGACCTCACACTTTGTTACCCACTTTCTTATGAGCGCGCCGATACCCCACATGTGGTCAGAAACCTTTGTTTGGGTAAATGGGAGGGCTTGGAATGAAAGGAGCAATATTTGAATTTTGGAAAGCAAAGTTGGCTGAAACAGATTGCGGGCACCATGTTGCTTTTACAGATCCCCTAAGGTACCTAAACAGCAGGAACCCCCCTCAAGTGACCCCATTTTGGAAACTAGACCCCTTAAGGCTTCTATCGAGGGGTATACTGAGCATTTTGGACCCACAGGTACTTCACAGATTTTGATAACGTTACTTTGTCATATTGAAAATTGTAATTTTTTTCTCAAAAATGTTGCTTTAGCATCAATTCTCTCACTTTTTCAAGAGGTAATTCCAAAAATTTGACCCAAATGTTTGTTACCCACTTTTTTATGAGCGCGGTGATACCTCACATGTGGTCTGAAACCTTTGTTTGGACAAATGGGAGGGCTTGGAACGAAAGGAGCAATATTTGAATTTTGGAAAGGAAATTTGGCTGAAAAAGATTGCGGGCACCATGTCGCATTTGGAGGACCCCTAAGGTACGTAAACAGCAAAAAACCACCACAAGTGACCCCATATTGGAAACTAGGCCTCTCAAGGAATTTATCTAGATGTTTGGTGAGTACCCTGAACCCCCAGGTGCTTCACAGAAGTTTATAACGTTGAGCCATGAAAATAAAAAAATAAAATTTTACCACAAAATTGTTACTTCAACCAGGTAGCTTTTTTTTCACAAGGGTAACAGGAAAAAAATCACCATGAAATGTATTGTGCAATTTCTCCTGAGTTTGGTGATATCTTATATGTGGTGGAAATCAACTGTTTGGGGACACGGCAGGTCTTGGAAGGGAAGGAGTGCAATTTGACTGAACATTTGGCTGGAATAATTAGTGGACGCTATGTCGCATTTGGAAAGCCCCTAAAGTGCCTAAACAGTGGAGGCCCCCCACAAGTGACCCCATTCTGGAATCAAGAAACCTCAAGGCTTTTATCTAGGTGTATATTGAGCATTTTGAATCCACGAATACTTCACAGAATTTGATAAGCTTAGGTTGCCATATTGAAAATTTTCATTTTTTTCACAAAAATGTTTCTTTAGCATCACATTTCTCACTTTTTCAAGAGGCAACAACAAAACGTGGACCCCACAGGTTGTTTTCCAATTTCTTGTGAGCGCAGGGATACCCCATATGTGGCCAAAAACCTCTGTTTGGATATATGGGAGGGCTTGGACTGGAAGGAGCACCATTTGAATTTTGGAAAAGTTGAAATAAATTGCGCGCACCATGTCACATTAGCAGGGCCTCTTGGGTACCTATACATTAGAAACCCCCCACAAGTGACTCCATTTTGGAAACTGGACCCCTCAAGGATTTTATTCAGAAGTATAGTAAGCATTTTGAATCCACAGGTACTTCACAAAAATGTTGCTGTAGCAACAAATGTCTCTCTTTTAGGCTATGTGGCCATGATCCAGCGACACGGCGTCCAGTACACAGTGTCAGCCTTCCTGCAGAGATGTGAGTGTTGTCCACGGGAGAACGCAGCTGCCCATGCCCACGATTTGGGTTCAGGCTGCTGTGGAGCTCTATGCTACCTGCAGAGCACACTCATCTCCGCAGCATAAATTGACATGCTGAGGCTCGGGAAGCTGCGCCACAGGTCGGTTCATGCTGCGGAGAAAAGAAGCACAGTGGGCATGGGATTTCTAAAAATCCTTCCACTGTGCTTCTACTGCACAACGCAGCGTTATGGACGCAGGGAAAACACTCTGCGCCCATAACGCTGCAAACCCTGATTGTGGGCACACAGCCTAAAATGCTACAATGGATGAATGAATAGATGTCAAACATATATAACGTCCCACCCCCCTGCATATTCTAAGCTGGCGCCCTTTAGTGCCTTTCATGTGGCACTAAAGGGTGCCTAGCCTTGTATTTAGCCCAAAAAGAAAAAAAAATAATTAAAATAAATGACGTGGGGTCCCCCCTATTTTTGATAGCCAGCTAGCAGACAGCTGTAGCCTGCAAACCACAGCTGACAGCTTCACCTTGGCTGGTGATCAATTTGGAGGGCTCCCCAAGCTGTTTTTTTTTTTTTAATTATTTATAAATAATTAAAAAAAAAAAAACGTGGGGTCCCCCCAAATTAGATCACCAGCCAAGGTGAAGCTGACAGCTGGGGTCTGGTATTCTCAGGATGGGAAGAGCCATGGTTATTGGACTCTTCCCAGCCTTAAAATAGCAGGCCGCAGCCGCCCCAGAAGTGGCGCATCCATTAGATGCGCCAATTCTGGCGCTTCGCCCCAGCTCATCCCGCGCCCTGGTGCGTTGGCTAACGGGGTAATAAATGGGGTTGATACCAGGTGTGTAATGTCACCTGGCATCAAGCCCATCAATTAGTTATGTCACGGCGTCTATCAGATACCCGACATAACTAATTGACAGTAATAAAAAAAAAATTGACAAAAAAAAAAAATTTATTTGAAAAAACACTCCCCAAAACATTCCCTGATTGACCAATTTATTGAAAAGAAAAGAAAAAAAAAATCCGCTGTAATCCATTTGGACGTCCCACGTCGACTCTGGACCTTCTAGAATATGGGGGACAGGTTCAAGGAACGTATCCCCCATTTTCTAGGAGGGCAGACCCTCCATTTCAGGAGAGTGGGTGCAAAGAATCTGCACCCACTCTCCCCGGGTCACAGCTGCAGACTCCGTGCAGCAGCAGCAGCCAGCGTCCTGAACACAGGAAGCTGTCAGCTGCTCTGCACATGTGACCGGCGTCTGCTGTGAAGGAGCCGGAGGAGGGGGCCGCGGGGGATCAGCGCTCCGACAGGTATGTATGACACCGGGGAACACCGGGGGGGATAGGGGGTGACCCGGCAGGGCCTGGGGAGCAGGTTTCTGTCGCATGTGTGATGGCACATGCGACAGAAACCATAGGAAAGGGGGAAATGCGGCCGGCGCGCTGCTGTGATTGCCGGTGCGCGCGGCCATCTTGGATTTTCGGGAGGGGGTTGGGGGTCGGGGGGGGGCACTTTGGGGATACCGAGGGGACCGGGAAAAAGATTTATCTCCCATCTGGCATGTTTGATCATGCCAGATGGGAGATAAATCATTTTTTACCGGCGCGGTCATTTACTGTAACCTGATCATCGGTATACGGTGTATACCGGTCATCAGGTGAGCGGGGACCGGAAAAACCAGCCAGAATCATGATCTCCAGGGTCTCAGCTACCCCCGGCAGCTGAGACCCCGGAAATTTTCCGACTCTGGGGGGCGCTAGACCCTTTTTTCCGACCGCCGTTAAAAAGCGGCGGATCGGAAAAAGTACCCTAATATGCCGCCGTTAAAAGGCGTATCGGCTGTCGTAAAGGGGTTAAACATGGTTTCATTTCTTTCAGTGCTTAATGAGTTAATGTCAGTTTTGTTGTCCATCAGTCCTGAGCGTTTCAGCTGCAGCTGCTTTGTACCCACGTACCTTCAGGTTTACGTAGAGGTGTTTCCAAATGATCCTTGCTGAAAATACAAATCCATTTATTCTCTGACCACCTTGGTGGAAGTAATATAAGAGATGTAGCTCCGGCACACCATGCAAGTCAAGGAAAAACAATTTCAGGGATGGTGCAAAATGGTTGTTTATTATAACAAAAAGGAAAAGTCTGTCCAACGTTTCGGTCCTTGATGGACCTTTCTCAAGGACTGTTAGGACTCGATATCAATGATCATAAAGTTAGCACCATTGGGAACTGGGTACACTATCCTGAAAAATTGTGTCCTTAAATCTTAATAGGACATGTAAAGCATGACATATATGGTCCTAGTGGCACATGCATACTATGGAGTACAGAATATCCATGGGGATGATACAATCTCAGGGTCAGAATTCAATATCTAAATGGAAATTGTAAAAGGCACGCACCAGCCTGGACCCTAGCTCACATGCCGCACAGGGACCTGCACTCCTGGCATTGGTCCCTATACCTGCTGTATATAAGATAAAAACCCTTTTGGGGAATACTACATACCCTTTTTGGGAATACTACATATCACTGATTTGAGGTCATGCTGTGACACAGTGTACAAAGGGTCCCCTGTCCTCGCAGCACATGATCCACATACCTTCCAGGTGAAGGAAAGCATATATGTGACATATTACCAAAAAGTTCCATTTAGATATTGAATTCTGACCCTGAGATTGTCTCATCCCCATGGATATTCTGTACTCCATAGTATGCAAGTGCCACTAGGACTATATATGTCATGCTTTACATGTCCTATTAAGATTTAAGGACACCTTTTTTCAGGATAGTGTACCCAGTTCCCAATGGTGCTAACTTTATGATCATTGATATCGAGTCCTAACAGTCCTTCAGAAAGGTCCATCAAGGACCGAAACGTTGGACAGACTTTTCCTTTTTGTTATAATAAACAATTATTTTGCACCATCCCCGAAATTGTTTTTCCTTGACTTGCATGGTGTGCCGGAGCTACATCTCTTACATTGGTCTTATTTTCTCCTGAGCACCCCTCTTATGGTAGTTGAGCTAGGTCTACTTTTTGATCACCTTGGTGGAAGGGCCTGTGAAGGAGAGTTTCCAAAGTTGGACTTTATCCTTTTTTTGTTGCCGTTTTCCCGTTTGTCTTACCTTTCCTTGTGTAATATTAGTGCAGCAGTGGGGCTAGCATCTCCCACCTGCCAACGCACTAGCCAGGGCAACTACAGGGTTCTCTCAGGATCTCAGTTTCCTGCTCAGCGACAGTTGAGGAGACTGTATAGGGCCTGGCTAAGAGAGTAGGGAAAGCTGCAGGTGCGGATAGGAGGTGTCCCATCTACCCCTCTCCTTAGAGCTAGGGCCCACTGTTAGTGTCCCCAGTTTTCCCCCTTACTTGTATTGTTATCGTGCGTCAGGTTTCCTGTAGGTCTCAACACATGTGCCACGCTAGTCATACCCGGCAGCATGACAAGTGTTCACAATGATTTTTTTATTTTTATTATAAACTCTCCAAATCCTCACTCAAAATTTGCTTAATGTAGGTACCCTTTTACATTTCTTGCGACCTTTTGGATTGGTTCAGTATGATAATGGGAGCTTTGGACGAAAAAATGTGCACCCCTGGCCTCCAGGATTGCCCTGTATTTTGCTTCATCTTCCCTGTCCTTGCTGAAGAAAAGCCTCTCCACAGCATGATGCTGCCACCACTATTGTCTGACGACAGGGATGGTGTTTTCAGGTTGATGGGCAATGTAAGTTTTCCACCACAGATAGCATTTTGCATTTAGCCCAAAAAATTCTACTTTGGTCTCATCTGACAAGAACAACTTCTTCTACATGTTCGCTGTGTCCTCTACATGGCATGTGGGAGAAAATGCTCTGGTGCTAAACTCCAGGCCCAAGGAATCACTGCCTAATTCATTTTTTAAACATGACTGTCATAAGGAAATGGAGAGTAAGCGCCCCTAAACATATTAGACTAAAGTCAGCTCTACTAGAAGGATCCCGTTAAATTCCAACAACTGATCCATTGGTGATCTGTCCAATCTGGGCGATAAGAAATCTGACAGTGGCACAGAACAACATATAGGCCCATTTGCAGTTCAATAGCTTATAATAATGCCCAACTCCATCTGCTCCAGAGGAGTAAGCGATCTCCATACCTCTTGAGGCCCTAAAGGTCTGCACTGGTTGCATTGTGTTCCCGCCTCTGCTCCCTCCTTTTTGCTCACATGCAATCTCCAGGACACATTTCAAGAGAGGACTCATTACATCACTTCAATAAAAACTAATCATTATGAGGGGCACTGCAGCCAAATTTGAGATGCTGCCCCCTGACTGCTGGCCCCCTATGCTAGATTAGGAGGTCCCCCCCTTGGAAAGACACTGTTCAGCTGCTCCTGCCTCCTGTGGTATGACTGGCTCTTGCCCCACCTTCCGGATATATGTCACCGCGCTGCCCAGCTTCCGGTCTCTCTGTTCCAGGACCCGGACCTGTTTCCCGCCCTCCCTCCCCTTGGTTTTTATGAGTTTTGTTGTGTTTCTCTGTGTTAAGTCGCAGCAGCGGAAGGGGTAGGAAAAGTGGTGGTGAAATACCCGTGACGGACGGCCGGTGGCGGAAAATTTCCCAAAACCCTGTGGTGTTGGCTGGTAATGCTTAATTTAAAAGCTGCGACCAAAAATGTATGCCAAAAGGAAAAGATGAGTGTTTTTTCCCCATGCCTCTCCAAAACTGAATAAGTGAAATAAAGCAATTTAACTTATGAAGAACGGTGTGGTGTCTTTCTAGGAGGGGGGGGGGGGAGTGGTGTTTGGGTCCTGGCAGTTTTTGTTATCTCCATCCATGACACTAATGGCACTCCAGAGATCAGAACTGTGCGACTTTTTGTTTTCCATGATTTCCCATTACTATTGGCTATTTACAAATAGTTCCATCGTATGAGGAACGGGGCTAAATGATGACTAGGTCTCAACGAAAGCCATAGCATGAGGACAGGCATGGAAACAGGTCTTCGCTACTTTACCCTTTATAGAATACATTTTTAATATGCCCATGACACATTTTAATTGGACCTGTCACCACTCCAAGTTGGTCAGTTTTAGTAAATAACTCCATTCACCATGAATTCTAAGGGTGCATGCCCACAATAAGAATTTGCAGCGGTTTGGACACAGCATACATCATCTGCATCCAAACCGCTGCATTGTACAATGCAAGCACAGTGGACGGTATTCCTAGAAATCCCGTGCCCACTGTGCTTCTTTTTCCGCAGCAAACACTGACCTGTGGTGCGTCTTTCCAGACTGCAGCATATCAATTGTTTGCTGCGGAATTACCTGCGTCCTCCGTAGGGAGAACACAAGCAGGAGACCGCAGCGCACTGAACCCTGATCATGGGTACTGAAAGCTGCGGTCTCCTGCTTTCTCCTGCGGAGGAGACGCGTGCCCCCCTGGTCAGCACTTGCTGCGTTCTGAACGCAGCGAGTCCTGATCCAATGCATCCATTTGTAAAACTTTGCATTGTGCAGTCCTTCTGTGATTACGTCAGGAAATGTTTTTATAAACTGTCTAAAAGGGCACTTTTTGTCAGAATGTTGTGACCTGGTCCCATCAGCAGTAATAGAGCAATGTCGTACTGCGTTAGGTCACCTCTCCACTAAAAAGGAGAATGGGAACGTTCAGTTCTCAGTTGACTCATACATTTCCTGGAGGAACATCACAATGCCTACGTGTAAGAAAAGATGATCCAAAATTGATGCTTTATGGTCAATTTGGGTATTTAGTAAATCAGGTGTCAGGAAAGATGATAGATCCACCTTAAAAACGTTGATTGCCTCATCATCTTCAATGGGTAAATATGCAAATTACTTATAAAAACCTCGGCCATTTATTAATTAAATATTTTTCTCCCCGTTGATACGAATGGAGGAACTTTTACTTTTGTTTATTGCTCAATGCTTTTGTTACAGGCCACAACCGCTGTGTATCAGCAGTGGACAGTCTTCAAGGCAAGGAGTACAGTGCTTAGCAGCTCTTTGCTGTAGAGCTTGTGAGCGCTGCTCTGAAGCTTATGTGATCACGAGAAGGCCAGCTTGAGTGCCCCATGGCTCTTCTGATGCTTCAAAGGTAATGCACAAATCAGGAAGCGGCACGGCAATGCCAATGGCTCAAATTACCAAAAAATGACCGTTTTTTCCAAAAATAAGCCCTCCCCCAACAAGAAGTCCTAGCAGGAATTTTCAGCATATTCAATGTAAGACAAATTATAAGCCCTACCCCGAAAATGAGCCTTAGTTGCGGTTCAATAATGAAGTGTACATGCAGCTAAAAAAGTTAGAGAATACTGCAGGACACTTCATTATAGACAGCAGACACCCCCAAAAGAGAGAAGAAAGAAGACAGAAAACCCAGCAATAATACCCACCAGACCCCGAACGGGAGGACCTGCATTGATTGCACAGCCACACACATCAGATCACACTTAGATCGCACACAAAATCACATATCAGATCGTGCACACATCAGATCACGCACACAATCACACATCAGATCGCACACACACACTCACCACATCAGGTGATACCCATTGCTTCCCGCCGAAAGAGAAACCTGGGACGCAGTGCGGTAGAATGCAGAGAGGACCTGCGGTGGAATGCATCGATGCGTTCCACTGCACTGCGTCCCATCTTCCCCTGCTGGCTGGAAGCAATCAGTATTGCCGGATACGGTGAGTGAGTGTGTGTGTATGCATCTGATGTGTGTGAGTGTGTTGGCCAGAAGCAGGGGAGGACCGCATGGAGCATACCTGCTGAGAGCACCTGCTGAAGATCGCAGTAGAACCTGGGAGTGACGCAGACGTCCGGGGCCTGGTAAGTATGATTTTCCTGAGAAGGTGGAGTCTGCTTTTTTGGGGATAAATTTACCCCCAACCGTGTTTTCCCCAAGAATAAGCCCTAGCACTTTTTTTGGGGGCAAAAAAAAAAAAGTATAAGACTGTCTTACTTTTGGACAAACAAGGCAAGAATGAACCTTCCACCAACAAGCAAGGATCAGAGGAGTGGTTTGTTGAACAAGATGAATCAACACATTTAAACATAAAATTTACTTGTATATATAGAAAAGATACAGTGTCTAAGGGAGAGTAACACTGAAACAAATATCCGTTACAGATATAGTAGTTTTTTTTTATTATTTCCTTTTGTAATACAGGGTTCTTTAAATGCAGACACTTGTGCCAGAAGGTGCACCTACACATGACCCAATATCGGTGCCTACAGGATACATGGCTGGAGATACCATTGCGATTTCTCTGTCGACTGCTCAGAGATCGGGTGTTCTGCGTCCACTCGGAAATGACATATTGAAATCTCACGTTGGGAGAATAAATACAGGTTTTAGCTGAGAGCAGGACTCTTGTTTTCCTTCAGATAAAAGCGATCAGAGAAGCGATAACCATTTAGGATAATATCCAGAATTTATGACGTCTGCTGTCCTCGTAGACGGCTCCCGACCGACGCAGCATATTTCCTGTTTACATACAGCATCATATTTTGCTGCTTTACGACCGCCACTTGTTAATATTTAATGGCGCCCATTAACGGATAAGTGATCTCGAAGGGTCAGGCTGTAAATTATCTTAGGATGTTATCACTGCTTTGGAAGGAGCTGAGCCGATCGTCATCGTTGTTGAGTGAGAACAATAATGTGTATATAAAAAAACAAAAACAAAAATAATAAAAAGCCAACATTTTTCTAAATATTTTTTTGTTTAAATCCACAATGATTCCTTTTGCCTTTGTTTTATGCCTGGAATTGATGGTAAATAACTTCCGTATTTCTTCCGCTCATCCTCACCGGCAGGATAGAAAGATTTCTCAACGTCCATTGTCAACGTCCGGCGCACAGGACAGTATCTGCATAGTCTGATGTGAAATTTTGCCTTTTTTCCACCCATTTTCCTTCTAGATTTGGATTCTTCACGTTCCACAAAGCAGAGAATATTTCCCTCTATCTTCTCCAGTACTGTAAAAAATAAATAAATAAAATAAAATAAATTCAGGAAATGATCATCCATTACATCCACAAATAGGCTGTAAATGACTTCTATTCTCAATTTTAATGCGCTTAAATAAGCCGAAAGGGAAATTCATTTATTGACCTTTTCTAAAAGAAGCTTTTGAAAAATGCAATTTAATATGTGATTTATACGGTGGTGTAACCGAAAGATTTTAATTTTTTTTCCCCTTCGGTGTATACATAATACTAGCAGGCTACAGAGCGCACACACACAGATTAATTACACAGATCGCAGTGCTATGTATCATTATTAGGCAGAATTTATGTAAGCCCGCCACTTATGTACAATTAAAGGTGGCAAGTGATGCATGAGAAAAGCAGCTTTATGGCGATCAACGAGTGCAGTCAATCAGCGTTCACTTATGGGCAGAAATCTGTTCATCTAGTGTTTCATCGTCCTTTTTGATCACATTTTCATCAGTATTTGCTCCGTGTATCAGTTTTTACTACCAAATACTTTCTCATATCAAAAAATAAATGCAATGCAAATCTATCGTTTACTTATTTCATGGTAATTCAGGAGAACCGCTAAAGTGATGCTCTATGCTCCACTGTCAAGATCACATTAGGGTTTTGTGAAAATAGGAATCCCCTTTACTCGTGCTTACATTCCTCAGCAGCGGTTCATCTTGACTCCAAACTACCCTATGGGTACAATGCGTACAGCAGGAGAGTGAAGGGGGCTGAGGCTTCATGTATATTGCAGCTGTGTACAATGAAGGGGTTAAAGAATGCTCAATCAAAAACTATTTTCCTACTAGAATGGACAACATAAAAAAACCCCAAAACCTAATTATACCGGAAAACCCTTTAAAATAGGAATTTGTCACCTAATTTGAGATCAGCATAATGTAAAGACTCATACCCTGATTCCATCGATGTGTTGCTTACTGTGCTGCTATCACACAACGGGTTTTGCACAAACTTTACCAACTGTCATGGCAGCGTCAGCCTCTATTCACATTGCAGATTCTGACACTTCGCCCGATGGTTCCTCTACTGTTTGGGATCAACACAGGCAGATTCGGGCATCAACCTGCTGTGTGCTAAATCATAGGCAATTTAGCAGGAGTTAATCCCTGGTAGTCTGCTTGTTAGGCTCCTTTGATCACATGTGGTGTGGAAGTCAATCACATCTGCTCCCCTCCTATTTATGCTGGATGAAATCTTCTACCCATGCCAGCTATAGTTTTTTCTGTGTTGGTCTGTGAGCTTTGGTGTCCCAGACTTTCTGGTGAAAGTGTTGCTTTTTGCTTGGAGTAGTTAAAGTTTACCGCCATTGTCTTGTTAACTTCCTGCTCTTGTTTTCCTCCTAATCTCTTACTGTCTTATACTTGTGTATGCATGCTGAGAGACAGACACAGGAAACCAAAACTATCTATTTCTGTGGTTTTCAAACATACTCCTCTCTTGTCCGTCCCTGGGGAGAGGGAATAAGATCAGGGCGGCTCAGGAGCAGGACCAGGAAGAAGACTCAGGCCTCTCCACAATTAGGAGTATCTCTGAGGTTAGGATTAGCAAAGGGCCCCCAACCTTGAGGGTCAGCTTAGGAGCCCTGGTTCCCTGTTATCCCGTAGTCATCATGAAAGCTGCTTGCATTTATTTTCATAAAGTCACAAATTTTAATCAGCAGGAGATCATCTCTAGAGGACTAGTAAACCTGCTGCCATACAGTCCTCTATATTTATGAGCTCTCTATAACCCCGCCCCTACTACTGATTGGCAGCTTTCTGCCTATGCACAGTGTAATCAAAAATCTACCAATCAGTGATGTTGGCGAGGTTATACAGAGATCGGCATTCACAGAACTGCTAGATCTGCCGCAGATAAAACACTGATTTTATCAAAACTGCAGTAAGCATCCAGTAAGTGACACATTGCGGAAATCAGGGTCTATGCCTCTACATTATGCCGTTCTTAGATGAGGTAGAAAAATCCTGGTGAGATTCCCTTGAAAATGATGTTCCATCTTTTAGATATACTTTCAGCTAAACTGCATTTATCATTCATAGGTCCAATGATAAATCTTTGATTGCTGGGAATGCAGCTGATAAAATCCCCCCCCACTGAAACCAAGAATGGGGGGCTAAAAGTCCCCTGTTTAAATAGAGCAGTATTGAGCATGTATGAGAAGCAATATAAAAGGGAATGAAGCATGCTCACTATTCAGGATTCTTTGGGACCTCAGTTCTTGTAACATGAAGGGGGTCCTAGAGTGACGCACTAAGCCTATCATGCATGTATTTTCACTGGGATAAGCAGAGTACATAGCTGACAAACACCTCTGATGGCAGTATATCATCCCCGACACGATCTCTTGGGGAACACTTGGGTGTCCCCTATACAAAGCAGATGATCGGAGGGTTTGTATATTATTGAGATGTGTATGGGGCCATCAGAATGTCAAAAATCCTCCCACCCCACAGGCCAGGAATAAGCAGATACTCCTATATGTAGTTAATTTTACAAAAGATAAGATATTGGGCATTTCTGTAGTCGATCTTCAGACGTTCTGGACATGAAAGCCAAAAATCCTCCGATAATGGACTAAAGTGACCCTTAGACTTCACGGGATTCATTTCTGAGCCTCCGGGGGCAGACATTTCTCTGAACTTTGCTAAATTAGACCTTTGTACCCTTCAACATAATAGCAGATCAACATGTCCTCCTAATCCAGATAAGAAAATCAGATCTTCTCTAAAAGGTCATTTTATTTTATTTTTTTACTGAAGACATTACTGGGTTTATCTAGAGGAGCAGACAAACACGATATCAGATGAAAACCGTCCTCACGGGAGCTGTCATTTATGATACACGCCCGTGGCAGGAAAATCAGGAGGTGATGAGTGATGGCTGGAATAATGCATCATTCATGTGGGCATTCAGGTTAGAAAGAATCGGACGTTAAAAAAAGGATATTTTCTTTATATAACAGTTTTGTATCTAACAAAAATTTTTGGGAAAGGAGGTATGTTTTATTGTCCTCACCATCTATACTAAAAATCAATCCTGAAATGTTGCAGTTTTCCCTCCAGAGCTCTCACAACAGACTGACACTTCCTGTAACTTTTCGAGGACAGGGTTGACGCTCATCTCATCATTCGAGGCAGGATTACAATACAAAGCTGGAGGTGGATACCACAAAATCAACTGCCGACAACAAGTTCAGCTGCTCCTCCTTCTCGGACTGTGTCATGCAAGTGTGTTCACGCTTCCCACGGCACTTTCAGCCTGGTTTGTATATGTCTTCTTCGAGAAATAAGCAATCATTTTTAAGCACATTGAAATCGCTTTGAACTTTATTAAAGGATTACATTCATCAGAATCCGATTTTTTTTTTTATATTCACTTTGGGCACGTCCAGTAAAATGACAGCTGCCTGACCACCAATTTGCTGGATCATAGTGGGCAAGAACAGGTTCTTCTCCGCTCTCCTCGTAACTGTCCTACCACTGCCGATCCTCTGATCATCTCTTCTATTTTAAATTCCAGTGAGGTCTTCCATTCCCTAGGACTTATATTGCCACGTCATTGACGTGCATTGTGCCCCATGTGATGGAGTGGGGTCTAGTGAATGGGAGAGCCAGCTGGAAGGCAGAGAGAAGATAAAAGACAGTAGACGGACGAGCAAATCGGAGGTTCAGTGGCTGTGGGACAGATACAGAAGAGGGCAGTATAAGATTTTTGTTTTATCCCTTCCTGGCCGGTTCAATTTGCATCCAAATTATTGCATGAAAATCAAATTTTCCTCCAAAATTGAGTGAATTTGCCCAAAAAAATTTGAGATTTGCTAAACTCTCCAGTAGGATAATATTCTCATAATTGGCATCGCATCGCATCGCTACACAAAAAAGTATAATGTTCATGGTAGTAAAAGCGCTTGTACGGCCATTCCATGACTTTCAGATGTAATAACGTACTGGCAGGTCCCATTCACGTTCCCTTCTAGTACCATTAGCAGATTACAGGTACCTTCTTTGTAGTCTGTATTCTGTGAATAGATGTGTACAGACACTCAAATGTTATTTAATGCTAAAAAGTGTCTGTAAATATTTGCATTCGCTGCCTATTGGGAGTCTGTCATCCCCAAAATATATTTGAAATAGGTTATACAGAGTTGAAGAGGACTTAGCCCCAATATCCTATAACAACCATATTGGCACTATACGGCAAATGAGGGGTCTACAGTGCACCCTTGGTGTGGCTAAGAGTATGCTGCACAGTAATGACTCTTTGCATATTGGGCCCATCCTCCGTTTCTGATAGACCATGCTCGTTTCCCAAGATTGAGCACTGCGACTGCTGCCGGCGTGTGTGCGGGTGCGTTTGCATGCTGCGTCCGTCCGGTGCACTCTCCTTCCAGTCTTCTTTCTTCTGACACCGCTCGCTACATGAATACACCCAGAAGTGCAGTGAGAGGCGTCAGAAGAGACCCTTCATTTGCATATGTTATTTTCTCAGGCGCTGCACCAGTAATAGAGTGATATGGTTGGTATAGCGGCTGTCTAAAGGCTCTGTTACACGCAACGACGTATCTAACGATATATCACTGGGGTCACGGATTCCGTGACACACATCCGGCATCGTTAGCGACGTCGTTGCGTGTGACACCAACGAACAGCCGTTAACGAACAAAAACACTCCCCTTATCATTGATCGTTGACACGTCGTTCATTTTCAAAAAAATTGTTGATTGTTGAGGACGCAGGTTGTTCGTCATTCCCGAGGCAGCACACATCGCTACGTGTGACACCTCAGGAACGACAAACTACAGCTTACCTGCGGCCGCCGGCAATGAGGAAGGAAGGAGGTGGGCGGGATGTT